>NW_027271841.1:137500-827500 GCF_040938485.1 Diadema antillarum | reverse complement strand
CCCCCCAAATTTAAACATGTGAAGTGTACTGATATTGGCAGAGTGAGAAAATTTCCACTTTTAAACAGCGAGCTACTGCAAAGCAGACTAACTTTCAAACAACGCAAGACAAATTTGAGTCCTGCCTGAAATACTCTAGGCCGATGAGTTTGAGTGCCTTACCTAAGGGCACGACACCTGCTTCCGGTGGGCTGGAATCAGAGACCCTGTGATTTAGAGGGCATGGTCTTAACCACTGGGCCGCAATGGCAAACCAAAAGAGATATGTCCTGTTTCAATAGCATGTATCAAAGAAAAAGAACTGTAAGGTTCCTTGTCTATGTAGAATTGATTTGAAGTATATGTAGTCAACTGAATTACTGTTGCTATACCTAATAGTATGCGACTTACCACAATGTTCAGTGAGTATAACAGTCTCTCTGGCTAATATATGTACACAAATAAAGTCACATACATATTTCTATACATGAACAAAAACAACTCCAAATCGACCATTATGTTTAAGATTATATACACAAGGGAAAACCAGTATTGTTATGTTGAGAATGAAGGTGTGGGTGGAATAGTATCTGTAGAAAATCTAGGAATCCTTTTGTACTTTTTGTCTTGCTTGCAGTCATTGTGTGCTTACTAACTTTGAGTCCACAGTACTCTTGACATTTGATACCTAAAATTCGGATTATATAAAGTTCTTGTTTACAAAGAACTGAGATTATAGTATAAAATCAGGCAAACACGTGTGCTCTTAATATGTAATGTTGTTTTTAAAGCTGTTTTTCTTCCCCTTTTTTCACTTGACTTTGCAAGATTAATCATATGATGGATGAAATAAAAACAAGTTCAGCTCCAATGAAACTCATGTGTATGAAACATGACTGAAAAAATGTAATCATTCAACAACACTTTTCAGGAATATTCGTCATTATGGTTATTGATTGACCAATTTTATCTTTCATTTGCAGTGTGATGATTTGATATACCTGTCTTGAAATCAAAGTGCTTTGCTGTTGTAGAAAGGCTCGTTAAGGTTGACAACTTTGTGATTTGCATCATGATGTGCAGAATTCTAGATTGAAATAAAATCAAACATCAGAGAAAATGTATGATATTATGGAACTTGTGAATATTTGATATGTTTACATCCTGAGAACATATCTTTTTTTTTTTGCGGATAAAAGTCAGCGACATCATTGCATCTTGTCATAATCATTACAGAAAATATTTGGTATAAGATCATGGAAATATCAAATCCAGTAGATTGGATCTGATATAGCAGTTATTTGAGTGAAAGCAGATTTTCCATTTCTTCAGCAAAAAGGATTCACAAGTTTATAAAAAGATTTTTTCAAAAGGAGTATGTGATGGGTAAGATTTAATGGCGGGCCGACTTGTGACTGCATGACAATATTTTTGATGTTTCAATTCTTGCCGCAGTTTAAATGGTGATGCACACATCAGTGTAACAAGCTTAATTTAGTTGTACCGGTATCCATGACAAAAAAGCTCCTAAAAATGATGCCGAGTAAGACAGGTAGACAGTTACGAATGGTTTGTGCATTCTTCTGCGAGAGGAAGCCAGCGCCGTGTCTGGCACCCTAGAAAAGCCTCGTTTTTATATCCCACCCCATATCTGGCGTCTGTTTCTAGACAACGCCAGGCACCTTGGTGTCTGCCCTCACCATACGAGGAGGTTAACGGGGGCGACAGCCTCGCCAGGAATCGGCGAGGGCCCCCAGTCAGCCTGGCTCCGAGCTAATGGGTCGGAGGATAACTCGTGGAGCCATCAACGGCAGGCGCTCCTCCTTTTCCTCTCTCTCCCTCTCCCTCCTTTTCGTTCCCTCTCTCTCCTTTTCTTTCTCCCTCTTTCTCCCTCTTTTGCTCTTTCTTTCTCTCTCTCTCCCGTTTGTCTCTTTTTCCTCATGGGCCACATCTTGCTCTTCTTCTTCTTCCGAGTCTTCTTCTTCTGCGAGTGAGCGGTAGTTAATCTCCGCCCCCTCCCTCGACTTCCAATTGCTCTCATCCATCCTGGTCAAAATTAGATTCACGGTGTTGTTCCTTGATACACTCTCTCCTTCTAAATTTGAGTATTCCCATCCCTATTTCCCCTCAAAGATTAAAAATATTTCACATATTTTGGGCAGCGTAATGAAACTTGATTGTCTTTTTTTTCTCCTTACTTTCCATTCCCCCCTAACCAATATCATTCCTGCATGTACATGCTGTTGCTCTCTTTCACACATTGCATTGTTGAAGTCTTAACGACAACAGAGCTGTTTGTATTACACTCTAGTAGATGATTTTAGATACCCATTCAGTATGCAATAACTGTTTTTTTTTTTCTTCAAATTATAGTCGATAATTAAGGATCTCTGAAGCTGGAATATATTGAGTCATAAACTGTTTGTGTAAAGAGTTTCTAAAACATGCTGGCACACTGTCTTTGAATTCAGTTCATTTTCATATCACTTGGTGTTGATTTTGCTCTTCTAATCAATGTATTTTCTGTGCTTTGCACAACAATGTCAGATTGGCTGCATAGTATTAGTGATTCGAAACTGTATCAATTCACTCACATCTATCACCCCGTTCATACTGTTGACAAAATGCGGGATGAAAATGAGAGTATGTCCACAAGCTGTCCTGTGCCTGCCCTCCTCCCTGGTAAGTCTAAGCAGTCATGAGACAAATCAAAAAGCACAAATGCAAGACAGACACTGGATGAATATCATGTTGGACCATCTTGCATGAACAAGGAAAAACCTCTAGACGTTGTGCCATAATCTGCCCTCTGTTGGCAGTAAAAGTGGTCGTAGCATTATATACCGTGAGTCTTGTTTGTGGTTGCGCGCCTCCAACTACACACGTTCCTTTGCTGAGCCTTGTTGATGTAAACAAATTTGATGTGCAACTATGTAGCTTTTACAACAGTAAATTTTTGGTAGTGAAAACACAGTGCGTACATGTAAAGTATTTCTTTTTGCACCTCACTTATCATAACTACTCAGCTTTATGAAAACATTTCAAAAATGTGATTCAATTTGATAATCTCATCATTAATCTTGAATAAAGTCTGATGTAGCAATACTATCCCTTGCCATATTATAATGGAAGCATTTCTATAGAATTACTGTAATTTCATACCAAAGAGCGCAAATCCATAGAGGGTGTACTTGCATATTGATATGAAAAATTTTAACCCTAAAATGTGCATGATATTTCACATTTTCGTTGTTACCTTACCAAAATCATGTTACTTAGAGTTATTTCACGCATATCCTATGTATATGTGTGGATTTTAAGGCAAATATTTACAGTTCTGCATTCATTTGAGAACTATGTTTGTCAGTGAAAATAAGTATTAAGGCTTCCTGTGTGCTTTTCCAACTGGCATTGTTATATGATGGTGAGATTTCTTGTGTCATTTTCTGTATTTGTATATGAAGTGTATTGAATGTTAATTTTTGTTGTCACTTGAACTGAAACTACATTGGTCTTACCCTTGAGACACAGTGAACAGCCCCAGCACATTCATTTTCATATTTCACTTGACATTGATGTTATACAAACAAGCAAGATACAAAAATATGATATAAAGTGGATCATCAATAGAAAGTGTGTCAGCATATCTGCATATGAGACTATTTTCAATAAGATATGAAATATGAAGAAATCGCAAAAGCTAAACTTTTAAATGGGTAGTTCCATCAATTTTTTGTCCCCAATTATGTACAGAATACTTTTGTATGTGATTGTATACATCTTTTTGTACATATACAAATGTATAGTATTATATACAAACATACATAGATATATATGTTTTTACTGTTTGTCAGTGTAACATGGGTTATATCGTGAAAGCATAGGCAATTCTCGTTCTCATGTTTGGTTGCCAACCAAGAGAATGATAATGAGATTTGAAAATTATGATGGATATGAACAGACCTATTCCTTGTAAAGATTTGAATTGTTCTTTAAAATTTTATTTGTGACTTTGCTTTCAAGCGTGATCACGTGTGTGGTGTGGAGAGAGACCAGCAGTACAGAGTTCCTTTCACCCGAGTACAAATGCAAGAGCATAGATTTCTCGGCATAGCACACTGCTTGAAGGTGTGACTCTAAGAAATTGTACTGCAGAGGGCCAGTCCAGTAGGATCATCCACTCTATGATCATCTCCACTGAATGAGACCTTGCTGAAGACAACTCCCTCCTTTCAAATCCTGCCTTTTTTATCAACCTTTGTGCACATTTTCACAATATCTGATACTTTCATCTACCATAAGTCCCCCCCCCCAAAAAAAAGGATGCTGTTCGTTATTCCGAAGGTTCGTTAATCCGAAACACACAAATTCCCTATACCTATAGGTTCGTTATTCCGAAAATGAAAAAGGGTTCATTAATCCGAACATTTGTGGCATTATTCCGAAGGTTCGTTATTCTGAAGGTTCGTTATTCCGAAGGTTCGTTATTCCAAAGGTTCGTTATTCCAAAGGTTCGTTAATCCGAAAATGAAATATGATTCGCTATTCTGAAGGCTCGATAATCCAAAAATGAAATAGGGTTCCTTATTCCAAAGGTTTGTTAATCCGAAAATGAAATAGGGTTCGTTATTCTGAAGGTTCGTTGACCCGAAAATGAAATAGGGTCCTATATTCCGAAGGTTCGTTATTCCTAAGATTTGTTAATCCGAAAATGAAATAGGGTCTGTTATTCCAAAGGTTCGTTAATCCGAAAATGAAATATGATTCGCTATTCTGAAGGCTCGATAATCCAAAAATGAACTAGAACCGGAATTTGTCAACACTGACAAATTAGGTGATCCGATCTCTTCGAAAATCAATGATTTGAGTCCTGATCCCAATAGGCATGACCATACCGGTTTCATTTGTGTCGAGGAGACATTGGCCGTGTGATGTTTGGATTCTCATTTAGAAAAGGAAGTCAGACTTGCCATCTTTGGTACCGAATTCCGTATCCACTAACGAAGATACAGAATGAAGTATATTTGACCTTTGACCCCACTTTGCACATCCAAGATGGCATCTATGCAAAAAGTGGTTATTTAGTGAAGTGATTATTGTAACATGCCCTTTGCGTGTGCAAAATATGGGAAAGACGTGACATGTATTCACCAAGATACAGGATGAACAATTTGTAACCTTTGACCCTAATTTATCTACCCAAGATGGTGTCCGATCAAGTAGTTGTTATTTTATGAAATAATGTACGTGACATGAACTAAACATGTGCAAAATATGGGGGTGATAAAGGCTGTTTTTCTTGAGTTATTGCAAAGAAAGTTTCAGAAAAAAAAATCATAAAACATCGAAGATAAGCTTTAATTTCAATCAAGTTTTTTGACATGATGCCGACGTTGTATGAAGAAACGAATTGCACATTACGATAGCCCAAACTCTCAGCTACAACATATTAAAATCTGGGAGAAATTCACTGAAAGGTAAGTGAGCTAGTTCTCGATAAAGACAACCATGTCAATTTTCACATCTAGAAAAATTCCCTCCCTTAGAGATAACACGTCATAACGAAGATAGAGGAAAAAGTACATATGACCTTTGACCCCACTTCGCACAGACAAGATGGCATCTGAGCAAAAAGTGGTTATTTTGTTAAATAATTCTTGTAACATGGTCTTTGCGTGTGCAAAATATGGGAAAGATAGGACATGTATTCACCAAGATACAAGATAAAACATTTATGACCTTTGACCCTAATTTACATACCCAAGATGGTGTCTGATCAAGTAGTTGTTATTTTATGAAATAATGTACGTGACATGAACTAAACATGTGCAAAATATTATGCTTATAGAGCTTGTTTTCTTGAGTTATTGCAAAGAAAGTTGCAAAAAGAACGAAATATCTCAATACATCGAAGATATGCTTTAATTTCAACCAAGTTTTTGGACATGATTCTGACATCAAATGAAGAAAATTGAGGGCACATTACAATAGCCCAAAGTCTCAGCTACAACATATTAAAATCTGGGAGAAATTCACCGAAGCATAAGGGAGCTAGTGCTCGATAAAGATAGTCATGTCAATTTTCATTTCCAGAAAAACTGCACTCCCATAGAGATAACACGTAAACTGGTCAAATTTGACAAGATTACTTTCAATCCATTTTTACGAGGTGATGTCGTCATCCAATCAAAATATTGTTATGACATTAATGAAAGAGTATTTAATAAGCTACATCATACTGAAATATGGGTGAAAATTGGCAAAGGATTAGTGCGATACGCTCGAGTGAACTTGAAACTTGATGACGTCATTTTGGAAAATTTACTTTTTTATTTTATTAAGAAATTTGATATCTTTTAATCATTTTGTCAGCATCGCCAACCCATGAAATGACATGTTCAACTCATCAGCTTTCAGAATATAAAAAGAAAATGGGGGATCACCGTCCATCCTGACGAGTGATATCGGATTTAAAATTGGATTTTTTTTGGCATTGTTGCACTGTATATCGCCATTGACGCGCGCGCGGAATTTCAACTTTGACGGGCCCGTATGACGTCATATTGAATCGGATTGACCTGAAACTTGGTAGAAATATTCCTTGACATTGCAGGCATCCGATAAACGTACAAAAACGGGAAATTTCAGTTGCATATGAGCTGTGCATGCGTATATGTGCGCGCGCGTACGCGTCCGTCCGATTTTTTCAATTTTTCAAAAAATGCTCCAAATGGTCTGAAACGTGTGCAAAAAAAATTTGAGCTCGATTTGACCATACAAATATTTCAACGCGCGCGTACGCGCGCGTTTTAAGAGAAAATATGAATTTTGATTATATGAGTAAAATGCGCATAACTTGAAATATATGTGACGTAAATTTCATTGAAAAATTCCATTCCATTGATGAGATATGATTGAGAATGTGTTTTCATATAATGACGTCATAGTGACGTCACGGTCGACTGATCACTATGATTTTATTAGACCCGTCGTCTTTGGGACATGATACATATATGGTATAAGTTTGAAATTGATAGGAAGAACACTTTCTGAGCTAATCGATACACAAATTTTGTCCAGAAATAAAGAAAGAAGAAGAAGAAGAAGAAGAACCACCAACAAAGAATCCGTACAGATACAGAAGGTGATCCGAGAGGATACTCGGATCACCTAAATAGGGTTCCTTATTCCAAAGGTTTGTTAATCCGAAAATGAAATAGGGTTCGTTATTCTGAAGGTTCGTTGACCCGAAAATGAAATAGGGTCTGTTATTCCAAAGGTTCGTTCATCCGAAAATGAAATAAGGCCCATTAATCCGAAAATTAAATAAGGTTCGTTAATCCGAAAATGAAATGAGGTTCGTAATTCCGAAGATGGAATAAACTCATTGTAATGACAAAATACGTGGTCGTGATTAAAAAAAAAATGCTATGATATTACGCAATGAAACTTCGATAATGTCTCGGGGGGGGGGGGGAGGATGATACATGTGTATATTTTCAGGTAAAGCACGTCGTGTTGCGTGAAGAAGTGGCATAGATGAATGATCTTGATTTTGATTTAATCTGAACAATTATTTACCTGAGCGATTGAATTTAGAGCGTAGGGGACTGTGTGATCTTTCTACAGCCTACCTTCAGACAGCCTCACATTTTTAATGATAATAACAGTAACGACAATAAGATTGATACAGAGAATGATTAATACGTGTGGACAAGACTAAAAAGTAACATTGATGTTAGTAATGGCAATAATTATAAATGGTAACAATGATGATAACGCATAGCAACTGTAATTATTACTAGATTCATAGCGAAAAGTGTCGATATATACCGGTATCAGCATTTCATATTAACCCGATAATGAAACGACCTGCGGCAGAGCCAGGAGGAACTGGCAGAGGAAGGAGGGGGGGGGATAGAAAGAAACGTAATCTTAACCTGTGGCGATGAAGCATTCTTTTCAGTGAAAGAAAGAAACACATTCCTTTGGAACGCTAAAACAAGAGAACCTCATTTAACTTCTCATTGAATTCATGCAAAAATCGTTATCGTAATCGTGATCGTTAACGCCCCGACACTGTGCAGGCATGCTAACCTGGGAACATTGAACTGTACATTACTTGAATATGAGACCATTCTGAAGCAAATAATTTTCACACAACAATAGATATAATGTACTCTTAAATGAATCCCACAAGGATTGGAACAATCATCCCCCCAGCATTCCCACTGATTCCCTCTGATCAGTTACTAGCCATCCCGATTTAAACCGAATGCAAACATGGCTCTGTAACTTTTTCAGAATCCTGCGAAAGTAATAAGACTACTGTAAAAGTGGACATTTTCGCGGTGTTGAAATTTTCGTGCATTTCGCGCAACCAGAAAGTACCGTGAAAATAAAAGCACGCGAATATTTTTGCTTGCCATATGTTCCTGTGCGTGATGTATTGATTCCGCGGAATTATAAACATGCGAAACCCTTCTTACCTGGCCAAGCGCGAAAAATTAGTCACGCGAAAATATCCACTTTTACAGTATAGTGTCACAGCAAAGGCTGTCATAATGGAGTGCTAACACAATTTTCTTTACTTTATGACAGCTAGAAATGATACATAGCATTGGCTTACATTTTTTCAGTTACCATAACGACACGAATTCAATGTGTTACCACGTCACACAAAAAAGCGGAGAGCCGCATTTAACTTCTCATTGAATTCATGCAAAAATAATTTCTTACCCAGTGTGTGATCGGTAGGACAATTTCGATTAAATTACACTCTTCACAATGAAGCTTATTAAAAGAGATGTTACTTTTGAAATCTGCTGGTTGAGTATATTTAGTTGTTCATTTGCTTGATGGCTTTTATTTTTAAGTCCACGCATATGTGTGATCTTTTTTTTCTGCTTGAGACATGTTAGAGTTGCCGAATATGCCAATCATTTCAAATAATTAATGTATTATCGACGATGAAAAGGAGAAGATGGAGGGGGAGGGGACGAACTCATCCTCCGGAGGAGAAAATACCTCTACTTTAATCAATAGTATACATGTACAGATGAAATTACAAATTACGATGGCATTTTATGTCGCTGATAGAAGTTTGTGTGAAATTGCATGTGTTTGTGTGTGCCTGTTTACATGTGTGTTTGTATGTGTGTGTGTGCGTGTCTGTTTATGTGTCCAAAGAGAGTATGAACATGGTAGTACTGTATGGGGGGTAGGGCGGGTAAGAGGGTATAGGTAGGTTTCTTTTTTTGGTTGGGCAGCTACGTGTCAGTCTATGTGTTGAATGTAAGTTGTATGTATTTCAGGTCACGCACCGATTTATTTTTTTTTAATTCATACATTGCTGATTGTATAAATTGTATATTGTGTTTATACATTCAAGATGAATGTTTTTTTGTTATGTGAAATAAAAGAAATCAAATAAAGATTACTGAAATACAAAAACAAAATGAGCATGTAGGCATCCCCTTTTCAAAGTGAACATACATACCTCTCCTGAATTGTTATGATAATGATGAACTCTAGACTACTGATAAACATAAGGCTATAAGGCGCAGATAATGGGGATGAGGGTGGATAATATGGGCATTTAAACAATAATTCCAAGGGTTCTATGCACTTGACCTCCACACACACACTCACACAATAAATATATATATATATACACGTATCAACGCACGCATAAGACAGTATATTAATGACAATTAACACCGTATTTTGTCACTACAAGAATTTTACTTTATTTTCAGAATTACGAGCCTTATTTTATTTTCGGATCTGTGAACCTAATTTCATTTTCGGATTAACAAATATTCGGAATAACAAACCTTATTTTATTTTTGGATTAACGAACCTTCGGAATAACAAGCCTTATTTCATTTTCGGATTAACGAACCTTCGGAATTATGAACCCTATTACATTTTCGGATTAATGAACCTTCCGAATAAGGAACCTTATTTCATTTTTGGTTTAACGAACCTTCGGAATAACGAACCTTATTTTGTTTTCGGATTAATGAACCTTCGGAATAATGAACCCCATTTCATTTTCGGATTAACGAAGCTTCGGAATAACGAATCTTCGGAATTACAAGCCTTCGGAATAAAAAACCTTTGGTATAACGAACCTTCGGAATAATGAACTGTAACCAAAAAAATACAACGGGATGCTCCGCAGTGGTAACTATAAAAATAATGAATCAATCCAAATACAATTTAAGGGCATGAAACTTTAACTTATTACCCACGTCTTGCAGAAAACCTTATCTGATTTGCTTATGTGGTCAAAGAGAAATGAGGATTTTTGTAGAGCATGTCAAGAATTGCTTCCCTCCAAGTTGTGTCCATTGTGGTCACACTTTTTCTACCGCTCCTTGAGCACGTTAGTTACGTGGAATTGGCGCATTATAAGTACCCTGTATTATTATTTATTATTCATTATTATTGATAAACAGTTCCAAGGGCATCCAAGTGCTAAACTTTGAAGAATCACATCCTCGATATGCTTCACAACGATTCACATTTCTCTGTCACCACTTAACCAAATTGAGTGGGGTTTTCTGCAAAATATAGGGAAGATGTTATATTTTTAGACCCTGAAATAGCATTCAGACAATTTACTCATATTGGAAGTTATCAATGCAAAAATCTGATTGTAATTTTTTTATCTTATTTTTATCTATTTATTTATTTTTTTTTTTTTTGGGGGGGGGGGGAGACATACTGTATATCTAGAGACATACTTTATGCTGCCCTGTGTTTGTGTATGTGTGTGTGTCTGTCTGTCTGTCTTGAGTTACCATAAGGAGGCCCACAAAGACATTTGACATGTCAGGTTATTACTTTGAGTAATTAGTTTCCATTGGGCATGACAGTCCATTTACTTGCATCACATTCTTTGCATGTAGCAACCCGTGATGTCCGTCCTTACTGTGCTGGGGTTCGTTGTCCTCCGTCACAAACTTTGATAGTTTCCTAGAAAATTGGCATCGTGAGAAGAGCAGGTGTCAGAAGTTTTGAAGAGGTGATGAGAAAAGAATTTGTTTGTGACTTTTTCTTTCCTGCAGGTATGTGTCATCTCAAGCTACAGCTACATTCTTTCTCTCTTCACTTGTTTTTATGCCTCCGCCACGAAGTGGTGCCGGAGGCATTATGTTTTCGGGTTGTCCGTCCTTCCGTCCTTCCGTCCTTCCGTCCGTCTGTCCGTCCGTCTTTCCGTCCGTCCGTAATGAATTTTGTGGACAAGGTAACTATCAAAACCTGTTGAGGTATCCTAATGAAACTCAGCATGTATGTGTATTAGGGGGTGAAGTTGTGCCTATCAACTTTTGGGTGCACGTGCTCAAGGTCAAAGGTCAAAAGGTCAAGGTCAAATACATAAAATTTCACTATTTCCACCATATCTATGCAATGCCTGAAGATATTTTCTTGAAACTTAGTGTATACATGTATTACCCAATTTAGATTCTCTGGTGAAAGTTTGGGTCATGAGGTCAAAGGTCAGAGGTCAAAAGGTCGAGTAAAAGTATCAAAACTTCTTTTTTTCTCTGTAAATTGGAAAATTGTTCAAGGTATCTTCATGGAACATAGTATATACATGTACTGACTGGCAATGATTATCTAGAGAATGTAGGGTTCATGGGGTCAAAGGTCAGGGGTCAAAGGTCAAGTGCAACACTTCAAAATTTTACTATTTCCCTCATGTTCATGCAATGCCAGCAGGATTATTTTTTTTAACACTTTGTGTATGCATGTGTAACCTAATAGAAATTCTCTGGAGAGTTTTTTTTTTCTTTTTTGCCTCAAAGGTCAAAAGGTCAAAGATCAAGTGAAAGTGCTGAACTAACTTTTTCTTCCATATCTCGGAAGTGGCTCGATTTATCGTGAAACTTACTGCATATTTATGCATGTTCTACCTGAAAGTGATTATCTTATGAATTTTAGGGTCAAAGGCCAGATGAACATGGTAACAATTTACTATTCAGTACAGAAATTGCACTTCTTCTCCATACCGGTACCATGAAAATTACTCAATGCATAGATGTATGAATGGGTCAAAGTCAAGTTAAAGTCCTTAAATCCCCAAATACATGCCCTCCTATTCATCCAATTAAACCAAGGTCAAGGAAGGTGAACATTCAACACATTTGTGACAAACTTGTCATTTCAATATTTTGCCAGTTTTGTGAAAATGTAATCACACATTGTCCACATGTACTATCTAGACCTATTAGGAGAATCATGCATTATGGCGGAGGCATACCAGTCGCCATAGCGACATTTCTAGTTGTTAATTAGGAATCAGTTTTGAAGGATGTAATATACGTATATATTGTCAGTCCTGTTTTCCTTGTGTGTGTTGCACATAATGAAGATTTATTGTCAGCATTTATTTCATAAATTATCTTGAAATGAAATTTCAACATCAAAAGGTATTCCTTCTTCCTTTTTCATCAATGACTATAATGGGTAGGATATTTTTTTTTTTTGTAGATACTGTATATGTGACCCACTACAACAAAAGGATCCAAAAGTCTGAAAATAACATAACATTCCCTTACTCTTCCACTTTAATTTCATATGTATTATGACTCATAAAAGTACTCGGTTGTGGAGATATCAATGATTTTATTAGCGCATGTCGAGTGGTTTTGGAAATCAGCATTTTGACAAAACTGCCTTCAAAGTTTTCCTTCCAACACTATCACGATCAAGGGGAGGCAAGACAGTTTTCATGTCTTGACAATAGAAGGTATGCTCCTAGCAACCTCTGTGATGTTCATTCAAGCTTAGTCCCAGCGGTCTACACACGACCAATCAGTTACCAGGATCCCACGCACTGACCAATAAAATCACTCCCTCGTTACCATGGGCGAAGTCTATCTGTGACGCTAAATCCAAATCTTCGGACATGTTTCTGTTCCATTGAAAGTCAGAAAATCATGGCCCAGAAAAATGCTAATTTCTTGCCTTTCCTTTGATCAATCTTTATATCATGTAATATTTTTTTTCTGTTTGTATTCTATGTCTGCTTGTATTTTATGTTGAATTGCCAAATAGATAATAATAATAATAATCATTTAACTTTGAAATTTCAGCAGACGATAGACTATACATTAAACTACAAAATTCTGCCAAAAAACAGAAATCCATTCTTTGCGACCGATACTGATGATCTAATTTCAAACTCGATTTTCTTGGCTCAGCCTTCAGTGACTTTTGTATCCTTTTGTTGTGGCGGGCCACATATGATAACACCAAAAAGTAGAAATTTAGTAAGATGAAGATCCAGAATAATCTGCAAATGAGGGACAGCATCCATTGATGTAGTAAATCTGTTAAAAAAAGTTGTCATTGGCTGTCATGATGGTGAAATGCACGACAACATGCTTAAACAGCAAATGTTAACTTAAATCGTATCTACAATAATTTCTAAGGCACATTTGCCAAAAATCAACCAAAAAAGTAGCAATTTGCCAAAAAAAAAAGAAGAGTAGAATCCAGTATCTGTTGCAGGTTCAAATCTGTAACAAGATATTCTCCCACCCATATTGGAAGAGTTAGCAAGTACTGGTATGGTTTGAAATCATTATAATGCTTGTCTGGTGACACCCATGATCATTTTGGATGATGGAATTTTTTTTTTTTTTTTTTAAAGGACAAGATATCAGAAGTAATCTATGGCTCATCCTCTGTGTATGAATCTCATCTCTCTAGTCCATCTCTATCTTCACCCTTTCACCATGTCACACTGGGCATCTAACATCATCTTGGTGGTGGAGCCAATGTTAACCTGGTTTATGGGATATCTCATCAGTTCCTCCTTCTCTCCTGATTCCATCTCCGTGGAAACCGGAGGGATGCTCAGACTGTTATATTCAGAGCTCGCGTGATCGGAAGGCGTTCTGTCTCAAATGGGATGATACTCATATGACAAAAGGTTATCAGTGCATTCCATTGCACTTTTTTCCATGGCAACAGCAAAAGCGCCCTGTTTTGAACCCCAGTTCTCTCTCCTGAAAATGGAGTAAAATAGAATCAGTGAGGAAAGAAGAAAGATGATGATCAACACTTTAAATCAGCTGTCACCTCAGAAAGCTGGGGAACAGGACATTACAAACGAGTCTCATTAATCGCCGATTTTGGCTTCTTCCTCCTAGCTTACGAAAACAGGAATGCTCTGGCACGCAACTCTCGTGTCTATGGTGCCCCTCTCTCTCTGATTTCCAAAGACGCAGTCACCTGTGAAAATCTCCCGAGATGGTCTTCCTACAAAGATCGTTATCACACAGATTTTCTTCGGATGGAATCTATTTAACACGAAGGGAAGGCTGAGCTGAAGTCTGACTCAAAAAACTTTTCTACGGGGTGGTGGTGAAGGGGGAGGGGGATAAGTAGGGGAGTTTGCTGCCAAAACAAGGGGGACATACATATGGTTCATTATCTCTTCCGCGCGTCTTTCATTTCCGCAATTGTCTTTCAGCCCTGCAAGGTTTCGGGTCTGCTTTGAATTACCCTGGCAGCTTTAGGGCCATAAACAGATCTGCCCACTGAATGTCAACACAGAGAGTGGTGAAAGGGTGGGGGGGGGGGGGGGGGTGAGACAGAGGGGAAGGGGGGGAGACTTCAGATCACTTGTCAGTCAAGTTCAAACCACATGCTGAACCCATTTTCAGATAAGTTGTCATTCTGAACTATTTCGTCTGAGGTGTCGACCACCTGTGAAGTCTGCCAAAGAAAGTGTGTGGACGTATTTAACTTGTAATCTTGGGAGCCCTTTCCTCCATTTGGCTTTGTGATATCAATCTCATCTACTTCTATTGCAAGTGGCAATTTGTGAAGACTTGGGCTTTTCCAAATATGACAACTTATATAGTCTGCATTTATCCTTTGAAGTAGTCAACTGGTCTACATCCTGCATGGATACAGACTTGTGGATTCATATGTTGTTTTTTTTAAAGTAAACATGAATCTAGGCCTATAGCATGGAATAAGCTAATCTAGTATGACAAAATACTTAAAACATTTAGCAGAATTGGATCAGCAAAAAGGGTTATGAATGGATCATTAAAAAACAAAAAGATGGAAAATAAATGTGCACTACTAGCATGCATTCTATCGGTAGGCCTATTGGGGCCTACTTGTGTATAGTGCGTAGCATTGCACTGGCATTCAACGCATTGTGTAGGCATAAACTTTTGTATGCATTACTTTTGCATATCTTTGCTCTTTGCAAATTGACAGAGAAAAATTTTATGCATGAGAAAATTTCAGGTTTTACAGTATCGTATCACTATGTCTTGTCTGTCAAAGTTGTTTCTTTCAGCTTAAAATGCCTATTCATTCATGCAGCATAACATTCTGGATGTGTTGATGTCTTTGTAATCATCCAACACAATACTGTTCTCTTTAAAGAGCCTCAAAAATGACAATAGCAAAGTGAAACCATTTCATCTCTGCTATCTGAATAGTGTACTTAGTCTCGCCTCAAAAAGTAGTGTTCTTTCTTTATTGACATGCGGTCATTACTTCTTGATCTTTTAAAACATGACATTCCCCAGAGAGAATGTTCAGAAGATTCTGATATAGTGGACTAGTGACATATCAATTGAAAATACACTATTAGCAAAGATATGTAATCATTATTGTTTTGGTAGTTAATGTAAAATGACATTGCTGTCACTGCAACTCGAGTTATTAAAGGCTTGTCACAGTTGTACTGTCTAAGTACCATGCCATATTCGTTTTGTGTATTAAATGTAAATAACTTCAAAATTTCCAGAAATATGTGTTCCCTTAGGATTTTGCTTTATGATTGGATTGATACACATCATGCTGTTTCACACATTCAGAGAAAAAGGGAGTTTCAGAAAATCAATATTTTGGTCATTTTGAGTTCACATCAGAAAATTGGTATTGTGGTCATTTCGGAATGTTTGCCCAAGCAATATTAAAATGATGTAACCAATATGACTATTCTGAGGTTGCTGTAAAATGCATGTGGTGACTTACTACTTGCACCACTCAAAGTGATGTTTATTGGGTATCTCATTGGGCTGGAGACTAGTTGGTGACCCGGTGGTGACTCAAGTCTCCCTGGTCACAGACTGGTCATGGAGATGTTACCACGACGTGTTTGCATCATCTCCTGGCATGTAGCTGTCTCCTGGGAGTCACAAGAGAGTTGAACAAGTTCGATTCCAGCTGGTCGCAGGGATGTCTCCTATTTGCAGCCATATTGTGGAGACTGATCAATTCATGAGGTCTCTGAAATGTCTCTGCATCTCTGTGGAGACCCATTGGTGACCTGGTGGAAACATTGTGGAAACATCTCCATGACTGAGAAAATGTTTCCACGACTTCTAGGCAAATAAAGGGTCATCTCATTTATGAGACATCTCTGAAGTCGCCATGGAGTCGCCTCCTTGGTGAAAATGCAAGCCATATTTTTGTCTTTCAAGTCACACAGGTCGCGGCGACTGATCAGCCGCTCCAGTTGCGGCAAAGTCTCCTCTTGTAAAATATACCCTTTTGTTGTAACTTTGCTAATAGTATTTTGTACAAATTCTGTTGCTTTGACAATTTTGTCGATTTCATTTTCATAGATACCATTACAAAGAGTCAGTGAATAGTGAACTAGTTTGTGTAAGTCACTTGAGGAACTCGACTGACATCTCTCTGTTTTGAGGTGTTTTTTATTCTTCTCTCTCTCTCTCTCTTTCTCATACCTTTTCTTTTCTTTATCTGTTCCCCACAAGACTTTGAATTGCCCATAGACTTTAATCTATTTGTCTTTCCCTTTCTTTCTTTCTTCTTTCCTCTTAATCTCTTCCCCATAAGACTTTGAAATGCCCATAGACTTTACACAAGACCCATCATATTCCAGTAGGCAAAGAGTTAATCCTTGTATTTCTTTATCTGCCCTGCTCTGTCAGATATATATATGTATATATTAGTATGTGAGTACTAACTTAAAAACTATTAAAAGACTTATTGTTTCAGTCAAAAGTGTGCAAACAAGTGTGCAAACGGGAAAGTCCAGTTTTCTCTTTTCCGTTTCTCCTTCATCCTGAACTTGTGCCAATAGAACCTGCAGAATTCATAACTGTGACCTTTCCTCTCTTCCAAAGTTGGTAAGAAGGTCTAGAATACATCGGTTCATGAGAAGAAAACAGAACAAAACAAAGCTAGGATTCCTGCCCCTCCCACAGCCTGACCTCGAGACCTGCTTGTTTGATAGGAATACCTGCTCGCACGTTGCTTGATCCGGTATTGGTTTTGAGATCAACTCGGCCGGCAAATCCCAAGGGGTTGCAGAAGGTGACAAAACGTGGGGTTGTCTTAGCCAGCGTCAGCTCGACGCCACGCTAATAGCCCGGGATGCAACCCGCCCCTCATACGGCATTAGTATTTCCTTTCGGGGTCCGCGCAGAGTCACAGAGGATTGAAACACTTAACACCCAGCCAACATTTCTCGACAAATCTCTCACAATTCTCCAAGGTGGTGCCGTCACTGGCACGGGCTCGGAGGATAGGAGAGGAAAAGAAGAGGGAGGGGCGCACAAGTATTAAGAGGAAAAAAAGAGGAGGGAATATCAACGGTGTTTGGGGTATTAGGTGGAGGGGAACGGGGTGCAAACTCAAGCAATGAAACCTTGCACTTCGGTAAGCCAAATTGAGATGGCTCCCCAAAAGCTTTGGTCTGAGCTGAATCGCCTCAAAACACAAGGTATGAAATGGGGAGGGAGGGAGTGCTTAGGATAGGAGTTCTTAACAAGTAGAGAGATACAGCCCAAGGTCCTGTTGCATAAAACTATGGTAACTTTACAATTAATGGTAACCACCAGTGATATCTTGGTTCTGATCAGCCATGGACTAGTGTTTCTATGGTATATAGTAACCATTGATTTCAGAGTTACCAATAATTGTAAAGTTACAAAAGTTTTATGTAATGGGGCCCAGGAACTAGATTAACGCATCTTGTCTGACATGATTCGTAAAAGACATGGTACGTTGGATGACTAGTACAACTTCATATCACTACAACCTCATGCGTGAGATCTGTTTTAGAGCTCAATTTCAAAATGTACCAATACAACCCCCCCCCCAAAAAAAAACAAACAAAACAAAACAAAACAAAAACATCAACTTTGTCTAAATAGTATGTCTAAATATAATGTGTTGCTTTATATGAATTCAATTCAATTCAATTCAAAGTTTATTTCATTTTTCGACCAAACATATAAGTTTAACACTTCTTTTGACAACAGAGAATGAAATAAACAGAACATTATGTATCGAAAAGGAATTACTATTTCTGTTCCATATCTTGTCTCTGGTATGACAAAACCTCATATAATTGGCATATATTGAAAAAAAAAATCCCAGTCAGTTTTCAATAACGAAAATGCTGCTTTGAGTTTTAAGATATTACAATCATGAATGTATAAAACTAAACTAATGTTTCTGCATTATTTGATATCAATATTGATGTTATTTTGTGTAAATGTTGAAAATGAAGAAAGTTTTTCATTCTGAAAATTCATGATCTTTTAGATATGGGGTCTTGTCACCCAATGGATAATATAGATTTTAGGCTATCAGCTGACTTGAGAGGATGAGATTAATTACGTTCATGACTTTTCCCCTTCGGCAGACCGATATTTACTTTATAGTCTTGCCTTATCTAATTTAGAAGAAAATTGCATTCTGTTTATCACACTTTATATAGTTATTAACTTATATCATGGGCTGGGAATTTATGAATATTTAACAGAAAGGATTATCTTATTTGAGAGGAAAATGATCTCTTAGCTGAATTCATACCTTTTATCTTTTTCTGTTCTCTTCTGTGTTTGGGCTTTGCTATTCAATTTCTATTTTTATACACACTGCCACTTTTTTTTTCTATCTTTCTGTTCAGGCATTTTTTTAAAAATCTCTGCTGTCTATTCTTAAAGAAAAATCATTCTCATACATTTTGTGGAGCTGGAAAAAAAAAATCAATTGATGAGTACTGTATCAAGCCTTTCTTTACCAAATTATTTAAACTTAAGTAATCTTTTTGAAGAAGTATTTCTTGTTTCAGCCACACCTTATCAGTTGACGACATTCTTGGTATCAGGAAAGGATTTATTTTTTCGTGGGGTGTGTAGTACCAACCAGTGTAGCAAAGTTAGTAGAAAATGTTATCAATGAGGAATGGTATGTAGTTTTATCTATTTCTTCAGTTTCCTTGTGTGCTTGTTTTATTCTGTTTATTCTGTTTGGTTTTTTATGCTTTTAAAGTGACTATCTATAAATGTGGGAAATGAGAAACCGGAATACATTTCAAAATGTCCAGTCCCTCTCTCACTGTCAGGTAGAGGGATTCTATTCAGGAGGAGACGTGGATTATGAGTCTGATCAAAATTTGACAATGATATTAACTAGCAGAACTCTTATTCATAAATAATTTTCTGTACCACTGGCCCATACTGATATATATGTGTTAAATTAAATTCATAGGCACAGTCACATTGCCATGATTTTGTGATTTCTCTCATCGATGTACTTAGATAGGTGATGGGACTTAGTGCAGTAACTTACTTGAATCAAAATTTAGCCAGGATGTGTTTCACGAACAGAAATGAAGCATCGAAAGCTTAGCAGTCCAACTGCAAGACAATTCTATTGAGACTAGAGAATTTTTAAAACAACATTTCTTCATTTCATGCTACATTTTATAATCTTAAGTCGGCTCCTTTGTTTTGCCCCCCCATGAGGACACACAAATCCTTGATTTCCTGCCGAGACTCCATAGAAAACACCTACGGCTGCACTCGATGTAACTATGCGCTAGGAAGTGCGATGGCACTGTAAGGTCTTCAGCAGATTTGTATGTTCCTATCAATATCCCCATGAGTTATCATTTTAAGGTATGATTAACAGTGCAGAATTGTCCTTAAATAGAGACTTTTTTTGTTGATCTCGTCTCTATTTTCCCCTGGAACCAGTGGCCATCGAGGGAGTGAGATCTTTGAAAAGTTGCTACAAGGCAGATAAGAAGATTTCAGTGAATGACAACTTAGTTTTCCTCTCTCTCCGTTTCTCTCAAAGACACGCTGTCTGCATCTATTTTCATCCTCACTTTCCTGGCAATTTGTACATAAATATCTCCCTTAACCCCAAGCACTATCGTTTGATTCCATTTCTTCCCACAGTTGAAAGAAAGTGAATCCCGCAAAATCCACAGTTGCCACCTACGTCTGACTCTGATTTTTTGTAAATGTCTCTTCTATCACCGGGAATCTCCCGTTAAAAAAACGTATGAAGCATGGGAGGACGGCGCGAGTGGGAGAGACGGGGAGGATGAAGGGAGACATGAGAAATATGCCGAGAAATCTCGACGCTAAAGACATGCCTGTAGGTGACAGACCGATGGAAGATGAAAGATGTGAGACAGAGAGGTGCCAGGACTGGTAATTATCCAACCATCAGGAGGCACCCAGCTGCAGTCTCGGCCCCAAACGAGCCGCATCCTGCCAGTGTGCGCGCCGAGCCGCGCGACGATGTGCCTCGCGATGATGTGCCCCGCCCGCCGTCCGTCCCCCCCATTTGGATGGGGGATGGGTTCGCTGAGGGGATGAATCGTGAGGGAGAAGGAGAGATGATAGAGGCAGGGGTAAAGATGGCAGGGAGGGTGGAGATCCCTCCCCCATCCCTCCCCTTCTATGCCATCGTGCCATCCTTGGATTCAGCATATGGCATGGGCATTTAGGATGGTAGAAGAATAGGAGAAGACAAATGGTAGGAGTAGGGAGGGTAGGGCTATTAGGGGAGGGTAGAGGGTAGTCATGTGTTGGGGGAAGGGATAAGGTAAACTTATGGGCTAAGGAGGGGTAGGGTAGGAATGTGGTAGAAAGGGGTGAGGTAGAAATGTGGCGAAGGAGGGGGAAGAAATTTGGTGGTGCCAGGACTGGTTCATTGCCTCCATTTCCTGTTCCATGTGCCCTAGAAATCAACATTCATGGAGGATGATGATGTGTGTGTAGGTGTATGAAAAATATGCTACATTTTTATAATTTCATGTAGGCAAAACATTCCTTCCAGATTAAGCAAGCCGATCGTCTAGTTCACCCTGGGTTGACTGATAGATAAGCCTGATTTCTACTCCTTGAATAAGTTTGCTTCCTGCAAAGTACAGGTTGACAAAAGCAACATGGACTGTTATCCCATTTCACAGTGCAAAGTGGATTAGGTAATATGTTACTTGAACTAGTCTTGATTAGAAATTTATCTGTGATGGTCCCTTTACTAGTTGTTTTGTGAAACAGTTTTTTTCTATTTCTAAGAAACTTGTCTGCGCTCATTTTGTTAAAATAAAAAGTCTAAAGGGCAAGATGATTAAGTGAATCATCCCTTAAAAAATTGTTTTGATAGGAACTGGCTTATAATTCTTGTGTATTGAAAATTCCTTAACTGTGTGGACTATACCAGTAGGTTGGATTGTGAAAATTTGCTGAAGTGAAACCTACTATAAAGAAAATCCACACTGATGTGGATTTGTGGGAATAATATGACTAATTTGTTTGTTAATCATTGATATCGGGTCAGAAAACTTGGAATATTAAACTTCTGTTTCTCATTTGAGCACAAGTGGACCTGTGTTTCGCATGCCTTCCCTCATATTATGAGAAGAGAGTAGTTTTAAGTACAGACATTGTATGTATCATACATTAGGCAATATTCCAGGATTATACCAGACAGTAAGTGGTCACAGTAATAATAAACATACATTTGAGCTCCGGCTTTGGATGCTATCTTGCATCAGTATAAAGCGTGCCCCACAGCAGGAGTGTGGATGCTATTTGGCAGGCACATGCAAGGGCTGTAACGCTAGTTTTACAAATGTGTTGAGGGAGACTCGTGAATGATCAAAATGATGCAGAGCCCTCCTAGTGGCTGAAAATCCCAGCCAATCAGACTCATGGAATGAGATTTGCTGCAAAAATTTGCATAATCCCTGACTTTCGGGAACCATTTTTCGATTGAGACAGAACCTTGTTTCATCAGTTTCAAAAGTGAAATGACATCATCTGCAGCACATTAACTCCTTGGTCAACTAAATCTGGTTGCTTCAAAATTGATCATTTGGAAATCTTTTGATTTCATGGATGGGCATATTCTCATCTTGGCATATTTAAATTCGATTGTGGGTCTTCAATAAGAATGCATTGGGCTTACCTGATTTTTTTATGTTTCCATTTTCAAACTCTTTGTTGTCGTTTTACAAGCAACCATTTCATCTGGTAGGAAATTGTGAATGCACTGCTGAACAAATATTCACAGGAACTGTAATATTTATAGAACTAACAAATGAAATGTTGACATATACCCTTAAGAAATGGGTCTAATGCATGTGATGGCCTTCTCCAGTATACAATGTGAAGTGTTACTGACAATGCACATTAACATTTTGCATCTCTAAGCTGCAAATTTTGCATCATCTATAATAGTCTTTTGACATTCATTGTATCATAATGTTATTTTGTTATTTAGTCTGAAAAAAAGAATGTTTATTTTTCACAGTTGTAGCCAGATGAGAATAAGAGTAGTATAAATTCAAAATTGTTGTGCTTCCATTCTATTTTTTCATATCTCTATTCAGAATCTAGTTTTTACTTTTCATAGGAAGTATATGTATGTGGCATACTTTTCTTTCTCTTTTTTTTTTTGGGGGGGGGGTAGAGTAGTGGGGCAGAGCAAAACAAATAATGTAATGTTTCCTTCTGAATACTAAAAAGTACAGTTTTAGTAGTAAAAATATTATGGACCTCCTGCTGTTTGAGTTTAGATTCTTACTAAGTCACCAAGCAGTCTCAAGAAGGGAACTATTGTTTCATACTACCAGAGTAAGGTTCATTCCTGCAGTCTTTGAAATGGCCTCAAAGTCAGGTTTGGGTTCAAATGTCTACTAAAGTACTCTACAACTATTGTTGACGAGGTGCTATATGGATGAAACTATCCTGATATTTCTTCTTACATTGCATTATGGAACGTCATGTTATATGTTGTGACAGTGGGTTGTCTATGCGTCTCCATTAAGTTCAATTTCGCGGAAGTCGCCCCCGTAGTTTTCGTAACCAGTCCCACTAAGCTGTCGTCAGTCGTGGCCGTATCCATGGCGGAGAGGCCATTCTAACTCCTGTTCTCGCTAATGATACAAACAATGTGTACCCGCTAATTCGCAATGCATTTCTCCCTTGGACTCGGTGGTTGGGGATGTTTCTTTCAGAGGAACTGGTGTATCAGGGACTGACGGAACTAATTTGGTCGCTTCTCATCAATGTCGTTAGCAAGCAATTTCGGCTGGGTCATAAATTAATTCCAGTTAACTGTTACAGATCAATATCGCATTCTTCCATTCTTCCCTTTACCTTTCCTCACCAATCATCTTTCTTACTCTGACCCGTTTCGCAACATCTTTAATTGGCCATGTCAAGATTACTCTGAAACTGCCCCCCTCCTCTCTGCATTAATGAGATAGAATCACCAAAGGGTTGGCGAAATGGTGTATTTTTCTCTCCCGAGCAAACTAGCGGGGGAAAAAGAGCAGAGAGAGCGAAAGAGAAAAACTGAAATCCACAGGATTTGAATCAGGCAGTCAGACATGTGTCTCCGTGTTAAATAATTGCCTCTCTTGTCATGTCCTGGCCAAGGCGACTGATACTATAATCATATTGGCAGACACTATGGGGAGACAGTGGTAAAATGAGTGTCTCAAAGCAAGACGTATGTCATTATTCCATGCTACATTTATTCCTTTAATCAGGAGTGACCTTTTCCCCACTGGTTAGACTTTTTAGCGTGAAGAACATCAAACTTTCACTTTGTCTTTTTTTTATTTACTTTTTCTCACATAATCCTTTTGTATTTGTTGTTTATATGATGACTGTATGTGCTATGTTTACTTGTGCTGCCTTGTTCAACATTCATCATGTTGTTCAACTTCTCAGTCTCCATGTGCAATGATTCCATCAGTGTTATCATTTTGTATGCTGCATGCTTTCTTCACCAATTCTGTGTCCTGCAGCTGCTCTTTCTCAGAATTCTAATGACTTCTTACACATGTAAATTTCTGAAGTCTTTGCATTGTGAAAATTGAATTATGACAATGTATTTCTTCTTGCTATGTCAAGTAATTACGATAACAGTAATATTGATAATATCATTAGTAATGGCATAATGGTAAGGAGAATAATGTGATGATGATGATATTAATGATAATACTGATGGTGATAATGATAAAAATGGTGAACGTAATACATCATCCAATTGATAATAATGACAAAACTGTAATCTTTAGAATGCAGTTATTATCAAAGACTTGAAAGTGTTATCTGCAATTTCTTCTAAAAGTTAAAAGAAACAAAATAAGTGGAGAGAGTTGTATCAATCCCATTCTAGATGGTAAATACATCAATCTATCAATCGTCAGAAAATTAAAAAAACTAAGAAGTTTACTTTTTTACATTTTGTTATGTTTGTAACCATTGTTAGAAACTGCTCAATCTCTTCTTTTTTTCTTTTTTCTTTTTTTTTTTTGGGGGGGGGGGGACAAAGTTCAATTCTCTAGTCCTACTTGCATTAAATCCATCATGTGACATGGAGATGCATGATAATGTGTCCTCATGGTTTCGTAAGAAATCATCAAAAGGAAACTCGGCTTCATTTCAAAGTTGATCTTTTTAGAAGAGCAAAGGCAGACATACCAAACAATCAAAGGTTCCATCAACCTTAAATTGACCAAAGAGAGAGAGAGAGTTATGAGATATCGAGTATAACATCTTTATGCAGAACAGTGATATTGATCACATCACTTGTGCAACTCAGGCAAGGCATGGATGTCATTGCTTCTCAGCTGTATTGTGATTTGTACATGAAATTGTAATTGTATAGTCATTCTTCCTTTTTGTCATTAATTCAGGCGCTAAAGTGACTTTCCTCTTTACAAAACGGTAATTGACAAACTTTTCTATGTCGGGGGTGAAATTTCTGTTTTTCTTGAATTCATGTCAAACAAGGCATATCTTGGAGGATTCTTGTGCAAGCAGATAGGATGTATGATATATATGACTATGACATAATTCTGTTTTGTTTTTGGGTCGAATTTTGATGGCATTGTCGCTGCTTTGTCCGTTTTATTTGACCATGTCTATTGATATCTTGAATGCGAGGTTGATTTTTTTCACTTTAACATGATTGAAATTTTGTGTCCATCCATCTCAGACAGGAGCAGAAGTGAAGAAATAGGAAAAGAAGAGGAAAGATGGAGAGAGGAAAAAACAAGGAACTATTTAAAATCAACTTACATTCAAGCTAAAGGTAAGTTTTTTTTTATGTAACCATATGTCCAGAGAAAATGAATCATGCTTCTGCGTAACAGGTATATAGCCACCTGTTTTGTAGAGCTGTTTTAGACTCTCCTGTAGAAATTATATGAAGATGATGGGGATCGGAATATCTGTAAGCAAATACATAAGACTGAAGGATTGATACTCTTGTCCTACCTTTGAGACCATCATGCCCCTTCCATTCCCTCCTCCCCATCATTATTTTGGTTCCAGTTACCACACCCAACCCCTGCAAGGCACTACTGTCCACTGCCTTTTGTGTGGCCATTGCACAAAATCATACCACCCATCTTTTATCATTTTCTCCTTTGTTTAATTCACACCTGTTGAATTTTCTGGGTCACTGTCACGCATTCCTTATTTTTTTTTTGCCTGATTCATTGGTACCTTTGCAAGCCTACAGCTATTTTTAAAAGTTCTCTCGTGGCAGTGGGCAAAAGGGGGTGAACATTTCAGATTAAAGCTGTTTTAATCCTGATCGGCAAGCTGCATTTCATAACCAGGGACTGCACCCTTATGTGTAATCCCTTAGCATGCAAAGGTGTAGCACGCAATATTTTTACATGTTTGTTAGTGTTTTTTTTCACTATTTTTTTTTCTTTAATCAAACGTTATTTGCACCAGAGATTGCTGTTATAAAGTTATGTGGACCTTTTTTTAGGGGAAGGGGTGATTGTGAAATGCTAAATGAAAGCAGGCCGTAAATAGCGGTCTCTTCAGAGATTTTAGTCCATTATCGAGGAATAAGAATGAGTCAGATTGGTCGAAGAAAAGGTCACGAGAGATGGGGTGGCTACAAAACTTCAACCTGTATCACCAATCCCAGCATTCATCTGTCCGTGATCTCCCTGTCCCCTATCTCCGCGGCACTGTGCGTCTGTTGAATTCCCTGAGCAGTGTGCTTTCGATCAGACACGTCGAACTCCCTGCCATTTTCACTTCCCCCGCCAGATATGTGCGTGTGATATTTCTCTGAATATAAACACTCAATTTTTACCCCCTTAGATGTGGGATTCAAACAGTGTGTATTATAGGTTACGTCAGCATCTTGAAGGTAATGCACCATGGGGGGTAGAAGTAGCTTGAAAGGTTTCATAACAATCACTAGTTTGCCATGCATAGTTTCCTTTGACGTAATACCAAAGATCTGTTGCACGACACTTTATCAGTTAACTAAGTAATCACTCAGCATTGCATTTTTTTATTTCAATTCAATCTTTTTTGACATTTATTGCATGAGGTAATGTAGCAACTATCACTTATGCTTGGAGATCAGTCAATTCATATGTGAAATTTATAATTTCTTTGAGATTTTGCAGATGATAGTACTTGTATTCCTCAGAATGAATTCCATATTTTGATGGAATATCGTCTCATTTCATTACTGTTACTCATTATCTGGGTTATCCTTACTCTTTATTCTCTCCATATCTGTCTCTTGCCATTATGTCTGTCTGTCTGTCTGTCTCTATGTTTGTAGATGCATGTGTGTGTCAGTAAATGTTGATATATTTACCTCTGCTGATGATCCAAGATGAAGGAGGTTATGTTTTTGTCAGGATTGGTGTGTTTGCTTTTCTGTCTGTTTGCAAAATACCTCAAAAAGTTGTTAATGGATTTGGATGCAACTTACAAGAAAAGTTTATAGTGACACAAAAGAAAGGATGATTAAATTTTGGTAGTGATCTGTTTAACCATCTTGATCCAAGATACTTAAAAAAAAAAGAATTATCACTGGAAAATAGGGCCAACAAATGAGGGAGTTCAAGCTACACGCATTTGAGGTGCGTGTATGTGAGTATGCGCTTGAGGTGCAGCAGGCTGATAGCTGCTAATGAGGTAAACTCTTAGGCACAACTGAAAGGCTTCTTATTGGGAAATAAGGGTGATTTTCATCATGTGTGTTTGGGTGGAAATGAGCTACTTGGCAGAGGTCTGCACTCTCTGAGTGCCTTTCTAGTTATACACATATTCATTTATGATTGTCATGTGTGTGTTGGTAACTTTATCTAAGAGCAAGCACCATACCTTTATTTCAAATGATGTTTGTTATATCTCAGTCTTTTTCTTTGAGATATTTTTAAGAGGTATCATCTTTCAACCATAAACCTTAGGGAAACTCTCTCTGATACTTTGAAAATAAGAATTGATATTTTAAAGTAGTATTCCCCTTCCTTCTTTTGATGACCTGATGGCACTCACCAACTCAGAATATTGTAATATTGCCATCCAAAACTTGATCGAAACTCTTGAAAGGTAAAAACATATCAAGTTTCCATTAACAACGTTTGTGCCAGGAGACTTCAGCTTCCGGCTCATTGAAAGACAAAGTGGCTGGATAATGGATCCAGAAGATATGTGTGTGGGTAAAAATACCAATTTTACAGAATTTTTCAAGCTTAACAGAAAAGAGAAAAAATGGAACAAGAGTCAAGGGCATCCCTCTTCAAATAGTTTCCTGCCCATTGGCGCGTGGTTGAAAAAAAAAAAATCTCCCGATATAAGCCAGCAAATATATCTGCTCGCTGCTCGCCAGCTGTTCATACTGAAAATAATCTGCCGTTTATTCCATTTTTGAAGCGATCATCCACTCTGTCCCCCAGTATTTGAGGGGTGCGTTGCAGGGTGAAAGGGAGCGAGGGGGCTGATGGCCAGTCGAGGGGGATCTCAATGCGCCGACCGGCCGGAGCCGTGGGCTTCCTGCATCTTCTGCGGTGCACCCATTAGCGAGTGCCAGTTATTAATTTTGACGGCGCTCGTTTGCTTTGACTCATAACCAATCCTGTTTTAATGAAGGTCCGTGCTGAGATGTTTGATTTATCTTCCTCATTTGGGTCATTTTCTGGTCATTGATCTCCCGTTACCATCTATCTTGCGGCTCCTGGCTCCTGCATCCATTACCTCTTCCTTCTCCTGGTGTCTTCCCTTCACTTCTAAATAGCTCGTCCTGATAAAAGCTCGAGACTCCTATAAGCTGTCTATTTCCCTTCCAGTGATAACATCATGGCGGATGTTTGTAAACAAAGACAAAACATGCTATCAATGCTATCAGTGTGAATCTTTTGAGTCAAATGATCGCAGGATGTTAACAACAGGCAAATCATAATAGTCAAAATGCTATTGTAGTAAAAATGTTTAGTGTAATGCTGCCCCATAAATAAGTTGATTGTAAGAATGACAGGGGAAATTTATTTGAAATGAGACATAAATAAAAGAAAAACCAATGGAATGTTTGTGAGTTCATGACATCATCATCTCTAAATTCATCATTGATTGTATTAAGAAAAATATGAAAATTCAGTCTTTCTGCTATCAAAGTGTACAACATGTTATTCCTGGCTGAATAACTTCAAAATAATCGTCAGTCAGATATATTAGGATTTGAGACTGCCGGGGCATAATTGTGTTTGAACAAAAACAAAACAAAACAAAACAAAAAACAACAAAAAACAAACAAACATACATAACAAAACTGGAAATGTCATGAGTTTATGTACAAACTATGTGGCAAATTGTGAGGCAGTGACATCATCAACTCGCAATTTGCATATTCATGTTGACTGTTTAAGAACGATTTTGTAAAAATTTAAAAAATTCACAATTTCATAACTTCCCTACTCTTTATCCTATTTTGATCAAATTTTCACTGTGATGCTTGTTAGATTTTAGTCTTTGTTTTCAGACTATCTGTTAACTGGTCTAGAGTTCCACTTGAATGAGAATGCCATTGGAGGTGCTTGTCATATTTTATTAGCAGGGAAGAGGTTGAAACAGTATAAAGGGCTGACACTTCATTTTTGAAAGGGGGGGGAACCCAGTTTATATTTCTGGCACCACTTCCGGTTTTAATTAGCTGACAAGCAAAAAAAAAAAAAAAAAATGGGGGGGGGGGGGGGGCTTAGCTATAGTTTTCTGGTGCCACTTCCGGGGTAAAAAAAAAAAGAGAAAAAGAAAAAGTGGGAAGGCCCCAAGTGGTAAGACCCTATGTATTCCTATAGATGTATTATGCAAGAGAAAACAGTGGATGAAGAACATGTGATAATTCATACAGAAGTTGAAATGCATTTTTGTTTCACAGGTTCTCTCATCAGAGTTTGTCCTATCTAAATTCTGATCATAGTCATCTTACACATAACTTTTTGTGACCTTGAACACCTCCTGCATTTCATCCAATTACTCTATCCTGGAAAGGAGTATTTTCCTGTGGAAGATATAATGTGTGCTAATTGATCCCTAAGCATGTATTTTCTGTTCTAGATAAAAGGAGTTCTTTCCTTTTTCCGTATGCCTGTATATTTTCTGTAGTTGTGCAAACACACACACACACACACACACACACACACACACACACAAAACAATCACTGGAAAGCCAGCAGTTACATAGCAACATTCCTACAAGGATTATACAAAAGTGACAATTGTGCATTTTCTTGTTTGTCTGGCCATTAAGGTTGCCTCAGGCATAATTCAGAAATGGGATTAGAGTACTGAAAGAGCTTTCGGAGCTGGTTTATGAATCACGATGAACATCAGGAGAGTTACTCAAACCAAAAGAAACTTCTTTGTTGCTCTACTAATATCTAAATACATGCATGGTTTGGCACTTTGCCTTTTGATATGACTAATGATTAAAAAAAAGGGGGTAATCTGATATTATCAGTGTTTGTGGATTGGGTGGGTATGAAAAAGCAAATCGTGGATTAACTGACGACAGTAAAGTGCCCCTGATCGTTGTATAAAAGAAGAGAAAAATGTCAAGTAACGATGAAAAATAAAAGATAAAAAAAATGAAAGGCATATCAAACATTCTGTTGGGGGGGGGGGGGGTGTAATAACTGTTGTCACCAGCAGTATTTTGCCGCAGCATATGGAAGCGGGAAATTGTGAGTACAGTCAACCTTGCTTAAGTCGCCCTCGCATGAGTCGAATAATTGCGAAAGTCAAAGGTCTTTTCAGGTCCTCTTATGTGTATATTCTATTAATTTCAATCCCTCATAAGTCCAATTTTCTTTAAGTCAAAGCTGTTTCTTCAGTCCAAATAGATTCGACTTAGGCAAGGTTGACTTTATTTGTGGTGGATGTACTCGTAAATGAGAGAAGGGGGAAAGTGCGGGGATAATTCCATGGGGATAATAACGATGAACTCATTTGTGTCAGGACTTTAACTTGGTCTTCTTCTATCCCGCACCCCCCCCCCCCCATCCCCAATCTCCCATCCGAGTAATGCCGGCTGGAGCCAGAAAGTCCGAGTGCGTGCAATGACGAGAATTCGCAGGAAGTGGCTCGGCTAAAAGGTAGATGCTTTCAATCACCTCGTGGGCCATGCAGTGCTTCGGCCGGATGAAATACAAATTGTTCGGTGATGGTTACACCTTGAACTCATTAAAGCCTCAATCTCATTAATAATTCTCTCTTTTTTTATAACCTTTTTTTTTTCCCTGCCCCTCCCTTTCTCTCTCTCCCCCCCCCCCCCCTCTCTCTCTGTATGTCTGTCTGTCTGTCTGTCTGTCTGTCTCTCATTCATTCTCACTGCTTATATGCCACACATAATTGATTGCATGAATCACTCTCTGTCATAAGTTGGTATGTTGGGTTCTTTCTTCTAAATTTATCTTTCTCTCCCTGCACTTTTTTCCCTTATTCATTTTTACTAGTTGCATTTTGTACCATCTCCCTTTTCTTTTCATTTCTTCTTTCTCCTTGTTTCCCTCAATTTCTTGATCTTACTATCTATATATTCTTTTTTTTAAATCTATCTTTTTTTTTCTCATTGTGCTGAGGTCTTGTAAGAAGAGACTAGAGCCAGGCATGTAAGAGGAATAAAACACCACATTATGATGCCCTAGAATTAGACTGTGTCACTTCTCATCAACACCAATGGATCTCAACTTGTTGCTGATTTGAGCTGACAGTGGAAGTAGGTAACCTCCTATCAAGACTGACTGGATACAGCAATCGATCCTGTCACAGTACCACGTTTAACCCACAACTGGTATATCTTTAATCATATTCTCCCCACCAATCGGTAGTGTAACTCTTTCTCTCTGATATTATCTCTCCTGTAGGTTTAGGTTATTAGGTTTTGTCTGTTATGTTTGTTGTTGCCTTATTTCCTTAACCCTTCTGTGCTATCAATTCAATGAGACTGTGTAGTGTATATCAACTTACCTTCTTAATTATTAGTACACAGATTTGCTGGGCTGCAAGTTCTTTTAACATCTTATATTTGTACAATGCAGTTTCTTGTAAGAAACCTGCATCTAGTCTAAAGGACGTTGGACCTAATTCTTCCTTTATTTCAAGATACGATGTATGTTCCCCTCTTTATGAATAGATGATTGATTGAATAAGTGGATAATCTCATTTAGATGTAAAATTTGCAACATCTTACTTTTCCATTAACATCATAACAGAAAATCACATGATGTTGTAGCACTTAAGGAAAAAAATTGAATTTTCCCGGCTGGCTGTACATTTTGCACGTGGCTCTCTGTATGATATCAAAATTAAGAGAAAGTAACATGACAAAATTGAACACAATAATCATGATAATAATATGATTGCAAACTTTATGCAAAGTTAGAAAAATGGGGGGAAAATGGCAATCTGGTGGACAACTTTCCTGACAAGGTTTCAGGTGGCTTGTATCACAGTTGCTTAGTAACTTTTAGCATATTACAGTTTTTCACCATAACTGTGATTGACCCTGTATGGTGTTACATCATCTGTCTTGAGATCAATTACCATAACTTTCCATGCTTTTTCATCTCCAAAATGGGCCATACACACACATGCCAATTAAGGCTGACTTGTCTAGTCCTCAAATGAGCAGATGAAGTAGGAATAAAGTTGTTCGTATCTTTCCTGAGATTTTCCTCAGTTTTTTTTTTTCTGAGCATGTCTTTTCTTGCTAGATTTGTCCATAGTTGGAATCAAATATTTAATTATTTTTCTTCCCGTATTTCTCCATTTTTTTCCAGAAGTCATATGATGTGATATACGTGACAAATATACAGTTAAGAAATGCATGCACATTGAAGAGATACCTAGAACCTAAAACTGACTTTTTCTGATACTGATATTTATTTCTATGTCATTATGAAGTAACCACAATGAAGTCAGCATTGACTAATCAAAGGCCATTGTTCTGTGGAGATTGGCGTAATCTGGCATCAGCTATTCCAGAGATTATGCCTTGGACAATTGTCAACAGAATTGAGATGGTTATTGTTACATCTGCTGCTGTATTCATGGCCTCTGTAAATATCTCATTCCATTATGATTCCTTTATCTAACTCATATCTTTTAAAAAAAATATGTGAGGGAGAAAAAGAGAGGGAATAAAAGCAGACAGACAGAGAAATTTGACAATAGGTATTCAGAATGATTTTTCATATGTGACAAAGCAAGTTATATTATTACATGCATGCAGTAACACTATTGCTATCCCTTGTGTTCTCTTAACTTCTCCCTGTTCAGGCAACCCCTTCTATGTCCCCTCATAGTCAGCTTTATCTAGCTATATCCCCTCTATGTTATCCTCTTTGGCTTTATGTTTAAGTCTGTACTTTAGTTCAGGTAGTTTCTTCTCTTTTTTTTTCTCTTTTTTTTGGGGGGGGGGAAGGGAGTTGTTGTTCCTTTATTTAAAAAAAAGGAGAGAATTAGAAGACAACATATATGTTTTGTTGATATATGTTGACATATATATATTATATGCTATGAAATATATGATACATGTTATCTCAGTCAAACCAATTGCTTATTAATGATGGTCTCCTCCACCTGTACCTTCAAATACATGTTGTTGTCTACACATGATTGTATGTATTCTTTCAAGTACTATTTTATATTTTGATGAGAATGTTATTGATAATTTGTCATATGAGTCCTTTGTACAGGTGGAAATATATACAAACTTGAGCTGAAAGCTCAAAAAGAGTAAATCAAGAAACAAAAGCAACAGATCTCTTCATGCTGAGTAGAAAATCAAGAAATATCACTGATACTTTGTCAATCAGTGAAGAGCAAATTTTTAAATCTGGAAAATCCTGTACATTCTAATAATATTTGCACAAAGCTGCATTCATCCATTTGGGAAGATTTACAACATTTTTGTGATTGGGAAATGGCTATCTTCCCAGCCTCTCACATCTTGCAGAATTTTCTTTCACTTCTCTATATATCCAATTTCATTCACGATCTTTTTGCTAAAATAAGAATTGTGGAAATTTTCCACTTTTTTCCATCAAACAAAATTGGTCAAAAGAATCCTATATGTCCCACACAACAACTCAAAGTTCCTTGATACTCACATGTTGATAACATATGTGTGCCATAGCAAATGTTCACAGCTACAAATTATAAGATTGCTGTGGTCTTGGTTCGTTCATGCTGAGCAAATCTTCTCAGAAATTATCTCCTTTAGTATAATTTTCTGGAAGAAAGGCATTTATATGTGTGTATGTGTGTGTGTGTGTGTGTGTGTGTGTGTGTATGTATGTATGTATATGTATGTATGTATGTATGTACTGTATGTATGTATGTATGTATGTATGTACTGTATGTATGTATGTATGTATGTACTGTATGTATGTATGTATGTATGTATGTATGTATGGATTCATCTATCTATTTATACACATGTTCATCTATTATTCTTTACCAAGGATAGCCCCAGCAGATATAAATAAGAAAAAATGTTCCAGTTTAGTTTCCAGCAAAAATTCTTACTTCCGAGGAGGAGTCATCTCACGCAGCCCAAAAATTTTCACGACATTTTGCAGTGATGAACAAGGCAATAAATGTCCTTTCTGGGAAATATATCCCAGTGGCCTGTTCAAGATACATTTCCAGCATTTTGTTGCTTGCATTCTCCAGTGGACATGGGCAGGACATGTGTTGACCTGTACCAGTGAATTTTCCATGGTTTTTCTTGGCACAGTGTGGACGCTTGATGGAAATTTTTGGCAGCAATCTCCACACAAAAAAAAAAATGATATCTTGAAGACGTGAAATCTACCAAGAGTGCAAGTGCAGCTCGTGTTCACTATCTATTACTACCATGCCAGGCAATTTATCTGTGCAGTGGAATGGTGAATAGTGTGATGAAATAGGTATGCAGTGGTCAGGTTTTACCTAGCTGTGATGTAATTATTTGTATCAAAGAGGTAGTGCTCAGGAAATTGGACTGGAAGGCTGCCACTAAGAGCGCCATGATCAGTTGGATTGAGCAATATGAGCCAACACCTAGATTAATAGCAGGTCCATCCCAATGGACATATTGAAGACTAGATTTAGCATATTGACTGGATCTATCACATTTAAAATTTACCGGACAAATGCTCTTATTTTGGCATTTGTGAATGATGAATCATTAAAAGTCGTACATGCCAACCGTGATGGCTTAGACGTAATTTTTGGAGCAAGTTTTAAGCATCCAATTTTGCTTTTGAGTGAGGAAGGATGGCTATTCTTTTTTTCTTTTTAAGTTGCCTTGTATCTCAGAGACAATGGAAGATTATTTAACAGAAAGTCATAATCTATATCTGGAAGAAATATGACTTGAATATTGCATACAGTGCTTGGCCTGATTTAACTCCTTTGAAATTCCATAACCTGAGGACAGATATGCAGATTCAATAATTGTTTGATAATTCAATGGACGTTTTAGGGTATGAAAATAGCACCGACAAAATGACTTCGAACAGGTGTTTCTGAACAGTTGAGTGATTTAGCTTTCAACGATTGTGCTCCCCCCTGTCCAGTGAGCTCGTTGAAATCTATAATCCTCATACATTGATGTACATCCATATGGAGCATTGCTTTTCCACTTCTTATTTTCTGTTAATTGTTTGGGAAGGTCATGGTTGGCAGACGACATGCCATGTTGATTGCAAGCCTTTCACCATGGGCAGGCCCAGTGTGCATTGTCTCCCCAGCCTCAGTCCAACCGATAAGTTCCAGATGGGTGCTGATTGAGAATTCATCACTTGTGAGCTCTTGCTAGGTCATCCGCTAATTATCCTTAGACTGTGGTTTTTGTTTCTTTTTTTTTATTCAATCAGTTAAGCATGATTGCTCTCTCTCTCTCTCTCTCTCTCACACACACTATGTTTCTTTCTCTCTTTCTCTGCTAATTTTGTTTTATTTCTTTTTGTGCTATTCTGAATAGCATTGTAAGCTAATTTCCCCTGTCCATTTCATGTCCCTGGACCTATTCAGGGCTATGTAGCCTTGTCGTACAATCAGCCAGCCAATTGGCTCACTCACACTGGTCAAGTGCTCTGATAACATGACTTGATCAGTGAAACTCCACTTAAAGTGCTTGATTGATTTTAAGTGACGTCAAACAAACAGAACATGAAAAGATAAATGAGAGCTGAACATAAAAATCAACTCTCTCTTTAAAAAACGTGATGGAATTTCTAAGCTTCAGATGTTTTCAGTAAATGGTGATATGGTTCACAACCAAGGTTGCGAATTAGATTCATTGTTGTTAGCTTTATTGCAATACAGCAAATGTTTGATGCAAAGGAAACACGATTGTCTCGTGATTTTCTACCAAAATAAGGAAATTTAGTGAAAATCTGTTGGTAGTTTTTGAAGAGATACGTGAGACATTGACATCATCCCTTCAACTTGTGGTTGCTACTACTCTATCTGTTTTGTGAAAAATGCGTGAAACTTGACAATTTCACAACTTTCTTTTTGTTCTTGTTTCCATCTACAAGCTTGTATGACAGTCAGCTAGCTTGAATAGTGAGTGACATTTTTCTTCAAGCTCATCCCCTTGTCTTGTTTCTGTTTTTTTTCAAGAGGTTTCAGAATGGCTATCCCATCTTTCTGCCCACATTGTAAGATTGTTACAAGTTTCAAAGCCCTGATTCAGTCAGAACAACAAAGAAATGTAAATTTCTTTTGTTTTTTGTTTGTTTTTTACTAATTGTTACTTATGTTATTTGTTTATTGATGTCTTGATATTGTGCAATAGAGTATATATAAGTATAAACATGTCTTCTGTGATTGAGATAGATAATTTGAAGAACAAAGAGCCAACATTTGCTGAACTTGAGGAAATCATTTCTCAAAACAGTGCAAAAGCTTAATGAGGCAAACCAATTCATTTACATTTTTTTTAAACGTATGATGCAAGGGTTGGACTACAGTCACAAATGCCTTATTTCCCGTGTTTGCAAATATTCTCCCATTTAACTTTGGCACCTTTTTCCCCCGAGGTCTGTCATAGATTAGGAACTCAAAATCTCCCTCTTCTCAAAAAAAAAAGAGAGAAAAAAGTTCCACTCATTAAATATTTTGTGAGGAAGATGGTGAGTAATCAACTCGCTCACCTAGAGAATTAGAAGCCAGCTATGTATGACCTGTCTTGATTTCCTGTGCTATTTCTTTCATACCATGCACAGGTTGACAAATGCCACTGCGAGACGGTGAGATCTTCTCAAAAGTTGGCGGATCTCACTTTTTTTTTTCCCCAGCTGCCGCAAACAAAATCAAAAAGATAGATGGAATAACATCAAAAGAGTCACAGTGCTCTTCATGACAAGCTTCTTAATTCCCATCATGCACCACACCCTGTTCATCCTTCCTCTGCGCACCCTGGTCATGTGACCCCAGGCCCCCCACCCGTTTATCTGCGTGGAGGCTGCTGTCAGATATTGTTATGACAAGGTAAGACTCTCGCGGCGAGCTTTATCACTACCTGCAAGCAAGAGCGGGTATTTATAGGATGTGTAATCGGCATTAATCTCCGGGATCTCTCCCTCTCTCGTTTTCTCTCTCTTCTTTTGCCTCAAATTATTTCTCCAACTCGCTAATGAGTGCCACATTTCTCTCCGAGCACATCACACATTTTGGGAAATTTCCATTTGTGACTGGGGGGTTGAGCTCATGTCATATGAATAATGCTTCATGGAAACAAGGAGGCTGCAAATTGTGATTCCCCCCCCCCCAAAAAAAAAAAAAAAAATAATAATAATAATAATAATAATAATTTTCTTACAATCTTTGTGGATCATGGCTCAGTAAGAGTGTAAGATAGACATATTAGTAAAAACTGGTAGATAAAAATTCAAAGAATGGATGTGAGAGCAACTAGAAATTTGACACTTATCAAATGTGAAGGGCTTGCAAGTCTTGAAACCATGTGGAATACTTCATGAACAAATATTTGAATGGAATTTAATACCTGAAAATGAAATTACTCAAAGAAGAATTATGCAAATTGTAATCAGAAGATATTCATGGTGTATGAAGCAATTTTTTTTTTTGGTAGTGTAGAGGTGCTCTTGTTATCATTAAGGTGAATTTTAAAGAAAATATGCTCAACTTTTCCTTGATTTATAATCTGTGAGTCATATAATAAAGACATATTACTCCATTACATCAACACATTCTAAGTCTGCTGTGATGGTAAAAAAAAGAAAAAGAAAAAAAAAGATTGAGCGGACATAGCCCATGAAATGAATGTTAATTGACCCTGTAATGTCTGTTAGAGTCTGATTATGGTCAGGTTCTAATCATTTCATGGCTCGGAAGTTGCAATACAAGCAATTAAGGAAGTATGGAATATGTGCAGCTGATTGACAAGAGTGGCACTGCTTGTATCAGCTACAAAATGTTTATGGTACCACCAACATTTGGGATCTTTATTGGATCTTGGTTGAGTAGACCTTCTAAACATCTCATGGAGTTTTAACAGAGTTTTAATGATACAACTATGTGTGTATATCATGCTTTTAATGAATTTTGTGTCCCTTGTTTCACTAATGTTCTGTACGTGTCTCGATCAATATTCACTTCCTTCGCAGGGAATGTCTTTTGTTATGGGCGCTTCAAGAAAAAAAGATCAAGCTGAGTGAAAAATATCTGAGCAAAATACCCCATCTCCACCAGCAAAAACCTAATATAAACTCATTATCCTGCAATGTTGATGCATGATGATGTCGAAAATGTTTGATTTCAGATATCCAAGACTTTTTAGACTTTTTTTTTAGAGATAAAGTGTGATTGCACTGTGTGCTCATTTGAATTATTGCATAATATGTATGTACGATATGTATGTACTATATTTTTGTATGATTATGCGATTATGCGCAAATGTGTACATACAGTGTCTGTATGTTACAAATTTGTATGTTTGTCTGTGCATGTCAGGGGTGGATCCAGGAATTCCATAAAGGGGGGTGCAAACAATATTTCTGGTGCTACTTCCGGGTTTCATCTCATTTTTTTCTTTTTATTTCTTTTGTTTTAACAACAAATAAAGAGGGGGCGTGCGCCAGATGTGACCCCCCCGGATCCACCACTGTATGTGGACGGGAGTACTGGTGAGTATGTGTCTGCACAGAGAGCCTATGGTAAGGTTTCTGGTCTGCAAGTAAATATTTGTAGTTACTCTACAGGTTCTAAATCAGGCACGCCCTGTGCTTATCTCACCAGCATATTTTGATTTTTTTTTCTTTATTTCAATTTTCATTCAATATTTACTTTTGTTTCTTTCTTTCTATTTCATCATCTTGTCTCCCTGTGTGTCATAAAACTCTCTCTATCTTCATCTCTTCAAGCTTCCATATCTCTATGTCTCATGTCCTTGTACTTGTATTCAACCTTGATCTACACCAGGCCGCTAAGGGCTTCAGTCTGTGGGTGAATTTTGGTAAAACGCTCCCAACCCCACCCACCCCCCTCCTCCCAGCATCATGAAGACTGATGGATGGTCTAACTCAGTGCACCTGACACCTCCACACTCTGTTGCTTTGTGGTCCCACAGGACAATACAATGTTCAAGGTTACTGTATTCGGACTCATATGTCGGTGGTGTGTGCGACATTAGCAAGGTGTGAAGTTAACAGCTTTCAAGCAGCAGTTGTCGCCTTCGTCGCATTGTCCTCTCATCCGGAAGCAGGCTCGCAAGCTGTGCACCTTACAGGTGTTTATTAAGCCCGCATTCGGTTGACACAGGTAATCTGCCACATTTCCTGTTCCATAAGCATGATCATTGGACCATTAAGGGTGGCTGGATGTTTTGTTGTTTTTTTTCTGGTCATTTAAAGTGGATTGAGGAGATGGAGATGTGACATTGAGCTGTTTGTGTGTGTGTGTGTGTGTGTGTGTGTGTGTGTGTGTGTGTGTGTGTGTGTGTGTGTGTGTGTGTGTGCGTGTGTGTGTGCCTGTGTGTATGTTTGGAATGTTGGGAGTTGAAATTCTGTTAGTTTTTATCTTCTACCCAAAATGAATTGTCATTTGTTCTGTAATATTTCCTTCTCCTCTATACTGTTCATCTCCTTACGTATGACTCCAGACTCTAGTTCGATTATTATCTCATTGAAGACCAGTCCTGAGTATACTCAGGAAGGTGTCTATAGGATATGTGTGTTATAGCAAAATCAGCTCGTCTTCAGTGGGTTAATATAACCGGACTTGTAAGACTGTATATATCTATTCATATATGCATGTTCACATCTGCTTGTGCAACTTGTTATGCAGTTCCATTAATTGATTGATTGAGCTGTAATCTTTTTTTAAAAATAATAATGTGTATAACAGGTATGAATGAAAATAATGATAGTGAGGATTATAGTAATAATAGTTCTGATGGTATTGATCGATGCTGATGATGATAGTCACCAGGATAATATGGTCTTATTTACCTAGACTGGAGGGACTTGGATTGGGAGGGACAGTGAGTATTTGTATACTCTTTTTCTCTTCATATATTGCTGCAGTGTCATGACAACATTGCAAGTAAATGTCACCAGTCCTCTTAATCACATAATCATACAATCTGTTGAAAAGGAGATTTAGAAGCTATATCTACTTTTCAGCATTTTTGATTCTTTGATTGTGTGGAGAGTTTCACAATGCACTCGTCTTTATAGGAGCATTTGTTGTCCATGTTCTGAAACATTGTCCATCAGTCCTCTCCTCCTCGCTGATTGGATCTCTGAAGGGCTTTTTACACTTGAAAATTTTTGCTTAGCCCCGGACCAACGGTGGGGCTAAGGGAGGGCCTTAGCCCCACCGTTGGTATGGGACTATCCTTAGCCCACTTTCTGTTTACACTTGTTTTTGCCAAAGTGGGCTAGCCCCACCGATAGTACCGTACTATCTGGTCCTGCAAAATAGCAGGGTTAGCACCGCAATTGCGGTGCCAGCAAGTGCGTGTAAACAGAACGAAAAAATAATCCTGGGCTAAGCGACGGAGACGAAGTCCGACCCTCACTGACCAATCAGAAACGAGGTAATCAAGTGCTGCCGGTGCGTGCGTGTACGTGTACAGTACACAGCGTAATCATGAATATTCATGTGGTTTGGAAAGTCCGGGGCTGAGAAATACGAGTGTAAAAAGGTCAGTTTTCTCCTTAGCCCCGGACAAGAGATAGTACGGGACTAATTGGCGAGTGTAAAAGGCTGAAAAAATTGGTACGGGACTAACGATAGTCCTGGGTCAGAGAAAGTCCGGGGTTAAGAAACACAAGTGTAAAAAGGGCTAAAGTTTCTTTCCTGCAGTGGAGACAAACCTCATTATGTCATTATCTGCCCTAAACATGGCACTGAAAGGAGAGAAAACAGAAAAAGAGGGGGAGACATTAAATTATCAGACACGGAGGTTCCAGTAGGAGGTAGCCAGGTGTTTCAGCTAGCCTCACAACCCTGGAGAATATTCTCCTTCCCCCCACTGTCGACCTCCTCTTCCACTTTCCTGGCGACATCGTGAGGTGAGAGTCTGATGCGGGGGAGGAGTTATCGGCCCAGGAGAGGAAGTCGGTCCAAGCATCTTCTTGACAGAGATGCTATGCCTGTCCCACTGGGATTCTTCAGAGTGTCTCTCTAGGCCCATTCTTATTGCAACATGGGGTGCATTCACATTTGAAATACTCTGGTATTGTTCATTTGTTGGCACCATTTTCAAAGGTGAAATACTGTGGTGATATATATGTCAGTTATTCACTTGGTACCGTTCTCATTTATGCAATACCATGGTATTTCTGATCTGAAATAACACCTCTCCAAGGTACGCACCGAGCATGTGCATATATCCTACGTGTAGAAGACATGAAGTGTGTCAGGTCTCTTTCTAAGAAATATTCAGCTGTAAGATTGGTGGATTTTGAGACATGATTCATCAATTCATTCTCAAATATTGCATGCATATTTTGTGCAAAAGTTTACATTACCAGCCAATATACCATGGTATTTCATGCTGTATTTTGTAGTTTATTTGCATTCACATTACAAGTTACGGCACATAAAACCATGATGATTCACCATAAATGTGAATGCACTTATTAACTATCACGTAACATCATGTAAGAGCTTTTCAGCCACATTAATTGCAGCAAAATCTGGTGAATTCACAGTACTCAAGAAATATCGCAAATGTTTTGTGACAACTGTTAAACCATAAATGTTCGCATGCACGCCGTAATTTCATGAATTTTGCGAGAGCCAAGATCCATGACTTTTGAGAGAGCCAAGATTTGTGAAATTGAAATGTTTGCAAAAGTTGCTGTCTTCACTATATGCATTGAATGCCAGCAGCAATTTGCTAAAATTTCATGCAGCAAAAATATCTTGGTTGCCTGCTACATAGATCTACTATATGGCTATGATGTAACAATAGCAGTAATTCAGAGCTCTTATTTTGTATCAAAAATGCTCCATTCTCTGACACATTTGAAGAGAAAGTAAGGAGCACCATCTAATGTCATTATTCTATCCTTTGATATTTTTCAGTTAGAATATCCATGACACTTTCTTGGTGTCCTGTCTTTTTAGATTTGTCTGTTTTATTTTCATTGCATGCTATCTTTTTGCTTACATGAAGCGAACCAGTAGGCCTATACGTATTGAGAATGTCGCACACTGCTTCGGCAGACCAGGGAGGTGAGACGAAACCTCCGTGAGCAGACAGATCTAGATATCATGGTTTAAACACACAAAATTTTGGGCCGAGTCTTGCCGTTGAGGCCAGACCGAGCTGTGGCTGAGCCTCCTTTGTTCTGAGACACACCTCAGATGAAGAAAGAAAACTGAAGGCTGGATTTTGACCAAACTCGGCAAGAATCATCAGTATAATCAGTAAAACTAAACAAACAGTTGCAAAGAGAGAGGGGTTTGGGTGGGGGTGGGGAATGGGTAGTCAAGAGACTTGAGGAAAGGCTAATCTGTCTCTATCCTCATTCTACTCCAGTCATTCCTACTGCAATCAATCTCAAAACTTCAGGTGCACACTCATTTAATTGAGCCATACAATCTCTGTCGTAAGGAAGCAAATTACCTGTACCCCTCTCGCCGTCCCCGTCAGAAATTAGTGTTTAACCCAGACCTCTCACGCAGAACCTCTTCAAATAGCCAACACCATTTATATCCTGATCAGGATGGTGGCCATTTGAACTGACAGAGTTTATCATTATCATTGGCAACACCCCGCTATCTCAGTACAATGTCAATGGCATTTTATAATGACAGTTCCGAGAGGGTTAATTTACTGCAGACAGTGGAATTCCTGCCCCTCTCGCTCAACCCTCGTAGCCCCATCCACCGATCCTGCAGGTGGCCTAGCGAGCAAGTGTCTGCTGGTGCACCTTGTCATGCCAGAAGTTTGATTGCAGGAAATGTTTGATGCCGTTTGCGTGAGCTCACCGCTCTGGCAGCCAAATTGGCGTGCTTCCTGGAAGCAAAAGACTTGTGTCACCTGTGACTCTCCATCTTAATCACCCTCCGAGGAAAGAATGCGGGGAACAAAACAGAAATTGAGGTGAAGAAGTGTCTTCCTTGCTTGTTTTAATTCGGGTGTGGTTTTATTTAGCTCGCACTCCCCGTGGGAATGATGACTGGATGATGGTGAGAACGTGGAAGAGGTCACATCTCTCCGTGCTTCGATCTGTGTGTGTGTTGATTTGCTAACAAAACTTTTGGCCGTAATTCAGCCAGATAAGGGTTCAAGCATGTTGAGCATGAGCAGCCAGTGTGAAATATCCCCCCCCCCCCAAATAAAAAACAACAACAACAACAAATATTGAGCTCTGTTACCACCATATTCTACTCCATGATGGAGAAAAATGATTTGGCTTCTAAATACTGACCTCAACAACGTGTTGATTTTTGCATTATAATTAAATGTTTCCTTTTTGTAGAAATTTTCAGTGGAAGCAACTCTGAGGTAGGCTAGAATGCACCAGGGATCTATTTTACTTTGGCTAGTAGTGAACTGCATGGGTATTGGTTGTTTGTCATCCTCTGTGGACATCAACAGAAACTTGCAGCATCTGTGTGATCTGCGTATGAGTATTTCATCAGCTTTAACCCTTTCATTGTGAGGTGCTGTTGACAGTGTGTACAATGCTGTGGGGCTTTCTGTGCCAATAGACACTCAAAGCACCAAAAGGTTAAAGTAAAAATCCACTCCCTGTTTAGGTCGAGTTCGATAAGTGGAGCAAAACTTAGAAAAACGTACTGCAGCACATACTATAATAACCCATAGAAGACTAGTCCAGAGTACGCTCGGGCAGGTGCCGATATAGAAAAATCAACTCATCCTCAAGGGGTTAAGAAATGAACATGAAAAATGAAAATATGGGGATTTTTGCAGTTTCACATACTCTCATTAATGAGTAATCCCATTTGCAAGCATGAATATGCAGATTTTATGAGGTGATGATGTCATCAACTCACAGCTCTTTCATTGGTTTGCCCATAATAGCAGTATTATAAAAATCGTACAATCACTAATTCAGGTGCTACAGCCACTTTCCCTTCGAAAGTCATCATTTTTTTTTTTTTTTGTTATTACAACTCTACTACAATAACTTGATGCACTGAATATGATTTAGTATCCGTTTATGCCATTTCAAGAATAAAAAGAATTGCTGCAAGATCAAGCTGTCATGAAAAGAATTTGACAATTTGTCTTTGAAATCTGACAGAGTCATCAATGTTGCACAGATCCATCATGGTGAGTGTATAGTGTCTCATTTTTGGCAGCTATGTTTATGCAAGGTTTTGTACTTCTTTAACCCGTTGAGGACGAGTCCCGAGTATACTCGGGCAGGTGTCTATGGGAAATGCGTGTTGTAGCAAAATCAAACCGTCCTTAACGGGTTAAATCACCAGTCCACATGATCAGAAATTCTTAATGAATATTAAAGAATTTGAAAAGTCAGCTATATGGAATGTGTTTGGTAAGTTGATCATGAAAATGATTTAAGTGTACAACCAAACCTAAAGATTAGGTCTGTCATATATGATGTCAGTCAAATCAAAGAGAATGAAGAAGGTAAAAACTTCAGTATTTTTTAGCACATAGTAGCCCTCAGCTGCCCTTTTTTGTGGGTTTTGTGTGTACACCATATGTGTTCATGTTTAGGTCTGTGTATGGGATGATGTTGTGTGAACATTTGTGTGTTTCTTTACCTTGTTTAAATCATCTTTGCAACAATCACCGTACTCTGTGAGTTGATCATCAGTAATAATGACAAATACATCATTTTCTTCAGTGAGTAAAGGTTGACCTTGCAAGAAACCTCAGGCTCTGAAGGGTTAGAATAATGGTACTACTCCCAAAAATGAAGAGCGTAGTAGCTGCTTCTTTTTTTATGTGACAGGCTCATTGGAGAGGCTACCTTCACATATTGAATCCGTTTGAATGAAAGAAAATGTCTCAAGCTGAGCAATATTTTGACTTACACAGAATTCAAATATTCATAAGGAGGCAGGAGTTGTACCGAACCTTAATTTAGTCAAGCACTCAACTCTTAAAGATGTCAAACATACAATTTTTGCTAGTCAATATAAAGTGCTAATTTATGTGGTAAGTCCAAACCATTCTTATTCTTGGTTTCACATGTCTTCAAGTTCTACTAAAAGAGTAGGCAACACCTAGAAAAGTGGAATTAAAATGTGACACATTTTACTTCCATGTATGACAAGACAGAGTTTGGGGGAAGAGAGGATGATGATTAATTATGATGTTATTTCTGGTGCTGCTCTGTGTGCAATTCATACCTACAAACTATTTTTGATTTGAAATTATCAAAAAATGGGAAAAAAAAAGAAGAAGCGTGTGCCATTACTGCCAGACTTTGACATATGTATGTAATTCTCTTCACTTTTAAGCCAGAGTATTTTACCTTCATGCAAATTGTTGAGAAGTGTCAGTCTGTATTTTTTCCATATCTTTTCAATAATTCTTTTCCATCATATTTGCAAAACTTAATTCCAATCACCTGTCCACCTGCTGTATATTTCAATGAGTGGTAATTACAGGTAATATGATATAGATTGCACCATGCCCCCCTCCCCCAACCCATACATATTATGATGCCACCTGGAATACTTGTGTCCTACTTCCTTACTCATCTCACTTGAGTTACCTGCGAGGCTGAATATTTGGCTTTAGCTCATACTCAGACATTCTCTTGACATCCTTCAGATCATTTCCGCAAAGAAATGCCAACCCGGTATTTAAACAGACACCTTTTTTTTTTCTTCCTTTCTTTTGCTATAAAAATAACCCTTTGTCATCGTCACAGACGCAGCTTTCAGCCGGAGTGGAAAGCTGCAGCTCAGATATGACAGGTCTGTCAGGGTGGCGTGGGCAGAGGAGGTAAGGGAAAACATTGATTATGACTCGGCCTAGGTTTTCCCAAAGAGAGCGTAAGATATGTGTCAATCTTTTGCAACTTTTGGAAGTTTCAGACTAATATGCTTGGACTTGCAAGTGGGTTATCATTTATCAGACAGGTGAACACATTTTTTTTTTCTAAAATTACCTGTCAATATTTATCTTCATTTTTCTCTTTTCCTTAGTTTGTGTGTTTTTTCATTTTTTCCTCTTCTTTTTTTTTTTCTTGTCTTGTTACTTGACCAGTGGATAAAAACTTGACAGGCATTAGGCATTAGGAGCTTATCTCCTGGCCAGTTATGATGGCATGGATATGCCGGTCAAGTGAAGATGGGAGGAGAGGGGAGGTTGCAGCTGCCCGGTTGCTGGTTCTGGGTTGGTTCACCTGTGAAAATGATTCTGGATAATTGTGCAATTTGAAGCAAAGTGCATTCACACAGTCTATCATCTTGACGTTTTTCAGTATCCAACATGGATGCATCTCATTAAGTGTGTGAACATGCCATTTTTTTCTCTTTTTTTTTTGAAAGAGGAAATGTTTTAAACAAAAACTAAGAGATGACAGAGAATTCCTAGTGCTAGGTTTTGTGGTTTCTCAAGATGATTTATAATGGAAGATGTTTGTTATTCAAAAGTTCGTCAATCCAAAAATGTAAGGTCTCTTGTTCTGAAATGCACATATTCCCTATACCTTGATGTCGTCAATCTGAACATTAATTGTTGTGTCTATCCGAACAGTCCTCATGTTACTCTGAAGGTTCATTAATCCTGAAATCAGGTTCGTTATCTGAAGAAAGAAAAGAAGGTGACTACCATATAAATGTATCTTCGAAATTACAAACCTTATTTCTTTTTCGGATTAATGATCCTTCAGTATAAAGAACCTCTTTCTTTCTTTTTCGAATTATAAAGGGATTTTCAGAATGACAAACCTCATTTCATTTTCCAACTAATGAACCTTTGGAATAATGAACCGTATTTCATTTTCAGATTAATGAACCTTCAAAATAATGAACTGTAACCATTGATAACATACCTCCTGGTAGGTATGAACAGAGACTGAGAGATCTGGCAAAGATTCAAAATGGGAAAGGTTTGTTTTTGAGATTGTGATGAACAGTTAGCCAGGGATAAACTTAGCATCCAGTCTGAGTTACGAAAGTAAAGGTGTCTGTGGGTTGTTTTCTTAGCTCTTAGACGTGTCTGTGTCTAAATTGCCTTGAAAATCTAGATATGTGTGTCAAGTATCGGAAAGTCAGAGAGTGTGAAAGAATACATAACACCTTGGAAGACTTTCTTGTCTTTGAGCCAAAGGAGATATTTGATACAGCACTTTATTAAAGTGCAATACCATCCGGTGTTTGGTTTGGTTTAGTGTATAGTTTTATTTCGGCATTTTTCATACACAAACAAAATTATACATAACATGATACTTAAATGACATGACATGCATCGGATACATGACTGAATACAAGGTACAATATGTATTGTAATTAACAAAATGATACACCAATTTAATTATATGCCCTACAAATAATGTTAGTATATCAACGTAATCATGTCATTAATCTTATGGAAATGATAATAGAAAAAATACAGGAGACCGTCATCATAAGCAATTGCTTCATTTTGGCAGCTTCAGGGGAAACAAAGTGTATGAACTTTGAATAAATAAGGGATAAAGGAGTGCTCAGGTTGATGTGAATGAATGCAATTAAACAAAATAAAGAGCATTATAGCAGTTTCATTAAAATCAGGTGTAAAATATGAAAGTTGTCAAATCTCTATTTAAAGCTTCTCTATGGTTTTACTTGTCTTCTCAGCAAATAAGATGAGATGGCAACATTACAGTCTGGCACATCCCTCAATGATTCTTGTGCGCACAGATCTTCACGAGGGGATTGATTTTTGCATCACGATGCGGATCGGCATTATTAAAGATTTTTTGTATCCACACACACGAATTAACTGTTTTCGCGTTATTTGCATTATTTTGGGCGTGTGTGAACAGCACTGATTTCTAGGTTTAAAAAAAGAGGAAATTCTTCTGCTGATCATCTGTGAGACATTGAGAAACCACTGAAAGAAACACTTGTGAAATGCAGATCCAAAAAGGAAAACCCAACAACCATGAAAGACAAAAAAGCAAGCAAACCCTGTATTTAGTGAACAGTCTCCCTATTTTAGTCCTGCCATTAATTTTGTGAGGTTCATGAATGAATAAAACTGTCTGAGGGGATTTTGCTTTTCTTACAAAAAAAAAAGAAGAAGTGACAGATCAAGCAAGGTATAAATCATTTAAAGTCTGAGATGATAGACTTTTTAAAATAGTGTCAACATTTTTGTGAAATATTACTGATGACAGTGGGGAAAGGGGGTTATGCACTTTTTCTCTTCCCACAGAGGAAGAGCAGGTAAAGGAATTGAATCAGAAAGGGATGATGGAGTTGAAGAGGGGGGTATGCTGTGACCACACAAGGAGCTCGGAGGGAAGTTGTGGCGACAGAACATCCAGACAGTGTGGCCTTTTTGCAGGTCTCAGAATGGAGGCGAAATAGCCCGCACTGTGCCAAGAAGCCAAGCCATGTGTGTTGCAGAAGTCAAGATGTCAATAAACATTGGGACAGTGTTTGACACATCAAACCGTACCCATTGCAGCTCAAAATAGCCCCCCTCAGCCTTCTACGGGGTTGCTCACTCTCTTAACTCCTTCCCTCTCCTTGGGTCCCCCTCCCCCTGTCCCTCTATCCATCTCTCCTCTCCCTCTCCCACTTTCCTTCTTTCTCACTTCCCCCTCTCTAAAAGAAGTGCTGGAAGAGGGAAAAATGGCTTCCCCTAATGGAAGTGTTCCGATTTGTGAAATGTTTTCGACAGTTGGCTGTCATGTCAAGCGGGAGGGGCGGTGGCGGAAAGAGACTTGAGGGAGAATGTTGCCCCGCAATCTGAGCTGCTATTGGTGGTGATGCGGCCAATCAGGAAATTGAGCAATGCGATTAGAGCACAGGAACCACCTCGGGGAAGAACTGGACAAAGGTGTCCATTAAATATTGACACGCATATTCTCTGCGATCGAGGATGATTCATTCCTTAACACGGCATTTGCCGAAACTTCTTTTCTTTATATAAACTCTCCCGTTATCTATACACAGCCCCAACATTTTATTGGTTTTCAAAGGATGACAAATAATTCCACTTCTCGTTGCAGAGTGAGTATCAAAGTTCACAGCAGTTCACTGTGTGTGAAGTGCACCGAATCATTCATAAAATCCCCCTTCTTGAGCTACTGACTTTTGTGTATCATTGTGCTTGTCATAGCTTTTCTTTACTGGGAAAATTTCTCCCGTTTGTTGGTTTCATATCCGCCCGAAGTAAAATGACCAGGAAGTATACTTCACTTAAGATTCATGGTTACTGCCTGCTTGGCGTGTAATCACAAATTATTGTGCAAGTAATGGCTCTGCAGTTGTATACATTTGTAATGATATGAAACAAAGAGTAAGTCATAACACATGGCTCAGTGGTTATTTTAAGTCCACTTATGATAATTACTGTGCCATACCTTGTGAGTGTAGATGAATGACTGATTAATTGCTTTGTCATTGCAAAATAACCAGTCTTATTTCATCACATTTCTATCTGGATCCAATTGAGGCATCATAACTGAAGTGCTCCTGGAGCACTTGTCCAAGTTGTTTTGGCTTGGTGGATAAGTTACAGACTTTTATTCTTGAGGTCCCTGGTTCAAGTATGTTGTCAGCAGCAGTAGTGTCTCTAGGCATAACACTTAACTCTCCTTACCTAGTCCTCCAGAAGTGGGCGGTGGAAGGCTAAGGTTTTGGTCTCATGGATGCTTTGCTAGTGAGAATTTTACAGGGGAATGAAACCCAAATATATATGCACAGTGAGTGAATGCAGAGATATATCAGAAAACATGTCAGTAAAGTTAGAGGAAAATCGGACAGCCTCTGTAAAATTTTTGCATTTTGAACAATTTTGGTACCTCCATTGCTGGATAAGAAGACTTCAACAAATCATGATGTCACACTAGGAGGATATTGAGAAAATGTAAAAAGAATTCCACAAGAGTTCATTTTTCGGTGAAAACTGCACATTCCTTCTATTTTTTACTGACATTGTAAAGGGTAATATTACTCTCCCTACATTCTGAAGGAGGTAAGCCAAGTGCTCTTTCATTACACTAGAAAAACGAAGTACATGTATATTGAATTCTCTTTGTGTTTCTTTTTTTTTCATCATTTTGCCCGGATGACAATAACCAAAACAAGACAAACCCAACAAGAGGAACAGATCTACTCATAGTATTTACAATATTTATGTTTGATACCTTTACTCAAATTTTAAGATTAATGATAAGTTTCATGCGCTTCCCAAGCCATGTATTCTTTTCTCTCACGTAAACATTTCTCCTACTTGTCAATGACCAGTCAGCTATGATGAAAATGAATAAGTCGATTATTTTCTTTATACCACTGACCTATGGTAGGTCCATGTTTATACCTATGATCTTTCAAGCCTACCTTAATCCTCCTATGTTCTACTTTTGTCATAAATTATCATTTCTTGTATCTTTGTCTTTGTCTTTTACCTCTATTGTCTTTTACCTCTATTGTCTTTTACCTCTATTGTCTTTGTCTTTTACCTCTAGCTACTTTTTCTTCTACTACTCTTCTTATTTCTTCTACTTTTTCTTGTACATCTACATCTGTCTGCCTCCCTCTTTCTGCTGCATAGTCCGATGCTCCTCCTTCTCCTCCCATTTTCTCTGTTATCTTTCTGAGTGTCCTTACAGCCATATTTCATGCTTATCATCACTTTGTGCGTTGTATGACGCCCCACTGATGTGGCATTTGTGTGAGGAGGGGAAAATAGAGAACGGAGAAATGTCGAGAGTTCCAGCTGGTTCATTTCTCTACCCACCAGGAAGGCACATTATTGGGGAAACTGTATGTTTGCAGTCTTCCATTTCCCAGATTATGTTGAATCCTGCTCAGTTATACTCCTTTCAGTTATCTATGGTCAAACTGCCCCCACATCCACATGATGCATATGAGACCGAAGAGATTGTATCCATGTTTAACCTTGAGAAGTCTGCACATTCTATGACGACTTCATGTTTCCAGCGATACTCTGAAAATGCGTGCTCGCAATCTGAGCAGCTTTATTGTGTGGGGATGATCCAAACGCATGTGCACGCAAGGAAACACAGAGATACAGGGAACATGCGGACTGTACCGTCAAGCAACCGTTTGCTGGGACTTGTCTGAACATGTCACCAAATGCATTCATATATTCTGAAAAGAAGTCTGCATAATACTTGGGAGTTGTTATTTTCCATGTAATAGCACCATAAGAACAGTGTACACATGCAATTGTAGGCCTATAATCCTATTCACATAAGTGGTTTTGTGTGTATGTGACCAAGCACTCAAATCATTGACAGCTGTGATAACTGGAATGAAAGGGGTTTAGAGTGAAGCAGTAATCTCATTATAGCTAGTGACCCATAAAGGATTTGCTCATAACGTGTGGTGAAACATGCACATCATGCCTCTTCATACTCCAGACTTTCATTTCCCATTCCCAAACTTGTCTGTTGTCTGTTTGTTACTGAAGTTTTCGCTCAACATTTGGTTTTCCACTGTTTCCCATCCGACTCGGTTCTCCATGTTTTCATTAGAGTTGAGTTCATGTTGCCACCACAGTCTCATGCAACAGATGATGGGTCTCACTTAGAGCCTGGCTGGAAACCTGAGGACATATCTATATCCAGGAAGGATGTGAATTTGAAACCCGATCGCCCTTCTGAGAGACAAGAACCGTCCCGGGCTGACTGCGATCCAAGCCAAATAGAGAGACATCTCAATCTGATCACCTTGGAATGGAGTAAAGAAGGGATTTCCTTCTCGCGAAGCCCGATAGCCTCACAAATTAGCGTTCCAACGCACAGCGCCGCACCGCACTGCATTTTATCTGTTGATTGTTATTATTATTCAGCAATTTTCATATCAAAGCCCCAGAAATGTGATGGAATTTCAAATGTGGACTAGGGAAGGATTAAGCAGGTACCTGGTAGGGACAGATTACTAACCCAACAAATTCAATACTTGCCTCTTCCCAACCCTTGCTCAGTGCAAGCTTGCAATGTGTGTTCATTTGTCTGTCATAAGTAACAATCATATTCATGTAATGTGGAAATTTTCTTTTAATGATGTGTGATACTTATGTGTTTTTCCCCATCTAGGGTCTTATAGCATACTTTAATGCCATACATATGTTTAGTACGTGGGCTATGTATTATTTCACATCCCACCTTGTATCTATTGAGCTAGCTGTAATAGTAATCATCATTGTACCTTGTTATGTGCATTCTGCCCACATTCTGTCTATTTTAACCCTCCCACGGCCACAATCCTGAAATCCTGAAGACATTTAGAGTGAAAAAGTTAACAATGTTTCCTTGCGGAAAGACTTGCATTGTATATCCACTGGAGCATTGCATTCATTGCTCCTGTCAATTTTTGATTGATATTACTGTCCGATTAACTCATCCAGTCCATGGGTAATTTTGCTTAAGAAATTATCATCTTTGGCCCCAGTAGACTGGAAACTCTGAATTTCACTGCATAGACTATAATTAGAGTAAGACCAGATGGATCTGGTCAAATTTGTTGAATCTGCACAAAGTCATGAAGAGGATGATACAAAATTTGCTGATTTGAGAGAGATATATCGATCAACTTCAATCTTCTTTAATACGTTGGCAATGTAAAGATCACTCATAGATTTAGGGAGTTAAAGATTTTTAGTAGTTTTGCATGTGAAATATACACTGCCTTATAACCAAACTTGATGACCAAAATAGGAAGCGAATGAAAGATAAGTTTTTTCTATTCTAATGTATGAAATATTAATAAGTTTGATATCATGATAAAAAGATACAGCACTAATTCTGAGACTGGATGGGTTAAAGGGGAAGTTGCTCACTCCTGATAGTCAAACTAAAGCTACTTTCAGATAGCATAGCAATGATGTGACCTGCAAATCTGTTGACTTTTTTTTTATATATATGATATGAAGTGGAGTATGATTTACACTGGAAGGCAGTGATTGCTTATAATTTGCAAAGCTTCATGGTTAGTACAGTATAAAAAAAATCTAAGGTTATGAACATTTAGTTGTATGGAAACATTCATTCTGTTTTCTTGATATGAAAATAGAATGAAAAATAAAACTGTTTGCCTTCTGTATGAGGAGATATTATATGACAGACGTGGGCCCTATTCAAATGAAGAAAGTTAAAGAATGATTTTTAAGAAATGCCCTATTGAAAACTTTTCATACATCTGATGGTGAAATCAGAACTGCAGATCTATGGATGCTATTTGGGCCAACGAGAACACCTGCCAAAACACAGCTAATATTTCAAAAACTCTGTTGATGGTCTAGCAATTAAAATTTTTCTCTTTAAAAAGGTGTGTAAACTTTTTTTTTTTCAAAATTATCAATTACAAAGTAGATCTAGTTTCACATATGATATGATATTTCCTGTTTGAACCATTAGCAAGGATAGCTCTCAAACTTGACCTTTCTGTGAAAGAACAAGGACAGATTCATGTAAACTTCGGAAGATTTTAGAATGTACTTTATTTCATCTTTCAAATTTCAAATGTTGATGTGATGAACCTAAAACAGGATATCAGATGAACATGACAGGATCTCATTATTCATATCTTATGCCTGTATTTCATCTAAATAAACTTATTGGTGATTTTGCATTTTGAAAACGATTGTTGAAATATTTCATTACTTTAGGGGTGATTTCCAGATCTGTTCATTTGCCATAAAATTGATTGGTGTATCATATTTCCAAATCATGGAATTTTAGGGGAGGATGGGAGGCAAAGAAAACTTCCCTGCAATTTCTGGTGGGCGCAAGTGATATCTGGTAGGGAATTTGAAGGCAAGGAAGGGTACCAGCACTGATATGACTTTATGGCGGAAATGTAGCCCACATGACTGTTTTACCGGGAATCATGCTTCATTCACATATATCATGATAAGAAACTCCTGGTGCATCATCCTTCTGCTTTCAGACCGAACAGAAACTTGGAGAAGGACCAAAGAGCATGAAGCAAGAAAGTGGATGGGGTGGGGGTGGGTGGAGCTTTGAGTCATGACCATGATGAACCACTGGCAAAAACCCCAGTTTTTGAAGAAGGCAGAGACTCCAACTCTCCCGCTTTCGACGGAAGATCTCCCGCCGAAAGTCAATTTTTGTAAAATCTCCTGTTCTCCCGCTCAAGATTAAAGTTCTCCCGCCCTTGCTCTGTGTCTCCCGTTGGAAAGGATTTCTTACTTATTGCCATTATTTATGTTGAAAAATAAGCCTTATAGATAGCACAAGAGAGCATCTAAAACCCTAGAGCTGTTCCCTAGCCGCAAGGAACTTCGCGCTTCGGGCACATCAAGTTGGAGTCTCCCGTTTGCTAGGGGTTTCAGGCGGGAGAATCTCCAGATCAGAAGGTTCTTGGGGTTGGAGTCTCTGAAGAAGGGCTGCAGTTAGCTTAGGTAAGAAGATTTTGGAAGACATAATGGAAATAAAAAGTGAAAAGTGTCTGAAAGAAGGGAAAAATGAAGGAAATTCTGGTGAGATAGTGTTGATATGTGATACGGGGAAGACACTTGATGAATGAGTATAGGGCTCAGGAAAAATTGAGAATTATCAATGTTACATCAGAACATTGAGAATATTACAGGGATGCACAATGAGAGAGGGGAGGTTGAATCTTTATGGCATGAGGTATCTTTATGAGATGTAGTGCTATCTGTTTTGTTAAAGACATTGTGTATCTTAGAGCAAAAAACAGTCTTTTCTGCGTTACATGAAGAAACAATACTTGGGCCTCTCTGTGTATGTATGTGTGTGGGTGGGAGTGAATATTCTGTCTGCATGTCTGCTTTTATGCCCAATGCATCATGGTGTGTCTCTCTTTTCTATCTCTAATGCATTTTTTTTATACGATCCATACCAGATAATGTTTGCAGTGTGTATTATTTCACTCATGCTTACCAATGTGTGGGTAGTTTCCATCACAACTTGTCCGTCTTGGCCGGATCCCGCTGCAACAGGCAGAGGGATATGATTTATATAAAGATGCGAGATGTTTTCAGGGGTGGCATAAATCACCATGCCCAGGCTAAATTGTGAATGACAATGAACGCTTCATGAGTGTGAATGGCTTCTATTGTCGGGGACATCGTTAGGCAGAGATAAGTGTAAGAACCTCAGTGTGCTACCATCTCAGCTAGCCTCTCCCACTAGTTACTACCCAATAACGGTTACACGCCGAAGTTCGCCGCAGCATCTGTATCAACACGTTCAGCAAATAAGTTGATTATGTGTCATAATGTCACACATTTTCCCCTATCCCCTTAAAGGGCATCCATTTTCCTTTTTTTTTTCTCCCCTTTTTCATACCCCCTAATCAATTTTGTCGACCGTGTGGTGATATTGATTGTCTCCGAAGAAAATGTTAAAGGGATCTGATTGCTGCATGTGGCTGACAGAATACATTCTCTCATTGTTATTCCTTTTGTTCTGCTTATGTGAGGTAACACGGATAAAATATGATTCATACAGGCCTGCACAGTAGCTAAGTCTTTTCTGAAACCTAATGATGCCTACTTGCTGAATCATTGAACTGACTTTCCAAGAACTTGGGTTTTCTCTGTTGGAGATGGGTTTGGGTAACACAAGGAGGGGGATTAGCGATACTGAGTGGGTGACTGGGGAACTTGATCTTCAATGCGGACATTTAGAATGAACGCGATGTGAAGTGCCGTGACATGAGAACATTAGATTTGCAAATGACAGGTAATCTAATGCAAATGACTGCTGAATCATTCGAAGAAAGTTGATTAGTGAGGAAACATATGGTAAACAAAGGTTATTTCAAGAAAAAGGTTTCTACTGCAGAAGAAAATATGGATAACCCAGAAAGAAATGAAGAGATCAACACAGTGTGAAAAAAAAACCAACAACCAAAAAACAAAGACAACTGCAAAAACAGCAGTGGAAGAATGGGCAAGAAAGAATGAAGGAGTTAAGTGATGAAGAAATAAAAATATGAAGTGGGACAGGAGTTTAGGACAGGGATGGATAAAGACAGAAAGAGTGTGTGGGAGAACGAGAGGGAGAGAGAAGAAGGAATGAAAGAGAAAACTTGTTGGTCTATAGCCTGAAGCCAATGTGGCGCCTTCATGCCGTCAGTCAGGCCAGCTCATTGTCGCGGCAACCAAGATGCTGTCCCCGCATCCTCCTAGTGATGACTTCTCCCTACAGGATGAACAGGTGATAAATCTTACCAGCATCCCAGCACGGGGGTCTCCAGCTCCAATCCGGTAATTTGAAGTGTAAAACTGGCATTCATCCCATCCCGTCGTAGTCATAGGGGAACTATCATGGCAGACAGAGTGTCTGGCGCTCCGACACTAAGGTTTCAAAAGCAAGCTCGCGTTATTCGTCATAAATGTTTTATTAACAAATTCACTTTATATGACCAAGATGAAAGTTTAGTTGCCACAGCCGACTTCTTACGGACCATTATAGCAAACTTATCATCATCAGTTGGCAAATTAAAATGCAATACGGTGCCATCAGAAGCACAAAAAAAAAAAGGATGCACTTTTTTTTAGGAGCTAATCAATGTGCAAAGAAACGTTGATGAGTGCCAATGCTACTTTGTCTTGGGTTTTTTTTTGTCCATAATGTCTGTTTTATTTTAGAATGAAAAATCAAACAGGCATAAAAAAAGTAAGATTATATTGTTCAGGTGGAAGTATGACACAAAACACTCCTTGAGACCATCACTGACAAGGTAGCTCCACCCAGGTAAAACTGGATGAAATATACCTGTACTCTTGCTTGATTTGTGTGACAAGACACCAAGAGAGAATGAGTCAACACTCTTGTCAATATTCATAATCTTTGTATTCATCTCGGTTGTTTCAGATAGCAGAGAGATTCATTTCACTGACTGTGTACTGCAAAGCCATTTTGGCACAGTTAGCATCTTGGTCCAAGATGGCCGACAAGGCAGAGGTGTTGTGTATTAACGTCAAGGCAGAAAGGAGGTGTGAAAGCTTGTGGTGTTATTGTTGACCCAGTTTTATTGGCCAGACCATACATATATTTTTGTTCTCAATGAACTTCCTTCATTAGTCTGTGTTTTAGTTCATACAATTCTTCTTAAAATGAGAGAATAGTTTGTCTCATGTTCAGTGCCTTGGGTGTTGGTTATTTTTTTGCGTCAGAAAAAAAAAGGTAGGTTACATCTGACACATGTTTTGTCTCATTGGAGGCAGGTGCAATTGTTTTTTTGTTTTCTATGGGAAACCACACATCTCTATATTTCTATTATTGTGCATTCTACTTAGAATAATTTGGAGCAAAACAGGCTATTAAAGCCATTTTTGTGTCTTAGAGCTGTACAGGTATGGTTTTCATTAAAAATGTTTTATTAACATGTCCAAAACTCTCTACCCAGTTACATGAATGGTGTAATTGTATGCATTTGTGCAGAGAATGCTCTTGTACAAAGTCTTAAAGCAAAGAGAATATCAGAAAGGTAAAACAAACAGAATTGATTAATGGGAATATTTTCTTGCGAACCGTCTGTGCCGTTGTGATCCCAGGAGGTATTGATTCAGAAGCCGCACACTACCTGACTGTCCTTCTTCTTGTTCATGTGAGCAAAAATCTCAATCTTTATCATGGTAAATTGAATCAGCGTGCATTATTGACTTAATCTTACATATTGTCTTTACATCTCCCCATGGTGTGTCCTTTACTTAAACAAAACCGATGCTCTTAAATGTAAGACTTTTTTCCGCCAGCATCCTTCTAGGAGTTGGGGCATAGACTCCTGTCTCCATATCCTCTAATCCTCTTTTCAACACACCCACCGTGGTGTTGCAACTGTAATGTTTAAGTTTACTCAATTTTCAATTTAATTTTTCCCCTCTCTCCAGCATGTTTTCGCATTATCTATCACATTATTTGGAGCTTTTTAGTGCCCTACTCAGGGCTTATATAGTTGTAGATTCTCGCTCCTCACAAATCACCATGAAAACAATCCCGGAGACAGGAGACAGCCAAAGTAAAAATAAGACAGAATTAGTTAGGGGGGTTCGCACTGGCCGAAGAAAAGGCAAGACATAGAAAATATGATTTTGAAAAATTTGTTGCGGTGCCACATCGCCTGTCTTGTCGTCGCCGAGTCGTTAATTTAGTGGAGGTCTGCGCGTAGTCGTCGCGTGGCTGACTGCGCCGAGCATGCCCCGAGGAGAGAGAAGGTGTTGGGGACGACGAGACGACACTATTCTCTATTCCAGACCACACCATTATTGAGGAGAAATTGAATATTCGGAACAGAGGGAGAGAGAGAGAATGGGGTTGGTCGAGGAGAGATCCAGCCATCTATCATGGCTTGTCACTTGGTCTGTGAGCCAGCTCCAGCTATCCACACTGGATGCTGGTGCCTTCATCTTTCCCGGTTCCTCCTGACCTCATAGCAGCTTAAATCATCTCACTTTGGTGGGCATGCCAGAGTTTATCTCTTTTTGAGTCATTTGCCTTCTCTTCCAAATCATGGCATGGTTCCTACTCTCTCCAAACAAAGGATTGCTTTAAAAGCCTGTGTTTGTTGGCAATAATCACCTTTTCCATTACCTGTTATATTAAACTACAGCAGTGGCAATTAAGAAAAAAATGACTAAAATTTATATACTTTTTGTAATGAAAATTATAAATTTACTACCATCTCATTTTAGAAATACCATGGTATATTCTTTGAAATATAATACCAATTGGCTTATGATGCCTTCCACAAATTTCTATTTGATATGCACATATATTGTTCATGTCACCTCCCCTTGTCCTCAAATATTTTGTCCATTGTTTGAGTAGAAGTGATCTAGGGCTGTTTCATTGAAATCAGCTGATGAAAATGGTAATAAGTTTATACAAGAGAGAGCTGTCCTTTTTTCACCGATGATTTCATTTTTCACCCAGCAAGGACAATTGCATGTAAACTATGCAAAGAGAATTGACAGACACCAAAGTCTGTCTTTGAAGGGGATGGGGGGGGGGGGGGGGCACACACCCTGCCCTACTTCCTTCCGATTGGCCCTCACTTCCTTCAGCCTGAGGAAGTGGACAACTCCCTTTTGTCCAGTCACTTTCAAGGGTGTCAAATTACGCCCTCTGTTTGGCCAAGTCCCCAGTGTTTGTACAGCAATTACCTTCCCCCTTCTCATGCCCACTCAACCCTCTCCCCCCTTTTTTCCTATCCTGCTGTACTGTTATCGTTGTGTGTTTGTGTGTGTGTGTGTGTGTGTGCATTTTGTCCATTTGCCTCAGTTCTCCGAGGACCACATACACAGTGGCCACTACTAGGTGGAATTTTTTTTTTATTTCTTTTTTTAATTATTTCAGGTGTTTTTATACTTGAATTTAATTGCTTGTGTTGCTATAGATTTTAGCCCCAAGAAATTTAGATGGTTCATGATAAATCTCTTCATGTTTGTATGTGGGTGTTTTTTGTGTGGGTTTGTGATTTGGTGGTGGGGTGTCCTGGAAGAATTAAAGGTGTTGAAATAAAAGCAACAGGTAAAAAAAATGAAAAGAGTAAATTCAGGTAAATACAATGTATCTAATTCAAATACAATGAGGATTGATTGTATATGGATGAACATTGTAAGTATGGCTTGTGTATAAGTCTGTCTGTCTTTGTCATAATGATGTATAAAGTATTAAGTGATTTCATTTTTAATTCTTTTACCTCACTCTACAAACTCTGTTCCACCTGAGGATCTTGCCAAGATGATTTCGGTTTTTGTTTTTGTTTGTTTTTAGTCTGTTTTTCTGTTTTTTTTTAAGTCTTCTGTAGGCAGCCATGTGAAAAAGACCAAACTCTCTGGAGAGCAAGACTAGCAGCAGACAAGCCATCTGATTGGCTGGGTGTAGATTTCAGTGATTACCATCAAGGGGTCAAGGAAGGTCATCAGGATGACACCAGAGACTGGGTTACTGGTTACAGAGCATCAGTTGGTGAGAGGTGGTGATGTACTGAGGAGCGAAATGTCTCCTCTGCCATACTGTGGATAAAATGCATCCTATGTTCAACCTCGTGCCGTTTATCGCTCATTTGTAATTACACATTTATGCATTCCGTCTCTCTCTGTATCTCTTGATAGAACATTGTACTTTGAGTTGAAGTCCTTTGGACTGAAGAAAGTGCTTTTACTCAAGTGGTATTTGACTCTCATGAGAATTTTCTTCTTTTTTTAATGGACTCAAGCGATTTTTTTATTTCTTGATTTTGTTTATGACAAAGTTACTTGTATGTGATTATATGTGTTTGTGTAATAAAGGTGTGTAGGCATGTATCTGTAAACTAAATGGATTTTGTCTGTGAATTGCATGTATTCTCACTGAGTATTGTTGATTGCACTTTATGAAAAACACTCATGGAGTCATGTGCTAATGTAGGTACTGCTACAAATGAATTAATTTCTCAATCAGTCATTGCATTTTAATATTCAAAAATGCTGTTTGGCCAGCTGATGTTCCATTCACTCAGACAGTCCTCATGGTGGATCATTGATCATGACAGCCATCTGAACTTATAGTTGTCATATTCAAAATCAGAGAATTACGCATACATTCACCAGCAAATAATGCTGAATACTCTCCAGTTCTTATGTTACAGCTTCATCTACAGCTATCATTCATTTACATTGTCGCACATACACACACTCACACACACACACACACACACACACACACACACACACACACACACAAATAACTCTCTTTGCTTCCAGTTGGGACTGACTTGTCACATTGGTTCATAACAGACTGGATTCATCTTTCTACTCATCGTACATTTGACTCTGCGACTTTGACTCATGCTAAGTTTATAGATATATATATGTATTTGTGTGTGTATATATATATATATATGTATATATATATATATATATATATATATATGTATATATATATAAATATATATATATATATATATATATATATATATATATATATATATATTAGATAATATTAGATATATATATATACACATAAAGAGAGTGAAAGAGAGGAAAGAATTTTATACTGAAATTACATCATGGCATCAAGCTTCATATGAAATGTCAGATGGACTTGGCTAAAAAAAAAAAAAAAGAAAAAGAAAAAAGAACTATCCAGACAAAAGATGAGTATTATGGTATTGGTTATGGCCAAGACTGACAAAGAAAATACCGGAAAATCTGACTGAAGAAATAAGCTAATCTCTGTGTGCCAACCCATACCAGACCCAAACCACTGATACTACACAAGAAAGAAGCAGCTGCTGGCCTGAGAGAAACAAAGAAGAGATGGCACACTTACCAAAACAACTATTATCTACTATGTTTGTCCATTTATTTATGCCTATGGTCATACTCACAAATGTTTCCTTGTATGAAGTTATCACATAGTATCTAGAGTAGATTTCATAGAGAAAGACCTCTTCAAGAAAAGAGAGGAAATGAGAGGTATCTTGAGCTGAAATCAAGCAAGACATAATAATCAGATAACACTGGACTCCTGTGATGAAGAATGCTGTATTGTATCTAACTTACGTTAAAGTGGTTATTGCTTTCTTAATGTACAAATGGGAAGTGCGTATGGCAGACCTGGAATTTCCTTTCATCAAAATGTACTTTTGGGAAATATGTATCAAAATGTCAATGGAGAATTTACCTCAGAAAGAAAGTGATATGTGAAGGAGATTGACAATAAGAGAAATATCAGAGCTGTGGAGAAATTAATGTTCATGTAATATCCATAGCTATCAACATTTAGAGTGTCATGAGAAGAAGAGGAATTTGTCTATTGATTTTTTTAGCTATTGCATTTGTCGTGCATTTCAGTGATTCTCATCATTCCATCATTTACCTGTTCTTGGAGCCACATTTCTAAGCTACCCTTGATATTTTCAAATGGCAGTTGTCATCAAACATTAATCATACCACCAATTATTTTCTATTTCTGCTCACTTTGTGGTGAATTGGTAGAAAATATCTATTCAGCAATTTATAGTTATGACAGTTCTATGCACAGGCTCACAGTTATAGCATACTTAATCATTGCAGTAATACCATTTTATGTTTGCTCGCATACATGCAACAATGAAGAAATAGTAAATGCTTGTAGGAGGACCAATCGTGCTTGCATTATACTGTAAAACATGATACATTCACGGCATGAAATTTTCGCGAATTGGAGCCGACAATTTTTTTTTGCGGCATGAAATTTTTGCAAATTTCCACTGGCATTCAATAAATATAGTGTAGACAAGAACTTTTGTATACATTTTAATTTCGCAAATCTTGGCGCTTGCAAAATTAGCGAAATTAAAATTGCAAGCGAACATTCCTTGTTTTACAGTACGGTATATAATATCTTTGAAATTTTTCATAAAACTACCATCACTGTTGAAATTTATGCATTGTCATCATTTTGACCCCTTTGTCTCCCTTTAAAAACAATATGTCTGTGTTCTGTTTATGTTTTACTTCAATATGATAAGCTGTACATCTCAATGACTGATCATTATCATGTTTGTTTTTAAGGATTACCACATTCAAATAACCCATATTACAAATGGTATGTCTGACTGTGGTGCTACACATTGAATCAAACAATTGCTAACTTGTCCAATGTCCTGAGGATATAAAGAGGAAGATAGAAAGATAATTTTGTGTGTGCGTGTATATTTGTAGATGTGTGCTGCAATATCTATGTCCTGACATTGCCAATTTGTATGTTTCACACTGTTTTGTTTTTGTTTGTTTGTCATACAGATGCACTTTACTTGTGATTGTTTCCATGTGTGTTTGTGTGTGTGTAGAATCACATCATATTCATCATAGGATACCACCCTTCACAGTACCATATAAGATAAGATTGGAATGCTGTTTAACCAATAATATTTCAACCGAGATCCTGGAATGTGTTCCTGTCCATATAGCTTATTTATAATGATAAAGGTATTGCTGGTCTAAACAGGAGCATAGAGTCCTCTCATAGTAATTTTATCATTCATAACTGTTTCTTTTGTTTTATATAATGCATATTTTCCCCTCGTATGTCTCTTCGAACAAACGTTTTATGCGGGTACCCTGAAGGGTGTTGGAAGCATTGTTTTGGTAGTCTGTTCATCTGTTTGCCTCAATCTCTTTGAACACGAGTTATCACCTTGTACTTCCACAATTCTTGCGAATGCATTATTGCTCCTGTGCACGAGATATGAGACAAAAGAATGTGAAGAAATTACAAGTCTTTGTGTTTGGCACTGAAGCGATGATGGCACTGCACAGGAGAGAGAGAGAGAGAGAGAGGGGGGGGGGGGGGAGGGTTGAGATGGACCAAAGACACAAAAATGTTCCATCTATCGCCTTTCCATTGTCTCTGGACATTCAGGCCTAGTTTTTAGTAGACAGCTGGCTGCTCTTTACTTTACCACAAAATGGGGATACCATCCCTCTCTTTAGGGAGGTGGGTGCCACCTTTCCTGCTCTCTTCCTGTTCTCTTCCTATTATACTCATCACATCCCCCATGGAGGAGAAAGCTTGTCCTCATAGTGTAAGTTCCAGGCTCTTTCTCCCCTTCTTTTTTGTCCTCCCAATCGACTTTGCAATTTTTTTGTTTATTTGCTGCATGATATACTTCACTAGTCATCCTCATTGATAAGAGAACCGGTGGCTTCTTAGACAAACAAAGATAACAAAAGGTGTGCTTTGGAGTTAGCCGTCCATCATGAACATCCTACATGTACTAATATGCATATACCAAACCACACCTGACAACTCTTTGTACCTACGCTCCTTCACCAAAGATTATCTCTGCCCCCTACTGACTTGGTTGGTAGTACAGGAGCTTCCCTTTTGTTCTCCCACTAGTGAGGTGAGAGGCAGACCACACTGTGCACCTGCCGCAGAAATATTCCCCTTGTTCTTCATTTGCATACAGCTGTTCAGGAGCCTGGCTCCCTACCAGGTTTCTTCACTACATCTGGGAAAGGTATTAGCAGCGGTGGTACCGTCTCCAGCCCAACCCCTCCCCACTCTCTTGTCCACATTCTAATGAAGGCGGTGGATGAATGGGTCGGGATAGATACATGCAGGCATTCTTTCTTTGTCACCTCCTCCATGTGTGGAGAACTCGCCGAGCAGCGTGCTTGCTTGTAAAACTTTATGAAGCAACCCTGAAATTGCCATCTCCTTGTTGCTAATCAGACATACCTAGCTTGCTGAGAGTAATTAAGAATACGTGGGGCTTTTTGTGTATGTGTGTGTTTCATTTTTTTGTTTTTTTCCCCTTTGCCTGCTTGGTAGACAAATAAAGAATAACTGCTTAGTTATGGGGGTAGAAAATACTATACAATGTAGAAGGATATAATTATAGGATCTGTATATACAACCAGAGATGTGACTGTACAGTATTGGTGGAGATGAGAATTGGGCTTTTAACTGTTTGCGAGATACCAAGAAAACACTTATGAAAGAGTACAAGCATACCATTTTAAAGGGTGTGTACAGTTCTGGTTGAGGTGAGTATTTGGCTTTTAACGTTTTGAGAGATATTCAGAAACCACTCTATGAGATGTCAAAGAGCATGCAATTCTAAGGGTTGGGTGTCAAAAGTTTATTTGATGAAAATCGGTTTTGAAATGGCTGAGATATCCAAAAACAAGGTGAAACAAAGAGATCCTAATAAAAGGCGTGGCCTGTCGCCTTTTATTATCATTACTTTTTTGGATATCTCGGCCATTTGAAAACCAATTTTCATCAAATAAATGTTGAATCATTCTTAAAATTACATGGCTCTTTCATATTTCATAAGAGTTTTCTCATTATCTCACATAGGAATGTTCAAAACATAAATCCCCACCTCAACCAGTACTGTACAGTCCCTTTAAGAGGAATTCAAAGTTTATTTGATGAAAATCGGGTTTGAAATGACTGAAATATCCAAAAACAAAGTAAAACAGAGCGATCATAATAAAAGGTGGGTCCCACACCTTATTAGAATCGCTCTGTTTTGGATTTCTCAACCATTTCAAAACCAATTTTCATCAAATAAACATTGATTTCCTCATGGAATAACATGCTCTTTCATATTTCATAAGAGGTTTCTCATTATCTCAGCAAAAAATGTTATAAACCTGAAATTAGGTCTCAACCAAAACTATACGATCCCTTTTAATCGATTCAATTTTTATATGCATCCTAAATACATCTCTCTTTCTCTGAATGGGAACGTTCCATTACACTTGTCTAGTATCTAAGATCTAATATAAATGAGATTTGTATAAGATATCCAAATAGATTTACAGATCTAAGATGTGTATAATTTATATATATATATATATACACATTCCAACATATAGTATAGTCCTTCTCACCTAGTTATGATCTGTTGAATTCACATGTTCCTCCTGTATTGATTTCAATACAAATTGTGCTTGGAATCTATTGTACGTGGAGTAGTATCAAGGCAAAGAATTTGGTTGGTGGGAACGAGTTTCTCCATAAGATCTAATTATATTGAATAGATTGTAATAGATATTAGAGAGGGAAAATGCATTCTGAAGGGTAATTAATAATTTAGCAAAGGCAATGGTTTTTTTATGCTATTGATTGTGTCTTTCTGTACCCAATTACCCTTTTTTTGCTTTCTCTTTTGTTCATACTTTGCTTCCCATTTTTTCCTCTCTCACAATCTCTCCTTCAAAGTTCCAATCTGACCTGAATGAATGATAGAGCTATCATTGGTGATGATAATGATGATGATTGATAATAATAATGATCACAAGCAGCATGTAGGAAGCACATCATACAAAATGATTTAACTAAAGGTATCAAACATGTGGAAGTGATTTACATTGATTACATGTGCTATCAATTTCCAGTATATATTGCAAATGAATATAAAATATCTACAAAACCATTACCCGATACAGACTGTGGAAGAATATATATATATTTATATGTAAGTATGTATGTATATATATATATACATTGTATTATAATATATTGTTGCAATTTCTCATTCCGTGGTTGCCTTTGCAGCTCGTGTTTTGTGTTCCTCGTTCCTTTTTCAGCCTCAATATAATTTCATCCATTCTAGCCATGAGGAGCACACAGTATGCACACGGGCGCGCGCGCGCGCACGCATACACACGCACACACACACACACATACGCACACACACACTCTCTCTCTCTCTCTCTCTCTCTCACAAACACACACACACACACACACACACACGTTTCCCTATCCCTTATTGCTAACTCCACACTGCTTTTATGGACATCTTTGACTGCATGGACGGCGAAACAATCTGTTGAGTATCAACTTCGGTGCACTTGGCACTGACCCACCTTACGAATTTAGTTCTAACTCATTTATATCATAGAGTGGTTTGTCATTATAAATTAAAGAAACTACACTGTATACGTAATTTAAAGGTGCGCATCTACGTGACTTCTACCTCATTCTTTTTCCGTCCCTTCTCTTTCTCGATCTCCCTTTCTTTTTCTCCCGCCGTTGTGTGCTTAGAGAGAAGTGCATTGTAATTCCTTTTCTTTCCCTGTTATGATCTGCATGTTTCTCTGCTCTCAATACTTGCTAACTATCCCACTTTTGTTTATCACACTTCTGTGAAGGTCCGCGTTCAAGTAGATTTCATCCTGTTTATGTTGCTTTCTCTCTTTTTTTTTTCAACCAGACTCGATTGTACTACGTAAATTGAAAAAGAAAAACTGTCATCATAATATTGGTTGCTCGCATAGAGGGCCGACGTAGTTTCTTACATGTAAAATAATCACACTGTGCTCACCACTATTGTTACGAAACAATAATCTTCTTTTTTAAAAACATGCAAATCTATAAATTGAAATAGAAACTAAACAGCTTGCCTCCCTTCAATGAACTAATATCGAGAAGGTAGAATCATGCCCTTCTTTATTCTTTCCCACCTTTTTCATGCAATATAATGACATGGTATATTGTAAAATTCTTATACCCTACGACCCTCCCATCACTAAAAGAGAATTAAACCAAACGAACACAAGCAAAAGGCGAGTATGCAAGGATAAACAAGAAGAAGACATTTCAAAATAAATTTCTTGTTATATTAAGAGATGTATTCTTTGTAGTGAAAGATTTTATATTAATTGGCATAGATATCTTCTTGATTTCTCCTTTAAAAATATGTTATCAGAGTGCGTATACAAATATATATGTATATATATATATATATATATACATATAAACTGTTTACAGATATTGATATTTTATCATATGCCCAAATAATAATCCACTAACCCTGCACACTTTTTGAATACGTTGTTTTTCAAAATATGCGTGCATAGGAAATTTTATAGTCTTCATTCAAAACGTATGCAAAACATAGGTTTTCCAATAACAATTTTGTCCAAACAGATAAATATAGGTCATTCACATGCCAATTATTTCGTTTCCGCTTTCAAATGTGCGTAAATATATTTTAGCATTACATTGGTTTCGTGTTTGCATTTGAAAGAATTTACATTGGAAATGAAGATTTGAATTGTATTGAATTGAAAATATGTATAAGACACTACGGTTATGAACGCTGAGTGACAAACAATGTATACTAAACTAGCTAAACAGTCAATGCGCAAAACCAGAATAATGATTAAAAATAGAAGATAAAAAGAAACGACATGGGAAAATTTAATGGGAAAATATTTGAAGGATTGCGACGTAATGCACATGGGAATCTATCATGTCATTATACGAAAACATAAAAGAGAGAAAGAGAATACTCTGCCATTTGTTGAAATCACCTGGAGTTCTGTTTGATAAAGAGTTACCCTCGATTTATTGAGCGTAACTCGGTGAATCGAGTGAAGTTCAATACATGTATTGAGAGTTCGTCATGTTTCATAAAGACACGCTTGATTTCAAGAAAAATCAAGCATAATTTTCAGTAGATTGAGCGTTACTTGCGATCAATCGCGAAGTTGTTTTGAAACGCAATTTGCGATTGAATACAACTTGCGCTCAGTCTTTATGAAACAGGCCCATAAAACATATTCTCTACCGTGTCTTTTACTCTTCAAACAAGCTCTGCTAGAGTAACCCTGCAGGATCAACTAAGCAGGACAAAAGAAATTCATCCGTCCATGATCAAGATGACGTTACTAAATTACACCAACTGAATCAGCAAACAACTTGAAAACTGACAGTTTCATTAGAATCAAACAAAAGAGAGTTGAATATAGTCTAGAATATAGGTGAATATGGTCTAATAGATTATAGTCTCGCCTACTTTCACGCTGCCATTGGTTTATACATTTATCAATTACAAAATAAAAGAACATGTATCAACTCTCTTATATAAAGACATCAAAGCTAAGTTGGTATTACTCTTGAATCATGTATTAATACAATTCTGTTTTTATGTTTCTTCATCAACTTCCAAAAGTCAATTTCAGCGTGGTATTCTCAAGGCCATCACAAGGTGTCGCACTTTTCATGCCATATTTGGTTGATCTCGATGTGGCTTTCTTGGAAGCGGCTAGTAGGAGATCACGTAAGCGCTCCTAATGGGTGTAACTAGAAAGGAAACTGTGATTGAAAGTTTATTCGGGTAATAGATGAGAAGGAAATAAAAAAAAAAAGAAGATCGGCCTCCATTTGTGTCTTTATGCACGTGTCATTTGTGAAATCACAAATAAAAAGGGAAATTATCGGTGTTCCCACGTCAGTGTCTTTCGGTTTGTCCACATTTTTGTAAAAATTGTCCCTGACCTAGGGTTGCTAAACCTCGATACAAATCTTTCTTTTTCAAGTCTCAGTCGGCAAGATAACGGGCTTCAGGACAGCTGACGTATTTTCTCATAACCAAGCCGTGATTTTTTTTTTCCTGATCCGTTTACTTAAATTTTTTCTTTAAGAGGGTGTATTACAATGGCGGATCCAGGGAGGACCGCAACCGGCGCACCCACCCCCCCCCCTTTATTTATTGTTGAAACAAAAGAAATAAAAAGAAAAAAATGGAGGGAGGGGTGTGTGCGCCCCCTTTAATTTTGTAAACGCGCCCCCTCTTTACGGAATTCCTGGCCCCGCCCCTGGGTGTATAATATGATGCTTTGTTGTACTTTAAGAAAGAGAGAGAAAGGAAAGCTAATAGTAATATGCAGTGTGATCTCGTTTGTATTGGAAAATACATGACATGTACCGCTTTATTTCATTACTTCAACTTTTGTATTACAAACATATTGCTGGTGTCTATTAACATAACACATAAAACAGTAAAGGAATATCGTTACTCTGGTAATGAATATCATATTATTCGGGTAATTTCATAAATACAATTTACAGGTTTCATGTCATTTCCTGGTAATTTAAAGAAGAATGCTGATATGAATTGAACATGCACAACAGTTTATTCAAACAACATAAGATTATTAGATATGCACAGAAAGAGCATCTTTTACGAAGGTGACTTGATTTGCACTCCCCGAAAACAATCGGAGTTTATACGTTACAAGTTTGTGAAAAACTTACATTTCCTTTAATGATTGCTGACATGTATGGTGATGTAACTTTAATAAACGACACATTTTGCCACTAATAAAAGAAGTAAAGTCCCGTCAAAATCCAAATACTCGATTTATATAGACATCAAAAAAAACATCAAATAACTAGGAAACTATAAGTCAATGAATGTTTAAAAACATCTTTTGGTGTCCGGAAATAGCTAAGCACATACATTTCCCCCCTTTATTTACGTGCTGTTCGTCATTCATTTTTAACAGGAAATACTACTTATTTCATATTTTCTCTAAAGATATGTTTTCTGCAAACTTACAGAAAAATAAATGTATATTTCATCATGATTTCATGGTAAAGGCGCCGGAGGCTCATCCGCTATGCCTGAAAATATCCCTTCATCTTCGTCATTTTCTAGCTATCGTGTATAGCTGTTTGTTTTTTCTGCCATCCAACGCAATTCATATTGCAAGAACGTAGGAGAATCAGTAATATATTCTACTTTTTTTGTGTGTGTTAATGATCAGTTTTATTGTACATTCCGCAATCAATTTCTTTGATCCACCATTTCTATGTCCTGTAAAGTTGAACTCGACTCCATGGTTATAACTTTACTTTAGTAGAACGTGATATAAAAGAGTGGAGACGAAAGTTAAAAGTTTCATTAAACAAAATAACGAATACAGGAAATTCTAGTATCTTATTCTTGTCTCTCAACTCCAATATCTGGATGTAAGTTAAAACTTAAGATACAGTATTTAAACATGATTATGTCAAAAAGATAATTTTAATAAACATTTGAGGAAGATCGGAAAATAGTACGTTCAAATGTGAATTTTTACAGTTTCAGCTGTTTTCACGTTAAATTTCCTCTAGGTAGGAACTAAAACTTGTAATACACATCTCAGTCGTTGAATGATATCAGGAAAATGTGAATTTCATAAAAAGATTACTTTTTTTTCTTTTTCGAAAAAATGTACACCTCGCCTTGACCCGTTACTGACGTTATTCCTCTTCATTATTTTCTTCATATTTGTACCTCCGTGACGTCATACATTTTCGCAGGATTCCTATGAGAGGGCGGCATGTCGATTTAAGCAAATATGTATACAGTAATCTCTTAATGGATAATACTGTGCTATGAAGAAGAAAAAAAAAAAAGGAACCGATCTTTCTGCATTCGCTTAATACGCAAATGTTTGTGGAAACACATTTCTAAAGCTCACAACTACTGAAATTGAAATGTAAGATTCCCTATGATACCTAAGGCGATAAGCATTAGAACAATAAACGTATAAAACAGAAAAGAAAACAATGAACAGATTGACTCTATAGGGAATGTCGCGGTAACTGTAAAAGATATGTGTACATGCGTCGTCAGGTATCGTCATGTATCGTCCTAAAATGCTATGTCTGGAATAGCCCGACCAGACGCTGTTAGTACACTGTGCGGCTACCTACAGCGACTGGGCTGTGTATTGTATAGTTATGTCTTGAAATACGTACAGTATGGCATCACAGACGAACTCATCACTATTCGACGTATGTAAAGTTCTTATTTTTCCAGTAAAATCTTCAATGCGTGTTCGTGGGAAACCAAACATGCGATCAATTACCAGAAGAAAAAAAAAAGCGTTTTCACACATTGCGACCCTGATGGGACTCGAACCCACAATCTTCAGCTCCGGAGGCTGACACCTTATCCATTAGGCCACAGGGTCTGGCGCCTTGCGCGTGGGTATAAATTATTATAAACTACAGTACACGATATGCAAGCAACCTTCTTGTTGAATGAGGCGAAATGTTTCCGTCGACCAACGTAATGAGTAAATAGTTATTTTTTTGTATTTAATGCCTAATTTTTCCCCAAATTTTTGCTAACACATGGCAAGGGAAGATAAACCACGAACGCACAGAGTGTACGGCATTTTATGGTTGAGTAAGATCCACGAGATGGCGCTGTATACAAAATTTGTACTGGGAACTTCAGTAAGATATCGAATGTGTGTGTGCTATGCGTGGTTGTCTACGGCTCGGGACCGTATACACGCATATAAGGATCAAAAACAGAAGAACAAGAAAAAGTCCGCGAAAGTCAAACTTTTTCCAACCGCTGGAAGTAAGTGCGCTTGAGACCAAATTTAGTAGTTACTTATACAACATCAAACTTATTTTTCATTGCCTCAGGTAATAATTGTCGCCTGGTTATATGACCAAGAAGGTGTTCGTTTCAGTAATAGATAAGAAAAAGAAACCCGAACCATTGGCACAATCATTTGTGCAGTGCCCTAGTCCCAGTCGTTTAAATTGGTGTATTGCATCGACTTTGCATTCAGTCATGTATGATGTAAACTGCACTGTGATCTAACCGTTAGAAAGCTTGGTACTGTCCAGAGCCAAATTCTACTAGATATTCAATCAAAATCTAGAAGCATCTAGAACTCTAAAGATCTGTTAGACTTTATGTTATCTAGAGACTAGAGTCTAGAAGTAGGCCTACCCTATGTCATGAGCTTGGGTTTGAGTTGTGTTCTAGAGCCTAGAGGCAATCAGAGTCTAAATCTAATCAATGACACTATTGACAGCTTGAACTTAACACTGCAATCTACAAGAAAATAAATACAATCAATCGGCATTCCAAGCTAAGCAAGGTAAGGGCAAGGAGCTCGGCTCAGGAGGGCATGTTGATATGATTGCTGCCAATTTTGCTGGCGTAAAATTTGCCCTCTGACACTGGAAGGGACACGATGTATGGACGTATGATAGTAGGGTGTAGACAGTATGGTTGGGTGTTCATAATACCGGCCACCTAACGTTTTTCTATCAATAGAAACGTGAAAAATCTCACAATTTGCCTGAAATTTTACTCGCGTGTGGAGAAAATACTCCGGATTCACAAGCGCGCACTGAAAATGCGATCTGAGGTACGCGCTCTTACGGTAGATGGCGGCTTCGAACGCGTGGGGTGTCATTTTTTCCGCACTCAGTTGCCCTGCTCATTTCAACCGACCACCCTGACAATACGTATAAAGGGCACTTAAACGATTTTTTCGACAGGCCGCTGTTTTTTTTCTAGCCGTCATTTTTCCCCAATAATATTTGAATATATTTTGAATCCTTCGATATTACTTTTGAAGGACTGTTTGATGAATTTGAGTTGATTTTCATTAGGAAACTTTTCATCGTAATTGAAATAAATTTAGATGAGTCGGTTTGTTTTTTCACATTCATTTCTCGTTTCTGCATCAACTCGTACGGTCGTAGCGGGCGACAAAATGTTTGTCATGTGTATGTGTAACGTGTGTGCACGATCGTACAAGCGGCGGTGACAATTTTGCGGTCAAAATCGTCAAATTTATTACGGAAGGATACTCTACATCTAACAACGAGTCAGCAAAGGTAGGCCTAGTTATATGTAGTTACACGATAAACCTTATTCTATTTTGCTAAATTTCGGTAATTTAGAGGGAATACTTAGTTGTTTTCGCCACATTTTACTCGGTAGCGTAGCCCAGTGAAGAATCGAACACCGTTGCGTGTAGACCCATGCGTACATTTTCTTTCTGTATGCGCAATTCCATTATAGTGCGCGGTCGGCCGATATGGACCCGGTTGGTGTGTTGCACACCTACCATACTAACGTTTTTTTTTTTTTTTTTTTTTTTTTTGGTAATTTACACAAAAGCTGGGCATTGTTCTTGTACTACCCGTAGTGTGATTGATTTGTGTGTCAGTGTAGTATTTACTTGAGACTCTCACCCAAGTTCATCATTGATCATTAGAATTAGTGAGAATGGGCATCCATTTCTGTTTATAATTTCTGTTCTGTGTATAATTTTATACGTACATCATGCAAGGTACTAGTAGAAGTAGTAGGCTCTGGTGGGCCTATCCACTATCTTCCTCTATTCTTCTCTTTGCAGTGACCTGTGGACCCGTGGAGTATATCAGTCTGGGAAATCCGCTCATGTCACGTGCTCTGTCTCACAAGGCACGCTCCCCCTCATGAGCACCTCTTGGGTACTCAAGAGGCTCCCTCTCCGCAGTGCTCATGAGGCCTCCCCTTCACTTCTCATCCATCTCACATCGATATATAAATGGTCACAAGTTCGCACTGTGATTTTTTGTTACACACACATGTTCACTTTCCATGATGAGAAGAAGAAAAAATTCTATCAATTTGTTTTGACAAAAATCAAGTTGTAATGCTGCCTGTGTCATCAACCTGGTCAAAAAAAAAAAATCAAGTTTTAATCGAAACAAATAGAAATCTTCTCATCATGGAGAGTGGACATGTGTGTGTCAAAAAAAAAAAATCACAGTGCGAACTTGAGACCATTTATATATCGATGTGAGATGGATGAGAAGCAAAGAGCAGGCCTCAAATTAACCGACGGCCACCGACGGCCATGGCCGTCGGTGCCCCTCTCGTTGGCCGCAATGCCATTCTCTCCTTGATCAAAGTTACGGCCAAAAAAAATGTGCCCTTTTTCTTGCGGCCGTGGTGCCCTTTTAGAATGAAAGTTATTATTTATGACGTATAATATGCCCTTTCTCAAAGTCTACACTTTAATAAGCTTGAACAACTTTCCTGATCTCAAATATCATACCTTCAGTTCACTCGCGTCCCAATATATCTGATTCAAACTCAAAGTATCTTTCCGAGATACGAGACGACGTGTAGAAGTCTATGTGCATGTACGCCCGACCGACTTTTACCGTCCTGACTGCCTCCGCAGCGCAGCGGCCATAGAGTTACTAGCTAGGCAGCGGCGGGCCAGAGCAAGTGGTCGCAAGCCATGCCAAAAAATGCCATGCCTGTCGGACGGCTGCGAGAATTGCCATCTCTCTCGCTCTGCATTCATGCCTCGCCGTCGCGCCGCATGCTCAAAGCAAAATGGCGCCAGAAGTGCTCCAAAGCGAGCGCGGCGTACGCGTTGAGAAGGTACTGTATTACAGAACCTACATCGTATTGCGTATGGCCGACTGCCTAACATCGTCTGCTGCGGAGAGATCTTATGCGTGCGTGCACTGCTGGAGTGTAGCAGCACGGTCGATAGCATACAGCTCTATGGGGCATTCACATCACGTATAAACACCCAACATGCCCTTTCCAATGTGGCCTTGGTGCCCCTCTGACTGACCTAAGTGCCCTGGCCTCTTGGAAAAAGTCCCCTTTTCTAAATGGCCTTGCCCCTCCAAAATCCTATTTCGAGGCCTGAAAGAGGAGTCCTCATGAGCTCTGTGGGGAAGGAGCCTCTTGAGTACCCCAGAGGTACTCATGAGGGAGAGAGTGCCTTGTGAGACGGAGCCCCCCTCATGAGCAGATTTCCCAGACTGATATGCATATTAAATTTGGTGATGTTATGTGTGGACGTCTATTGGGGTTTGTGTCTGTTTGCATATCAAAAGGGCTGGGGTGGGGTGGGGGGGGGGGTGAAAAGAATGAGAATTTAGAAGAAAAAAAGTCCTTGTAAGAGTGTGCTGTTTAATGTAGTGTTAACTTTGATTGTGCATGTTGCTGTGATGTTCAAAGAACACAAGTTCTCATCAATTTAGCCCGTTGAGGATGAGCTGATTCTGTTATAAGCATGCATTTCCCATAGACACCTGTGTGAATATACTCGGGACTAGAGGTCTAGTCGTAAATGGGTTGAAAGAGCAATTTAGCAATTTGATGTGATATGTCTTCTAACCTCTCAAAGAGGATTGTATCACACACACACACACACACGCACGCACACACACACACGCACGCACGTGCACACACACCAAAAAAACCCACAAAATCATGTTTTGTTTCACAAGTACATTTGGCAGAAAATAGAGCAAAAGAAAGTTGTAAACTTGTCACTAACTGCTTAATTGACAGTGTTACATGTCTCTTGGTATGGACATGTACCTGTAGCATTGCCACTAATGACATTGGTAATGTTGTAGGCCTACAACCTGTATACTGGATTTCATGTGGGATGATTGTTGTTGAGTGCTGTGGACCACAGCTTAAGAGTTGGGACCCCAATTAAATGGAAGAAAAAAAAAATTTCTTTCAACCCACATTGATGAATTGGGGGTCACTGTTTAGGAAAGAAGTTAGGGAGATTTTACTTTTGTTTACATGTTTCTCAGTTTTCGTTTTTCTTTAAATTTCTTTTCAGCTTACTATGCTTCATGACCTGAATGTACGCCCAACGCTGCAATACTTCTGACTTCTTCTGTGTCTTATAATTCCTCACCATGCGCTTCAGAGCTAGACTGACAGATATCAGCAGCATTGAGCAGTTCACAAGTACGTATATGTAACAGTAGATGAAATTATGTATTTAAAAAAAAAAAAAAAAAAGATAAATAACATGGAAACGTTTTAGAAAAAAAGGTAATCAGTTTGTTTCATTTTGTGTGATAAAAATGGAAAAAATAACATTATTTCATACTGCTTACCTCCTCATTCAGGTGTCAACATGTGAGTAGAAAGTGTATGTGATTTGGGGGAGTCGTGTGATGGCGATGGGCTCTGTAGGTTATCACAGACTTCAAAACAAAACTACAAGAATCAGTTAATGCCTCCCACAGTTATCTGACATCACTCAAGTAATTTCTTTACCTGTTTCAGGTCTATAGTCTATAGTCTTGTAAGTGCAAATTAAGGCAAATCCATAAATATTATATATAAATCTCTTCATCCCTTGTTTGCCTATATCTTTGGTTTCCTTTGGAACTACAAGAAAATTGACTGCAATATATCATATACTAATTTGATGTTACACTTACTGTGCTGAATTTCCATTCCCTTACAAACTTTTCTTCATGCTGCTTATCACGGTCCTCTAGAAAACTGTCACAACAACAGATGCACATCTGTTGGATTATCATGATGTAGTCGATACTGTTGATTTATTCATGTAAGGCAGTAATGATTGGACATCTCATGTTTTTCTGATGAACAAAATGATCCCTTCCTTGTTATTTAAAGAACATGGCTCTTTGTGGCAATTTGACACACTGTGACTAAAGTGAAACTGTTTCTCATTTTTAAATTGGTACTCATCTGACTTACTGCAGACCACTGAGAGAACCAAATTTGCATTTGCCATCAAATGCAATAGACTGTACCCAGTTCAGTTGTTGAGTAACAGTTCAAAGCAGTACCATGGATTTAATTTTCATATTGAATCGTCACCGTTGTGTCTGTTGTTGCTTATGTTGTTTTTATGTTGCCTGATTTGATACCTTCAAGCAACGCATAATTTCATACTGTACTCTTCTTCAGCTAATATTGTAAATAAAAATGGTTTCCCTGCAGGAGTCTTTGGTACGATAGCAAAGCTCACCCAGCTATGTGTGTTAAGGATATCAAAAGAGAGAATGTTCTTCATCCTGAATGACAAAGTGGCCAAAGGCAATCTCTGGTGTGAGTTGCAGTCGGTGAGTCGTGTCTGCTGAATTCAGTGCCTTCTTGATAAAAATCTCATCAATGTGCATGATTTAGAAGATGATGTGGCAGGCAGTTCTTTAAACCACACAATATCATAATGGGTTGTTAACATGAATTAATGCATTGTGACACGATACTTTTGCTAAACATTCACAATATTATGAGTGGAGGATCATATTACAACAGAATACAAGAAACTGATAACCAGCAATTGAAGTGTTTGCTAGGAAAAAAAAATCATTTTGTTTTCTTATACTTTTAGAAAGTTTGCTAGATGGTCCTCACTTTCTCTATGTATGTGATTCTTAGTGATGGGACATTTAAATTACATATGTTTGGACTGGTTACTATTCAAACTTTGAGCATTTCAGGTGTTTCAGTGCTCATTTACATGTCACTGTTGATTGCATAATTGTATGATTTATCTGACGTACTACATTGTATGTATGCTGGATGCAATGAACAAAACTAATGAAAGTATACATTTTTCATAAAATTGTCATGCATTGTTGCCATATGGGGCACTAAAATGGTTAATCGTTACTAAACTGAAAGAGTTTATGCAAGTGCAGTAATTCATACTTGCTGATGTTAGGTTAATACTCTATACAACTGTTTAGTCATCTGTATGCATTTCCCTACCATAAATCGGCAAGAGCATGACACAGTCGTAATGTAGAGTAAAGGGTGCAGTCTGTATCATTAATTTTGGTGCAGTCTGCTCAAGGGAAATGGCACTATGATTGGTTTTCTTTGAAATGCAAAGCTGGTGCTTCTCATTGGGCCACGATATCAGCAGTTCATATTCTGCCTCACCAATTTGGGTATACATGGGTTGAAATGAGACATTGCTCCACTTGATTTGACTTGTTCTCTGTCTGCAGATGAATCTCTGCAGTGAGTACCAGATGGAGGGTGTTGCAGAGGACGCTGATGAGATCTACCTGGAGATCACCCCCGATGACCTTGTGCGTGCCCTGAAGACAGCGCAGAGCGCCAAGTCGGTCAAGATCAAACTCACCAAGAAATTCACCCCTTGCCTCTCTCTTGAAGTAGAACTGGTAAGAGTTCGGACTTTGAAAATGTGACTAGAATATATCACTGATTATAAACAAACAGATATTTGAACCAGAGGGGTGGAAATCTATTCCTGTGGGGTTACGTCCCTAAATCTCCAACACTAGGTGTTATAGCAGCTCAGTAGGTAAGACAGTGGACAGTCAGTCAAGGCACTTTATCCTCATTGCATTGAAAATGTGACTAGAAGAGATCACTGATTATATACAAATTGATACTGCACTAAAGAGATGACAAACAACCAAGAGCATTGCAATCAAAGGCTAATGTGTGAACTTCATTGTGTACAAATATTTGTTTTCCATGTTCAGCCATCGAGGACAGGTCACAGCCGGGTCATCACCCACGACGTCCCAGTGACGGTTATCCCCAAGAGACTGTGGTCAGAATACAAGGAGCCCAAGCTGCCAGACTTTGATGTAAGCTGTAGAGGAAATTGTAGGCTTTCTCCCAGACCGCAATCCATGTGGAGGGCGCTGGCAGCCTCGCGCCGTCACGGCACCTGGGTAGCCTTTTGCAGGAAGAGGTCTCCTGTGGATGGAAGAGAATAAATCCTCTATCAGACACTTTCAGATAACTCATTTCATTGATATTTCTTGAGCCACAAGTCAGAGTCAAACTGACATCTCAATGCTGCCAAAGCAGACAAGTATGTTTGTGCCAGAGTCTCACATTTACTCTAAACATCGAGCAAGCAACAGAGATGTGAGAAAATTCAGTTAAACTTGGGTAGAAGGTGAACTCTGACACCTCAGACTTACTTGTAAGGGGGCTTATTGAATGAGAGATTTACAACTTTTTAGATTGACAGTACCAAATGAATCATCTGCACCAACAAAATGGTAGACAGAGAAGATAGGGTATTCTGGAAATGAAAAGTTTTGCACTCAGAATCAGGTAAGATGAATTTCATGTCTCGTCAATTTTGCGGACGGTCATGACAATTAGGCAAGCACTTCAAACAGCTTACTGCTGCCACGGCGGCTAAAGGTTTTGGCAGCACATGCTACGGTAAAAGGTAAATGGTCTGCATCATGACGGCAGATTCACTTGTGCTACAGGACTAGCCAACATGAAGACAACTACAAATAACATAGCAGATATTCCCCTACAGTATACCTACCTTGAAATAAAAAATGTGAAATGATATAACATATAACAAGCAAGATATTTGCACACTTCTATTTTCGCGTGAGTTTCATGTTGCACAAAAAAATTTTAGATTGGAGAAGTAAGTGGCAGGGAAACACACATCCCTTTAGATCTTAGTTACTTTTGTCTTTTGTAAATCTGTTCCACCTTTCTTTTTTTGAAAATGTGAGAGTTAACAGCTGTGTTCATGCTTCTACATGTACAAGAGCTCTAGCTCAGTTGCATGTAGAGTATTTCATGTCACGTATCAAAATGACTTACCTTACCACTGACTTGTATCCATGTTATCTATAGACTTCCTTACAATATTTACATTCATTAGGTGTATGCTATTCTTTGGCGAAGATTAAGTGTTGTTTTGGGGCACACATGCTTTTCAATAAGGCCAAAAAAAAAAATTGTTTGTTTGCCCTTAATTGTCAAAACCAAAGAGGGTAAATAGGTCGTTCTTTTTTTTTTTTTTTTTTAATACAGGGTACCCTTTTTTCCATGTCGATGCACTCAGAACTCCAAGGGATTCATTCAAATTTACGTCTTGCCAGGGCCAGGTACGCGAGGCAGAAACACTCACTGACAAACACTTATAACATTCATCTTTGTTAAATTTTTAAAACAGCTCCAAAAAAGTACCTTCCAGTGAGATGCTGGCAACTGAACTCCAAACAGTTTTGGTGCCATGACAGCTGGTAACGGATGCTGCAAAAGTAGCCATCTTGGCAGTCGCGCTGGAGCGCTGTGCCGCGGCCGGTACGGTAGCTAGCAAAGACGCTTAACTTATAAGACACAAAAGTGCGCGCTAATCCTGTACAAAACAAATGGACAGCGCGCGGTCCTCAAGTGTATTACGCACATCATCTGAGACCACAGTACCTAACTTCAAAGATAGCGCATCTCAGGTGATGTGCGTCTTTGCCAGAGACGCGCTGTCTCTGAAGTTGTTGTTGTTTATCAAGCGTCTTTAAGGGAGTGTAGCTTGAACTCTATTGTGAGATCATGTTGTTGCCAAATTTCTACCTCCACGAAATAATCCTTATTACTTTAAAATCTCATTCTTCAAAATAATCCCCTTAATCGATAAAAAGCTACGACTATAATTTTAAAATCTTTTTAAGATAATAAAAATACCACTACCTTTGGAAATGAATGATGTTTCTAGGTGTACTGAGTTTGTACTTAGCTCTCTTTTGTATCGTCATGTAGGGTAGCCATTTTGTGTCCATTTCTATCGCGCGCCTTCGTATCTTGTTATCTCTACTTACCAAAGAGATTTTCCCCAGTGAGGAGAAAAATCTCTTTGCTACTTACTAATCTTTGGTAGCTAGCTAGCTAGCGCACTATCTATGGCGCATATGCATGCATTTATTGGATTTCGTGCACATGCGTGCACGCACGTGAGCCAAAAAGGTAGCTAGCATGCAATGCATGCTATAAAACGTAGCCTGCGGCCCCGCGCGGCCCGAACACGATGAGATGAAAAAAAAACATTTTTAGACTTTTTTTTCATTCTTTCTTTAGCTTAAAATGGATAATTTTGGGTTTAAAACCGTTCACAAATTTGTAGAAGATGAAATTTGTGGAAAAAAATAAACTTGAAAGAGCAAAAGAAAAAAAAAAAAAAAACGCGACCCGAAATTTCCGTGATTTTCAGTCGGTCGCGAAGGGCAAACAAAGCAATTTTTTTTTTTTGGCCTAATGATGGAAACTTCCTATTGTTAATAATGGTTTATTTTTTCCTTCACAGATAACCATATGCATGCCACCCTTGAAAGTGCTCAGAACTGTTACAGAGAGGATGAAGAACCTAGGAAGTTACCTGGTGAGAACTTCTATCAAGTCTATCTTTTTGTTATTTCATTCCCTCAATATCAACTTACTCGGGGAATGAAGATAAAGACGATTAGGCTGATGTTAGGTTATTGTTGGCTGTGTATGAAGTACAGATAGTGCAGCATTTTAATGATGATAACATTCAACCTGTAAGACCCTTTGATCATCAAGGCAACCAAAATATGCCTTATTTGATTCATATACAGACCATAACATTCAGACAAGAATTAGAAAAGCTTACAAAGAGTACTATTTGCCATACGAGAACAGAATTAATTGTTGATACATCATGGAGATCTCAATATACCCCCCCAACAGTTGGAACAAACCTTGATCAGAATATTTAGGACTTGCAGGTGCCATTCCAACATGAAATTACATCTGTCAATCCCTGAAAGAGACCTGAAAATAACATCTTGTTGGCCCCTACTGGCATAGGACCTGGAAGTGATATTAAAGATATGGGCCGAAGGCACTGTGAGAAAGTCATATTAGTTCTTATGGTCCAGTGGTGATCCAGACAGGTTTTACTCTGACTGACCAATGGGAGTGATTCTCACATTGCTATTGTCCATGCATCAGGAGCTGTCGGCCAATCAGAGCGGCGACATGAGACTCAGGGTGGAGAGCGAGCAGGTGACGGTATCCACTCATTTCCGGGACCTGGAGAATCCGGAATGGGGTAAGCTTTGTCCCCCCCCCCCCCCCCCAAGACTCGCACTTGTGGCGATGCTGTGGTCTAGTGGATTGCACGCCACACTCTCATGAGGAGGTCTAGGGTTCAAACCTTGCCTCAGCATTCGTGGCCTTGGGCAAGACGCTTTATCCACAATGCTCCTCTGTACCTTTGTGTATGAGTCATTACCTCTTTGGGAGCTGATGAAGTGGTTGGATTTGATGCTTTCAAGTGACCAAAATGCCTCCTTTTGAGCAGCATGAGTGCACTGCAGGTTCAGTTTTGTTATGCCTCCGCCACGAAGTGGTGCCCGAGGCATTATGTTTTTGGGTTGTCCGTCCGTCCGTCCGTCCATAATGAATTTTGTGGACAGGGTAACTATCAAAACCTTTTGAGGTATCCTAATGAAACTTGGCATGTATGTGTATTAGGAGGTGAAGTTGTGCCTATCAACTTTTGGGTGCACATGCTCAAGGTCAAAGGTCAAAAGGTCAAGGTCAAATGCTTAAAATTTCACTTTTCCCCCCCATATCTATGCAATGCCTGAAGATATTTTCTTGAAACTTAGTGTATACATGTATTACCCAATTAAGATTCTCTGGTGAAAGTTTGGGGTCATGAGGTCAAAAGGTCAAAGGTCAAAAGGTCAAGTAAAATGTTAAAATTGCACTTTTTTCTCTGTATCTTGGAAATTGTTCAAGGTATCTTTATGGAACAATGTATATGCATGTACTGACTGGCAGTGGTTATCTAGGGAATTTGGGGTTCATGTGGTCAAAGGTCAGGGGTCAAAGGTCAAGGGCAATACTTCAAAATTTTACTATTTTACTTATATTTATGCAATGCCAGCAGGATTATTTTTTTTAAAAACTTGATGTATGCATGTATAACCCACTAGAGATTCTCTGGGATTTTCTTTTTTTTTGCCAAGAAGGTCAAAGGTCAAAAGGTCAAAGATCAAGTGAAAGTGCTGAACTTACTTCTTTCTCCATATCTCGGAAGTGGCTCAAGTTATCTTTAAACTTAGTACATATTTATGTATGTTCTGCCTGACATTGATTCTCTTATGAATCAAAGGCCAGATGAAAATGATAACAATTTACTGTTCAATACAGAAATTGCACTTTTTCTCCATACAATTTATACCTTGACAATTACTCAAGTGCGTAAACTTATGAAAGGGTCAAAGTCGAAATTAAAGTTCTTAAATCCCCAAATACATGCTCTCCTATTCATCCAATTAAACATAGGTCAAGGAAGGTGAACATTCGAAACATTTGTGACAAACATGTCATTTTAATATTTTGCCAATTTTGTGAAAATGTAATCACACATTGTCCACATGTACTGTAGACCTATTAGGAGAATCGTGCATTATGGCGGAGGCATACCAGTCGCCATAGCGACATTTCTAGTTTTATTTTTATTTTTTTTTTGAGTTGGTTAGTAATATGCTATAGATTGCTTTGAACTCCATGATGCAGTGGAAAGGCACACAATATAAGAAATATGTACTTTCATGATAATTGTTATCATTATCATATTTCTGCTATTACAGCATGTTTAGACCATAATTTGTAATGCAAAATTTGTATTTTCAAACTGGTGCTTTTTTAACGTCATCCTTATAGGGTCACCTTGAATTCAGTTTCACTGTAATTTTGATATGATGCCATGATAATGAAGAACAGCTTATCGCTAAAATGATTACAACCATTTTTAACAGTAGTATAGGGAATGACTTGAAAGACCTTTCTTGGTAGGGACTACAAAATTAGTTTCTTCAATGTTTTGCTTGCATGTTTGCTGCTCTGCCTCCAGAGGGCGCCGATTCCCAGTCAAGCCAAACGGACCCCTCTGGCTTGGTAGGGGCTAAGGTTGACATCAGAAAGTTCATCCACTTCTTGTCTGGACAGCAGCTGAATCCATCCAGGATTGTATGCAGTAAGTATGGATTGATATCCATCATTTGTTATTGATCTAAAGTTGATCAAGTGGTCGGCTTTGTTAGCATCATCATGGTTTACAAGGTACATACTTTTTAAACATTGTGTGCCTAGAAGGGAATTTCACATTTTTGTTTCCCTATAAGTTTTCAATAAGGAATTTTTCTGTATTAAAAGAAAAAGAAAGAAAAAAAATATATATACAATGAAGTACTGTTTATTGTTGCTGTTTTTGTGTATGTGGTTTTTGTCGAGCCCACAGGAGGTGCGAAGGAACTAAGGGATCGCCTGTGGCATCTGTCTGTCCGTCATCTGTCCATCGTCCCTCCGTCCGTTGTCCGTCCCTCCGTAACGCTACAAAAACTTGAATAACTCTCTACTGAGGACTTTAATTTCAATCAAACTTGGAGGGAAGAGTGGTTATGCAAAATTACACATTTTACCAAACATGAAGGTCACCACAAGGTCAAAGGTCATAGGCGGGGTCAATGAACTTCTGGGATTTAGAAAAACATTAATTTCTTCTACACGAATGGGCGAGACACATTTTGGCACTTGCCTTGTTTTTTTTTGGGGGGGGTTTGTTGGTTTTTTGCTTCTGTTTTTTGATGATGGTCATCGAAAACAAAATACTGAATCAGGATCTTGTTTGGAAGACAACTGGTTGTCAATGCTCAAGCAGAATGGACAAACGATTTGATTACATGCATGCATTTATATCCAATACATTTCCTGTATCCACGTGAATTTTATTCGGTAGTTCAGAGATGCGGAATAACCAGTGTCTTGGGTTTTGTCTTGTACACATATGTCATGTGGATTTATAGTGTTTTATGACCTCAAAAAGTCCCAGATGTAACCTGTTTATAATCTCTTTAATAGTTATTGCTAAGTTGGACACATGTATAGTCTGAGGATATTTCCTCACTTCCTATTTGGAATTTCTGTTTCTCCTTTGCAGGTATCGTAGACAATCGAATCATCCATTTCTTCCTGCTGCATGAGGATCTCTCCATTCAGTACAGCATGCCTGTCATCTATTCATGAAGATCAGGGCCAAAGGAGACAGATGGAGGTATTGAAAGGCACTGCCCACTGGAGGGAGTTACTGGTACTTTACAAAGATGGCCAAGACATCATGGCAAGACAGTATCATTTTGTGTGCCGGGAAATGGCCAACATGATGCAAACTCATGATGTGTCCATCTAGAGGAACCATTGTGTGTATCTATCTGCTGGATGTGTCATCGGAACACCCAGCCTGGTTTCTGTCCATCTTCAAGCTCCACCTGGATTGGATTGTTGTAGGAAAAATGTCCGAGGGTATCAGACATCCCTGTGTGTGTTTCATCATGACTGCTAATGTGTCATCAATAAGTGGGTTATGCCTTCTTCCCGCGAGGGTCTTGAGGTTGTCACAGTACATGAGAAGCATTGCCTCTAGGATGTATCAGATACTTGCAGATACTTTTGCTGTGGCCTAGTGGACTGTACAATCATGATATCCAGGGTTCAAGCCCCATAATGGCAACTGCATCCTTCAGTAAAGTGCTATATTCGTAGCACTCCTCTGTAAGCAGGTGTATAAATGGGTACCGTACAGGAAACTGAATGCCAGTGTTGGTTGGAATTAGGATGTTTGTTGCATAGCTTGGCAGCCTGGCTCCACTGCCCCTGAAGCACTTTTAGGACCATGACATGATCAAGATAAGCACAACATGAAAGCAAAGTATGGCCAGATCTCGGTCATCCAGCCATTGCTTTTACAAATCTCTTTGTTATCTGAACATATCCACTCCTATTCCATTTCATTTCCACATTATTTTGATTATGAAACATCGCAATTATCATGTGATTCATCATAGTGAATAGAAAATTGACCACGCCCTATGTTCCCCACCACAACTTGCTTAAAAGTTTCATGCTTGAGCATCTCTCACATATCTGGCCCTATCATTTTAATGGATGGGTGCCAGTCCTGACAAGGCTGAATATCTGAGGTTGGACAGTAGTATTCTTGTTCTTATGACAATCATTAGCACTTAATTTTAGAACTGTGGGCAGTATGCCAAGGGAACTAAAATCTTGCAGATTCACAAATAACACACTATTTTTTCAAGCCTTAAAACCATTGTATAGGCCTACCATTTCGTGATTGAATGAGAGGTAATAGCTGTTTCAATGGAGAGGATTTAAATTGAAAAAGCATAAAGAATGTTGATGCTTTATTAGATACCAAAGAGCTGAAACACATGTGAAAGTTAATCAGTTAAAGGGGAATACTAAAGAAATAAAATTATATATGAAGTCAAAGAGTAGGACACATAGAACAATTTGTCGTTTACATCGTTTAAAATGGCCTTTTTGAAGTGGAGTTAGAGGATATTGAAAATTTACACCTGTCACCCCCCTGAAATCTAGGTCACAGCGTAAATTTCGAGGCTTTGCTGATGACGTCATGGGATGAAAGGAATCGCGCAAGGTCTCGAGCGCCGCAGGCCCCCGCGCGCATAAGGCATGCATTGTATCATACAAGTTGTTGTACATAGTATTTGCATACAAAGTTTTGGAAGTTTGTTTTTCGATAATGCACGACATCGTACGTTAAGGCCATGCAGTGATGATCAGGATGATTTCTTGGTGGAATTTGAATGTGGGAGCAATGATGAACTGAGTGATACAGTATACACTAGTGATGATAACGATGATGAAACTAGTGGTGAAGTTGGAGAGATAGATGTTGCTGACGAGCCGCACGGTGGTACGGCGGGGCGCAGGAGGGAAACGCTACGGGCGAGCTAGTGGGGAAGGCCCGCCCAGGGCGGTCCGGTTGAAGCGGACGGACTTAGTGGAGATATTGGCAGTACGACTGTACGAGCCCTTGCCACACGGCAGGCCAGGGGACAATGTTGGTGACGCATGACCAATGCCAGGTAGACTTCAAAATTTAGATGGGTAAGAGTTTTTTTTTTTATTCTGAACTGAAAATGAACCGAGCTTAGTGCTGACGTGATCTCGTACTTCAGAGCAGCAGTAGACCTAATTGAACACAGCCCAGTCGCTGTAAGTAGCGCAGCGTCTGGTCGGGCTATTTATCTTATCACATCACACTCACTCCTAACTATACACAGCCCAGTCGCTGTACGTAGGTACGTCGCGACAGGTATTTGCACAACGTACTTACAACGTCTGGTCGGGCTAACTCACTCCGTACTCCCGTTCACAGCTCAGCATTCTGTCTAGCTACACATTGTAGGTACCGTCACAAATTCACTGCATGATCCATTCATTACTTCACCGAGTCCATCAAAGTTTTATCACTATCAATGAAAATCGCAGTGCTCTGTATCGTTTATTTTATCACCAGATAGGCCGGCCGGCCTAGTCAAGACTTCGACTAGCCGATGCCCGCGCATTGATTGCGTGGTATCTAGCGATCCACGTACGCCGAATGTTTCGCGAGTTTTTTTTTTTTTTATTATTATTTTCGCCAATTTCACGAACCTGGTGCTTTTTGCGAATTTAAAAACACTAGAAAATATTAACTCTCTTTCCGTATTCCCCCTTCCGTAGTGTACTCCACAACCACGAATTTTAGCACTCGCGAAATTATTGGCAAGTCCCAATTCGCGAAAAAATAGACTCGCTAAATACATGTACACTGTATATGGCGTACACAGCTGTAGTACAGTGACTACCGAGGAACTGCTGACATAATACATTGTACGTACCAAAGAGGTACGCGGAGGCTACTGCACTGCGACATACGCGGCCGGTGATGGGCGCATGCATGTGACTGATCGACTGCGAAGCACCATCGTACAGGCACTAGGCCTGACAACTTCTGTATTCGTGGCCTAAATAACACGTAACAGACTCTATTTAAACGAGGAAATGTGTGATTTCACAGGAGACTTGAAGTAGAAAACAATTTTATTTCATTTTTTGTGAACTTCTGATAAAAAATGCCTTGGGATTTCGGGGTATGAGCCTCGACATCACGCTCTCATCGAGAGCATACATAGGTAAGCTTAGGCTGTTGTGTGATACTTCCGGGTTTGCCTTTCATCCCATGACGTCATGGACACGCCCCCCAAAATAACCACGGATCTTCCGATTGAGCATGATTCAGGATACAATTTTTCTAAGCAGCCGTTCTCCAAAACGCAATTTTCTAAATGGATGAATTAAAGGCCGCTGTGTTTAACATGTTCTATGCTTGAAATGGGGGAATAATCCAACAAAATATGCATTTTCTTTAGCATTCTGCTTTAATCATATTCAAACTGTATGTTCTCTTTCAGACATTCCATTTGAATCTTCTTCTCCTAGGATTAGTGATAGCTAATTCATAAGAGCAAGGTCTATGAACAACTGGATTGAATGGATGTGAAATAACTTGACATGACCTCTTAAGAGACATGAAAATTTTAGCAATACTGTAAAAGTGGATATTTTTGCTCTCAGCCAGATAAGATGAATTTCTTAATCTTGCAGAATCAAGACAGTAATCACTGAAACATATGGCAAGCAAAATACTTGTGTGCCTTTATGTTTGCGATAGTTTCTGGTTGCACGAAATGCGCAAAAATTTCCACATCGATAAAATGTCCACTTTTACAGTAGATAAGTTATTGCTGTGTTGACTGAAATTTAATGAAAGTTAAGGAAGCCATCACAACATGTACCTATCTGGTTTTTGTTTATGTCTGCAACCAGCTGTATAAACTTGTTGAAAAAGAAATATGTGTGTATTCCTTTGATACTCTCTCTGTCTATGTATGTATCTACAATGTATCTCTTTTGCTATCTCTTTTTCTCTGTCATGCCTATTTGTGTAGAACTGGCTGAAGCAGTACAGACTGTACTCATCTACAATTTCTTGTATAATCGATTCATATTGGCCTGGCACCTGTAATGGTATGTGGAGTTACACAGTGAAATTCAGTAGCATACTGTAAAAGTGAATATTGTTGCTTCGGGTGATTTTTTGCACTCGGCTGGATAAGATGAATTTCACATGTTTTTGATTCGTTGGAATCAAGGCATTCTTTAGTGAAATATATGACGTGCAAAAGTATTTGGGTTTTTTATTTTCGCGCTGGTTTTTGGTCGCACGAAATGCGCAAAACTTTCTATACCGCAAAAATGTTAGAGTATATGATGAGTGATGAGGTATTATGAATACAAGCAGATAGGATGTGTTGAGCCTTGAGGTCAAAGATCATGCACTGAGGTCGCAGTGACTTGAGTAGCAAGTGGTTAAATATGTGTGAGCTCAGGTGACATAGGGTCTAATGCAAGACACCATTAACTCTGTCAAGTCAAATGTTTTAGGATTATCAATCAAGTCTGTACCCTGTATAATCCATGATGGGAACAGAAAAAAAAAAAATGAACAGAGATGATCCAAGGCTAGATTATAGATATGGCAAAGGTTGGGGTTCCACTTTGGCTGGTAAGATTATGCAGACATGACAGCCTTAATGCTTGTATGTGACAAAAGTTAGTCAGTGGCATTTGGATAAGTTATCACAAGTAAATATAATAAATTATGCTGTTAATACATGCATGCAGGCATAGCTGTTGAAAGATGTGTTGAAGAATGTGACAGACATCATTTTCTTTGGTTGTGTATGAAATATAAATACAGTACTGTACCAAAAACAAATCAGATTTGCCATAAGTTGTTGAAAATAAAGAGAGAGATGTAGAGGCTTATTGATTAAGTGTCAAAAATCTATAGTTTTGACGAGTGGTAAGAAGTGGAAAACCCATCAAATTGCAATGCTATATACTGTAGGGAATTGTTTTCTCATGGGGTGAGTTCGAGCGCTCTAAAGCAAACCAAAGCGAACTGAACCAAAGCGTACCGTACCAAACTGTGCCAGTTTTGGAGCGTTCGAGCGCTCTGTGGAGAAAGCGTACCTCATGAGTTATTTTTAGAAAAGGTCACACATTTTTGTATCAAGAATGTCATCCACCTGGCGCTTGAACTACTAACAGCTGTCCCGAACAAAGAGAATGATGTCTTTGCATTGTGACGTATGATACGCGCATGCTTTACAGCAAACTTTTGGTACGCTTTTGGAGCATGTCGGGAAGTGGTCCACTTTTGGCTCGGTACAGTACGGTACGGTACACTTTAGGAGCATTCGAGCGCTCCTCTGGCACGGGTACGGTACGGTACAGTTCGCTTTAGGAGAGCGCTCGAACACATCCTTTGTAAACAAATTATTCTTACTATATATAAATTTCCAATGACGCTGACGATATGTGTGGCCACTACTAGAGACAGAGGTCTATCTCGGTGGCATAAAGACAACTGGGGAAGCTCTGGGTGAATTTATATTTTCTTGCATAGGGTTTATCAGTAATTAGTCATGGACAGCTAGTTGTGCACCCTCTGTATGCAGAGAAGTGTAGAAAAAGTAAATACACACTGCAACAGGTGTTTTCATTGCAATGTCTAAATTATGGAATGGATGAGTCTAGGATCTGACAAGAGCAGTATATCAATGAATGCCAGATAAATGCCAGCATCCTATTTCAACCAAAAATAGGTAGTACACGTACAGTGTAAAGAACATAAAAAAAAAAAAAAAAAAAAAGGAGCTGGAACAAAACAAGACATAAAAGTGAGGATTGCCACCCTCAAACCTCTCCTTGTTCATTTGTTTTTCATGATTGACCTGCTTTACCTTGTCATATGACTATCCAAACCCCCAATCAGATATATTTAGCTTCTAGAACAGGCAAAGGCAATACTTTCTTGTCGTTTTTAGGTTTTTTAGTTCACCTGAGCCGAAGGCTCAAGTGAGCTATTGCGATTGCTCTTCGTCCGGCGTCTGTCGCGCATCGTGCGTAAACTTTTTACATTTTCATCTTCTTCTTGAGAACCCCATGGCTGAGTTTCACCAAACTTGGTAGGTAGCATCCCTAGGAGAAAAGGATCTCCATTTGTTCAAATGGGCACCATGCCCCACCTGGGGGGCCCCCAGGGGGGCCCAACCCCCCCCCCAAAAAAAAAAAATAAATAAAAATTAAGGAATGTTTTAAAATCATCTTCTCTAGAATTAGAAGTGATAGAGCTAAGTTAATACTATGAGTTAGTACATTGATGACTGTAGTTTTATGTTTGTTTATGGCAGAATCAGGGGTGCCCCCGTTGGGACCCATAGGGGAGAGGGGTGGGGAGGGGTCGTAATGGGGCCTAAATTGTACATTTTCATTTTCTTCTTGAGAACCCCATGACAGATTTTCACTAAAGTTGGCAGGTAGCATCCCTAGGGAGATAGGATCTCAATTTGTTCAAATGGGCACCATGCCCCACCTGGGGGCCCCAGCCCCCCCCCCCCCCCACCAAATTAAGGAATTTTTAAAAATCTTCTTCTCTAGAACCAGAACTGATAGAGCTTAGTTAATACTATGAATTAGTACATTGATGACTGTAGTTTCAAGTTTGTTCATGGCGGAATCAGGGGTGCCCCCTTGGGACCCAGGGGAGGGGTCCTAATGGGGCCTAAATTGTACATTTTAATCTTCTTCTTGAAAACCTCGTGATGAATTTTCACCAAACTTAGCAGGTAGCATCCCCAGAGACTCCAACTCTCCTGCTTTCGACGGGAGATCTCCCGCCGAAAGCCCATTTTTGCAGAATCTCCAGTTCTCCCGCTTGAGATTTAATTTCTCCCGCTTGAAATGATTTCTTACTTCATTTCATTGTATGTTGAAAAATAAGCCTTAAATAGCGCAAGAGACCATTTAGAGCCCTAGACTGCAAGGGACTTTGCGCTCGTGATGTGCGCTTCGCGCACATCAAGTTGGAGCCTCCCGTTTGCTAGGGGTTTCAAGCGGGAGAAATCTCTAGATCAGAAGGTGCTTGTGGTTGGAGTCTCTGCATCCCTAGGGGGATAAAATCTCAATTCCTTCAAATGGGCACCATGCCCCACCTAGGGGGCCCCCAGGGGGCTCAACCCACCCCTCCCCCCCCCCCCCCCCCCAGTAAGGAATCTTCAAAGATTTTCTCTAGAACCAGAAGTGATTGAGCTAAGTTAATGCAATGAATCAGTGATGACTGTTGTTTCAAGTTTGTTCATGGCAGACTCAGGGGTGCCCCCCCCCCCCCCCTTGGGACCCAGGGGAGTAGGGTGAGATGGGTCCAAATGGGGACTTAAATTGTACATGTTCATATTCTTCTTGAAAACCCCGTGATGACTGTTCCACCAAACTTGGCAAGTAGCATGCCAGGTGGTTAACATCTCACTTTGTTCAATTGGGCACCATGCTCCCCTTAGGGGCCCCTAGGCCCCCCCCCCCAGACATTAAGGAATATTTACATATCTTCTTCTCTAGAACCAGAAGTGATAAAGCAAAGTTAATACCATGAGTGTGTACATTAATGATTTTAGTTCCAAGTTTGTTCACTGCAGATCCAGGGCTGTCCCCTGATCCAAATGCAGACCTAAATTGCATATTTTCATCTTCTTGCTGAAAACAACATAATGGACTTTCACCAAACTTGGCAAGTAGCATTCCTAGGGGAATAGGATCTCAAAGTGTTTAAATGGGCACCATGCTTTTCTTGGGGGCCCCAGGGGGCCCAAACCTCCTTAATTAAGGAATATTCAATAATATTCTTCTCTAGAATCAGAAGTGATAGAGCTTTAAGTCTTTCTTTTTTTTTTGGCAAAACTGCATAGTCCAACCATCTATAAAGTACAAGGTACTTGGCAGGTATTTTTACCAGTGCGATAGAATATGCAAATGGACACTTTCCCCCCAGCTCTCAAAGCTATCCCCGCCCCAAGTTTCCAATGTTCTCAGGAAAGAGTCTGCAAGAATGCATGGAAGATGAACTGTGATACTCAGGTGAGCGCGAGACCCCCGGGTCACCTGTTTGAATAATAATTGTAGCAGTCAGTTTCTCATCCACACCTTATTGAGACGGGGGACTGAAATATAAGCAGCTTTTCTGATGATTCCATGGCTTACTATACAAGTACAATGTGTATCTCTTACTTTCTGTTTTATTTCTTTTTCATTGCTGACACAAGATGCACTAGTTTTCTCAGTCTCCTGAAAGCAATATTGTTTTCATGTTTTCTTGCATGTCGCATGGTTTTTTTTTTTCTTGTTGAATAAAATTACTGAGGGCAATAAAACACCCCAATCAATTAACTATATTCTGTCCTTCTGGTACTTGTTGAGTCTGTATATCTTCCAAATAATAATACATGTACAGTGTACTACAAGCATTTTTGCAAACCACATCAATTTCAAGTACTAGGTGTTACAAAAAAAAAAATCCCACTTTTGATCCTTAATAGTTCAAAAACTATAGCTGTGTTCAGACGGAGGCAGTTTTGGTTGGAGTAACTTCGGAGGAAGGGTCGGAGGAAGCTTGGTTGGAGTAACTTCGGAGGATAGGTCGGAGTAGTGCCCGTCTGAACAAGGTCGTGGTAACTTCCTCCGATCGGAGGAACTTACCACGACCTCTTCCTCCGAACAAGATACTCCGGAGTTTTCTCAGGAGTATCTCGCTACCACGACTAGCCGGTCGGAGTAAATTGCCCGTGCGGACAAGCCCTTGGAGTATCTATGAACTTACATACCTTACGACCTAGGTAAAACTTCCTGGGTCAAATCGCAATGTTGACATTTTGCGACTATACGTGCGCGTGTATAGTGCAATTCTAACTTAGCTGATCGCGACAAAGAAGCTAGCAATCATGCAGAAATTTCCCTCAACAAGAATGGAGAAGACAAATGCCACTGGTAAAAAAAAACAGTCGCATGGTCGACGTGCGCGGCGCTACCACTTCCGGAAGTTACACCGACCCTCGCACATAAATTGGTCGGAGTTTCTTCCCACGACCGTTGTGTGGACACAAGGGTCGTGGTAAGATATGCATTAATTTGAATTTTAATTGCCGTGCCATAAATTTTTACTGCGACTAGAAATACGTCTGTACATGGCTATAATATCAGATAACACTGACATTGATATGATCAGTAGCTAAATAGTGTACAATTTTGTTGAAGATACAGTGCACTCCCATTATAACGAACACGGTTGGTAATAACGAAATTCCGGTTGCAATGAAATAAAAATGTAGGTCGCAAAATTATCAGCTCTATGTTTTTTTATGATTTATTTGTTCGGTTACAATGAAATTTCGATATGACGAAAGAAAACTGCCGGTCCCGAGGATTTCGTTATGACGGGAGTCCACAGTGATTAAAAATGAAAGCATAAATCAGTTTCATTAAATACAAGATTTATTTTCAACCCGTTGAAGATGACTCTGAGTATACTCGGGCAAGTGTCTTGGAAATGCATTTTGTAGCAAAATCAGTCCGTCCTCAGATATTGCTCTATTTTCAACCCTCTGTATAAAACTTTAATTTTGCACAGTAGTCAGTTGGTGTGTATGGGAGCGTGTGGTTAACACCCGGACAATGGTCCTGAACAATGGCCAGGTTTTGAATGCTCTATTACATATTTATGAGAAATTCCACGATCACAGCTAGTCTTTATTCATCCTGAAATGTAGTGTATGCAAGCACATGAAAACATGAACTTACTTTATTCATATGTATGCATTTTACCCTTTTCCATGAATTCAGACTCGCAGTAGTGCCCACGGCAATCCATTATGAATTATCAATAAAGCATTCATGTGCTTTGGAGACCAGAAACTTAGTCAGCAGAGCTCTGAAAAGGTGGTATTCGTGGCATTCATACCTATTGTTCAGGGTCATTGTGAGCACGCATTCGCATACACATCATTGGTTCCTGTGCAAAGTTCAATTTTTTACAGAGGGTTCAAATTTAACCAAAATCTGGAACTTAACTTTAAAATTAATCAAGGATTTAATGAAACTGATTCATCTTTCGTATTACTTTAGTCTGTGAGAACAGAAATAAGGGCAAAATTTGTCTTTGAGAAGGGCCCCAATATGTCTTTTCGCCTGGATATCAAATACAATTTCTGCAATGCAAGCAAGAGATGATGGTCAATACAGGAAATGGGCTTCAAAGCCCATTTCTGAAATGCATTTCTCGATACAGATGACGATGTTGATGACCCATTGAAAGAAAAGGTATGTGGTGAGGAAAATAAATTTTGTTAGTAATGAGTACCAGCATGAAATGTACACGACTGCCATGTTCATGACAACTCCATACAATGTCTTTGGGATGAATGAAAACATTTTTTAGTTTATCTGCTGTTTATTTTATTTCATTTCAAATCTGATTCGGTGTATGGAAGGGTATTATCTAAAATTTAGTTATATATCATTATTGAATGTCATGGCAGTCAGGTGCATTCAGTTTTTATCCTTGTGATAATTTCTTTCACAAATTGTTTTAATTTTTTTTTTTTGTCTGATTAATGACGATAAGTTTTGGGGATATTGAATTGTGTTCTGAGAAGTGCAATACCCAAATTAAAAGTCTAATAATGTATCAGATTTTTGGTTGGATGTTGGGATTTTTAACGAGTATATGTTATGTCTGTCAAATGTCAGATATGTCAAATTGTATTTGTGATGAATGCAATGTGATTTGTGATTATGATTAAATATCTGTTTCATGATCTTAAAGTGTTCATTTGTAAGACTTGAAACAAAAGGAATTTCCAATTGGACAATACAATTGAAATTGAAATTGAAATTTAAAATTTAAAATGAAATTCAAACCATGATGCACTGGACAGAAACCCTCAGACGCGCAATCGAGCCCAAATGTCTCTTTGCCTCCACAAGTAGTTATTTCTCCTGAAATTTTGCTGTTGAACTTAATAATTTAATAATTGTTCATTGTATGTATTAAAAATGATCGTCCGTGGCAATAAAAAGTCCATAAAGGACGAACATGAAACAAGTTTCTATAAAACACCTGATTAAAAAAAGAAAGAAATAGTAAGATATGAATAATTGATATAATGTTATGATGTAATAATAAAAGTTATGAATAATTTGAAATGTACATTGCCTTGTAATGTCCTCTTTATTATAATGCATCTATTTTACCCCATATAATGTACTGTAACGTGCTATGGGCTTCGTTACATCCCTTTAAAGTGTCAAGAGTGCTCCGACTCCAGAAGAAAGCACTCCGTGGGTGTACGAACACTCATTATTTTGCTCCGTCAACACCATATATTGTTCCACCGCTTTCACATACTGAATGTCCATGACTGCAATGTCTTGCATGTTGCCTCTTTGATGCATAGGTAGGCCTATTTCACTAAAAGCCTTCCCCATTACCTCACTGAAATGTTTTGTTTGAATGAAAAAGCACATAGTTACAACACCCGACAGTCAACCCAATTCCACCGCTGGAAAATGGTAACAAACACCCATTCAAAATCGATTCGCCACCTTGGTCCGGTCAATAGGAATTCATTGTCGCCTATGCAGTATTCGAAATTCACAATTTAACAGGACGTTAAAAAAAAAACCAACTCAAAATATTTCTCCTCGCCAAATATTAGATTCAGTTGCTTCACACTAACTTTGATCCACCACTTGTATGATTTACCCAACAAGCGTTGCACTTTCTTTTATTCTGGTGTACATTCCAACTCACAGTCAGGTGATCTCATCAATGCAAGCCCTTGAGGCTTTTGCGGGACACCTTTTTCTTTCAATTTACTTTCCGTCTCTTTTCTTGTTCTTTTTTAAGTCTGACTTGTTACCACTTTGTTATGATGACTCATGTCATCCCTCTATTGTGTAATACGTGTGAATTATGTTGTATTTCATCTTTTTTCAATTGTATATAATCTAATTATTGTAAACGTTGAAAGAAATAAAGGAGAGTTTTACGCTCTCAGTCATATCATAATGAAAAGATGGGTATCGGCGATGGATGCCCTGTATACTGTAAGAAAAAATAATGACTTTAAAAAGTCCTGTAAAGACGATGAGATTTTATGACTACATTATTTTCTTTCGGCCGATTTTTTTTTTTCATTTCTCTTTATTCCTTTTTGCGCACATCGATATCGCTTGGGTTTTATTAAATGATATTCTTCCGAAGTTAGCGAATTTCATGAATAAGAATACGTTCGTCATGCACTTTTATATGACATTCAAATAATCTGAGATCAAATTCGATGGAAACTTAATCCCAAAGAAAAAGCTGTTATAAAAACAAACAAACAAACAATGGTCAGATAAAAACTACAACAATGGCCAACTTTGAGCTAAATCTTTAAAAATTTAAGAAGTATCATGACGCCAAGAGAAGACAGAGGCTCAAAATAGTCGTCTGTTTACATGATTGCGACCTTATAACGGCGCGGCGCTTTCTCGGAATCCTTGTAAAGAAAAAAAAAACACACCACAAAAAAGACGACTCTAGGTATTAATGTTTAATCGGGCAATCAGTCGTTGAGCTGCTGGGCAGACTTGTTTTTATTTACTAGCCATCGACATGTCCGTGTATAGAGACCAACCCACGCCACATTTCTCTAACGGCCCTACCCTGTGGCTTTCAGATCCGTAGTGTTATGAAGACTAATGTACGTATACGCCAAGATTATACTCTCATCAATAAATTGCAGCGATACAGCATCTGATGACGAAATGCGTAGGTACATTGGAGTCGTCTGCTTTTATTCAATAAGCTTATTGTTGCTTTTTGCTTTCTTTTCTTTATTTCCCTCGCGCTAAAACTGCGCTGTCAAGCGATATAATCAAAGGACATATAAATATGCAATGCAAATGCATGTAAACTTTTGTTGATTTATGATACCCTGATCATCACAAATATGTGGCCAATGTATAATATTAAAACATTGTCCAGCTTTATACGTTTAAACAAATTTTCCCGCTATTTTTCTTCAGATTATTTCAGTTCACCCAACCAAAAAAAGAAAAGAAACAACAACAAACAAACAAACAAACTTCCAAACTAAGATTCTGCAGATGACATCATCTGTCAATCACTTCGAGATTATAGTTATAATGTTAGTAAAATCGCATCACATGATGATTAAGACATTGGTATGCACCTATACCCCTAAAACTGAGTATAACTTGCATGTTTCTAATACAACGTCCTTTGTTAAACATTAGACGTTGTATTAGTATATAAAACAAATACAATTAAGTTATGGTATATCTACAGAGAATCGTACTGTATGCCCACATAAAATATCAAAATGCATTTCCATGCTTTTATGCATGGCTTAATATGAAGGACACTTAAGTGGTCCTGAAAGGGTTCATTCTAGCTACACAAAATCTTCTAGATTTCATCAATTTGATAACTACAAGATTTTGTGGTTACGTATGACGTATCATTGGTAATCAGAAATTGATTTATTTCAACGCAGAAAAAAAAAGATTATCATAAAATCGTGGTGGCGATTTGGCTCAGTCGGTAGCGCTTCTGCCTCCAGATCCAAAAGACCCGGGTTCGATTCCCGAGTCTAACGACATGAGCAATGTTGTAGGCCTATAATCATACCGTCCCCTTTAATTGTAAGTGGCAGAACACTGGATGTCCCTCCGCTAGGACATAAAAATGGTAGTGTGTGAGAGAGTCACAACTCATGCATGTAAAAGATCCCGCTTCAATATCATTCGTCGTAAAAAAGCAAGGTGTTATAAGGCCGGTGAAGGGGTCCCGCTTCACATCCATCTGGACCACATGGAAGATCTGGGCCCCATTTTATCTTTAAAAAAAAAGTTGTTATAATAACAACTCTTGCTGGAATGGCAATTGTCATGGTTACGACAAGAATCCAGCTTCCCGATCGTCTGATGCTATACGGGCAGTTTGCACATTCCAGCAAGAGTTCCTATCCTTTTGGACTAGGTATTAATTTTCCGGTAAACTGTGCGCTTAGAAACATCCGTATTGCAAGCGAGGTATTGTTTTTTGTAAATCCCGTTGCATAGTTGCGCCTTTAATGATTATTGCATTATCCTATAACATAATTCTATGAAACGGGGCCTAGTTTATTCCAGCTAAATATGGGCTGTCCAGCCTTCTTCTCAGATGGAAAATGAAACAAATAAAGAAACAAATGTGCTGTCTCATGCGCAAAAACAATCAAAAAATTTTGTAATAGGTTTTATGTTCGTCTAATATGCACTTCATCCATCTCGACATTTTTAGATATGAAATGAAGACATTCGATATATTGATGTTATTGACCCCTCTCTTTCATATACCGCATGGTCGCATATACCGCAGATTTTTAAAGTAATATAATTGTACAGGTTGTATTAATAACAAATCTGAATAGGATGCATAGTATCAAATGTCTTCAGGATGTGTGAAAATTTTGTGAATCGTGTACAGATCCCCACCCACTTCTTTCATCATATTATTATGAGCTCCCTCTCTTTCACCCCATTCGGGTTCTTCCTCTTCATCTGTTTCTTTTTTCTATGCTCTATCAACAGTGTTAGCAAGGTCTTTGTGTCAATGACATCGTTGCCATCAATCGCTGATCATGGTGTTAATCTATCAGTATTGGACATTGTCAGTAATTCAGGAGGCTGGGTCGGAGTGTATCACCCACCTCGATCCATGAGTAACTCGGAAAAAAAAAATCTACTCAGTACACAAGATGGAATTTAGGGTGTATGACGCCCACCCATTCTTTGTAGCCCCTCCCCCGACAAAAACAAAATAACAAATAAACATCTTGTAGATAATAAAAGTGAAGGGGTTTGACCGGCCTTTTTGTGACGAAGAGGTTTATCCATGAATTCAGTTCATTTTGATGATTTCGTCTCCAACCTCTCTGCTTAGTTTGCTGTCATAATGATATGCAAGTGTGTTTACGTTCACTGTCAAATCACCATACACACACTTAGCAATCGGTTGTTGTGACATTTCCCCCCCCCCCCCAAAAAAAAAAAAAAAAAACTCCTTCACCAACGTCTCGCTTCACGAGACAAGAATATTGTAGAGACTGCGGAGGAAGTAAATCCGATGACAATTTCATTTACGGAACTCGTTCCATCATTATAGCAATCATGCTAAAGATCTATTTATTCTTAGCACTGCGTCTCCAGGAACTCAATGTAAGATATATAGCCACCCAAGTTCAGGGAGATGTAACGTCAAGAGTAAAATCAAAGTAATTAATTGCTTTAATTAACTTCAAAAGAAAGAGAAAATTTCTCCCTACAGAAGGATGCAACATGACAAAGTCCGATAAAAGATAAGGAAGATAATCTCATTTTCAAAGTTCACATTTTTCGGAAAACATTTCTTGACCAGTCCTTATGAGAATATTCAAATCAGCAAATTGACGATATCATGCTCTCACAACTTCTTAGTCGCTGATACACAAATGACAAAAATATCATATTTCAGCTGTATGAATATAAAACTTGTCTAAAAACCACCCAAAATAAAAAAGAAGAAATGTTAACCCTGATATATCTTGGTATACTTTATAGAGAACATGCATTTACTTGTATCAGCTAAAAATGATTTTTTTTCCCGAATTTCATATATGACGTACATGAAAAATTGTTAGCGTATGACATCATCAACTCGCTCATTTGAATATTCATAAGGACTGGTCAAGAAATGTTTTCCGAAAAATGTGAAATTTCAAAATGTCATATCTTCCTTATTTCTAATCCGATTTTTTTCATATTTGTATCATTCTGTAGGGAATATTTTTATCTTTCTTTTGAAGTTGATTTATTTTTGAAATGGATTTCTTCTTTAAATCGAACAGAAAAGAAGGGCACTGTGTGATTTCGTGTACACACACACACACACGCGCACGCGCACATGCATATATCATATATATATATATATATATATATATATATATATATATATATATATACATGTATATGGTTATGTCAAATTCACATGCTTGTATTGGTTCCAAATTTAATATCTAAGATACATATGTAGGCCTATATACAGGACTCGACACTAACTTTTCTCTCTGGTGACCCGTTATAGGGCCACTAAAATCTTTATTTTGAAATTTTGGTAGCCAGAAAAAGAAGAGTATTGGCCCGAAACGAAAGGCAACATAACAATCCATTTTGAATCGATCAAGCCATCAAAAGATAACCATTTTGGAAATTGGTGGCTTCACATCCATTTCTCGTGGCCCCGGACCACCGCCAATGTGTATGTATGTATATATATATATATATATATATATATATATATATATATATATATGAGTTTTTGGTGGACATGCACTATAATAATTGTTATGAAACATAAACATGTCATATTTCTTATCTTACTTTGAACTTTTGTGTGATAATACTGTAGTCATGAGAGTCGAACTAATATAAACTAGGAGTGGAATTCCCCTTTAAAAGACGAATATCTCTACTGATGAACGCCGCCCCTTCTCTCCCCCCCCCCCTCTATTCATAATATAATTACAGTGTATACTATGTACTAGTATATGTCCCAGCCATGATAGCAACATCTCTGTATATCTATAAAAATTTCATGGATCAACGATGATTACACGCAACTCTTTTATCCTAAAAATCTGACGGAAATCCATGACACTGCTAGTTAGCTGAACAAAGGAAAAGGATAACAACTGGTAACACACTGACACAGAAATCGGTGTTTCATCACTTCGAAAAAGTAGGCATGACATCGATGAGTTGAGGATCCCCAAACGATTATCATCCCCCCACGCAGCAGGCACCAAACACACATGCGCATAATGTACCTATCCTATATGTGCTACCGAAAACAGCGAGAGCATGCGCTTGGCATTTCACAATACTGAGTAGATCTATTCTACATCCCCTTTACATCGTAACACTGATCCAATGGCTGAAAGCGTGTATGACTTCTGTGTGTGTGTGGGAAGTACAGTAAGTAGGAGGGTGTGACGTCAATTTCTCTTTTCCCGAGAGCCCGTGGTGTGGATTGTCGCGAAAATTACGTAGAAAATAAAATTCAAATAATTTGGCAAAAAGTTGAATGTTCTGCAAGAGGATTTTTCCTGCCGATGCCCAGTATTTCAAGAGGTAAGTAATTGTTCATGAAACCTGTCCTTTTATCTTGAAAATTATTCATGGCATGTGGACAGCGGCGGTCAGCTCACTTAGCCCATTCAATACAACAGCATCCTGGTAATGTAGTCTGCGATGATCGCGTGAAGTCCTATGTATGGTAATCTGTGTATGGTTTCATTTCGTCTCGGAGAATTCACACGTACACGTACACGCATGTGGCACTGCATTGTCTGCTGTAAATCTATGTAAAGTTTAGAAATCTATAGACTATGCGGATGACTTGCCATTTGAAGGGTTCTCTTCTATATGTCTGTGATCATTAATTGTCTTGACAAGTTCTTGCTAGATCTACTGTACTTATTCAGGCCAGCTCCAGCCAGCCGCTTTCATGCTTTTATGCTTTTGTCTTTTGCTTTGCTTTCTGAGACTGTTTAGTGTTAAGTGTTGTGTTGTAACTTGTAAATCTATCTCTCAAGAATTCAAGAAAAAGTTGGGGATAAAAAGTCTAGAGGACACAACTAACAACAGTGACAGGGCTGTGTAAGTTTATAGTTACAGTAAAATGTCCTGTAGTGTGAGACTGAGTGTCGGTGTTACTGTTTATAGCATGGACGATGGTTGTGAAAATAGTCTATAAATGATGGAGTTGGGTGTTTAGACTGCACTGGATTCCTTGAAGTCTGGAGACACAGACAGAACATTCATATTCAAATGTCACGAATGATAATCTTGAGCTTGACTATGAAAGACTGAAAGACTCAAGTCTTTGGGGATTCCATCCCTAGCCTAGTTGCTAGAGCATCGACATGAACATTCAGATTTATGATCGTCAGAACTACATCCAGAGTTCAGGTGTCTACTGTAAATTCAATTTTTTATTGTTATAATGATATTAGGAATAGGATGTATAGTCTAGAGCACCAGCTATTTTTATATCCAGGTTAACCCTTCGCACGGCATCAGACAAGCGGGGCCTCGCCATCACATCAGAAACCACAGCACAATTACACAACTTATAAAAATTTGTACGTTACTTGTAAAAATGTTTATGTTACTCGCGTAAAGTGCATGCTTATATTACAGAAGGTACGTAAGTCCATAGAGAGCCCTTGCGATAAGTCCATGGAACAAAAAAAATGGCACTTTCTAGCACAATCCCTGACCGTCGGGGTTCATTCTTGCAGATTTCAAAGTGGCGCGTTGATCTCTCTGCAATTTATGCGCGCGCGTGCGTGACCGGAAGTGCAGCGATCTCTTGTGTGTGTGCACTGCTTGAGTGTAGCAGCACGGTTGACAGCTTGACCTTTAAAAGTGCATTCATATCGCGTAAACTCCCGATTATCAGATGTACTATTCGCACACGCTGCATACAATCTTCGTTTTCGGTAAGTTGTGACTTGTGCATACATACGATGTCAATATCGATAATATAGCTATGAAGTCTCATTAATGAAGATTATCTTCAATGAGTTTTAGGTGACAAAAAATGATGTCAAGTATCAAAACTCAGCGCGATCGTGATATTCGCTTTGTGTTTCCTCTGTGTTGTGGGCCGCTCTGGTACAGCCCTGTCGCGATTTATACAGCGACTGGGCTGTGTATAGTTATATCCAGGTGTAAACGCATTATACATGTAGTACTGGCAGTGATAGTTATGTAACACTTTGCCAATGTCTGTGCCACATGCCGTCTAGTAGTAGTAGTACTTCTACTACTGAAGCTATTTTCTACAAAGAAGAGTTGTTGAAGTGGAATTGGACTCAATAACAGTTCATGGCCGGCACCACATTTTGAAAACTGGGGGGGGGGGGGGGGGGGGGGGGGGGGGGGGGGGGGGGGGGGCACTTTATATTTCAGCGCAACTTTCTCATTCCTTTTTTGGGTTTCTTTAGCTGACAAAAAAAATAAAAAATAAAAAATAATAACACCATTCCCGCGCTTCATTGGCTGGCAAACGTCAAAAGCTTAACCACATTCAGTGGCGGATCCAGAGGGGGGTGCACCGGGCACACGCCCCCTCTTTACTTTTGGTTAAAAAACAAAAGAAATAAGGAAAAAATGTCCGTTCTTCCATCCATCCTTTTGTCCTTAATCAATTTTGTGGACAGGGTAAACAAACAAAATGTTTTGAGGCATCCAAATGGAACTTGGCATATGTATGTATTAGTGGACAAAGTTGTGCTTATTAACTTTAGAGTGCACATACTCAAGGTCAAAGGTCAAGGTCAAATGCAAAAAAAACCACCAAATCACTATTTCCCCCATATCTATGCAATGCCTGAAAATATTTTCGTGAAACTTAGGCCCCACATTTATTACCTGATAAACATTTTCTAGGGAATGTTTTGAGCCATGGGGTCAAAGGTCAAGTAAGAATGCTAAAATTACACTTTTTCCATATCTCAGAAATGGCTATTTTCATGGAACATAGTACGTGTATATTCAGTATACATGTCCTGCCTGACAGTGATTCTCTTGGGTCTTTTGTGGGTCATGAAGGTCAAAGGTCAAGGTCAAATCCCCCATATTTTACTATTTCTCCCATATCTCTGCAATGCCTGAAAGTATTTATTTGAAAATTAGTGTATCTACATTATATATACATATAATCAGATAGAGATTCTCTGTGAAAGTTTTTGGCCAAGATCAAGTGAAAATGCTAAATTTTACTTTTTCCTCTATGTCCTAAAAGTGGCTTAAGGTATCATCATGAAACTTAACTAGGAATATGCATACTGCCTGACAGTGATTTTCTCATGAATTTTAGGGTCATAGGGTCAAAGGTCAGGTTAAAATGCTAAAATTCGATTTAACGCTGAAATTACACTTTTTCTCCAAACCGTAGCAGTTACCCAATGCATACCCTTAATAATAGGGTCAAAGGTCAAGTGAAAATCCACAAATCCCGGAATACCTGTTCTCTTGAACAATGTAGCCATCCATCCAAATTATACCAAGTTCAAGGAAAGTACACACTCAATTACATTTGTGACAATTTTTTGCCAATAATGTGAAACTGTCATTACACATTGTCAAGACGTACTATAGACCTACCTGGGTATTCGGAGAACCATGCATCATTGCAGAGGTATACTAGTCCCCACAGTGACATTTCTAGTCATGCATGTTTTCAAAATTGTGTTTCAATGCCCAGCTGTCATAGAAATTTGATAGAAAGTCTAAATGAGGTTACACTGTAGGTCTTTGTGTTGAATGAAACATGAGTTTTTTGCACTTCCCTAAATTGTCATTAAATTTGGTAAAGCCTTAAAATTCAATGAGGAATAGGGCTTTCAATGATTAGAAAAAAAGAAGAAAAAGAAAGAAAATTCATATGGGTTCTGGTGCCACATATCTGTTGTTTATTTGCCAGTTTTCAATCACTGATAAAACCCAGGGCACAGACTATGTGAGATGTAGTTCAGGAAGGCGAGACCTTGAGGCTGCCTTGAGAGACAGTTTGCGCTCTCTTCCCTCTTATCCTTTGACAAATATCCAAGTATGTGACGGAAAATGTTGGAAGGCACTTGTGGCAGTGTGTATTTAAATCAAAGCCAAGCTGCTCATCGAAATCTCCAAAGCATTGAATCTAAGCCAAAATACATGATAGATTCATTTGCTGTTCTGTGTACAACAAATAGCAGCCATGAATTATTACTGTTTTATATTTTGATATGATACATCCCTTCTCTGTTTCCCAGAAGCTTTCTTTTGCCACAATAGGACTGATTGCTACTTCAGTCCATTGCTGTGTATGGTTACCTGCACCATGTAGGGCAAACCACATGGGCTTTTAGTCATTATTGCCCATTTTCCATGAGTGGGATGGACCACTTCATTAGTTTTACACTGTGCACTTTTATTAAGTGAAGTGAGATCTTTCAAGTGCCTGATTTGTGACTGTCTTACACATGGTGACCTACAATTTATGTTCACTCTGAGGGATGGAGAGTTTTATACCTTTATGGATGGGAATGAGATGACAAGACATTACAGTGGTCAATTCACACTGGGCCCCATACGGGAGACTGCTTGATTATCTTAAAGGCAGACGATACTACAGAAAGAGCCGGCTGACTGTCAAAACTTCTTGGCTTTACCTTAAATGTAATCAGAGGAAGTGTGTCCAATATCAGTAAGATTTTATGGTGTATACCATTGCCGTTTACTATGTCAGCATGTGGTTGTTTGTTTCTTCAAGTTCAAATAAACTTCATCTGCAGATTGATTGATTATTAGGATCTTTTCAGATTTGAGGTCACAGCCCTCAATTGTGTATCATTGGGGAAGGGTCTCCGTTGTAAGTGGCGCTCTACAGCTTGACGTCTCTATGGCAACTCATCACATGCATGTACCACAACTGTTAATGGTTCCATGACGTTTGCTCACTCTGACAATTGCTCCCATTAAATATCTGCATGCTATGCCAAGCATAAATTCTACCCACAAACATAACCCTGACCCTAATTGTAATCCTCACATCAAACTATACCATAAACCCTATCACAACCCTAACCCTAACCCTAACCCTATTAAGTCCTTGGAGGAAATAAGACCAAAGCAATTGTCGGAGGAGCAATGTCATGTCACTACTTTCAATGTGTAGGGCTGTAGATATACTAGTAATAGCCACATAAAGCAGATCATTTCATCCTTTGTCGATATGAAGACTTATAAGTTATATGACATTCTCTGATGCCGAATGCTATCGTTATGCAGAAGACAATCACTATCAACCTCTCATACAAAGTGAAGCAGATGGGTTTTACAGCCCTTTACTTTCAAACCTAGATCGTGGCTTGAAGGTGTATACACTCTTAAGCTCACCATTCCATATTGGAAAAAAAGAAGATATGGTGTGTGATCTGGCACTGCTTATTTAAGATAGCAGAATTAGGGTAGGATCTGTCCATTCAAATCTTCTTGTCCCCTGTCCTGAATTTGCAGTGAAACTTGATGATTTTTTTTTCTTAATCTCTTATTTTCTGAGAATACTTTAGTGTCCTAGCAGCCATGCCCAACAGTGAAAATATATTGTGTTACTATAAGAAAGATATTGAGAGTTTGTGATGTAGCACCAAGATAGATAATTTTTGTTCTGTTTGTTTGTTTGTCTGCAAGCAAGAAGCCGTTTTCTTTTTGAACTTCTTAATTCATTGCTAAGAACAGGTGCTTCCGGATTAATCTTCAAGATACCTGTCCTTGTTAAAACACCTGTTTGAGACCAATATCTTTGTTTGGCTGCACCAGTTGACCTCTTCACAGGTCAGCTTGAAATAATCATAAACCCTGAACAAGTTTAAGATGATTAATCCATGCACAATACTATGCTATTGAGGGTCATTGACCCCACACTGTTCAGTATAGATTTACAATTTTGAATTATTTGTATTTGGATGAAATTACCATGGGTTATCAGACAGCTGTTTTTCTCTTATGGCCCAAGTGCTTGTTTGGCAGACCTCCAAGAAATTAGTGTTCAACTTTCTTTCAGTATCATATGCAAAGAAACACAGTGTTCTGTGTGTGAAAGTAGGAGTCAGGTGTTGAAATTAATCTATAAACAAAGGCATACTTATCAAATCACTGGCATGTTTTCAAAAGAAGTGATGATATTTTTCTGACACATCTGTAAGTGTTGGTGCTGAGTAGCATCAATGGTCTTCTGGGTGTTATCAAATTTATCTCATGATTTCATTATTACATAATGACTAGATCGAGTCTTAACTGGGCCTTTCTTGATAAGCCATTTGAGCAGTATTGAAACATGTTTCTTTTAAAGAAATAATTATTTACAGAACATAATAATGTTGCATGCTTTAAGCTGTTTTACTGAATAAGCTAAACTAATTGATTTCACTGTGCTGAAAAGTACATGAACACAAATATGTGAGAGGAAAGTAAATTGATTGAAAGTAAATTGATTGGGCAGGTATGCTTTTCTGCTTTCTGACAGTTGATGGTAAAGCTTTGGTTTAAAAGATAAGTTTGTTTATGCCTTAGTTTTTATGATATTGACACTAATGTAATGAGATACAGTGTGAAATGAAGTTGAATCAAAATGTGTGAAGATGTTTGAAATTATTGCTCAGTCATACAATACAACTTTATGTTTAAAGAAGAAAAAAAAAAGTGAGAGAGTGAGAAAAAAGTACAATCATTGCATTGAGGGTTTCCCATGCTTGAACATGTAATGATCAGTGATGTTGGTCTGTTGCCTCACAGACCAAGCATTACTGACACTGCACTATTGACACTGTCATGTTAATGGTGTCTCAGAGTAACCCACACTATTTATTCACTTCAAACTACTTTAATAATTCACATGAAACCCTAGACTATGCCCACAATGATGAGGGTGGATGGTATGCATGTATTGCTGTTCTGTGTGTATATCAGATGCTGCATTGGTGTTGTTCAGAAACAAAGTGAATCCACGCTGTCGGAGAAGTTTGTCTATGACACGGTCCCCTCCTTCCTCCGAGGTTTGGCCACCGCACAGGCTGCACCTATTTTTTGTGGTCGGAGTTGCCATGGAGATGCATCTATTCAGGAAGTGCTGTGGATAATGATCAAGGTTCTGAGGAAGTTGTTCGAGCTCTTTCCTAAAACTTGTTGAGCCTATCATCTATGCTGGAGTAGTGAGAAAGAAGTTGGGGGGGGGGGGTGGCAGTGTATCCCAACTGAATAGTATGCTTCTTTGAAGTACTACTTAGTCATAGATAGAAACTTGATCACAATGCTATATGTGTGGTTCTTCATTAAGACGAACTGTAATTACATGTAATATGTGCTTACATTTTACAAGGTGTTAAACCAGATTTGAATGATTGTAGCTTAAAGGAACCCAAATATAAATGTGGATTGAGTTAAAGCAGCGATATCAGTAGAATGCATCTGAAAATTTGAGGGAAATCAGACAGTTCATTCAAAAGTTATGAATTTGTAAAGTTTGGGGGCTGATATTGTTGGACAAGACAACAACTACAGTTCATGATGTCATTATGGACAACAATATAAAGAAGATATAAGGAGAATTCCACAAAATTTGAATTTTTGTCTCGCCCGTGGAGCAGAAGCAGGTCATAGGCGTCACTTTTCTGTCGATGTCGTCGACATCCTCAACATTTTACTCAACAATACTCTCTTTAAAGTGTCTACAGCTTTGAGCTATGGCCATCATACTCACACTACAGCCGGTACCATACATAATCTGAAAATTCTGGTCAAGTTCAAGTATGGGTGAAGTCCAGCCAGGTCAAAGGTCAAATGGTCGATGAACTTGCCCTGATAAGCACTGTCCTCCCAATATTGTGGTGCACTCTCAATACCTTTCCACAGCTTTGAGCTGGTACCACCATATTCACACCACAGGCACACCACAGGTACATCACCTAAAGATGCTGTTCAAGTTTGCATATTTTGCATTCTGACATGGTTGAACGTCAAAATGTCAATGAACTTTCCCTTTAATAAGTACCATAAATTGTGTGTTCTCAATTGCTTTCCACAGCTTTGAGTTATGACCACAAAACTCACACTACATTTACATCATATCTATTTATGTATCGATGTACATTTTGATTCATCCAGGTAGCATGCTGAAAGCTTGTAAATTAAATCTGTTCGACTGGAATTACTTGTGAAAATCACTTAGAGATGCTGGCCTACAATGTAGTTCGAGTATGGGTGAAGTTGGGCAAGGTCAAAGGTCAATGAATTTACATTGAAAAATACTATAGGCACAAATTGCGATATGCAGGCAAGACATCACTTGACATTGCATGGAATATGAAGGCTTCTAGAAATTGTTGATGTTCAGCAGTTTGTTCTATAAAATTTACATTTATTTTATTCCAGTGATAATTGTCTACCCTAGGCAGTGCTTGTGCTGTCGTCTGATGAAAGGATAAATTTCACAAAACATTTCACACAATAAATAGTGTACATTGATTTTTGCCAAGATTAAATATGAGAGGTTTGTGCATTTTTTTTTAATGAAGAAATTCTGTTGTTATATCACTGACTACAACACAGACATATAAAATTGCAGGAATTCATGTCAACAGAGGCAGGTGGAAAAATATTTAATTTGAAATCTGTAAATAAGGGTTGTATTTTGATAGTACTGATTTGAAAGTAAATCCAACATGATAGTTAATGTGGTAGCAATGATCGTGATATGCCAGAAATGATAATGGTAGTGTTAATCAATTAAGTTATGATGAAGAAGACATGAGTAACAAAGTTGTGTATTATCTAAAAAATGCTAGAACTGCTAAAGAGGGTATGATGAATTCCCAATGCCAATTGTGCAGGATAAGCACTTCGAACAAGCTAGTGTACAGTCATATTTGAGCAGTATACACGTTGTAGATGTATACAGTTGTATCAATATACACACCTGATACATTGTATTAGAATATATCATAGGCCTACCTGCAGTGCTAATGGCATTGTTGTCCATTGTCTACATAGGGCTGTGGCTGTTGCACATTCTGTATACACCATGGCATGATGTATCATTCCTGTCATCTGCGTGCAGCAACAACCATAGGTTGTGGGATCAGAAAGGGGGGGGGGGGAGGTGGGGGATTTTTACATTGCTTCTCCTCATTATGATCAAATTTCTCTGCTGACCCGCCCCAATTACAATTAGCTATGGCTGTCTTAAGAGTGAGAGCTATTACAGTGATACGTTTCCAGTGCATGACACTGACAGAGAAGATGGAGGGTATTGCACCAGCATGCGCTCAAATGCAGGCACTGTGACAACTGCAGTTTCCACTTTTCCATCATCACTAATTCATGGTAATGGGCCTATCAGGAATCATTTTAACAAGCAAGCCAACCACAAGCGCAGCATGCATATTCTGCAGAATGAGGACAAAGTTGGATGTGTGTGTGTGTGTGTGTGTCTGTACAATGTATGTGTGTGTGTTACTGCAAAAGTCAGTCTTGAATTAATAGCCGCTTGGCAGCGGTGTCATGTAATGGTTTTCAATGAGAAGGCTGTTATGTGAGCATCAGATTGGTGCAAAAAATTGGAAATTCAGTATATTTGATGCAGTCTGATAATCATTGCCTCTCACTGATGAGATGGCAGTTGCCTCTGGCATGTTTTTTGTTTTTCTTAATTCATGCTTGGCCTAAGGCAAAACTAAGTTGGGAAAATTTAATGATTTTGATGATGGTGATTGTATTGATCTTAATATCTTTAGATTCATCATTAATGATAAGATTAAGGTAGTGATCATCATAATTTTTTCTAATCTATTATCATCTCATCATCTCCTTGGTCATTACAAGTAGTACACACTGTAGTACCAGTATTCAAGCTGATGGTTATCATTCAGAGCCCACTACAAGTGCAGGATGATTATAAACATCCAAAGAAGGAAAGCAGACCTTCTGTTCTGTTATAGAGATAATGATAGAACCCTTGAGATAATGTATATTAGTGTCCTAGAATACTGGCAGGCCATAATGTCGGGGTGGCATGTCCCCTTATGCTTTGAAACTGTGCATATAAAGCTATGCCCTAGATATAAATGCAGTTGTCACCACCCATGGCCCATAGAGTGAAGCATATTGTGTTGATACATCCTAGACTGTGCAGCACACATAATGCCGTGCAAGCTTGTGGCAGCACCATTCAGAAGCAAATGCAGCTCGATCCTAAATTTGACTACTCTTGAGGCCATGGTATGAATGATTGACAAGGTCACACACATAAAACTCTACGGACAAAATGGTAGCTCACATGTGAGTTCTTCTTTACTATTTTTTCTCTGTCCTCTCCCCCCCCCCCCCCCCAGTACATTCAAGGAGGTACTACAGTAGGCGAGCACCACCTTGGTACATTTGTATGTGTGTCTTGCTTTAAATTCAGTTTGAATATAGTTTTATTATTATCATTATTATTATTATTATTATTATTATTATTATTATTATTATTATTATTATTATTATTGTTATTATTATCATTATTTATTATTATTATCATTATTATTTATTATTATCATTATTATTTATTATTATTATTAGTAGTAGTAGTAGTAGTAGTAGTAGTAGTAGTAGTAGTATGCTCTTTATACGCTTCATAAAAAGCACATTATAATAAGATATTTCATAAGAATATACAGATACACAAGTAAAAACATGATGTATGAATACAACAAACAAATATACATAATAGATTTAAAAATGCCTTCAGGGAGATCCAACAGACATCCACATTATTTTTGTTATTTACAGTTCTAAAATAAATAGAGTTCAGTATTTGGGTAAACCTGCCATCTCCCACCCCTTCCCTACCTGTGCCAACTCTGACTGTTCAGGGAAGAGGCGCACACATCCATATATTATTCACTTGTCAACTCTTTCTTTAGTTGTAGTGTAAGTATGATTTGTTCATACCTGGATAAAGCATCTATTTGAAACTTATGTGCCACCTTCAATTTATTTCAAAGTGTTGTTTTCTGTTTCAACAAGGAATGTATTGCTCTGGATAGGGTGTTCATAATGCTGCAAACTTGTGCAAATCAGAGAGCTTTTTAAGAAAAATGTTGCAAGGATAATTGGAATAGATGAGCAACACAGAAAACACACTCAGTTGGTGTTGGCATATACTTTGCTGTTTGCTATCAAAAACAATCACCTCTCCCCCCCCCCCCCCCCCAACCAAAAAAAAAAAAAAAATCATAGTTTAGTAGCAATTGATGGCAGTAATAAGTTACTGTAACCTTGAACATGCTACTTGTCAAGCCAATGACATCTGCAATGTACACCATAAAAAGTGCTTACAAGATATTCATTTTGAAGATCTGTTGTTTTTATCATGTAAAACTTTGTTTTATTTCTATACAAAGGCAAATGCCCAAATCTCTGACAGTGATTTGATATATTGTTAAAATGTCAGATCTCAAAAAAGCCAGAGAATAAAAAATAAATGTAATGTTATAACCTGGATGGATTAATGTGAAACAATGTGTTTGGTATTAAAAATGGGGAAGCTGGCTGGATAATAGTCTTGATCTGTACATCTTTCTTTGCCTTCCAGAGCATTATTCTCTCATCTTCAAGCAACCAAACTGCCAGCTGCAAAGAGCATCTCTGAAGCCAGCGGAAATACTGGCCCCTTGGACTCATTGTGACTGTTGGGCTGTACAGAGAGGAAAAATCATTTCTGGTGAGGGAAAATATGTTCAAATCTGTGTATATGTGGCCAGAGCATGGTCAGTTGACAAAGTATGGAGACCCTACTTTACATTGTACATCAATCTTCATAAGATCTCACATTCAGAAATCAATTATGACGTGACACCACCACCATTTTACCCTTGAAAAGTCACATAATACATAACCCAAGAAAGCTGCAGAATGAAGATGATTTTATCACATTGTAAGATGTTTGATCATTGTTTTTTGAAGAGAAAACCAAGTTTGATACCTTCCCTTTATAAACCTGCCCAAATTTCAAAATCTAAAATTGTTTTGAAATTAAAAACTTTTGAATTACAATGTTTTCAGTCATATAATTCTACACATTTAAGATTCAAAGCCAATATTCTAAAATACTGTGTTTATCTGATGGTTGACTTGCTTGCTGTTTCTGTTGGTTATAAAGTGCAACATATCATAAGTCATTGGAAAAGCTTCATGTGGAGAATTTATTAAAATCACCAATACTATACATGCTGATATTTTTGCATACAAATATTTTTGTGAATGACATTTGATTGTACATTTTCAGGAGTAGATCATTTTGTGCTTTGTGGTCTTCCCACTATATTTATGGCAACAACAAAAAAAAACACACACACAAAAAAAAAAACCCAACACCCAAGACAAAAACAAAACACAAACGTGCAGAAGAAAGCCTGTCTTCTCAAACAAACCATTTTGGTAAAGCATTGCTTGAAATTAGATCAAATCTCACAGAAAAACGTACATAATGTACACTGTACTAGTATTCCAAGAATTTGAGCAGGGTGGTTGACAGCAAATAGCGTTCAGCTTCAGCACGTGCATATATGCCGGACTTACAGCGCCAGACTTACATCTATGTCAATATTTTCGCTCATTGTTATTTCGGGATCGAGAGTCTATCCACAAAATTTGCAAAAATAAATTCACTGCGGAAATTCCAGCGTATACAGTAGCAGAAATTCTATGTTTAGCTACACATACTTCAAAGAGCTTTCATAAAGTGCAGGCCGCAATCAAAAGTATCTGTTAATTACGGACAAGGTACTCGTGTATTCATATTTCCATGTGGTTATATCTTTCAGTCTGTTTCTTTGTTTGATTTAATCTTATTTATCAGATGTACACGTATGTATGGTTGTTTGTATCATATCTCACTGTGTGCTTTGATTCAAATGGTTAAGTCCCATATTGCGGTTTAAAAGTAAGGGCACGGGATCCCTGAGAAGTCTAGCAAGAAAATGCTGGCTATTTCATTACAAATTAATGTGGGGCAGAATGGAGCATAATGTTCGAATCATTTCAGAGGATTACCTGGAAAAAACAGAGCAGAAAAACAGACAAAAACAGAATTCTTATTCTAAGAATACAAAGAAAAATCCCCTGGACAGGATCTCCTGCTGAATCGGGTAAACCTCCAGACAGGATTCTCATGTTAATTGTGAGATGAAACAGGTGTAAGATCCTGCACTGAGGTGTCTCCTCACATACAGTAGTGAAAGAACAACTGAGAATGAAATCAGACAAAATATAATATCCTTTATGACGAGTTTCAGATTAAAAAAAGGGGAAAAAAATGTTTTGATGCCAGAATGAAATTGGAGTGAAATGATAAAGTGTTTGTAATGGTAGTGAATTTGGGCACACAACAGGATTTAGGTGGCTCGGTTCATTGACATTGCATATATTGGGAAGAAAATGCCTTTAAATAGCATAGACCACAAGCTCCAATAACTACTGCCCTTATAAGAGGTACTGTGATCCGGTGATAATTCATGTCAAGTTCTTCAGAACCCTGCATTCCTCGGTATTCCACTCTTGTTTGAGATAAATGCGTCTGTGTGCAGGTCTCAATGTAAACAATGGATTCAAGACACCCGCTCTGCCCGCTACTACATGTACATCACTTGCCTTTGATGGCTATTGGAAAGGTGAAAGGGGACAAGATTGCCAATTTGCTGCAATAGACGAGAAATGACGGGAGATAAAGAATATTTGCCCATATTTACTTTAGTCAGAGCACAAGGGGGGGGGGGGGGGAGAACGATGAAACGAAACAGCCAACATTGTGGCCAAAGATCAAGATAGTTGAGGGAAGGGATTTATTGTTCCTCACAGGGATTGTGGTTGAGCTTATTACAATGTACTTCCAATGGAACTCATGAGAACATCAAACTAGTCTGTAGATATTAATACATGTGCCTAGATTGGGCAACTAACAATTTTAGTGAAATAATTATTAAACTTATTGAGGACAAGCTGATTTTGCTGTAAACAGGCATTTTCCATGGACACCTGCCCAAGTATCCTCGGGACTATTAAATCTTCAACTGGTTTAATTCTATGTACATGTATGTTAGTGTTGAAATATTGAGTGTTGTAGAGAGCTTCGATAACCTCAGACATGTATGCATAAAGTGAACACTGCGATTGATTCTCTTTTTTTCATAGTGTGAAATGTTACCAATTGTAAAATTAATATTTTTTTTTTTTTTTTTTGTAGTGACACTGATATCATTGATGGTTTTTTTTCTTCAACTTCTCACGGTAATTCTCTGAAAAAAAAAAGATATATCTTGTACGCGTGTAATGTACCAATTATTTGCCATGTTGCAGCACACCAATAGCAGTACTGAAATGGTCTGAGAGTCATTAGACTCTTTTCAGCATCTGTATTGAAACACGGAGCATATTTGATACTGCATGGATTTTATTACCTGTACTGCATCATCAATAGTATTGCGGGGAAAGTACAGTATCGCTGTGACATTGATGAATGTCATGCTGAACTGAGGGCCGATGTGCAACCTGCTTGTCGCAGCTTATCAGGGCAGTGACAAATGGCGTATTTTGGAAAGGTTTGTGAATTGTATTAAAGTGCGGTGTAGGTGTGTACATACAGAAATACATCAGCAGGATCAGTGGAAGTGCAGGCTAACAACATGATAAATTGTATAGCCAATGTCATTGAAAGGCAGAAACACTTTCCAAATGCCTGTATGTAGGCCTATATTCAATGGTCGAAGCCTTGCACAGTATAGAATGACGATTATTAGATAAGAGGCGAGGCTGAGAGGTGTCACTATACTAATATGGATCCTTGATGCATTTACAATTTTATAGTGACTTGTTTTATGCATATTTCTCAGATTATGATCATGTGAAGTAGAGGAATACAAAATGAAAGAAGGGGTGGATTAACATTATTTTAGAAATACTCTGGTGAAATATCTTGATACCTGACTCAGGCTGCGTTTATCTAAAAAATTTCTGAGGCAGAATCACGATCCTAAACGCGTTTGAGGCATTTTCAGGGGTTACGGTGTAGATAAACGCAACCGTGTTTTCAAACGCGTTTAGAAACGCCGTTTTGAAACGCCTTTCAAAGGGCGTTTTGAAACGCGTTTGAGACCACAATCGCCGTTCTGTGAGTAGATAAATGCAATGCCGTTTTGAAACGCGTTTATATCTCAAGGTCAGATCCCAGCTGTTTCCGGTTGTGTTCTCTGGCCATTATTTGTGTGTGACTGATTCAATTCAATTCAATTCAATAATGGTTTTATTACAATCGCATTGCAGTCAGAGACCGAATATCACGATGTTACAAAAAGTATAACACATACACAATATAGATAAAATGATTACAAAATTACACCAAAAAAAACATTTCCATTATGAACACATCATATTTAGCCAGGATATGGACTCGAGAGGAAGTGAGGAAGGGAAGAAAGACAGAGGTACTGATAGGGATTATAGAGGCATAAATGAGGGTGGGAGAGAAAGGGAAAGAGGGAGTTCGCGTAAGAAAAAAAAAAAGAACATAAACGTCATCAATTAAGATACATAAGTTCATTCATTTGTATGCAAGCATTCATTACTTCAAAATGCTGGAGCATTCCAAAAAAATAACAATTCCATGAAATGAATCATGTCATAATGAAGATATAAACAGTAAGCGGAAAAAATGGAGTTGCTGAGATTATCAAGTGTACAAAAAATAAAACAATTAACAGAATTACCAATATACTGTATATTTTCATAAAATAAATCAAATTCCTCTATAAAATTTTACACTCTTTCATATTAAATAGAATATTTCGCATTATCTTGAAATCATCGTAAACACACACACACACACACACACACACATACAGTGGAATCCATGCATAAGCCGGATTGAAACGGTAACCGTACCATCTTGGGAACAAAAGATACAACCGTAAGGGTATTTAGTAAGAAGAGAGAGAGAGAAAGAGAGAGAGCGAGAGAGAGCGATCGCAAAAGAACGGAGGGATAACTATGCAAGGGCGAAAGAAGGTGAGAAGAAGAGGAGCAGGTCTAGTGAAGAGTAAGAGGAATGAATGTAACCAAAAACTATAGCGGATGCGAGGGAAGATATGAGAGACTTACAAAAATACCCCGAAAACAGAAACAGCAGTCTGCCTTGTAACCATTCACATAATACCAACATGAGTTTCAAACATCAGTATTGACATAGGGGAAAAACAACAACAACAACAACGGACCGTGCATATATGGAAAAAAAAAACTCCACGTATACATTACATATTTAAACGGACGTATTGCTCAAAAGACATTGATTAACCTCAAATGAGAAAAAAATGCAAAAATGTTGCAGGTTAAGTACAATGTACAATAAGTACAAGTATTTGTCACGAGGACAAGAAGGAGAGAGAGAGAGAGAGAGTGAAGAAAAAATAACAGCTTGATCTTAGACGATTCCATGTTGGAAGCGCAACGTGAATGCATTGCAATACAGCACAATACAACACAATGCAACACTTAAGAAATGAATATTGCACATTTACATCTATAGAAAAAAAAATAACATAAGCAGAGTGTGACCAATAAACCATTGGGATTGATATGCTAAAGCTTTACTGTGAATTGTGAATTGTGTAATCGGACCATGTAACATGTGTAAGGAGGAAGGGAGAAGAAGGAGAGGGAAAAGAAAGAGAGAAACAAACAAACAAGACGGTCAATTGGCAACACACAAAGAAGAGAATGATTGAAATCCATACTATAATAATAAGAAAAAAAAATATTGCACATCTACTTCTTGGAATAGATTAACATAAGCAAGGTCATAGCATTAAGACCAAACAATTAATATGAAGCTTTACTGAGAGTTGTATAGCCGAAATCTTATCTCTTAAAAACTACGAGTGTGTCGTAAATGACGTACAGTTTGACGGGTTGGTGGGATAAGGTCTCTGAATTGCTGAGCGTTTCTCATAGACTTTTTGTAAAAGGACAAACAAAGCAGCTTTCTCCTTTCTTCCAAGTATTGAAGATCATGCTCGAGCAGTATTTGGTCGTAGGTTGTGTAATCACTTCCAAAGATAATACGAAGGGCACGTTTCTGGATTCGCTTCAGTGTCGCGATTTGCTCTTTGTTAATGGCACCACTCCATACGGGAACTCCATATTCTAATATAGGCCTAATGTAACCGTGGAATATTGCGATCATGTCAGGGATTGGAAGATGATGTCGCTTCAATAGACGTAGCATGTAAAGCTTTTTTTTCTGATGAGGCATGTTTGGTGGTATGCAATTGCCCTTTACTTCTCGGGTCAAACGGCGCAAAGCAGCTGCGCAGTGACACCACTTGAATCGCAATTGTATGATGGTTAGATAAACGCGACACCCTGAGAATCGCGTTTCAAACCACGTTTGCAAACACCGTTCCAAACGCGTTTTGAAACGTGATTCTCTCTCTCAAGTTAGATAAACGCAGCCTCAGACACATGCCATATATGAAGTATACATGGGCTATCATATTTTGGGAAAACCCCTCAGAAACTAAAGAGCCAGTAGCGTGGGATGCCATGAAATGGGAAGGCTGACCCATCCAGGATATATTTGGGAAACCCAGTAACAAATTACATGTATGTGCAGCTGTAGATCACTGATCTACATCGTAAGACACTTATCTATGATAACTGATGTAAAGTACACACACAGCCAAGGAATCTTGACTGGAGGAGTCGACCATTGCTGATGATGAGCATACGCTTCGATGCACATATTCGCTGACAGGCAATTCTACTGCAGCAGGCCTGTGCTATCGTGGTTTTTGAATACTAGTATACGCCATTGGGCAGGGAATGAAGATCGATTCAATGGGGTCAACCTTCTCTCCTCTGGCCACCGGGTCTTTAAAGGTCAATGATTTGCTGGACTGCTAATGTCGTAAAAATGTTATTTTCTGTCATTGCACCAGCTAGGAGTGTCTTCTCATTTTGTGATAGAGAGAGTGGAAATAATTGGGCACTTTATTCACAGGAAATGATAGGAGTGAAGAGTCAAAGGTCAAGTTTAAAATTAAATCTGCTTTGGCTAAACATCGAATGTCCCGGCCTAACTTCAGCCAGAAAAGTCCAATATCAAAGGATACCAAGCCCAAATATAAATGTAAATGTGGATTGAGTGAAATCAGCAATGTCAGTAGAGTGCATCAGTGAAAGTTTGAGGAAAATCATAAAAACAATTCAAAATTTACGAGTTCCTAAAGTTTCAGTGTCGTCATTGCTGGATAAGGTGACTTCTACACTTCATGAGGTCATTCATTAACAGCAGTGGTATGAAAATATAAAGAGAAAATTATACATATAACTTTTCTAGCACACGGAAAGAGCACTTGACTTACCTTTTTCAGAAAGGAGGGGAAATACTATTACCCTTAACATATCATGTCAGTAAGAAGTCAGTGAAATCTGTACTTTTCATGGAAGGTAAAATTTTGTTGAATTCCCCAATTTTCTTTATATTATTGTCCTAAATGATGTCATGAACTTAGTCTCCTATCCATCAGTGATGGCACTGAAACTTTTAAAATTCGTAACTTTTGAACGATTTTCCAGTTTTCCTCAAACCATATCCTGATGTGTTCTACTGATGTTACTACTTTTACTCTTCTAAATCCACATTTACATTGTATATTTGGCTGTGGTTACCTTTAGTGTAGTTTGGAAGACTGTAGAAATATGCAATCATTTGTAAACACTAAAGAGATGGGTCAAAAATGTAATGTCAAGGTAAAATACTTTTGAACGATTTTCCAATCGTTCAAATACCAGTTTTTTATAGGAATGACTTCATAACTGTCCAGTGGCAATATAGAAGTCAGTGATATGTAAATATTAAAAACATTACCTTAGCTTTTTGCCATAAACTTTATATGTATGTCCCTATAAATTTGTTTATTCGCATCTTCTGTATAATGTGCACTCTGAGTACCTTCCACATTTCTAATTTCTACACATTATTCAATATGCACCATATGCGTGATGACAACAGATTGGCAGCCAGTTACCATGAATATCCTTGACCTTAAACTGATTGGTAAAATTGGAATGTATTCTTTGTAAAGCAAACATTTTTGATCACACCGTGAGCTGTGCTAAATATAAATTCCATCCTGATTTTACGTTGCTTTACAACAGAAAAATTAGAGGTTAAGTTATTCAGTTAAAACTTTTTGGGGAAAATGGGAAAAAAAAGGTATGAATTGCAAAATTTAAGAGAGTAAGAAAATTTGGCAACTCCATGTGTGATCTTCCCATTGAGCAGCATTCCATTTGTTTTGTACGCAAAATTTCAGTAATTTTCATTTTTGTCTCACCCCTGTGGCCTAAGCAAGACAAAGGCATCACTTTGAGCTTTTACCACCAAACTCAAACCACAGATACGTAACCTAAAAATGCCAGTCAGTGTGGCAAGTAGAAAGGTCGAAGGTCAATGAACTTGCCCTTATAAATACTATACTTACAGTATTGTGGTGTACTCTCAATAAATTTCCACAGCTTTGAGCTATTTCCATCTATTCACACTGCAGGTACATTACTAAAGATGCTGGTTAAGTTCAAATATTGGTGAATTCTGACAAGGTCAAAGGTCAAAATGTCAATGAATTTTTTCCTGATAAGCTCTGTACTCATAGTATTGTGGTGTAATCTCAATAACTATTCACGAATATGAGCTATGACCACCAAACTCATACCACAGGTGCATGACCTAAAGATGCTAGGCAAATTTGAATATTGGTGAAGTCTAACAAGGTCAAAGGTCAAATGGTCAATGAACTTTACCTGATAAGCAGTATATCTCAATAACTTTCCACCGCTTTAAGCTATGTCCACCAAATTCATACTACAGTTAATTGCCTAAAGATGCCAGTCAGCTTTGAATATTTGTAAACTCTGACAAGGTCAAAGGTGAAATGGTCTTTACACTTTAGCTCATTTATAAGCACTATACACATGTTATTGTGTACTCTCAATAACTTTCTACAGCGTTTAGCTATGTCCACCAAATTCACGCCACAGGTACATCACCTAAAGACGTTAGTCAAATTTGAATATTGATGAATTCTGACAAGGTCATGGTCAAAGTGTCGATGAACTTTCCGTGATAAGCAATGTATATTATGTGCTCTCAATAACTTTCCACAGCTTTGAGCTATGACCACAAATTCTCACCACAGGTACCTCATCTAAAGATGCCAGTACATGTATGTTTAAATACTGTAAAACGAGGAGTGTTCACATGCATTGTAATTTCGCAAATTTCACGAATCCCACAAATCATTGCATGCGAAAGTTCTTGTCTACACTATGCATTGAATGTAAGAGGCAACTCGCAAAAATTTCTTGCTGCGGAAAAGGCCATCGGCTGCAATTCGTGAAAATATCATGTTTTATAGTATTGATGAAGTCAGACAAGGTCAAAAGGTCAGTAAACTGACAATGAAAAACATTTGGGCACAGGCAAAACTTGCAAACTTTGATTTCACTGAGGAGGATATAAATGTATAAAATGCAAACTCGTTCTACTCTTATCATGTAATTACTGAGAACTTTTGTCTTGGTAGAAATGAAATTTTTGTGTACCAATTTAACAGAGAGCTGCTGGATACCTAGATCACAGCATTGCCAGTTTATCTTACACTTTATGCTTTTAGAATTCAAAACTTTCTTTGTGTATTTTCCCCCAAATTTTCACTGATCTACTTCTCTGATTTTTTATGCCTCCGCAACGAAGTGGCCGGAGGCATTATGTTTTCGGGTCGTCCGTCCGTCCGTCCGTCCGTCCGTCCGTCCGTCCGTACGTCCGTCCGTCCCGTTTTGTTTTTGTCGATATCTCAAGAACCGTGTGGTGGTTTTACATCAAACTTGGTATGAGGGTATATCCTTGGGGGATAATACTTTGTGTGGATTTTAGGGTCACAGGGTCAAAGGTCAAAGGTCACAGATTATTTTGTGAAAAAAAAATTGAAATTTCATGTTTTTCTCCATATCTCGCATATGGTTCAAGGTATCTTCATGGAACTTAGTATATATGCTTGTACCGATGGGCAGTGATTATCTAGGGAAGTTGGGGTCATGGGTCAAAGGTCAGGGGTCAAAGGTCAAGGTCAACTCCTCAAAATATCACTACTTTCCTTAAAATGCAATATGCCTGAAGGTTTTTTTTTTTTTTTACTTGATGTATGGCATGTATTACCCAATATATATTTTTGGGGAAGTTTTTTGACAAAAGGTCAAAGGTCAAAAGGTAAAAGGTCAAGTGAAAGTGCTAAATTGCACTTTTTCCTCCATATCTCGAAAGTAACTCAAGGTATCATCATGAAACTTACATATTTATGCATGTTCAACCTAACAGTGATTCTCTTTGGAACTGTGAGGTCAAAGGTCAAAGGCCAGGTTTAGATAATGCTATTTTCCCATTTGATACTGAAATTATACTTTTTCTCAAAACCTTGAAAATTACTCAATGCATAAACTTATAAAAGGGTCAAAAGTCAAGTAAAAATCATCAGTTCCCCAAATACCTGCACTCTGACATTTTAATCATTCATCCAATTGAACCTAGTTCTAGGAAAGTGAACATTCAGCACATTTGTGTCAAACCTGTCATTTTAATATTTTGCCAATTGTGTGAAACTGTCATCACACATTGTCAAGACATTGTACTATAGACCTATTAGGAGAACCATGCATTATGGCGGAGGCATATCAGTAGCCGTAGCGATATATCTAGTTTTGTTTTGTTTTCCTATAAAGCAATATAATATCAAAATGGAACTTTCCTTAAGTCTGTGTGTTTGTGTATCGTTGATGTCATTTCTATGCACAATGGTACTGTTTCTGGCATTGAATTCTGAATATTTTAGTTGTCCATGGGTTAATTATGTAAATCCCTGAGTGAGGTTGCAAGGGGATTTCAGATATTAGGATGAAAATGTAACTTTCATTCCCTGTCAAGCTGGGCATGGTTTGTTGGCAGATATGCCGTTGTCCTCTAGCTGACCTCTGTCTGCATGCTTCAGTAGTCTATGATAGGGACTGTGTAAATGCTTAGGAAGTCAATCTTTGTAATAGCCAACCTTCACTGTGGTAGGCATCTATTGAGTGAGATATCTAGTACAATGATGTAGGATGGTGCACATTTATTGCATTTTGAGGAATTCAGTGGGAAGTAGACGCTCTATGTTAGTGTTACCCATTAACTGATGAAGAAAGTCACATTGTTCCTCATCTGTCATCATCTCTTAATAATAGAAAAGATTTGGTAGATCATGATTTTTATCATGGAATTATATTTGTAGCCAGCTGCTGCTGCCTTCCAACAACAGAGAATTACAGGTAATAATCCAAATTTACATGCAAAAGGAAAGTGGTTATGATAAAAATTCATCCAGAGTGTCCATGCGTTTGCAGATATTTGTTCAGAATTTGTACAGATGTTTGACCAGATTAAAGCAAGTGGTAGACTACAGAGTACAGAGGTACAATGTACCAGTTACAGGGTTCAAATGAAATGGGTCAAATAGGTTTATGGCAAATCAGTCTACCAGTACTATCACAAGATTTGTATCTGTTTATGTTCCAAGATGTATCATGTATAAAAGATCACAATGCAGTGAGCACAAATTTTATTGTTCTGTTAATGCAATGATTTGCCAAAACATTGCTTTTCAGTTTTGTACTGGAGGGGGTGGGGGTGAGGGGAGGGAAGGAGTTACCTTGGTACAGCCTCATAGCAGAAGAGTAACATGCACATTGTTCTTTTCGTTGGCAGGACAAGTGCATCATGGATAAGTGTGGACAGAATGTGCAGTGTGCTAGTCAAAGCAAAGTGTATCCCATGGAATATGATGTGCATGATTCATAGGTGTGCATGTAGGTCAAGAACCCTCTCTGCCCCCCCCCCCCCCCCTACCCCTTTCACACTTGTAAAGTGGATTGCTGCCAAGGTGCACTTTATACCAAAGGTGACAGACTGGATTCTTCCATGAGCAACACATGATTTTATTGTTTTATTTTTGTGTTTTATTTTCAATACTGTTTTAGCATTGTTATTACATTTTGGTTGCTAAATGGAAATAGATAGTGTGGCCATCCAATTTGGGGCACATGGCATGCAAGGGTTCTGTATATATCCGTCCATCATCTTTGCGCTGGCAAAGCCCCCATCCCCCTGTTGGGAACAAATCCAAGAATTCTGAGAACTGGCAGGAAATCTTGTTTCTTGTCATGCAGGATGGTTGCAAAAATGCCAGGAGCATGTGTCTTGTTGAAAAAAAAAATCAGCAAATTCAGTATGCATGTTTTGTGCTGAAGCTTCGTGAACTTGTGACCAGGATGCGTATTATTCAGTTCCCTGTGTCTTCAGTCAAAGTACGTTGTAACTCTTTTCCAGGAGACCGAACAAAACACTTTCATTTAAGAGGAAATATGGCAGTTTCAGTTTCTCAGCACCATAATTACACTGTTAGGTGATGAAATAGAAAGTCATTGTAATGGTGTACAACCCAATTTTAACTTACTTAGACTGCATTTTCCAAATGAATGAATAAAATTTTAGAACTGCTGGATAAGCATGATACATGTGTTATTAATTTTTTCTTGTAAATTTCATGCATATTGTGAGCAAAGTTTGTCCTTTTAAGCCATTGGTCACTGAAATCTTGTGTGTTCTGTGTACGGTCTAGATAGGGATTTCATTATCTTGTTAGGTGTAACAAAGAAAATTACAGTATACCGGTACTGTGAAACCAGAAATTTTTGCGTGCATTTTAGTTTTGCGAATTTCGCGAGAGCCAAGATTCGCAAAATTGAAATGCACGCTAAAATTCTTGTCTACGATATATGCATTAAATGCCAGTGGCAATTTATGAAAAGTTCTTGTCGCGAAAAAGGCCATTCTCTCCAATTCGTAAAAATTCCTTGCCGTGAAAGTATCTTGCTTTACAGTACATGGCCCTCTCCCTCCCTTTCTCTCTCTCTCCCTCTCTTGCACAGGTTAATTTTTAATGTTCATCACAAACGTGAAATTGCTCATCATAGTAAAAGTACTTGGACCCCGTTTACAGTGCGAGGCTCGGCCGCGGCTCGGCTGCGGCCGAACATGCCTTCATTTCAGTGTAAACGCGCAAAAGGCCAAAATTGGCCTCGCATTTGGCCACGCTCTGGTGGTGGTCTCAGCCGCGGCCGAGCCCGGCCTTTTCTCAGTGTAAACGCAAACTGGGCCAAATGCGCGGCCAATTTTAGTCTGGCTTCCAAACCCTCTGCCCTTACTATTTCGCTATTCAGGATATCAACCCCCTCAACGTCGAAAACTAGTATAGTTTAAGGTGGTTTTGTCCTGCAAAGGAATTTTCCTTCGGCAAAGGTCTTTGCCCGAACGGCGACTTCGTCGCCACGGAATCCAGTTGGCAAAGGGTCTGAAAACCAGAATTTACCAAATTGCGTTTGTTTACGAGCAGAGCGCCACTACGACAAAATATTGAAAGGTTTGAATTAAAAGCGCGGCCGAGCCCGGCAGTGTAAACGGACAAAATTGCGGGGCTCAGCCCCGCAATTGGGGCTGGGCTCAGCCGCGGCTCAGCCCAGCCCCGCACTGTAAACGGGGTCCTAGATGGTATGATTGAACGAGGTCGGGAGACTTCACATAGTGTGTATGCCCCACATGTTCTCATCCATGATTACGGGCGCTTTGATGTGGAAATTGTGTTTTTCTTCTTTTGATTTATCTTTTCTCTTACATTGCATTTTAATATGTGAATATCTTGCATTTTATGTATAGCACCTTTTCCAAAGGGTACAAGGCATTGTATGCTTGCAGGAAGAAATATCATATCTATAATGAGAAACTGACAATATACAAACAGACAAAAGTAATGGTGTGAGAAACTATTCAGCATAATTAAAATGAATGGAATTTTAAATGCTTCTTGAACAATAAATTGGATGATTTATTAGCTAATGAGCATACCGGTAATGATTGATTCCAAAGTTTGGGGGCAGTGTAGGAGAAAGAACGATGTGCAGTACTTTTGCTGGTCTTTGGAATGACTCTAAAGGGAAATTCGCCTTAAAGATCATAGGTGGTACACGGGTATGGAGTTATTCATAAAATATTAGGGCCTCTTTATGAAAGGATTTAAAAACTAGGGTTAGTATCTTGCACTGATTTTTTTTTTTTTTTTTTTTTTTGGGGGGGGGGGGGGTCTAAGCTAGTGTAATTGAGTGATAAGGAGGGAAGTTGGTGTGTGTTTAAGGGTTTCATCTGACAAGTAGCTTTGTTTTACAGGGACTGAAGGGGAACCATATTGTTATTTGTGATGCCATTGAGCAGGGAATTGCCGTAGTCTTAACAAGACTTAATCAAGGCCCTATTATCAGTTTTACGTGTATCTTTATTAGTATAATGCCTTATTCTACTGAAATTATGGATATAATTGACAGACTTGCATATTTGTGTTTATTCATCCATATTCATAAACTTATCAAAAAACTACAAGATTCGATACGAAGGATGATGGGTGAATAACTGTATTGAGGTTGATAACTAGCCTTGTGTTTACTCAAAAGATGATGATGACTGGGAGATGCTATTAATACAATTTTAGTCTTCTCTTGATTAAGTTGAAGTTCTTGAATAACATTTATTGTTGATTGTCACTGTCACAATCTTTCAGTTTTGATAGCTTGAGCAGATTTGGAATTTCCTTAATTTTAGGGTCGAAAGGAATCTTGAATGTCATCGGCATACACATCATGGGACTTAACGCCATGCTTTCTCAAGATATCTCCAATAGGACATACCGTGCATAGAGCAAGTGAGAGCAGTAATATTAATGCACCTTGAGGGGTACCTACCATAAAACATTTTTTTTTTTTTTTTGGTCAAATCAATGCCAACAATGGTCACAGTTGCCAATATTAGTGTCTTGGTACCAGCACAGTTTAAAGTTTAAATTTGGAAAACATTGTACATAGTATGAGATATCACATAATGTCACAAAAATGCAACAGTATGTTTGTACAGTACTCTGTTTCCCTGTTTCTCATGATAAATTCAGTGAGCCTGAATGGTATTGTCTGCATCCTTGTCACAAGAGGGAGCCCTGACCACTCTCCCAAATGATTCTTCCACTGGGCATGGGTCGAGTGTGAAAGCAATCTGTGTTGCTATACAATGGACAGTGTTGTGTGCAGTATCATGGGATCGCCCTGTATTCCGCTCTCTGCCATCATTGCATGGCCATGCAGGGAGGATATTGCAGCCTGCAAATGTAATCTGTGCAAAGTGTTTTCACAATGCTGCAGTCACCAATCTGTCAGCATGGATAGTATGAGTTTACTCAGATCTAGATTGGCTCGTATGTTGTAGACATATTTTACTGCAATTCATGTACACACAAAACTCATTTAGCTCAATCATAGTAGCTCCTAGAGTTAACATTAAAAAAAATCAAGAACAGTAAATGTGTCATTATTACATATAACTACAGCATATGCATATTGTATTTATCATTATAGAAAGGAATACTTTCCTTAATCTTGTCATTTTATGAAGTGTTTCTCACCACCACTGCTAAATACACAAGAGATAAGTCTTAGAGGAGATCTAAGCAAATACAGATAATCCATTCACTTTTATCATGCAATGCAAGCTAAAATGCAAATATTTTGGGTCACATGTTCTCTTCTGTATCAGAGACTGCTAACTATCCTCACTCTGTGTTACATCCTAGAGAGTCCCCAAAGTGATGCCGTGTTATCTGACAAATTTCAATATCTGCAAAGAAGTGCAGATCGGATCCATGTTGAGACCCCTTTTGCTCAGTATGCAAACACTCTTTATATCCCCAGTTTGTGTGTGGCATCCTGGAGTGTCCAGAAAATGATGTTGTGTTATGTTTGCAAATGCTGATGTCTGCATCTATAGAAGTGCATCTGGGATCCGTGTCGAGACCCCTTTTGCTCAGTATGCAAACCGTGGGATTGTACATGCATCTCATTAACACAGGCTGTCTCTCCCTGCATGTGGCAAATGCGTAATATAGGGCAAGGTTTAGCTCCAAAATATGCGTACCAGGACAAGCACAAAATGCCGCGGAGGACTGCAGCATCCAAAGGTCAAAGGAGCCCAAGAGCCCGGCAGAACAAATAGCACGGCTAATATCTCTGATCGGAGAAAGAATTTGTTCTCCGCTCGCGAGGCTGGCGTCGCATGGGGCTTGGGAAAATGTCACCAAAATGGACAGCCTGGTAGAATGTAAACCCCGCTAACCTTATGTGCGAGGATGCTGTCGGGCATACTGTGTAGGATAATTTGTCATAACGATCAATCGAACCACTGTTCAAACAAGATCTTTGTCTTTGTCCAGGAGATCTTTCAGCGTAGAGAGAGAGAGAGAGAGTGACAATCTTAAGACAATTTCTAGGTTAATTCTCAACATATTCAACTCCCTAATGGTGAAATTCATCTCCGTCCGTTATCTGGAGTGTGAATGAAGCTTTGTGTTTACGTTTAATTTGTTTTTGGCTGTAGGAGTGATTGCATTTACTACTTAATAATTTAGTAAAGTTCGATTTAGTTGATAATAAGAAATATTGATTTCATTTGATAGATGGATGGATGAAGAATGCAATTTAGTTGATATGATGCTTGTTGCACTACCTGTCTCATGTAAGTTCTCTACATTGACGAGTTAGCAGAGAAACAGCAGAGTTGCCCACCAGTATTTCTACTATGACATCAAGTTTGACATTGTTAATGTGCTTACCTGCCCTGTTATTTAACCTCCACCCCCCCCAAAAAAAAAAAAACAAAAAACAAAAAAACAAAAGAAGATTTTTTTTCCCCTCATTTTTACACATGTGTAGTTGTGGTATCAATTTTTTTTTTTTATTTGCTGAGTTTGATGGCTGTTTATCAGTGCTCTCATAGACTTTCACTACAAGTGTGACAACATTAAATCACCAATGTTATACAAGTTCTTTCCTGTCTGCTTACACGGTACTCCAAATTTCACTACGCTGCAATTGACATACTTACTATTCTAGGGGGATATATATGTAAATCATAGAACACAAACTAGTGGTTTTGCTGAGACCAAGGGCAAAATGATCATCTGGTACCTGCAAGTAAACAGATCAGAAATATATTAGATATTTATATCATAGTTGCCAAATACATGTAGGGCTTGGGAGATGATTCTGTTATCCACAAGCATTTATGTACTTTGTTCTGGTATCTATCAAATCAATTGAGCTATCAGATTCTAACCCCCCCCCCCCCCCCCCCCGAAAAAAGAAAGAAAGAAAACAAAAAAAAAACAGAAAAAAAACAACAACAACAACAGCAACAAACAAACAAACTCAATAATGATTCCTTAGAATGAGCTATTTTATAACTGAGACACTGCTGCCATGCAGGCACACTGCTGCTGCTGCATATTAGGTAATGCGTCAACTCTGCAGAAAATGCCAAATGCCAAAAGGGCATTCCTATGAAGGTAATTGGACTCATCAAATTTAAGACATTATAGATGTTTCCATTCTATGTGCAAGTAATCAGGGGAAAACAGATACAGAAGGCACATCAGTCATATATGAAATAAAGATTTTTCCCATGTTTTTGTTTGTTTGTTTTTTTTCCAAGAAATACTACCCACCAAACAAAATAAAAGTGACAGTGTCGGGGTAGATGCTTATACCATTATAAGACCTATGAAAGTGATTATAGCTGTCATGATGCCATTAAAACATATAATAGACATCTTATGGCCATTAAAGCAGTTACATTGTAGCTCAGATGATCAGGTGACTCTGCCATTCATTGGTCAATGAAAATGTTGGATATGGGTCATTCCATGGGGTTGGGCCTGCTCTAGATTTTCATGTTGTGCAGGGAATAAAAGTCATATTCTGAAAATTTTATCAAACAATTGCTTGTGGTTTGTGGTTATTCTTGGAGAGAGATGTGTGAAGAATTATTTGATGAATAAAAAACAAGCCTGTGTACAAATTTATTTTGTCTGTGACTGTTTCATTGTTGATGTCTCATGGTTTTTTTGTGGTACCAGTTGTGACAAAAATATATGCCATTTTCATGGCAATGTAATACAGAAATGCACAACCTTTCAGCATTATGCCTATCATAATTAAGAGAGGCAAGGTGACTTCTACAAAGACTATAAGGCACATAAACATGTGTCACAAAATAAGAACACCAGAGCATCTTGAAGCAACCTCATACCGATGTTACAAACGAAGTCCGCGGCGATTTTTGTTGTAACATCGGTATTGCATGGTCTTACATACACTTATAATCATAATATGATCAGAAACTTGATTTCTATAATTAGACTCATATTTTAGGAGTATTATTGTCCAAAAATTAGCATCAAAAAGCTCCAAATAAAAGAGAAAACACAGAACATATTACCGTACTTCCGTCCGAAGTCCGGCCTCTTCGTGTAACATCGGATAAGAAAGTCGCGCTCGCGACAAAAAGAAGAGCTACTAACTTCAGCAATCGTATTTACGTCACTGGCAGTACTTCCCCAACGGCGGGAAGACCACTTACAGCCCGTTCACACCTACCTGGATGGCGCAAGACCCGTTTTTCTGCTGTAGTCCGTGTTACATCGGTACGTGAATTTCGATGTTTCCGATCGGGAATTTCAATGTTTCCGATGTCAATCAGTAAGCTTGTACGCTATTTTACGAAGTAAATAACTTTTGTCACATTTTGTAAACTGTATTGGAGGAAAAAAATGATATTAAAACCACTAAACTGGCCAAATATACGGTGGACGATGATGCTGTTAACACGCTGTAGTCCCACATACTGAGATATTTGTTACTTGTTCATGTTCGTAATTGTGATCGCCAATTTCCCCTTTTATTCCCGTCTCTGCAAAAGGAGCATGTGTTCCTCTCTTAGAAAACCGTACAAAAGTATGTCCAGTGTATCTTCACGGCAATATAACATTATTTTACCTCCCGATTCTTGTGAATTTTGGACCTTACTTATGTCATTCGTATCTACCAAGTAGATGTGCTGAACGTTAGTACGGTACTATGAAGTTGGAATACGTAGACGTCCAGACTGCGTCTGAGCTAAAGAAAGAGTTTGCCCTATTTTGTTGTTGATATTTTGGGAATTAAGAGCTGTTAGATTCTTTCTCTTGAACAGATTTACAATGTCAGTGTTTTCCTTTCAAGATTTCACTGACCTGTTAATAGTAGATGGCTTTACGGTGCTCTGATGAAGCAGTACATGGGTTCACTGTTTCCATTCCACGTTCACCCACTGTAAAGTCTCAAAGCTAAAATGCCAGTTTCGTATTCATTTTGGGTAGGTAATTGGTAGGAAATAGTTCCACATGTACCGCAATCAAAATTGGCATTTTATAATATTGGTCTATCCTATCCTAAAAAGAGGGCAAAAATTTTGAATTTGATGGGGATTGAGTACCGTAAAAAAAAAAAAAGGGGGGGGGGGGCCTAGTATTTTGTTTGAGGTCTATTTGGAATAGGACCGTAACCGTAAACCTAACCCTATCCCTAACCCTAGCCATGACACTGGGGGCAGTGCCCTGCCCTTGGCCTTGCTAGCTTACATAGATGTGAAAAAAAAAAATTAGCGTAGAATATTAAAATGATTTTTTACATGCTATATTATTATCAATATTATTAACATTACTGCTGTACATCAATTTAAGCGTAACCCATATCTTTTTTCTTTTTTTTGTGGATGGTACACATGGAACTGTAGCCAACTGGTATGATGAGGTAGAAAGGTAAGCAAAATTGTCCAAATTATTTAATTCCATTCATATACACAGATACATCAACAGGAATATAAAGAGTACACAGACACAAATTTTCTGTTAATTCTTTCATTTTATTTCTCTTCACACCTTTTGTCCAGTTTGTCGATGAATCTGCCATGGATCCTCCTCTGCCGCCGCTACGTGATTAAACTACGTGAAAGAGTGAAAAGGGCACAGCCACAGCACTCCACAAACAGAGAGAGGAAGCTGACAAAGCAACACCAAAGAAGAGCGAACATAACAAACTAGACAAAAAGAAAACTGCACGGAGGGAATGGACATTGTAGAAAAGAGCAGAAATTAACTTCAAACAAAGAACATGGAGAAGACAAGAAAACTTGTATGATTTCTCTATATTAGTTTTCATAGTTGAGTTGACAGTTGATGAAGTTGTTTGTCAGAGTATTTAAGGTCAAATTGTGTAAGGCTCGACATCATTCTTCTTATTATTATTAAGTCTACCTTCTTTCATACCAGAGTTACAAAGAATTGAAGTCTGTGTAACATAGGTATTGTTCCAAAGGTATACAGCAGGTATAATTCCAAAGAACTGTTACATTAGTGTTATTCATGGGAACATACATAAAGTCTATGTGTGTAGGTTTTAACATCTGACACCACAACAAAGGAAATCAGTTGATATGTCGTAATGTACCTATGTTACGAAGACATACTGTCCGTGTAACATAGGTAGTATACTGTGGACAAGGTTGTAGTACGAAAACCCCTGATGATAACAATAAAATCATGTTTTCACTTGAATGTCCATACAACTCACTTGCCTCGACTGTAGTTTTTTAAAGAATGTTGTTATTGTGTCACTCTTGAGGAAAAAGTTAAACCTTTGGTTAAAATTGTAAATGGTTTGTAGAAAAAACATGTTAATAAAAGTGTCTTGCAGTTGATATCAGAATGGACAATCTTACTAATAATGATCTCATGTGCCTGTCAGATAACATGTTGATGTGTTATGGTGGAAAAAAACTGGGATATGTTCATTGTTATCATTTCAGAACACAAAATTATTGAGGATGTCACAAAATGAAGTCCATGTAACGTAGGTATTTGTCATACCTGTTTACCCATGCTGACTGAAAGTGTGCGAAGTAATAAACAGATTTCTAGTGGAATAAGTTGAAGAATGGGAGTAACAAATCAGGGGGAAAAAGAAAATTTCAATTTACCCAACTTGAATTTTCAACTTGTATGTCACAATTTCAGTCCCAACCCCATGGAATTACCCATATGTCAAAAAAGGTATTAGAAACGATCTAGAATAAACTTGATTTGATAGAAATAATCTAAAGACAAATGCCTCATACATCTTCCAAAACAGAATATTATATAAACAGCTGCTTGAACAATACAATTTTGTAGCCTCTGTGTTGTGCAAAGTGTATGTTTTTTTTTTTTTACTTCTAGTTGTATGACATCAATCACATGTATGACTTTTAAGGTGGCCGTTGCAAGATCAAGTATGATGCCACTTAACACTTTGTTTATTGACATTTTGATTGTTGTGACTTTCATATTGTGAAGTTTTTACTGATTTATTGCTCTTACTTCATTGATTTCATTCCAGTATTATTTGGGTGGGAGGATAAATTTCCCTAAGGGGCTAATCTCATAGTTTTCAATAACACAGTCATAGAAATGTCAGGCCATTCCCATGACCAGGGAAAGAGAAGCTGTTCATCCATTACTCAAATGTCCAATGAGGGGTTAGTTGCTGGTCAATGACCGGCAGCTTACTAGCATTGCTGTTCTTTCAGCTACTACATGTAGGGGGACTGTATAATCCCAGAGGGGAAACTATGATGACATGCTCCCTCAATACACATATTGAAGTCACGGAATGGTGAGACATCTAGAGCATAATAAGGTCACAAAATACCTATCCACTGCCTTGTATGTATATTACATTACATTACTTTCTCTGAGCTGTAGGGTCATAAAGACAACATCAAACACAGAGACTTTAACGTGGGTCATTTGAAGCAAAGAACACTTTGTGTAATGGAAAACATAAATTTTTTGAGTGCCTGCCATATATTTATTAAACATATCAAATCAAGTACATGCTATTGGATGATTTGTGTAGTGACTAACACATGACATTATTATAGTAAATGATGGTGCACTGCAGACTTGTTTGAGACTATGACAGTAGAAAGAAAAGAAAGATAAGATATCGTTTCCCCCTCCTCCCCCCCCCCCCTTGCATTCCTCACATTCCATAGCATTGTATGTATCCCTTGGAGCTTCATAGTGTGTATCACATAAAAAAGTTGGCACGGACCAAGTCAGAAAGAGAGACTGTATCACTTTGTGTATCGTCTTCACCTCTAGAAGATGATATTGAACTTCTTATAAATACAGAGTGTAGAAGAGTTGCGAGACAGGTTTAGGGGCCGGGTATCATGTGTATGCTATACATGCGTGTATTGGGGATGAATGGATTTTTTTGTGTGTGTGTGATAATTGCATTGCTATACCTCGTTGGGTGAGACTATGTGACATGTTATCATTCTGCTCAGTACTAAATTTACAGCAAGACTAGTGTAAAGAAGTGTATGCATGCATATGCCGGTATTGATGAAGGTGAACATCAGGAAAATCCACATTCTATGTTTGTTCCATGCTTAGAAATGTTAGTGAAGATATTATAGCATGAGAATGTCAGGTTTAGAAAAGAGTTTCAATTCAGGATCAAAGCTGTAAACAATAAGCATTAAGAGAAATGCTACATAAGACAAGTACTTTATGACAATGATGCAAACATTGGTATGTGGGACTTGAGAAATGCATGTTAGCAACATGCTTCTATAACCAAAACACAAATCACCCGTGATTTCTCTCCCCTCCCCCTCCTCCCCCAACCCCCAACAAAATGAGGTTTCATGACCAACACCAAAGTGGGTGTTTTAATATGAATATTTGACTATATGAATTGGACCAGAATACTACATGTTGATGTACAGAGACACAGCCAGCTTACCATGACTTGACAGAGATATTTCTCCTATTTGTACCGAGTAGCGCTGTCGCATCATCTATCCTACCATACCCTTCCCCTTTGTGTAATTCAGAGGCAGGATAATAGTGCTGTACAGTTTCATAAATGGAAGATTAAGACAAAAGACATTAAATCAAATGCTTTTCCTTATTTCATTTATCTTTTTTTTTTAGTCAAGTTTAGAAAAGTAAATGATAGGATTTCATCATACCAGAAATGTTGCTACATCCCATGGCTCTTCTCTATGTTCATATCTTCATCTGATGAAACTTACATTGTAATGTAAGGTTAAAATTTAAAAAAGTACATCTGTAAGATTGACGGATTCTTAAGTGTGTGCATGCCTGTGCACATATTGGATTGACCAGAGTATAGTGGGGAAGTTTCTATTAATTTGTTAAAGATACAGTGCATTTATGTGAAAGGAAAGAACTCACAAAGTCCAGATCATTCTACGCAGTGCCTACATAATATATAATAGCTACTGATGGAATACAGTAGAATATGCTGGAAGTGTGTTTAAGCGCAAAACTCCAGGGAGGAATTTCCTTCAGACACACGTGTGCTTGTGCATAACAATCCAATAGTATGTACTGTAAAAGTTGTTTCTTTCACGGTGGTTTTATTTTCGCACTTTTCGCGCTTTGAGGTTGAACCGCAAATTTAACATCACGCAAAAATGTTTTGAACTCGTCGGTTGTTACAATGCTAGCATTACCGATCGCGAATTTAAACACACGCGAAAAAGTCGGCACCGATGGAAACTGCGAAAGTTTCTGTACGCGAAAGAAACCACTTTTACAGTATTATGTGTGTGTGTTTACAACTCAGTACATACAGTATTGTACATTGTTCTTGGAAATTAGTTCATACACATAAATAGACAATGAGTCGTAGAGGTATGACAATGATTGTAGACAATTCTTGGATTGTCCAAAACTTGTCCACGATCATCACGATTGCCACAACTGACTTCAAGATCTGACACAATCACAAAGATTACTCCACAATTCGGACCACAATTTTAACAGTAGTGCAGATTGTGATAGACATGAACAAAAATTCCACTATCTTCTATTAATGGCCAGTTGTGGCATGTGTAGTGGATTGCATGACAGTAGGAACCCTGCATTATTAAACCTGTGATTAAAGTTGCTTTTTGTGTGATATGAACTATTCATATGTATTCTAATGTGCTCATGATCTAAACCTACTCTTATAAGATGTACTCACAAATCTAAGTATTAAAAAAAAAGTTCCCCTTACCCCTTTTCATGGGGGGGGGGGGGCACAGCATTTCACATCAGTTGGCAGGTAAGAGTACAAAATATAGAATGAATTGAAAAATGTTCATGATCATGTTTTCAGATCAGTATTTATTGCTGCTGAATTTTCAAATGTCTAGATGATATTGCAGATGCAGATTGTCATAGTTGTCAAACAATAGTTCACTGATTAAAGTACCAACATGAAACTTAAAAGTGCAAAGAAGTTCTCAAGCCTGGGAAAACAACCAGCACGAAAAAAAAAAATGCATACCACTTTGCGTACAATGGTTTGCACATCGCAGTGCAGCCACCAAAGTTGATATAAATTGGTAATCGCCATCTTTAGTGTCATGTTGCCTTTTATCAATCGCCGACAGCTGACATGCGACTTTGGGCTTCGCAAAGGTTACAAACACCTCCAGCTTTTCCCAATAGGTTTCAGTTCTCTGCATTCGCGAATTTGTATGTCGTTATGCCCACCTGCAATAATTACGACCCAGAAGTGGCGCGATAATGGTCTCTGGAAGTGAGCGCGCTCATTTGTGCCCCCCTTCAGACAACCATCACGTCCCAGCAGAGAGTTGGCTGCATTCCAGTGATGAAAAAAAGAGCAAAAATTAACAAACTAAATTAACAACAACAACAACAAGTGGAGAGAGACCCAAACCCTGATTAAGCTGCCTGTACGAGGTGTAAATCTACTTGTGATTCTGTGCTGGGCCCAAAAGCTCATTTCCCACTGGGGAAAATGATTTGCACCACTTGTGTGCTTAAAAAAAAACAATAACAAAGAAAAATAACTCACACATGAACAGAAGGCAAAACAAACACACATAAAAGAAGAGAATTTGCAGTTCTCATCAGTGCAAATTGACCATATTTCAGTGTGAAAAAGTTCCGTTCTCCATGACAAGAACCAGAAAAAAAAGAAATAAAAATGGAGAGTCACCATCATGCTTTAAACTCTTGATGAATACTTAATACCATCATTCCTTTCCTAGATGGGTCAGATATTTTCTGTGATGGTGTGGCTTCTTGAAAAGTGGCTGTGATGATGGAGTTAACTATTAGGAGGATATCCCACATAGAGTGGGGAGGATGTGTCTTGCATACAAGAAGAAATGAAGCACATTGAAAGCTGTAGGCAGTGGAGTGATGATCCTAGAAATGTTTTGGAGAGAGGTACTTGATAAACACAGCACCAAAGAATCAGTATTTTTTTTTTCACAGTGGTAATGTGACATCTTCTCACATTATTATATTCATCTTTGTTGAATCTTTACCAGCAATATTTGTATGTGCCTTTAGAAATAGGTTAAGGAGTTTGTGTATGTGTGTGTGTGTACATGTAATTCTAAAGAAATATTATATCTTCCTGCTTGGTTTTCTTTGCTTTGAATCAACTAATATATATGTATATATATTTCTGTTGGAGAAAAATGATGGCAAAGTTTGATTGCTGTCATAGAGGTGTACAAATGTATTTGTATGCTCTTTGATTGGTGTGACATCTGTAAAGTAATCTAGTGGTAGCAGTTTGATAAGATCCTAATCATATGGCTTTTACTCTTGATGTATCAACCTAATCTTTCTATGTCTTGAAAGTACGAAATTGCTAAGTTATGTCTCTAGGTGGAATAGCTGTATAATGAAAGTGTTTTCGAAATGAAAAATTCATCACATTTTGTGAGCCAAATCAAACTTATCATTGTGTCTTATTGTAGGATGTTACTTTGTAGTTTTCCTTTTGTTATCAAATTTAGTTGTAAAGCATTTTAAAACAAATGCGCAATTATGCTCATGGGCTCACGTGAGTCTTGATTTTCTGTCATTAGTGACAATTGTGTATGTCAGTGTTGTCCAAATTTGTTTGTACAATTTACATGTGTAATGAGTATGATTTTGAAAATGGATTTTTGTGTGTGTGTGTGTGTGTGTGTGTGTGTGTGTGTGTGTGTGTGTGAAAGTAATTGTAACAGAGTCCTAAGTAACAAAGTGAGATATTTAAAGTCACATGCTCATACTATTCATAACAAAAGCTTTTCACAGATCAGCTCCACTCTCCTTCATTTCAGATATTTCTATAAATCTGTAGCCAGCTGTTATTCATAAAAGCACAGTCCCCTAATTTCTTTGCCCATTTTGATATAAAGTGAGTAGGCACGGGGCAGAAAAAAAAAAAGAGAACCCACAGTAAAGTAGGACCCACTGTGCTGCAAAGGCGTAGAGGTGTACTTTTAAAGCTGCGGGAATTGCAAATGAATGTTTTGTGGAGCTTGAAATGTCACAGAGAGAGAGTGAGAGAGGGGAAGTTCACTGTCATTTCTTGATAGCTGGCAGAAAAGTAAGTCTTCTGCCGAAAGGTGAAGGGTCTCTCACGGCAATCAGGTTGAAAAAGATGATGCACACTGTGAGCGCCGGATTTGTTTTTTTCTTCACTGCTTTTGGAGTGATGCTAGTGGTTCATCCACTTGTTTGTGCATTATTATATAAGCCTTGACTGCCTTGAAAGTCAATTCGTTACAATTTCTGAACTGATTTTTTTTTTTTTAAATCAGGGACAGCATTGTTTTGAGTGCAATGGTTAAAGCACCACTTCACGTAGCATGGCTGGGTGTCTATGGAATTCTGATGGACGACGGTTATATCATGACATAACATTTTGTGTCGTTATAGCTATGAATAGATTTTATGCGCAAGATCAACATAAAATCTTTCCAACTGTGGAATGATTGCATTGAGTCTCACAAGACAAGTTTTTCCACAGATTTTAAGTCACAAGTAAAGATTGTTCTCCAGTTTTTAATGTATCATTCAATTCATTTCAATCCATTTCAAGTTTGTTCAGAGGTTTCTCCTCTTTGAACATATAACAAATTAAAAACAGTCTTTTTTCCAGTTTTTTAAAACAAGACATGCAATTGGTACATTTCAGAGATATACAGTACATGGGCAACAGTCTGAAAACAAAATTGAAAGATCATAATTTCGAGTCATTCAGGATAGAGAAATAGTTTAATAATGGTTTATTCTATATGTATTGCCGTCTTGACAGTTAAGATGTGGATGCCACGTAGGCAAGATATTGTGCAGGTACAGCATGTAAATGCTGTGTTGTTAAACATTGATTTAAAGGACAAGTCCACCTTCATATACATAAGGATTGAGAGAATGCAGCAATATTAGTAGAACACATCAGTGAAAGTTTGAGGAAGATTGGACGATCCGTTCAAAAGTTATGAATATTTTAAGTATCTGCGCAGTCACTGCTGGAAGAGAAGACTACTACAGTGTATGATGTCACATGCGTACAACTATATAAGGAAAATAAAAAGAGAATTTCACAAATCTTTACTTTTTGAATAAAGTGCACAGTTCTTCGACTTGCTACTGACGTATGTTAAGGGTACTAGTAATATTATTCCCCCTGCCTTCTGAAATAGAGAAGTCAAGTGTTCTTTTGTTATGCGAGAAAAATGGAAATATGTTGAATTTTCTTTACTCTTTCTTTATATCGTTGTACTCATGTGACATCACAAGCTATAGTAGTCTTTTCATCCAGCCGTGACTGAGCAGAAACTTGAAAAATTAATAACTTTTGAACGGATTGTCCGATTTTGCTCAAACTCTCACTGATGTGTTCTACTAATATTGCTGCATTCACTCAACCCACATGTCTATGAAGGTGAACTTGTCCTTTAAGGAAACCAAAACCCAAAGAGAAATGTGGATTGAGTGAATGCAGCAACATTAGTAGAGCACATATCAGTGAAAGTTTGAGGAAAATCGGACCATCAATACAAAAGTTATGAATTTTAAAAGTTTTGGTGTTGAAACCACTGGATAAGGAGACTACTTGAGTTTATGACATCATGTGTGGACAACAATTTAAAGAAAGTATAAAGAAAATCCAACATGCTTTCACTTTTCTAATATAATGAAAGAGCACTTGACTAACCGCTTTCAGAAAGCAGGGAGAATAATTACTACCTTTAACACATGTCAGTATCAAGTTGATGGAATGTATAACTTTCATGAAAATTTGTGGAATTCTCTTTATATTTCTCATAGAGATACATACTAAGAACACTAGAGGGCGGACTCCGTAAAATCCCTGTGACCAATAGAAGGAGGCGTTCGCCATATTGGTCCGGGCAAATTTCGACTAGCGACCGTACCGATAACGTGTAGCGCTAGCAGAGCATGCAGGGAGATCGACGACGGGATGCAACGGCAGTAGGCTAGCATCTATGCCAAGGTCTCCATCGGAGTTTGGAAATCGGAAATGTTCCTAAATTCCCAAATTCTACTTAAAGTAGCATAGATCTATGTTGCAAATGCCTGGTTCATGTTCTTCTTTTGGATGTAGAAACAGGAGAAAAGAAGGGGAGCGGAGTTTCCTTTCACAAGTAACTAAAATTACATTTATAGTGTGTGTTAAACAGATTGATTCAGGACAAAAAAAAAGAAAAAGAAAAGAAAAGGTCTTGGAAAATTCGTCAGGGGCACTCCGCCCTCCCTAGCTATTCTCGATCTATTGCTACTATATAGATAGCTAATACAGTACATAATTATGCAAGGTTGGCGGAATGGGGTGGGGGGGGCATTTGCCCCATTTCCACAACAAAAAAAAACTCCTCTTTTTAAGTTTAAAAAGTGCTCATTTCTAAGTGCCCTATTTGGCCCTTGAGCCCCCCCCCCCCTAAAAAAAAAAAAAAAAAAATTGTTCCTCCACCCTTTGCTATACTAGCAATTAATTTCACTAGGATAGTGTGAGAAAAGCTCAGAATACGTAATTATGCCTGGTGACAGGACATATGCTCTGGCATTGATATCTTTGTGAAAATAGAATTAGCATCATGGGTCTGATTGGGCTTTTGGTTAAGGCAGGGCGGAGGATTAGGATTAGGGTTAGGTGTTATGATTTGGGTTAGGGTTTATGTAAGCTTCAACATTAGCATTTCGAGCTTGAACATAATATGTCATGAAACCAATATGCCTACACGTACATTGTACTTATAAAAATGATTTATTTCATTTCCACCACCACCAAAAAAAAAAAAAAAAAAGAAGAAATACAATGAAACACTCGTATACACAGATAGGACTATAGAATGCAGTCCCCTCATACAGAAAAAAAAAAAAAAAGAAATACAATGAAACACTCGTATACACAGATAGGACTATAGAATGCAGTCCCCTCATACAGAAAAAATATAATTGCAAAAAAAAAAATACAAAAATTGACGCAGTCTAGAGACCAGGAGAACCCTTTGTATTGCATGGACCATGGTCGGCTTGAAAGTATTACCTCGTTGAGAATAAAGTAAAATTTTGTGTGATTTTCATTTTCTTTACCACTCATAATAAGAGATTGCTAGCAACTTAAATTTTTACGTCGTTTCCTTCTCTCATCTCCGACCCCCTCAACTTCTTGCTGAAAGCCAATACGTGTTTGAGCGCTTGTGGTAATACGTGTTCACGCGTCCATCACTACGCTGCCCGGACGCGATGTTTGTTTTTGCCCGGACAAAGATGGCGCGCGGCCTCTTCATCTCGGCACACGAGCACTGCGTACGCGCCACACGCAGTCCGCGCTCTAGTATATTATTAGTATACATCTCTATGATATTTCTTTATATTGCCCACACATGACATCATGAACTCTAGTAGTCTCCTTATCCAGTGCTTTCAACACCAAGACTTTAAAAATTAATAACTTTTGCATCGATTGTCCGATTTTCCTCAAACTTTTACTGATGTGTTCTACTAATGTTGTTGCTTTCACTCAATCTGCATCGTTCTTTGGGTTTTGGTTTCCTATACACACCTCAATACTGCTGTGTTATAGGCTTTCAAGCAGCAGTCGTTAGGAGGTTACAAGTGCTCCATAGAGACATCTATAGAAAACTACACTGCAATGAAAGCAACAAGTCGGTAAAGTGTGAGTCAGATATAAACAAGACACAACAACAGCAACAAAATTACCTGGAATTACCATGTACTTCAGGTATGTCATCATATTGTATTTAGTTGGGGAAGTGAAATGATTACCTCTTAGCTGTGATTGCCACATATCTAGCATGTTGTGATCATTTTTCATAAAACGCATCCTCTATGCATAAAATGCTGTCAATTTCACATCATATTCACTGAAGCCAGACTCTCTTTTCTTCTCTACATTTTCTCATGATGCATTTGGTTATTTCTATTGATACCTGTTCTTTTGTTAGCAACGTATTATGATGTCTTATATACATTGTAAACAGCATTGCTGACATTTGAATTGTTCTCATGCAATTTTGCTTCATCTTCATTGCTCTCTTGATATGGTTTGCAGTTTTATGAGGAAAATAACTCTTTTGCTTAATGCTTCCTGTAATCTATCTGGTTTTTCTTTTTAATGAAAGTTGCCTTGAGGTATGATAAGAGTGACAATGAGCGTTTTGTTGGTGTTCTTGATGTTTATAATGATGAGGATGATGGAATGTAAGCATGACAACTTGCTCTGAACTTAGAGGCAAAGTACTGATAAGATGGACGTAATCTGATTCCTGTCATCTATTATTTGTGATGATTTGACCCAGTTTTGAGCTGACATTTTCGACTGGCCGCTGGTGAGTGACCATTGAGCAGGTGAGGTGTGGCACAGATTAATCTAAATGCACTGGCTGCAGAGGAAAACGTCACTCACCTGATGTGAGGGAATCTATACACCGCCCAGAGCGTGAATTAGTAATAGCTGACATTTAGGGTGACCATTTTCAGCCAGGAGTTGACATTTCCTTTTAGAAGGTCTGCTTTATTATATTCCCCTGTTCCCTATCTCCTCTCTCTCTCTCTCTCTCTCTGTCTTTCTCTCACATCCCCCATGCAAAGAGCGGATGAGGGATTATCGATTGCACAACATCATAACATGAATAGTTTGTTGTCTCTGAGGAAACCAGGTTGATTCACAAGTAGTGTGAGCACTGTTCGTCAAGCCAGGCCAGCCCAACGAATGCCAAAGCTCGGCATGTGTGTTCGTGTGTGTGTGTCTGTGTGTCTGTCTGTGTGTCTGTCTGGCTGTCGGTCTGTCTGTGTGTTTGTCTGTGTGTTTGTCTCTTTCCCTTTTTACATAACAAAATTCTTTCTTTTTCATTTGTAATATTGACAATGAGAACTTTATGTAGTAATGAAATTTGTGTAATTTGTCGTGAATTAGTTTGTATATTGTTTATATGAAAAAGATTGAGAAAAACAAAAAAAGGTCTGTGTCTGTGTCTGTGACTGTGTTTGTCATTCTGTGTGATTACAAAAATTCATAATTTGAAGGCCTGCGTATTTGTGTGTGATAAATGTAAAAGCATGTAGGGTGTGTATCATGCAGTTTCTTGTTTGCACTTTTTCTCAAAGAGAGAAGGAGAGAGAGAGAAAGAGTGTGTGTGTGTGTGCATAGAGATATAACTGGGACCCTTCGTCTTTTTCCAATAGAAAACTTTTGCAGTGGGTTTAAATTCTCAGAGTGTTCAAGTTGTTGTAAATGAACAAAATGGTGATGAATTTTCTTCAAAATTGGACACAACCTAGAAGAATTATATGATTTTTATCATTAACCAGTTGAGGATGAGCTGATTTTGCTATATAACAAATATTTCCCATAGACACCTGCCAAGTATACTTTGGACTAGTCTTCAATTGATGAAATGGGGATAGGATATTGGTTGTACCATGGACCTACTAACAAATTGGCTTTCATCTTCAACAAATCTAACCACTTTGAAGTACGAGATCTGCCGCCACGTGATCATGCGCATCTGAATGAGTACATTCAGATGTCTTGAAAATGATGATTATGTAATCATGCATCATCACTGACAAAAGACCCGTTTCCCTAATTCTGGTCCTATTTGGCTGATGTGCCTTTTCAGATGGAAATGTCTTTGAATAGATGCTGCTGATGAGAAGCAGCAAATCTCACAATATGAATAATTTTGTATCATTCAATTGGAAATTACAGATTCGCTAGCTATCACTCACACACATGACCATGCCGAATAGTAAGATAACATATACACTTCCCTTACTTTCTCTTTTTACTCTGGAAAAATGCACAAAAAATATGGAAAATGAGATTACAGATTATAAACTATGTGTAGCTAAAGTGTTTGCTTTCTGTTTAAAGGTACCTGCATTTCACTAATCAAAATGTCTGAGCAGTGATCTACCAATACATACCACAACTGCACACATTTCCCTTGATTCAAGAGCAGAATATTCTGCGCATTTCATTTATAGATTTTTCAATGCTGCATTGTGCTTTGCTTCAGCTTTTTGGCGGTGGTGATCATGAGATCAAAGCAGGGAAGAATGTGTAAAATGCTTTTGTGATGCTTTTGACAAAGACATGCATTAATTGATGAAATGATGAATGTCCTTGTGTAGTATTTCCATGATTGTACCCACATAATATGCAAATCAGAATTTTTTTTTGATTTTGCTCTATTCGTTAAAGCTTGAACACGTTGCATCAAGTCAAGAGAAGAAAGTCATAACTAAAGATAGTAAGTGATTTTGACTGGATTTTGATATGGCATTAAGATACAAGAAATTCATCATAATGGCTACATGCCTGTCTTGCAGTTTTTATTACATCACATATGAACAGCCACAGAGTACAGCTAAACAGAACATGACATTTACATTCTTTCTCTTTCCAGATTACGTGAATTGCATTTTATTTCATAAAGCCTCAAAATTCTGTCACTCCTTAGCTTGTGCTGCCGATCATGAACTCTTTCACAGAAGGATCTGTAAATGTCAGATAATGTAAGTTTTATCCGTACGCTGGCTGGCGTCTCCAGGGATGATTACAAGACATAAAAAAAGGAATTGAACCTTTTACCTGACTTCAACTGCAGTGCCCTTTGGAGTTGCTGCCACCCACACAAAATCCTCACACAGAAAATTCAAATGGTATTGACAGCGATTCAATTACATAAATGCAATATGTTGGTAATGAGATTATGCTTCATGGTACAATTGACTGTGCCTTCCTTTTCATGGTCATGGGTGCCTAATTGTGCTTCTTCTTTTTTTCTTTTTTTCTTTTTTGAGTTGTAAGCCTGCCCAATCTTGTTATAAAAAGTCTTCTTTAGTGTCCTCACACAGATTATACAAGTGATTCCAAGTGTGCAAAGCAGACAAGTGATGTGTTCACTTCAACTGTTCCTCAGTGCAATTAGCACGGCATGTTTGATATTTGTCGTTGTTTTCTGCAGTAATTATGTGGGCGTGGTAGCGTTATGCATCCCGTCACTTTAAGAGCTTGTGCCCTCCTTTGTGTGAGAATAAATTTCTTCCATTGTGCAATGCAATTGCCTTGCCTGATTAAAGGTCGAGCTTGATTCAAATGATCAGCCTGCATATTGGAAGATTTCAACCTGTCCAACTACAACGGGAGTGCGTACTGTGACCTAAAAATTCTTAAGTTTAATACCAAAAATGAACCCACGAACCCACCATGAGTGAGGCATTAGGTGATCACAGATTGTTTTGGTGAGAGATGGGTTGCCTATGAGCTTAAATCTCTTCATTTTGTATTTCATAAAGTTGCTATGAGATCTAGACTGTCACATGATAAGATCGTGATGTGTGTTTCTTTGCCTGTATAGCAGAATAATCACTATCACAATATCGCTTTAAATATTAGTATCACTTTAGATATCAGTTTACACATATAAATGAAAACACTTGGATAGTATGTTACTGTAATATTGCACCTGTAGAACTGTGAAGTTGAAGGAGTGATAGCCAGCAACAAGTATTTTTTTTAAAGTAGATGAGAGAGAGCATGCATTCTTGTTTAGGAAATAAGAATGATTAGATTTCACATTAGAAAACAAGTGCAGAATGTTTGTAAAAGAAGAGTTGTATCACAAGTATCACATCCAGAACAAAAATTGATGTGTCAAAACCCAAAAATCTTCCTCAGAAGTGAATTGGCAGACTGAAGCTAGCCATCAATTTTCTGATTGCCCGTAGTTTTTGCATATAAATGCAATTGCAGGTATATTGTATGTTTCTCTTCTCAATGTGACGTGAGAACTTTTAAGCTGATCTCAGCTTTCATTAAATATTCGCGGCATGAATTTTTTTGCGAATGGGAGCTGATGGCCTTTTTGCAGCAAATTGCCACTGGCATTCAATGCGTAGTGTAGACAAAAACATTTGCTGCTACTGATTAACAAATTGCCCTACATCGACGTAAAGAACTTTTGCGTGCATTTTAATTTGCAAATCTTGGCTCCTCATTAAATTCATGAATATGCCATGCGTGTGAACATTTCTGACTGTACAGTATGACGTTTTCCGCAAATTTTTATCTTTATTCACTTTTGTGATTTTTTACTCTGTTTCACTGATTCCATTCAAAGTGACTTCAGTTTTTGATGTGAATTCCTACAGAAAGGAAGGAAACAAACAAAAATAAATTCCCAAAGAAGGAGTAAGATCTTTAGGCTTGTGTAAAAAAAAATACCAAAACACAAAAAACAAATCCATAATATCTATAAAGCAATCTATTTGGTGAAGATACTGGTCTTGTTTCTAGTATATATTAAAACGAACACACACAAAGAAATTATGGTGTCAAATTTGTAAAGCCATTTATGTTTACGGCAATATGATGGAGATGGCTAGGTGAGTATGTCTGCAGCAAATTTGTTGATTTCGTGACATCTTTATTCCCAAAAAAAAATGCATTTATTTCTTGACTTTATTTCAGAAATTATACTGGCAGCTTGGAGGGGACCATTCGTGACTACATCTCAGTGAGTGGAACTCATTTCATTTCATTTTTTTTTTTCAAATGGTTTTAGTCACACATCTTCATATCTTCTCAGATCCCTAGATTTCATTTCACACCATTTGTATTTTCTGCTCTGGAAAACAAATACAAGATTCTCTATCACTTCCCTTTCCCTCAAGACCTGCTTTTTGTGTTTTCCTCCTTCTCTTTCTCCCTCTCTCTCTCTTTGATAACCTCCAAACCTAACAAAACAAAGGCAAAATGTCTCAAGACAAGTCCACTCGTCTTCTAAATGTCATAGAACTCTGCAAGACGAATCGCACATCAAGGAAAGTCTGCATTTTTAATATGTCACTCAAGTGCCGTGGGCCAGGCAAGTCATTTGGGAAGATTTTCCAGAACACCCACATGAAGAAAACTTCGATGCCTCCTCCACTCCGGGATCTGTCTCTTTCTTTACACTTTTAGAAACAGTGGGATAATCTGCATGGTGCAGTCGACTTCTGACCTTTAGAACCCTGCAGTCCACGAGCGTGCACGGTCCCCGTTGTTTGTGTAAGGCCTAAAGCACCTTAGCAATTTAAGCGTTCAGAAATAATACATACACGTTGTACATTTAGCGTTTAAATCTCTCTCTTGATGAGCTGGTGTCTTATTGAATTTATTTTGTCAAGTTTCTCTCCTCTCCTCTCCGCTGGCATTTGCTACCGCCATACAATCAACCAAGGGTCTTATTGATGTCTCTGACTCTGCGTAAAGATGGAACGGTTATTTTCTTCACCCATCCTCTGCGTTCAAGATTAAAGAAAATTCCAGTGTCCTCCTTTCTTACTACACATTTTTCTGGTTTTTTTTTTAATAGATACATTGCAATAACAACAACAACAACAAACGTGAGCAATGTATAGGTCATGCAGAATTTATTTAGTCATTTCATAACAAAGTGTCAGGAGTGTTTTCAAGTAGCAAGAGAACATGAGTTTAATCATGTGGAATATATATGTATATATATATATATACTATATATATATATATATATATATATATATATATATATATATATATATATATATATATATATATTATATATCTCCTATTGCTTTGCTGTGTGGAACATTCTTTGCTTCCTATATTTTCCACCATTTTGTGATGTAATGTTTTGTTTTCAAGGAATGTCTTTTGTAAATTCCATGAGTATTTCAAGGGTTGGGGAAATTAACACTAGAAACACTTTGTAGCCTGTCAAATTTTCCAGGCACTCTCCTTCCAGTGCTTGTGTCTAGAGTGGTGGTACAAGGGACCCATTTTATGGATATAAATACCATATAGGCTGCAGGTTGGGCTGCATGTTTGCTACTGATGTCAGTTGTATAGTTATATGTGTGAAATGCCAAATCCCAAATACACTGCACTCAGTGGAATTATTTCTAATAATAGTAACTGGTGGCCCTCTCCATGTGTTGTGCAAAATAATGATAATCTATTTTCCATTATTTTATGTCTCAAGATGGTACATCCAAAGCTTGTGAGTGTTCTAGTGCTCTTATCTGTTGTTTAAAGTTAGGAAGCCAGAGCCAACATTAAGGAACAGCGGAATGGGACATTAAGCTGAGATGAGTTTTATATATAATTTCATAATTAACAATAATATCCATCATAGCCACATACAGTATACAAAGAATATTTTGCGAAGTTTTTATTCTTCGCAAATATTGCGAGCTATTAATGAATTCAAACACATGAAAATATCAACTCTAATGCCGACATGCATGTGACATGCACGCATACATTTCTCTGTTCAGTCCTGTGTTCCACAATCGTGAATGTCACCACTTGCGAAATTGTCTGGAAGTCCCGATCCCGAAAAATTAGACTCACTGAATATATGGCATATATACATACAATATGCAAATAATATGAGGTATAATTATGATGTCATCGCCTCTCAAGTCTTCCATTGACCTGCAAACAGATCTCCACTAATTTTTTTTTTTTTTTTTTGGGGGGGGGGAGGGGTGGGGGGCATGGACTCGAATTGATCAACTTGTATTTGTTTGTTTGTTGTTGTTTGTCTTATTAATTATTCACCTGTGTAGGTCTGTTTAGTGAATGCATTAAATCAGTAGATCTCATAAAGAATGTTTTGGGGCATTAATTTAACTTCAGAAAGTCATTTATAGATCCTGTTGTGAGGTAAACTACCTAACTCTGGCATTCAATATTTCAGTATTGTCTGTTATACACAGAAATATGATTTAGTGCTTTTTAGACTTCCTTTCTTTAATCTGTACATGCAGGGAGGAAAAAGGAAAGAAGTAAGAAGGAGAAAAAACTAATAAACAAACTAACTTGTCCAGAAATACATGACCAATTCTCATAGAAGTGCAAACACATGAATTGTTTATGGTGAGGTTATGTCTCTTTTTGGTAAAACCTGATTATGTGTTTCATCTTGAAAATCGCTGAAACGAGAGGTGTACTGTATGCTTTAAAAAAGATTTTTTTTTTTTTATGCCTCCGCCACGAAGTGGTGCCGGAGGCATTATTTCTTTTATCTCGAGGTTTACCTTACTTTTAAATGATATCTATTAATGAAAACTGGAATTGAGTATGTTAGCTTAGTCTGTGGTGGCATCATTTTTAAAAAGTCACATAATTGCTTTTTTTACTACCCACTATCCACATCATATACACTCTGATACTCTGAGGCAGTGTCTGCTAGCAGAGCTTGCAGTTTGAGTACAAGCTTGAATCCAATAACCTGAAATGCCCATTTTCACCTGCAAATTTAATAGAAACTGGGTAATCAGAGCAGAGAGATACCCAACCACACATACTTTTTCCTACTCACCCCTCCCCTACCTTCACACCCTACTGCCTCTCTGCCCCCCCCCCCCCCCTACCCCACCACCACCTACATACCTCATCAGAGCCTCAATTTCAATTAGGAGCCCATAGTTCATTCCAGAATGTAATTTCAATTTCTGCACTCCTCGTTTCGGAGAAAATGGTGGACGGAGGCATCAACATAAGTATCATGTTATCCTCGGCTCATTGATTCCAATGCGCGTACGTGAATTTGTTGCACTCACTATGGGTCAGGTCACAAGCAATGGGGTTTTGTTTTCATAGATTTTTTTTTTTGCAAAGTTTGCGGTATTGTTCACCCAGTTTTTTGGCCTACCATCACATTAAAAAGAAGAAGCAAAAACATGAAAGGTATGTTTCTTTTTCATTATGTAATGAGAACATCAAACCTTTGCAAACTGCATCATGTGGTTACATCCAGTATCCCTCTCATCCAAATCTGTGTACTCGGATCATTTAGCTAAAGGACAGTAATGTATGTGTTTAAACCACTATATATTTCATGAGCTGCCGTGATATTTTGCTGATTGGTACTAGTAAGACATTTTGGCACGTGGTGAAATGTGCAATTGACAAGGAGGAATTGAGAAATGAGCAGAAAATTGTGAATTTCACATTGCATTTCTGTTATGGGTAGCAAAAGTTTTTGAGTTTTAAATTTTACCCAAACCAGGTGAGTTACGAACTTCACAAGAATACAAGTAAGCAAAATGCATGGTGAATACAGTATGTAATTCTTTTGGTTTCAAGAATTCAAAGCTCATGAAAATTGGCTGAAATGTCGTGAAAACCTAACCATGCTATAACAGCAGAAGCCATCCATTTACTGTAAAGTAATAAAAAATGGATACAACTCCTAGAAAATCATAACTGTGTGAAGAAATACCTAAGCCATGTAGCACTTCATTTTGCTCTGATAATCTTCGAATAAAATTCCATAAATGATACATGTACCTGGCCTTCGCCAATTGAGTGTAGACAACAGCATTGTCTATTTTGTGCATAAAGTAATTCTTTACTATTACCTTGTATTGTTATTATCAATACAGCTCTGCTAGGATCGTTAGCATTATCCTTATCCCTTGTGTTCATTGGGCAAAAGTGTGAATATTGAGTACATATTATTCTGTGTACACTCTGAGATAGAGGATGCAAGACTCAAATCTGGATTTACAGGTATGGATGCTGTGCAGCCAGCTACCAGTCTGCTACAGTAGTATGGCAGGATTATTTTTTTTTTCTTTTGTATTTCCATGTCACCTAGTTCAGGTTGTCTTGACGCCCATGTAGACTGTCAAACTTTTCAGCATTATGTTCAAGACATTTTGAAGGCAGTGTTATATAATATGTGACTTCACATCTATATAAGATTTCATAGCATCACGTCTTTTGTAAAGATGTAGTATATAGCTCCCATGAATCTAATGAAAATTGTATCAATTTATTTCAATTTCCATGCCTCAGATGTTCTGTGCATTTAATGTATTTTTAACAAAAGTGCATTCTTTACCATACTTACTATCCTTTGTCATTTGAAATGTCAAATGTTCTCAGCTCATGTATACATGAAACTGTGACCTTCTGTTAGCATGTTCTCCAATGGCTTGGCTGTAGCACATGAAATATACTTTGCCAGTTATATCTGGCTTCCATATAAAGCTATGTTTTTTCATAATGATCACAAATTAGATTCTTCCTTAAAGGGATCGTATAGTTTTGGTTGAGACCTAATTTCAGGTTTCTAACATTTTTTAGTGAGATAATGAGGAACCTCTTATGAAATATGAAAGAGCATGTAATTCCATGAGGAATTCAACGTTTATTTGATGAAAACTGATTTTGAAATGGCTGAGATATCCAAAACAGAGCAATTCTATTAAAGTGTGGGACCCACACTTTATTAGGATCGCTTTGTTTTACTCTTTTTTTTTTGGATGCTTCAGTCATTCCAAACCCGATTTTCATCAAATAAACTTTGAATTCCTCTTAAAATGGTATGCTCTGTACTATTTCATAAGTGTTTTCTTGGTATCTTACAAAAACTTAAAAGCCCAATTCTCATCTCCACCAATACTGTATCATCCCTTTAAGTAAAATAGTCTTATACTCTTTTAATTTCCTCTTAGAAAATCTGATTCCTCCCAATTTTCTGTGCCCTCCCCACCAAGCTTCCCGAATAAAGATAAAATAATGATTGTGTCACAGTTCGTATAGCCAGACAGAATGAATGCAAAACAGGAAAAAAAAAATCACATATCAAAGTGTCGTATTGAATACTTATGTGAACAATTACAGAGACCAAAAGACGTCTGTATGAAAAAGATGCTGTACTTGTTGTAATACACTTTTAAGTCAAACACAGGAATATGTTTCCATGTGACTGGTGGTAGAAATAAAGAGTAGTCTGTATCCATTAAAGCATGTTTAGTTCTGTGGCCCAAGACTAGAACTCACATCAACATTGAGTTGAATTCTTCTTAATTTAGAAGCCTGTATATGCTCTGACCTGTGAAATGAACTTTGAACTTAGGAAATGGAGTGTGTGACACTAAGTATGTTACCATCTACCCAAGACAGCCTTTTGCATTGTGTACTTTGTCATAGTTCTTACACTACATTTTATCCGCCATCGCTTGTCAGCATAAAACACCATTATTTGATAATTTTGCAGAATGCTTTCATAGTCATGATAAGATTCCGATCATAAGTTTTCACACTTATTTCTGCACTATTTCTGCATATTACTTCTGTTGTTAGGAATCATCATCCCATGTGATGGTCAATTACCTTTTTCTTCTCTTGAGGTTGTCCCGTCCTTTTTTGTCATTGCTCATAGAAAAAGGCAGGGGATATGATTTTAACATTTAAATGTTTGTTTCTTGACATACCTTGTACTCAGTGCTCAAAGTGAGTTAGCAATAGTGCATATTCTTGATAGCAAGTATTAATAATTTCAGTGTTTTACAATTTTTCACCGCAAGTTATTAAATGTAGTCTCCGAGCTATGCCGGAGAAGCAGTGGCGAAAAGGAGACAGAGTGTGACTTAATGCATGGGTAAGCTCCTCAATCCATTTCCATCTCACAAAGTTGCATGAGAAATGCTGGAAAATGAGGACAGGAAGTGAATGAATTCGTAGGCTTCGTGTGTTCGCTTTATCCCATCAGTCCATCTTCCGCCCTGTGTTGCCTTGGCAACCAAGCTTCATCTTGTGAATAGGAAGGTCAAGTTTCTGGCGTGGCATTCTCAACTGTCAAGTGAACAGAGCAGTGTTTGGGGAGGGTGTAGCACGCAAGGGGTATAGTGGACATCACTATCTACATTCATGTTTCCTGTTGCAGAGGTACCCAAGCAAGATGCTGCTTTAAAAAGCATTTGATAGGATGATAATCTGTGTAGTAATGGCGTGTTTGGGGAAGGTATGAACAAGAAACATGTGTTTCACTTTCAGGAACACTTGCATTGTCACAGTATCATGTTTGTTTGACCTTATTCTGTCCATCTTTTGACATGAAAAGTGACAAAAGCCTCGTGCACAAGATGGCAATGATAATAGCATACATTTGCCCAGTAATACATGTACAGAATGTTTAAGCTGGTTACCATTACAGTCTGTAATTGTATGTATTAAAAAATGCATATTTGCCCTATGACCTACAGGATGGTATATGACGTAAAAGTAAATTGGACATCAGTGTTTACAGATCTACGCATTTCCTACTGGTTACTGGCTACTATTCTGTCTTCTATCCTTCAACCTCTTTTCCTCGCTTTATCCCCCTTCTCTTTCTCTCTGTTTGATGTTAAATTGTCCTGTTCATGATTTGATATTGCAATATTTGAAATTTGATATCATATTGCATCTCAGCTTAACTTTCACTGTTGTATTTTGCTTTGCTCAAACTGACTGAATGTAAAGTGGTAATTTGAATTGAATATTTGATCAACATATTACCTTGTACGTGACTCATAGTGATGCGCTGATTAAAGACATCAATTACACTTCCTTTATGTAGTATAAAGAGTATAATGCAGGTCTGCAAGGTTTCTTTCAATTCATGAATCTTACAAACCAAATTCACAAAATGCAGAAAACTGTGATGATATTCATGAGCAAGCAAAAATGTGCTGGAACTTTGGTCCATTATAGTTGGGTGACAAAATGCAGGCAGATTTTACCCTATATACGAGAATCTGACATGTATGTATGTTCAGATGACAGCAGGACCATAATATGTTGCAGTTTTTCCCATTGTCAGATAGAGTTATTGCACTCATGTGCTATTTGAGGCAGAGTCAGCGAATTAATTAGGATTTGTCTCAAGTAACAACCTGTGAAGGGGGACTTTGTGATCATAAACTTCAGGCTTATGGCATGAACAAGTCGAAGATTGATGCCACCTGCAGAGTGTTACGGTACAGGAATTGTTCATTTCTGTTGCAATTTAACTTCAATTCCCTGTTTTTTCCTCTTGCTTCATGTTTTCCTCTAAAAGTTGCTTCATTGTCTTCATTATTAAAGGAAATTTTTAGCTGCAAAGTGTTAATTGAATGTATGTGGTGCATTCTCCTTGACTTCAAAAACTAGTTGATGTTTATATGTCTTCTTAAGTTGTTTGTGCAGATTAAAAGTCGTATTTGAAAGAGGATTGCCATTATATTCTGTTTATGAGTTAAAATTCTAATTGACCTTTGACTTTATCATTGCCTTCTATGGCTTGTCTGTCAGTAGGCCCTATAGTTTATCTGATGTTGTTAGTCTTTAAAGATGCAGCATGCTAAATTTTCAAGTTGTGGACTACCCTGCATTATTGCTGAATTGTCCTGGACCCGTTCTCATCAGAATGGAACATCAAATATGTGTATATGAAACTAGGAATGTAATTGGTGTGTGCGTGATGGACTCTGATTTAGTGTGTATTCATTCATAGTTATTCTACACCAGTGAGATGTGCCTATACGATGTGTACACCAGAATTTGTGTGCATTCTATCAAAAGCATGATATCTAAACCACCTGTAATGGTAGGTGCATTCAAACTGCGTGGTGAGTTATTATTAGAAAGTTGATGCCAGCTCTATAACTGTATATGACATCACATTTTGTTTATGCAACAGGGCAACTTCATAGTGTATCTGTCAAATTTTGCCCACTCCCTGCGCGCTAATACCTTTGTTATTTTCTATTCCCGTGGAGAAGGCACGAGTCTAAATAGTACGGGGGCTTTAAGTAGATGCATGGAATTATCAAGAACAGCATCCGTGGGAGTTGAAGCGCAAGGCATAACTGTTGAGGATGACTTTTCTGTTTGACTAGGTAGCTAATTTTAAAGGGTGTGCCCTTTCATATTTTTCAAAGGAAAAAAAAAATAAACGGGTCAGTGGTTTATGGAGTGGGTTTCAGTCAGATGTCAAGGAGTGATGGAGAAATCCATCGGTTTTACGCAAAAATGTCAAAGTTGTACTTCTTGCGAGGAAGCCTCGGTGTAACTATCCCCTGTTTAATTTCCTAGAGAGAAAATAATCATGCCTGACCTACAAAATGTGTTCATTTTAATCATTCTTCCTTTTGAATGACAAATTGCAGAGATGTGCACAACAAAAATGATGTCAGATTAAATCTGTAACCATAGAAGCATCACAAGAAAAGAAATTTTCAGAGTTCAACGGATACAATTACTCTATGTAATACAATGTGTGTATTATTAGTTTTTACTGCATTGGTGGGGTGTACTTGTGATGCAGTAGAAGCTGGCTGTTTCATAAGGCGTTCAGCATAACCTTGCCCTGTCAAATACACAACATGGCATGAGCTGACTCGAATCCGATAGGGGGAACATAGTATCATAACCCTGAGTGGTTCCGATATTACAGTAATGGTCAGGTCAACATAATCAGTCATTGATACAATTGTGCATCTTACAATATGTTAATGACATGTACAGATCAGCAGCATATTGGTACATAATGTACAGATTGAAGACAAGAGTGTGTGTGTGTTTTCATCATGAACAGAGACTCCAACTCTCCCGCTTTCGACAGGAGATCTCCCGCCGAAAGCCCACTTTTGCAAAATCTCCCGTTCTCCCGCTTGAGATTTAATTTCTCCCGCCCTGGCTCTGTGTCTCCCGTTTGAAATGATTTCTTACTTTTTGTCTTTGTATGTTGAAAAATAAGCCTTAGATAGCACGAGAGAGCATCAAGAACCCTAATTATTAGAGCTTCCGGGCCCTGGCCCCTGGACCGCAAGGAACTTTGCGCTCGTGATATGCGCTTCGCGCACATCAAGTTGGAGTCTCCCGTTTGCTAGGGGTTTCAGGCGGGAAAATCTCCAGATCAGAAGGTGCTTGGGGTTGGAGTCTCTGCATGGATTGCCTCATGGTTTATCCTCATTGCCATCCTAAACTGTGTTTTCCTGTTATATATTCAGACAAAGTTTTCTGGAAGTGTTCATCTGCTCACACTGCCCCTCCTCTTTGGAATTCTTTTCCATCTTTAGTTAATATGAGTAAGCCGCATCTTCAAATTTTAAAACTGTAATGAAAACATACCTATTTCAAAAACATTTATTTTGATTCTATTCCATCTTACTTAAATGAGTAAGCCGCATCTTCAAATTTTAAAACTGTACTGAAAACATACTTATTTCAAAAACATTTTGAATGAGTCAATTGTATGTTTTTAATTTAAAAGCATCTAGATGTCTCTTATCTATTGACCTTAGGTAAAACACATAGAGATACAGTCAATAGCAGTGAAATGCATTACAGAAGCACTGTATTATTATAGTTATTGTTATTGTTTTTGTTATTACTATTATTATTATTATTGTTATTATTATTATTATTATTATTATTATCGCTATTATTATTGTCACCATCATCATCATTATCATCATTGTTGTTGGTGGTTTTGTTTTCTGTTTTAAGATGATATCCTCGATAGTGTGAATGATCTTTGTCATTACAATTAGCGCAAAGGTCACATCAGCAGTGCTTTTTTTTTTCTAATTAATTCCTCAGATCGGTGTTATTGTTGTGTAGACTTAGCACAATATGGCTTCTTGATAAACAATCATGAAAATTTTTTCCCCTTGCAGTTTAGAGTTTTGTGTCTGTTTAAAGCCATGACCTGAAATTGATAATTGCACCACCATGATTGCTAATATTTACTCCATCTTCATACTTAGGATCAAGATGGTTTCCTGGAAGTGTTTTACTGTTGACTGCATGGTGGCATAATAGCAGTTGATTCACATGAGTCATCTTGACAGTTTTCCACAGATTTGAAGGCTGTCCCCTGCACTTTTAATACTAATGTCTTGAGAAACCAAATAGACAAGAAAAGAAACAAATAAACAGCAAAGAAGGCTGTTATGAATCTTAGTCAGTCATATCCACTATTATCATTAATCTCTTTCAAGTCTGATTCATACAAAATCTGCAAGATTGTGGGAGGTACCATCTTTTTCTCACTTTTCACTAATCTATTAAGTTGGTATCTCACTCGCTTGTAGACTAGGTGGTGACGTGGTGGTGACTCAAGTCTCGATTGGTCAAGGAGTGGTCGCAGAGATACCTCCACCATGCTTCTCCTAGAGACAGGCCTGGTCTCTGTGGAGTCGTGAGAGAATTGAACATGTTTGATTTTTTTAGGAGACTAACCACCCTTTTAGACTAGAGAGTTCTCGTATGAATAATATACGATGTATGGATATACGACGTATGGATATAGCACGTTTTTATATGTCTGAATGCTCCTATATTGCAACGTCGTATCAATATACGTCGTATATCGAAACGATGGTTTGAGCATTGTTTCAAATCATTATCCTATATCCATACGACGTATATTTGTGTCTGAATGCTCTCATATCCATACGTCATGTGAGTAGGCAGGGCTTATTCGCAATGCGCGCCGAGCTCTACGGTGCGGACTTATAACGGGCGACTGACAGATTGATTGTGACGTAATATTGATCTGGCACGAACTAGCAAACTACCAGAAGAATCCAAGGCAGAGTATAAACACTATGCGCAAATCCTGCGTAAATCACGTACTGCGCATGGAAGAAAATCACGTCTTCTTCAGACCTATCGCTTGCTCCCATACGATTATCGTATAACAGGGTGCTGAGTCTGAATGCTCTCATCTATCGAAACGTTGTATATCCATACGTCGTATGAATATATGATAACTCGGTGTGTCTGAAAGCCCCATTACTCCAATCTCCAGTTGGTCTCGGAGATGTCTGTGCGACATCTCCTTATTCACAACCAAGTTGTGGAGACTAATTTTGTCTGCGAGGTCTCCATGACATCTCTGTAACCTTGCGGAAACCCATAGGTGACCTACTGGAGACATCGCAGAGACGTCGAGGTGCTACTGAGAAGACATCTTGGAGACTTTGTGGCAGTGGCAGTATCTCCACTTCTTACGGGCAAATACATTGTCACCTTGTTGGGATATTTCTTGGACATCCCCCTGGAGTCACCTTCTTGGTGAAAGCGCAAGCCATTTTTTGGTCTTTCAGAGTCACACAAGTCGGGGCGACTGATCCGTTAGTGGCGGTCGTGGCGAAGTCTCCTCCATTGAGATAGGCCCCTTACTTGTAACCAGGGAAATTTGGTCATTATGGTAGATATAAGCCTGATACATGTCCCCTTATATCATCACATCTCTGTCAAATCAAATATCCAGCTAGATGTCAACGGTTGAAAAGTAGTGTTCATCAAGTTACAATGTATGTGGAACTAGAAAAGCACTCTTAGAGCGCAGACCTCTGCCAACCAGGTTTTTTTCACCACTGATCTTGTTCTTCCATGGAGATCAGTGATTTCCACTCATACAATGTCATGCATGCTGAAAATTGCCCAATATAGAAACCTTTTGTTACGTCATCAACTTTCAGCTGCGTGGCGCGCCTCGCCCTAGCACAGAAACTAGAGCACGCACTTTATTGCGCGTATAAAAACCTAAAAAAATAAGCAGCTTGTAGTCCCAAGTTCATTGACCCAACCTGCCAAAATGCAGAAAATTCTTCATAAAATCCATAACATTTTCCCGGATCACTACCAAAATTTAATCATCTGTGACTTGTGTCATTCTCAACCTTTCATGTAAGTTTCATCCAACTCTGTTCACAACTTCTTGAGTTATTTTGCACACGGACGGACAAACAAACAAACGGTAATGAAAACATAACCTCCTCCCTTGGCACAGGTAATGAACGGTCTAGTTGATTGTAAAATGAGCAGGAAGACAGTGAAGGGAGGGTTGTATTGTTCTGAGTTGGTGTGTTGTGATAGGGATATGCATCTGCAGTCTTTAAAACCATGTTTTCTGTGCAGTCTGTGAAAACTCCTTATTAAATTTATGAAAGGTAATGAACTTGCATGTACACAACCAACCGGGCAGATTACCGGTACACCAAAAGTTGCCAAAGTAGCAGAGAGGTTTTTAAAACCAATATTACATTATAATGTTCCTTTCATGTTCCACTCACTATTATGTGGTACATAAACTCCATCATGACTGCACTAATTGCCATTCTGTCTGTGTCCTGCTGCATGCATTGCACATGGCCCTTGGGACCGAAGGCTCAAAAGGTGATTGCTGCATGTTTGCTGTAATATTGTCTATTCCAAGATTTCATAGTTGTCATAATGATTCTGGCTAAGTTGGTGAGTGTTGCAAAAAGAAACCCTCTAAAACCTGGATTACAGGCAATTTTAATGTGCCTTGGAAGTCCCAATACAAGAAACAATACTCGGTTAAGGTGTTTTTATTTATTTATTTATTTTTTTTTTTGGGGGGGGGGAGGTAAAAATACAAATCTTTCACTTTCTTTTTGATTTGTTTTCTCAAAGGTAATTGTGACTTAAGTGCAGATTAAAATCTTTATTTACCATATGCAGATGAAAAAAACACAACAACTTTTATGTTAGTGCTTCAAAGTAGCTCTAAAATGTGAGTTAGGGATAGAAACAACCGGTGTAAAAATGTTGATTAGTGTCATCAATGTTAAATGTTATATGCAAAAAATGAACAATAGTTATAATAGAATTGTTTCTAGAATAAACCATCTACAGTTATGGTTTATTGAGAATTATAGTGACTTGTATATATCATGGCCATACAACAGTAATGCCACTTTGCACAGTCCACTTTCTTGTCTGCGTGGATAAAACTATGATTTTTGTCTAGCCTGTGAGTGGAATCGAGACCTAGGCATCATTTTTCCCTCGTCATTGTAATCATTCTTATCTTCGACGAAGGCGGCGGCGGTGCATTGAAATGAAGGAACTGCCATTCACACAATCAGTTCAGCCAGCCTGCAATAGTTTGTTTTCCAGGAAAGAAGTTATGTTTGAGGGGTCAGTAAAATGTAGTGTATGTTTTCACATCATTTATATTTTTTATGATACACAAATATGCATATGGAAATATTCAAGTGTTTGATTTTGAACCCTGTGATGTGAAGAAGTTTATATAAAAAGACATAATTTGATAAGAAAATAATTTGAACAGGAAAAAAATGTCATCTTTTGATCTGATTTGTTCTTCAGGAGACAAGAGTAAGACTGAAGTGAAATAAAACCACATGATCTTGCCTATTTGGACATTAGGTTCATAATTTGTATTGATTCATCATTCACACACTTTCTAATTAAATACAAATTTGTTGTTGCCAATACAATCATATTGAATGTTCTTCTTTGGTAATAAAGTGTTATGTGGCTGTTATCCATATGTCATTAACTTAAGAATTAAACTTTCATATGGTAACCCTCCCACAAGAGATCATTTCCTAAATTTGTTATTTCACTTAATATGTGGATATGTGTAGGTTTCATAGCTTATTTTACATGAGTGCTGTCATAAATACAGCATCCTTACTGTGTGTCAGATCAGTATATGCAACTGGATCAAATTGCAGTGTAATTCTAATCAAGCTTGGCATGACTACTCGCTTCGTACAGTTTCTCGTGTGTAAAATCGGATAATGCCATCTATCTTCTGGTAAGTTTAACTTAGATACAGATGACATGTCGGGCGGATGACATGGTTTTTGGCTAGACTCTGTGAATGGTAATGCTTGCAGCAGTGCCAGAATATACTGATTTGATTTTACTCATCGTGTAAAACAGGCACAATGGAGTGATGTTGATGTTCATGGCAGCGGCGGACAGTGCGACAAACACAGATAGGCAAGTGTGACCTCCATCCCCCTTCATCCTCTGCTACCTGTTCCTCGCTGGGATGCGGAGGAGGATGATCGAGAATGCCTCTGGTGTCGGCCATGTCTGTGTGCCGCAGTCATCTTGTTCATTCAGTTATTGTATAAATTGAATGCTGTCTAATGAAGCCGCAGACATTATGCCAGCCCGGCATTCCCTATTCACTCGGCGTGCAAGGTGCCTCTTAGCCTTGTGTGGCACAGAAATGTGTGGGAGTAACAAGCGGCCGCAGATCAGTGTGATTATTTGACATTTAGGCATGCGCTCTCTGACCTTTATTCTCCCCCACTCGGAGCATGATCCTTCCATTCCTCGGCTCTCATTTCATCCTCCTTGTTGCTGGAGTTACGGCATTTGGGTCGGCAACCAGCTCCCGAGGAAGACATCTCCCCCCGAATGAACGCTTCTCGCGGTGTGTAATGGTGTGGCTTGATTGCCCAGGAAGGTTAATAGATACTGAGCAGCAAGGGAGGCTGCAGTGAGTGGCACACATACACTGCCACCATTCAGGGCTGCATTACACTGGCTGATATCGCGTGTGAATGGACACTGGCATTGCAGTGGCATCGCTTTTCACAGCGAGGCACGGGAGGAGGAGGAAATCACAATCAAAACACAGGACGTAACGCACACACATGCACACACAGCCAGGTGGTTTGCTATTAAAAATGCCTCTCCTGCTCTCACGGAGGATAAATTGACTTGATTTGAGGACGCCATTGAATGTCGAAGTGGCTGTTGGTGAGTGCTCTCTATTCTTCCCCATACTCTTTTCTTTGGATGCTACCGTAAAATGCCTGTAGGAGAGTTCGGGTGTGACTGACTGGTGTGTGAGGTAAGATGGTTTAGATCAGGATGCATTTTATCTACTCTACCAACGTTGCTATGCTACTGTGGTTCCCTGCCCTCATGTGGGAGAGTGTATGGGTTGTGGGGTGGAACTGAGCGCTCCGCTCTCAGTCCCGACCCAAAGCAAAATGTATGTGTGCATTGTGCCTTTCGAGAGTGATGGATCTGAGCTGTAATAGTAATCACAGCACACTGTCACTGACTGCATGCTGTTAACGGGTGGGATACTACTGAATACCCCCTCCCTCCACAAAACAAAACATGAAAGTACTGGTAGAATTCTCATTCTAAGCTTGTTGGAATTCTGTGTGCTGCTCATCTTAGCATGTGAAACAGATAACATGCACCTAACCTGTAGGTGTGTGCATACAGGTTGTACACTAAAAGGTCTTAAATAATGATACATGTAGTTACGTTCGTTAGTGAGATAGTTAAGTCTGATTGCATGCACTGAGGTACAGTGATCACACCTATGCCCCGAGGTAATTTCTCTGTCACTGCGCGGTTGCTGTCCCCTCAGGTATATAAATCTACATGGTGCTATAAGACTCTTGACATGTTGCTGCTGTGTGTATGTGGCTACACATAGAGCATATAAACATTTAGTGATTTTTCCATTCATGCATCCCATCCCAGAGCCAAAATTTGCTGCAAGCAATGTGGTTGTCTAATGAAGATAAGACCAACAACTTTTAAAGTATCTCACAGCTGTGGTAGCCCATATGTATTACAGTCAAGGCACATGGCTAGTGTACATGTAGGTTGCTTGTGATGAAGATAAACCAGTCCTCTGGTATGTATATAATGTAAACAGTATAAAATCATCCAGCTATAGAATAGGGTTGCACAGTAGATATCTCTGCAGCAGACACAGTTATCACAAGTGTTCAATTTCATCCAATCAGTATTTAGTGAAGGATTTCATTCACAGTTTCTTTTATAGAGCTATAGCATTTAATATGTCAAATTGAAAAGTGTGATTAAACTGGCCAAGTATTGTTGGACAACCCCCCCCCCCCTCCCCAGGGTTGAAGAATGTATGTAAAACTGGAAATGTGTTGATCCTTCTCATCCATCTCCAAACTAAAACAAATAAATGCCAACACAAATCCCACTTTCGTATTTCTCCTAGGTATGATGCTACTAGTGATAACTAGACACAGACATCAATGACTTTTAGATTTGAAATGCCATGGGTAGACTCTCCTACTATTTCAGCATAATGCTATCAATAAGATATCACAACAATTTTACAATTACAGCCATTCAATCTCCATGTGCCTTTTCAGTGTTTATAGTGCTTTTAAAAAAGGGATGAAACACAGGTTGAGAATGATCAAGCAGGAAATTGGAATTCTTGAAAGAACTGTTTGTGCAACTGGCGTCGATGTTATCCATGAAGAAGAAAATTTTGTGGAACTGGGGACAGACGTGCGTGGGCAGGCTTGAGTGTATTGTTGGCACGAAAAAAAAACCTCTACTGCCTTCACTTTATGTGAGCCCCAGATAAATACGAGACAGTGTTTATGTGATGTGACGTGTAGTTTTCGTCTGATTTTTTATTTCGACAGTGTATGCCATTAGAGCCTCGGGGACTACGATATTTTTGTGGCTTGTAAAGATTTTTTTTTGATGGGGTTTTCTTTTTATAGCAGCATTGCATCATCAAGGCTTGTTTGTTATGAAGGACAGTTAAAGACTGCAACAGAGTGTGTGGGCAGATTGATTTCATAGCAGTGGGGATGTGTGTAGGTGGTGTGCAGTGCCCCTGGGGATCGGCCCTGCCTGCTGCCTGTCAGGCTAGCAGGCATCTATGGTAGATATGAAAGTGATTCTTTATGTCTCACCACAGTCATTATCCCTGCACTATTTCCTCTCCTCCCACCCACACCCCTACCCCATACCCATCCCCCTACCCCATACTCATCCCCCTATCCCATACCCATCCCCCTACCCCATACTCATCCCCCTACCCCATACTCATCCTTCCACCCCATACTCATCCCTCCACCCCATACCCACAACCCCCCCCCCCCACCCACCCACACACAAAGCCACCCTTCCATCACCACCACAAACAGGTTGAATCAACATGGCCTAGCAAAGACCAGCATACTGCTTGTTCTCATTCAGTATGTTGTCTTTCATGGACCACCCAGATACTTATTCAAAGGTCAAGGAACTCTTGTCGGTCGCTGAAAATGCTCATTGTCTGAGGATTTGTCTCTGTTTTTTCGTCTCTTGCTTTTTTTTTTTATTGTCTAGATCAAAAGTGTTCGCATTCATTTGCTGTACAGATTCAGACTGGATGGAATTGGACATTAATTATGTGACCACACGACCATAGTCTAAGGTATATGCTCTCAGAGCGCAAATGCCATACATCTGTTGCTAACAGTAGATTTAAAGAGGAATTTCTTTGTTATTTTGCCATTTTCATCCAATTTTTTGGCTGATGGTAATTAGTTTGAATCTACCGTCATTGAAAGAGAGTGTAGGAAATGCATGTGACATTATTTTGTATAGGATTTAAAATTGCATATGTGTATTAGAAAGGTGCAAGCTGATGCTAGCTATCTGGTATTGGGTGAGGGTGTGATCAGGTACATTCCTGGCTCATGTATTCTTAATTGCACGTTGATATGCACCATGTTTATACATTATGTTTTCAGCAATTAAACCACAGTGAATATGATTAAATCACCTATTCTGTTAGGGTGTGGTCATTTCCCCAGATCCTGTGTGACTTGAGCTTGAGGTTCCCAATGTTCTCTTATTGCAATCCAGTATAGTATATCACCCCTTTTCACACACCTTTTCACATTGTATGCAGTGGTTGTGATAAAGAAAAAGAAAAAGACAGAGCAAACTTACAATTTATTGATAGAAATCACCAATTGGCAGCCAATTGAAGGAGAGATTTACAGGGATTTCTGTTTTGTTCTGGGTTTCTCTATTCTTAATTTGATGTGACTCTGACTTATTTTGCCTGAAGAAAAATTGATTTGTGACACGGTCTCGAAAGTAGGAAAAATCAATACCAGCTAGGAATGGTTGGCCATGCCTCCCAGTCCCCACACTTGTCGGCATTTACACTGCAGTGAGCCAGTGCACCAGGTAATCCCATTCATTCTCCTAATTGCAAAATTTGGGAAAACCGCATCAATAATTTTCAGCAGGGATTCCCCTCTTTGCTTTTAAGCTGTGAACTGGCGCAGCAAACATACATGTAAAATGTTTGAGGCCGGGGTAGCTTCTCTTTCTCAAGGCTCTGTCCTCTCTTTCCCTTTTCTCCCTCTCCCCTCCCCCTTTTCCTCATATTCACATTATATACCATTATATATTTATCACATGCACATCCACTCTCTCTCTCTCATACACACATGTTTACTCCTTATTTTTTTTTCAAATATTTATTCACTTCCATTCAAATAATACCAAAAACAATTCAATTTGATATTATTGGACAAACTAACATAGATGATTCTTCAAACGACATTTTTGCACTTGAACATAGAAATTAGCTAAGGTAACAAATGCAACACCCATTCCATATTTTGTTGCAACAAATGAAATAAAAATAGTACAGCAAATTCAACAACCATTTAGAAAAAGATGGAAGATTCCTTCCTTCCCTCTTTCCCTTTCTACTTTATCTTGTTCTTGCCATCATTGTGTCTCCCTGCCTATCTCGTACACCTTTCTCCTCCAAGCTCTTCTTCTCAGAGCTTGCCTCACCGCTCTCTTATTACCTCCCCCCACCCCCCTCCCTCACTTCAAATATCTCTCCCATTCTCTGGAGTGTGTGTGAGGATATGGCTGGGTGCTGTTGCAGTGAATTGGCCCTTTGATTGCTAATGTTTATTAGTCTGTACTGGATGCTTGGAGCTCCGGCCAGACGTGTGTGTATAGATGCAAGTGAGAGGAGAGAGAGAACGAGAGATACAGCAAGAGAGGGAGGGGGGGGGGGGGAGGGGGAGGAAGAGATGGAGAGAGAGAGACCTGAAATCTAATTGTGATGGAGAGAGAGAAGGGAGCGGGAAGGGAGGCAACTAATTCCCAAGCTATCAAGAAAGCATGATGACTTTCATTGTTGCCATAAACCTGTCACATACCATGAGCAAATAGACATCATGGGGCATAACATTTTGCAATTTTGCCATGTGTGTAGGTGTATGTGTGTTTGCGTGTGTTTGTATGTCTTGTTTTTCATGACTGTATAAATGTGTGGAGGGATGGAGCAATATCTAAGGGGATCATACTGTATGGGTAGGAGTGTAAATAGATATTTATTTATTGTAAGGTTATGGGCAAAGACAGTGTATAATTTTGTATCAGTGTTTGTAATGTGACAAAGCAATGTCGGTTACCTCAAAGTCATAGACATTACAAAGGTTGGTACCCATGTAATATGTAATGCGTACGTGTCCTAGAACAGTTTAATGCACAAGGTTAACTCCACTGCCAGAGCAGTTGTGGTTATTCATTGACAGCTATTAGATGAGATGAGATGCATGCAGCCTGCATGTAAGACTGGCATATTCCTCACAGAAATCTGTGTCTGGCTTGATGATGCGCATTTGCAGCTAGCCGGTAACGCTCCTTTCTGGTCGAGAATGGCTCGGAATTAGTCAGCTGCGCGGAGCAAAGTAGGTTAAATCTCTTCGAAGACCCGTCAAGCAGCAGGTCTCACGATGAGCAGGGCAATCGCCCAGTTCAAATCTGGTCACAAAGCGACGACAAGTGTAACCACCGTACACGCCGACACATCGAGTCTGTGTGGAGTAATATTGATCCTGTTATCAGCGATGTCTAGACTAGTCGTGACTCTATGCCCATAGAGCGCCAGGCATGTACCTCATTCCGTATTGATAGAGCAAATGTGATTCGATGCCTGCACTTTGTCTTGTTGTAGAAACCGTTTACATGGATACATTGACAGGGTCCAGTGCTTGATGATTTATTGCTGACTGTGGTATGTAGTAGACACATGACTTTGTATAGGTGTGAGATTATATCAACATCTTATTTGTAAGGTGAACATCATTAGATATAGCCCTTTGATTTGCTCACTCATATATTATGTGTATTATACATATATACATATAAATATACTTTATGGTATCATGTGTGTGTGTGTGTGCATGTTTATGTATCTATCTATGTATGTACAGTGTGTGTGTGTGAATATTTGAGTATGTGTGAGTTTTTATGTTTGTGTGTATGTTTGCTAAGTGTGCATGCCTGTAACATAGATTGTTAACCTATTGTAAGGTGAAGCCATTGGCATGGTCAGTCTAGAGTGACCTGTCCTGCAGAAATTGTGATAAATGTCTTCATTGATAGAGAAATGCATGCGTGTGTGTGTGTGTGTGTAAGTGTGTGTGTTTTATGTGTATTCTACTGGTCATGAAACTGTTGCCATACCCAAATGACCAAGGGTTATATCTGTAGCACATCTAGTTAGATTGCATGAATAATGCACTGACATTATTATTTGCATGAAAGCATACACATAGAGCCGATACTTCTTACAAATCAAACAAATCTCACACGAGAATTCAACAAAAGAAAGCATTTAGTGGGATAATCTTTGTGTGTGTATTGAGTAATATTTTATCAGAAGAAAACTGCGTTACTGGGTGCTATGCATGATTATTGATATCATGTGAGTGTGAAGGATAGGAAGGAGTACACCATGAGACGTGTGTAGATACAGTGTGAAAACATGTCTGACATTTGTTTCAATTTTGATGACATGCTGTTTATTCTGGTCTGCATCCTTTTGTTCTCGACATTGCAATAAACAAGAGGGATGAGATGTGATTATGTAATATGATATGATGTGATAATCTCAAGTCATTAAGTGCACTTTTCACAATGTGTTCCCTCCTTAGGATATGATATGTTGCAAATGATTAGATATCCTTGACTGGTACGTCTGATGGTTTATTTTTCATGATTTGGATACAAATTTGCTTTGTTTCGGTTATTTCTGTTTGTATCGTTTTGTATTCACCAATATCGTTGTCGCCAAATACCAAGCAAAAGTGCATGCTGCTCGAGTATTTGGGGCAGCGACAATCTATTTTGGTGCAACACACACATGTATACATGCATACACAATACACACACACGTACATACACACTTGCATTACCTTAGGATGTTCGGCACACTCTGGATGATTTATTGTAAATCATGTTTCTCCTAATATGATATTCTCCGTACATCGTTTCTAGAATTTCATTCTGTTTCCTTGTTGTTTTTTAATTCATCTGTGAATCTTGATTCTGCAGTTTCTTTACAGGAAGCATTTCAAAGATTTGTTTTAATTGGATCAATTTTCCATTACAGTACATCTGCGTCAGGACCTATTCCGCAAGTGTTTAATTCTCAACATAGGTGCATACGTAGTCATTAATTCATTACAGGGGCCCCAAAATGCTGATAAGGATTCATTGGAAGGGGTTTTCCGCAGATGACTGACTGTTCTGATACAGTGGCAGAACAACATGTATTACCGAAAGTGACTGAACACCCATTTGTTTTGTGTACAGTCCCCAAAAGCATGCGGTGTATCATCACATTATCATTCAATATGCAAGGCAGTGGAGATACAGGAAAGAGACGAAAGCTGGTGGGATGACGGGAGAGCGCACGCTGAATAATGTTGTGTCAAATCGTTTTCCCCTCAATGTTGCTGTGAAGGGACGGGAAAATACGGTTAGACCTGATCTCTGTCTCCCGTCATCACGGTGACATGTCTGTGCATCTTTTACAATTAATGCATGCCTGTGTGCATTTGTGTTTGTGTGTGTATGTACGTATGTATGTATGTTTGTATATATGTCTACAGTTGCATGTGTGTGTGTGTGTGTGTGTCTGTGTCTGTGTCTGTATCTGTCTGTCTGTCTGCGTCCATTTTCTTTGTGCATGTTATGAACACTTCCTTTACATTACAAGCTCTTGTTCCTCTTATATCCCTCAACCCCCTCCCTCTCATCCAGTGAGAGGGAGGGGGTATTCAGGTGAACTTTAGTGAGAGCCTGATTCTATTCTTTTAGCAGGTTATGCTATAATCTTCAGCTACATGCACATTATTTGCAATTATGTCATTTGTTATCTGCATGCTTGATGGTAATACACATTGTAGCTGCCTGTCTTTCACTTAGTTTGATCTTTTTCTAATTTCAGAGTAAGGTGCAGATCTTTTAATGCTCAAGCGAAGGAAAGTGTTTTGTGCTAAGCCTCCCTGTTATTACACAGAAGTACAATTGCTGATTGGGGATGATTGGATTTGTTCTTTCAGCTCTTTCTGCTATTCCTACCTCTTTGACTGTTCACCTGCAGTATCCTAGATCTTTCTCTCCTTTCTTACCTTCTCTCTATCTTACCTGTTCACCTGCAGTGTCTCTTTATCCCTTCATCTCTCTCATTTCTCCCCCCCCCCTCTCTCTCTATTCCTCCCTCCCTCTTAGCTATGGTACACCCATGTGCTAGTGTATACAATGGCTATAGCAGAGCACGGCTCATGCCCTAGTTATCACAATCATGAGCTAGCCAGCATACCTTGCGTCTATCTACTACCCCCAGCCATGATTTGCAGTATGAGCAGATTTGCAGTGAGGCGAGAGTGTCATACCATATGATGGGCTGGGATGAAACGCTCTGCATCCGGTGCAGGTTTTAAAAAAAAATAACAACAATCTACTAGGGTATAATATTTACGCAGGAGATGAACTGGCAACACTTGGAGGTTTCGTGTACTTAAAAGAAATAAAATGGTATGGGCATAATGTCAGGATTCCAGGCACTGTATGTGGTATAGTAGAAAGCAAGGTGAGGTTGCGTCACAGTATTACTATGCGGTGCCACTCTCAAACAGTGAATTCATACATGTATATCAGAGGTACCGTCTATACCTCCTAGTGGAATGTATTTTGTGTATGTATCATGTGTATAGGGTCAGGGATCTCTTGCAAGGGAGGTAATGTAATTCTGCCTCCTTTTTCTCCTCCTCCTCCTCCTCCTCTTCCTCCTCTTTCTTCTTCTTTTCTTGCTGTGGAATATCAATGCAGGTTTTAGAATTAGAGGCGAGTTAGTGTAAGTCATTCCAGACAGTGGTGTGTGTGGGAAAACAATGCACTGTGTAAAACGGCAAGCTCCGGTGCAGCAGTTATGCTGTGCACACATTGCTTATAGAATGTATGCATGATGTACTGTGGGTGCTAATCTTGTGTCTTAATACTGACAGTAGGGACACAGAGAAGTACATTTTGTGTTTTTGGTGTTCATCATTTAATATTAATTTTGAAATATCTGCAGACGCGTACTAGTTTTTAAGGTGGCATCTCCAATATGACAGTTTGTCACTGTGGGCGGGGTTTGAGAATTAACATGATATTTTGATTTGCCCATATTTCAGCCTTATCTGTGCTCATTGAGTTGTCAGCCAGTGTCAGATTTATTTTAATGCATATGATCAATAATATTATTCAGTTACAGCCAGAGGCTTATTGGTATTAACAGGCAATCAAGTTAAACCGGGATGCTTTGAGATTACCCTAACAATAGAATCAGTCTCATATTCGTGTCCAGGGCTTGACAGTAATGTTTTTCTCTGGTGGCCTGCAAGGTCCGCTAATGTCTTTAACTCTTTATGTGCCACGTTCGCATGCCTGACTCAGTCGACGGCGTGCCATCTTCGCACATTCTGCTCAAACGTGCAAACCCGCCCAAAGCAATCGATAAATCGCCGAATGCCACAGTACAGTGAGAGTGTTTATCGCAATTCCATTCCTGTCACATGTAGCTTGCATTTAATGTGGTGATTGACTATCAAAGGGGTGTTCCTTACTGGATTTGTGAGTAAATTCTAAGTTTCTGTCACTGTTTTGTGTGCAAAAGTCATGCCTCTACAATAATGTAGCTATTGGTCAAAGCAATCACAGATTTGTCATACAATTTATATAAAAAACAAAGCGTGGCATTTTCTCTCCAACTTTGCACCTTACATGTCTAGGGTACTGTAACAAAAATGCATAAAAGCTACATAGATTTGAAAAACAAAATGTTTTCTCAAAGCATGGCTACTTTGTACTCTCAGAATAATGTGGCATACAAGGGGTTTACACCATGGCACATAAAGAGTTAAATCTGAATTCTGTTGGCCCCCTCCCCTTACCCTCCCCCCCCCAAAAAAAAAAATGTAGTAGCCCAAAATAAAAATAAAAGAATTGTCTATGATCAATGTGATTGCCAGGACTGATCACAAGATCTGATTAGATCTTTCAAGATCACCATGAGTAAGAACACGATTTCAAAGTAGCACAAGTGATACACAGAAATTCTATGACCAGCTTCTAATGGTCAATCAAGGCTTGTTTTAATAGCGGATCACAGAACAGTGGGAACCCAGCATAAGTAAAGAATACCTGACATAAAGATTATATTTTAGTTGACTAAATACCTTGTCAGCATTACATATTGTACAATCGAATCAAATTGTCCTTGTTTGGTATTTTAGCTATTGCACTTTATTTTTGTTGGATCTATATGTTGGGGAGAGGGGAGGGGGAGGTTTTTGTTTATATCAGTTTTATAATCTATTTGATGTTTTTGTCTTGCTGTATTCCATATTCACTAGTGACAATATGTGACATCACAAGCTGTAGTAGTCTTCTCATCCAGCACTGGCGGCATTGAAACTTCAAAAATTCATAACTTTTGAACGGATTGTTCAGTTTTCCTCAAACCTTTGCTGATGTGTTCTCTCAATCCCTTTGTATATGAAGGTGAACTTGTCCTTTAATACACAGCACATCCGGATTCTGGAAGCAGTGGATTAATGATGTACCTTCTTATGTTTCATGTTGCAGTATCACTAGCACACAGTTAGCCTGCAGACAAGTATATGAATACCTGAATATAAGAACAACCCAAGTCCAAATTTGGCTATCATCTTTAGAGACCCCTTACGAAGTCATGCAAATATAGATCATTCAAGTGACTGTTTTACGTTTCAATATGTATACATAACCTTCCAATAACTGAAAAAAATAAAAACATACGGAAGTTATTTATTCTATTTTTTTTCTCTAAATTCTGTCTGATGGATTTGGGTCTTTCTTGTATTCACGTATTAATATGTAAGAAAGCAGTTTTATCCCTGAAGGTACAATTGTGTTTGTCTCGCATGGAAAAACTGCTTTATGAGAGGCTACAGAAAAGTGTGTCGTTGTTTTCTCAATGGTAAAGTTTATGGTCACAAAACCACAAACCAGAGACGATTCATGACTTTTCCAAATCAGACAAGGCACTTGTAACTTTTCTTTTTATACACTAGAACTAACTTCTTGCTCAGAGTTGGTGTTTGAAATAAGCCTTGCCCAGTGAAGGGTAAAACTTGTTTATGGCAAGAGCTCTTGTGATGTGTGATTCTGTATTCTAGTGCTTTCTCTGTTCGAAAATTTTGCTGAAGTTGAAGCATCCCCAGTATGCTGAAGTGGGATCTTCAAAGTCTTCACCTACAGTGCTCCAAACCCTGCCGCTCTCATAAAGCAAACTGTGAAAGATTATCTGATCTGTTTCGGGAAGCACATTTTATGCAGTGTTAGTTGGGCTTTCTCCAAGACAGGAAAATAATATATAGTGTATTTGGTTGTACTTTTTTCAGGTGCCACTTTATGCATAATGTCATATGCCACAATGCTTACTGATGGGCAAATTGTGAGTTATCTGTTTTATATATTTATTTTACGCTATTTATTTTTCAGTGAGTAATGATGTAAAGTTGCACAGCACTGTATTTAAAAGTCACTTGACCAGTTTGGTACGATTTCTTGAGAGATGCATCCATGCCCTCATTAAATTGTACATCTTCTTGCGAGAACTATTGACATTATTTTTTGTTGTTGTTTATTGGAAAATTCAATATCTTGAGATGGAATGGTTTACTAATCCAGCTAATGGGTCAAAGTGAAGTCTTATGATTGTGTCTCTAATTAACAGAATAGTGTTGTTTGTTAAGACTGGTTCCTTTTATTTAATCCTCAACTTACAGCAGAGGAATGTTGCCTTCTAGTGTAACCTGAGTCAGGCTTCATCAAAGCATGGTTTTCATGATGCTCATGGAATCAGAGGATAGTTTTCTGAGTGATTGGCTAATACCAAGATTCCTCCCCATGGTGTTTATGTTATGAGATAAGCAAGTTTTTGTGGAAAACTAATTAAAGAGGGAAAGGTTAAGATTCTTCTCTTTCTTCCCACTGTCAAAGTGTCCTCCAGAGTTGTGAAATAGGATTCTTAAGTATGAGTGATTATCAGCAACGGCCTCAGAGGTTCTAGATTAAAGGTGTTACGGGGGAAACATGAAACACATAAGGGCTAGTTTTAAGAAAGTGCAAGTTTGTCATTTAATCTGCCCACACATGGATCCTCTTTCTCGATTCCAGCTACCTGCCTATGCATATTTCATGATTGCATTGCACGCGCCATTTTCTGTTGGAGTTCTAAGCACGTTTGAGGCAACATCATATACACGCCTCCACATTTTGCTCTGCTCTTGTGGGGTATCTTTGGCAGTCTATCCATACATGATATATTTTTAATCTCGTCAGTTCCCCCTTCCACGGAATGGGATATATTTATTCCACAAAGGGTTTTGTCAGTGTTATATCACTGTGATTCAGTCTGTGTAGATTTAGAGCTTGCGCCAGACACTCTTCCCACATAGATTTCATTTTCTGTAAAGGCATGGTAAAGGTATACATCCAGCAACTTGTATTCCTTTGAATTCATAAATCATCTATAGAAGGCCGCATATGCACCACACTGAAATAAGTTCAATCCAGTATAAACTTTACTGCATCAGCTGCTAATACTGAGTTCAGCTTTTCTTCCTTTATCTTTTCCATTCGCTTTTGTTTCTTATATTCTTTTCCGCATGTTTAATCTGTGTGATTTTTAAGGCCACACACAATTTCTTCTGCTCCTTTCCCCCCAACCCCTTCTCGGGTGTTATTGAAATACCCTCTTGAATGTCACTGTATGAAAATTCGCCCACGAGAACTTTCGCATGGATTATCACAGCTGAAGCAAAAGACCACTGAAGAAGGCAAGAATTGACATTTTCTTCCCCCCGCCCGTGAAGGAGAGAGACTGTGTGGAGAGGGACATGTAAATGAGGGTGTTTAATAAATTGTGACAAGAGAGAAAAGAGGGAGAAAATGTCGAAACCTGCATAGCTGACCTTTAGGGTCTGTGATTAGATATCTAAGTGCTGATGGTTGTTGTTGTTGTTTTCTCTCTCTCTTCCTCCACCCCCCCCCCCTTTCTCTTTCTAATTTTTATGAGAAGCAGGTGTTTTCAGCCACTTGATGGCAAAAAAACAAAAGAAAGGAGAATGAATAATTGTGCTCTGTTACCAATGATTCCAGTTTGGCAGGCAAGCACGTCGTCCTCAGACTTTGCAACAAAAGATGGTTACTACCAGCGTGGCATGAATCAATTTTTTTGCTTGTCATTGACAGACTTTGCAAATAGTGATTCCCTCTTCCTCCTCTTTATTTTCATTGTGGTTCACAAAGTATACTTTTTACGATTTTGATTCAAGAGGGAATGACATTTCAATGGCATGCTCTTACAGTTTTACTCTAATTTCATTTTTCTTTTAAGGTGCAAAATTTATCATGGCTTTTGCCAATATGGCATAATGGATACTTTCAATTAAAAGCCAATTTATAGTTCTCATTAGATATTTGTGCCTATTTGTGTCTTATTCAAATCAAATTTTACCAATATGGTGGTGTAGGCCTACAATGCTCATAATACAATATAGTTAACATGGACCTATGCTGTAAACTTGTTGGAATTCAGCAAACAATGTTACAGGGGAAGATGATTGTGCATGCAGTTATACATTTAGATTTTTGTTATTGTGCATATCTTTGCTTGTTTATTTGTTTTTTGTTTCCCTGACATTTTATGTCTAAAGACTGAAGGAGAACTTGGCGCAGGAGGTGCCTTAAAAAAAGTAAAGAATAAAAAACAAAACTGAGGAGGCATGCATTTTCTCTTTTTTTTTTTTACACCCATCTCAATGTTGCTACCAGGGTTTTAAATACTGCTCTACCATCCTATCCAGCCTTCTCACTCCGTGTTTCTCCCCACCCCATCCTTCTCCCTCTATTTCTCTCCCCTCATCCCAAAGGGACGGCCTAAAAACCATCCACTGTGTGGCACCGCACATTGCCTGTGCCCTTTACTTCTGGTCGATGACGTTTGCACTAGTAATAGCTCAGTGCCCTTGACATTTTCAATGGGTACCTGAATGCGTCCACGATTTACTGCGCCTACCTGCCTGCTTTGTGCTACCAAATTAAAGAAAGCCTAATGTCCTTGGTATTCCTTTTCCCCCTCCCCCTTCCCATAGTTCTGAGGGAAACCTTGTTAATGGTGATGTGTCCTGTGTCATGATGAGTCCCAGGAGTATTTCTTGAAGTCATAGTTTTTCCAAAAGGGAGCAAGAAGTAGACCACTTTAATTCCATTAACTTGGATTAAGGGGACATAGAGCCATCATTATTGATTATTTCATTGTTTTATCGTGATAATGGTCCTTTTGTACATTTTTTTTTCTAGATTTTGGCTCAAAAATTAACATGTTCTCTTTTCTAAACTTTTTATGTAAAAAAAAACCAATGGTATTGTCATTTCAGGTGCATGCAGGAGTGTGTTCAACTTAACTACAGCTTCTGAACCTAAAGTATGCAATGTGCCAAAGCATCACTCACAAATATACTTTTAAAAATGTGGTACATGACACACACACACACAAAAAAACAATGTAGAAAATGTAGATATAGTGTATATGAACTACAATAGTGATGTTTCAATGGCAAGATTCAGAAAGTACAAGAGATATAGATTTAGGGGGGTGGGGGAAAAGATATAGGAAAAAAAACTTCTAAGTGCTCATTGATTATTGGCGATGTTTTGAAGGTCATCATAAATTCCTGTTCATTCACTACTGAGATGTTTTCCTCTATTTTCCTCCCATTCAAAAAGACTGAGATCTCTTGCTTGTTGTTCAATGGTTTTATGTAACGCCCAACTTTGAATTGACTCCCAGATTGTTGTTTGATTCCCATTTCATTTGTCCTCTTATTTTCATAGATTCAATTTGAACTCTACAAGACTGTGAATGCTGGAGGTGCATTGATGATAAAATGTGCGTGAAGAAGTAGCTCAACAAGATGGTTAATATTAGAGGGTGCATTGATGATGAAATGAGTGTGAATGAATAGCTGGGAGAGCTCTCTAGCGATATTGCTGACCTGGAATATTTGCTCAATGGATGTATGAAACTTCTCCGGGTGAAGATTCGAGGGCTCTTTCTACGATTTTTGTGAAGAGATTGGCGTTAAGTGTATGTCAATTATGTGAAATATGCTGCTGAGGTATAAATTATATGACATCAAAATGCACCTATTTAGATGGAATGTCAAACCTCAAGTTGACTTTGCAATTTGTGCCATGCCCTTTTCACCTTTTGACCAATTGGAACGTTGCATAACAGTGTGATAAAGGCTTTAGAGATTAGATGCTGCAAGCATTTAACCTGTATACTGCTAAGGGCCCGTTTTCTGGTCGTACGCTACATTTTGTGTTTTGTTTTGTTTTTTGTTATCATGAACATGTTTTTAAGTGAAAACCCATGTGTTTTCACTCAAACATATTTAATATTTTCAAACTAAAGCAGAAAAATAAATTTTATCATTAAAGTGAAATTTGACAAATACAAGTGATGTCAAAAGTATGCATTTTTGCGCAAAGTACCACTGAAAGTCATTGTGTGGGACTACACTGACATTGCTGATATGATTCACAATTATGCAAATATCTCAGCAGTGAAAAGAGATAAATACCTGATATTTCTGTATTGGTGTCCTAAGATATCAATATACAAAATTAGGTAGAAAATTTGGAAAACCATTAAGTAAAATTTGAAAAATATCGTAATTTTTTGTATCTTTTACAACAGTGATGGTATTTTTCAATATGAACATTTATGTTTGGCATAGGCTATTATAATGATACATGAAAATTATCAAAAGGAAATTTTGTTAATGAAAATTTTCAATCTAACCTTTTCAAAATAGTATTTAATGTGACATAAACACTAGAAACATAATATTTTTTAATAGTGTCCCCCAAATTGTGTGGCCCAAAACTAAAAATGCTAAAAATACCCTCTGTAGTTCATGGATTACTGTAAAACATGATATATTCGCGGCATGAATTTTTCGCGAATTGGAGCCGACGGCCTTTTTTGCAGCATGACATTTTTGCGAACTGCCACTGGCATTCAATGCATATAGTGTAGACAAGAACTTTCGTGTGTATTTTCATTTCGCGAATCTTGGCACTCGCGAAATTTGTGAAATTAAAATGCACGCGAACATTCCTTGTTTTACAGTAATTTGTATGCAGCATTGTATTTCATGAGTATCGTGTATCAGAAGATGTAAACAAAATGGCAAGCAGGGACTTTGTTGGCAAGACGTCAGGGTACTTTGTATTTGGAATATCTTTCTCATCACCAAAGACAAGAGTCTCATGCAAGATTAGCACACATCTCAAGTTCATTATGATTTAATTATGATATGATCTAATCATGAATCATGTACACAACAAATAAGATGTTTCTGTTAAAAAGCAGTTGCACTTCTGCATAAGTCTAACCTTTTTCTTCTTCTGTTTTTTTTTTTTCCAAATGGGTCTAATAATGTAATTTCATCTTGGGAAAGGTTAATGTCAGATCACACCATGAACATTTTGTAGAATGCAGCATTTATTTTAGGAAATGGCTCTGAGTGAGAATATACACAGAAATGCGTCTCAGGGATTGAAATCTGACACCACATTTTTTTATACGTCACATGAAAATGGGCTTGTACTACAGACTGCAGGTAATCTATGAGCTTTGCAAAATAACAGGAGAGGTAAGATGCAAAGAATGATTTTTTTATAATTTTTTTTTGTCATTCATTGTTCCATATTCCACATTTTTGTAAAATTTTTTGCATTCCATTTGATTTCGAAAAATAAGTTTAACAGAACAGTCAATATGAGATGGAATTAAGCAAATGTATAAGGATATATGAATAACGTGTAATATGCGGAACCTACTAAAAACCAAAAGTTTGTAGGGTGTAGGTTCCATAGTAATAATATAAGCATTTAGTACAATGAGTCAGTGACGAGAAATGACAAAACATGCAAGAATACAATCTGTCAAGAATGTAATAAATTTACAGAATGCACAAAATATTGTATCATGTTCATAATTAAACTTAATTTTAAACAAATTTAAAACAAATTAAAATGAAATTAAAATAAATTCAATCAAACAAAAATGGTTATTTAAATACACATTGTGCAATGAGAGACTAACTTTGTGTGCGTGTGTCTAAATTTACCACTCATACATTTTTGAAGCCATCTCCCGGAACTCAGCAATACAGAGACATCTGTGCAATCCCTTGTGCATTCTTTGAAAAATCAAAATTCCAGGAATGGTCATGTCTCTTTTTCATGAAACCAGACATGAAACAGTTGATTTCAATTTGGCACATTACAGGTTATTTCAATTCCAATGAATGCCCACAAATAGACTTTGGCTAGCATTCTGGGAAGCAGTGTAGGAGGATGCTTGAATCTGTATAGTCCAGATACTGGATGATTTTAATCGTCCGCATTCCCCACACTAGCACACGCTTGTAACATGCATGCACCCCACACAACGCGCCAAACCGCTGATCAGGACACTCCACCAATTGGTACTCCCGAAAGAGGATCGGTAATTTTGTGTAAGTCAGACGCCCTCAACATCCGTGGGAGGCACACTGCATGTATGGATGCTACAAATACAGTCTAGGAAGTGGACTAGAATCCGTACCGACTGTGAAATTTCAATTTACCTTGGCTGTTACCATGTAGCAGTCCTCATTACTTGTGTCTTGTTCAAAGACTATCAGATTTCTATCCTCTTTATATTAGTCTATGTTCCTCTTTCTATGTTCAGTTTACTTTGTCCAGAATTCAAACCCTTGTACACCAATATTAATCACATTGCACACTCAATGTATCTTCGAAATTCTCATCATTAGTAATATCAACCCATAACTCATTTAGGGCAATGTGTAATTGTAGTGATGATGAAGATGTGTAATATTGATGATTATAGTCATGATGATATTCACATTCATAGTTATAATGAAAACGATAACTACAATAGTGATGATATTCATAGTAATAGTGAAGAGGAAGAAGATGACAATGATGATGATGATGATGATGATGATGTTGATGAATATGATGATGATGATGGGGATGACAGTGATGATCTTGTTACCATCATTATCATGAATGCACATATTTGTAAAATCCTGTATCTACTTTACCAAAAGGTGATAGAGTACAGCTAGTGCAGTACTGTAAAATGAGAAATGTTCGCGTGCATTTTAATTTCGCGAATTTCGCGAGCGCCAAGATTCATGAAATTAAAATGCACGCGAAAGTTCTTGTCTACACTATATGCATTAAATGCCAGTGGCAGTTCGCGAAAATTTCATGCCGCAAAAAAGGCCGTCGGCTCCAATTCGCGAAAAATTCATGCCGCAAATATATCATGTTTTACAGTACTTGGCATTACATGATTACAATGTACCATCTATAGGATCTCTTTGTGCAACACTTAGCTATTCCCGGATGCCACAACTATGCCTGTGCATTAGTGTGCTTTTGTTTACACAGTGAGCCCTTTAGGTGTGAATTTAGTATGGAAGGCAAAATGTGTGACAACAGCACTTAGCAGTCACTCTCTCCCATCCACCTACACATGATTCAGTCCAGGCATGTTATCATACATGGAGTGTGTTTATACTAAAGAGAGTAGGGCTCGTCCTTGTCTGGGCTCAATACAGACCACTGGCATGTCATAGATGGATGCATGTTTACATGGCAGCCCATACAGCACGGAGCATTGAGATTCCCCCTACATGTCATTGCGCAACACTCCTGTAACCACAGGCAGAGTTATCATAGGTGGGGAATGTGTTTATACTTGGGTATGAGAGGTATTGTGGTTTGTGTACACACTATGTCAAGCAGGCCCATCGTTAACACACTGGTAACCTTTAGCTGCAGTTATATCACAAGGGAATGTGTGAGAACAAGGGTGTAAAAGCACCTATGAATATTAAGGTATTTTCCACACCGTGCAGGGCAGTACACACCATTGGTATGTTATTGCCAATGCATACCATATTAATGCTATTGTGTGTATAACCATACACAAGGAGATAAGCAATGATTTTCAGGTGACACTGTGTGTATACTTTTAAAGCTAAAAATATTATTGCATACAGTTGACTAATCAGTTTGTGTTTACATGCATTTGAAAATGGTCCTATGATGCATAGGTACATGGTCAGAAATACACAACAAAGATGATGAAAGCATGGCAAATACATTTAAAATTATTTCATAAAGTGATTCACGCACATATGCATGTGGAAGCACTTGTAGAGGATTTTGTTTGTTTGTGGTTGTTGTTTTTTTCCCCCATTTAGGAAGTCATACAATGTACAAATATCTATCAACATTGTCCTGGCCCTTAAAACAGCAATGAAATAATGATAGATGTTTCTGGAGAAGCTGAAGTGCTTATCAATGGAAGCTGACATTCCCAAACAATATGATACCTGATGATATGTCAATCATTTTCAGTCAGGTTCAGAATACATTCAGTTTCGTACAATGCAAGTCAAGACCACATAGCCAGCGGCTTGGAGTCTGTAGCTGTGTAATTCCAACTGATAATAATTCCTCTGATGTTAACTCCTAATTCACACTGACTCTCTGCTAGTTGAAGCCGGAATATATTCATGACAGAGGCTGTACCTTTCTGGAATTTATAATCAGGATGACATAACGGAATGGCAATGCTGATGATCATGAACAGATATATCACACTATTTCAACTTTCGGTTGTTGCTAAATATTTACATGACAACAGCCACAAGAGATATCTTTGTCACGATCACTCAAAATTAAGTAAGTACAATGTAATGACTATCTTTATTTCAAACATTGCACTCTGAAACAAATCTTGATGAAGATGGCATCTATTATAGATATTAAAGAGGAATTTAGCTCAAATGCTGTCAGTAGATGAGAATAGCAAGCATGATTTTAATCCACAAAACAAGAGTTAGTATCTGCTAGAGTTGAATGGCACGGCTACAAGACTTTGCCAGACACAAACATGTGCATGTGGTGCCATTGTCTCAGATTTGCAAACACTTGCCCTTCAAGTCATGAAATACGCCTTCATCTTGTCGTGATGACTTTCCCCGCTAATTTGTCAACTGTTTAATCTCCGTCCGTACAAACACCCGCTTCTCGGAAACGCCCACCAGCCCGCTGGTTGGATGCCTTTTGCTTCACAAAAGGTCAGTGGCGGTGAGAAAAAGTAATGTCAGTGCAAAGTACAGGTTGTGGTGGCCACGCTGGCTCATTTGCATGCGAGCGAGGCAGCCCCTAAAGAAATGTGGGAAGTCTCAATTACTATGTGACCAGTGTGTGTAGGCGTGCCTTTAACTTGTCTTCCCACCTACCTACTCTCTCTTCAATATGGCATTATCATTTTTTTTTTTCACATGTCTGTCTGAAAGCGTAGAACAGCAGAAGTTGATCATTCATATATTCTGCTGGAGTGGTATATTTAGCGTGTCAGGAAAACATTGTGTAGGATGTACTTGACGACTGTCAAGACATTGTTTGTCTCCAAATGCCTCTTCATAGCCTTTTGTTGAATATTTTAGTAGTATATATAGAGAGAAACAGACAGAGACAGACAGACAGATAGACAGAGATAAAGAGACACACACATACATGTACACACGTGCATACACACACACATACACTCTTGCTCAAATAGATGTTGTTGTATGGGAATCCTAACTTGAGACTCATTGAATTAAATCGTCTGGTGATCCCCAGATGTTTCTGTCGTTACGTGTAGCGGCATTGTTCAGACTAAATCTCATTTACTATGCATCTAGGTCAATAACATTGTCTTCCAGGCCTTATCTAGTTATGTTGATGTCCAGAGTATTGGAGCGACAGCCATATCGTATTATCCTTTGCTCTGTTCATATCTTACTATGATGTAAAATGTGTACATCATATGTTTTGTGGAAGAAGTGGGAAATGCCTAACAGTGTTTCTAAAAGAAATCAAATACTATTGCTACAGTTCTCAATCACTTAACCACCCATGAAACTGTCTTACAAGTCCCATTTTGTAACTTTTATGGTCTGTACTGTATTAATCCAAAATTTTCTCTCTCCCTATCTTTGAAACATAGTCATGACCAATAGTTCATAATTAAGAGCATCTGCGAGTACTGTCCCTTTTGTTTGAATTACATTTGTGAATGAGTCTTACGTTGAAGAAGACAGTGTTTGACAGTACAGTTAAGGCTAATCTTGAACGCAAACATGTACACCGTATTAGTGGAAGATGGAGTTTCTTGTGTAATTTCTTTCATGACTTCCTGTTAACTCCTCTGCAGGTTACAGCCAGTAGGAATCTGTGAGAAGTCAACGACTGGAGCTGCACCCACAGGGAGCCAGGGGTCCGGGGTCATACCAAAGGTTAGAAGTTTGTTATAGCTATCGGTTTCTGCCATGTTTGTATTCCATGTGACTGCTCATTTCCCTCCACACCGGCCCCGCCCCCTCCCTTCCCTTCCACCAATATCATGTATAACTGGAGTAGTCAGGATACATGCCAGAGCTGCAAAGCCATTTGGTTTAATAGAAACTGGGTTCGTAGCTACTCATCCCTGATCTGAGTTTGATTCGTTCGTAGCTTTAGCTGCCCTCATTCAGGGACAGTCCATTGGCTGGTTACGTTATGTAACAATTTCACAATATATGTGTCATAGTTTGCACCACAGGAGCCTGTGTCTTGACAACTTACTGCACTGTGGTTGTGTGGTGTGTAATTATGTTTGTGTGTGTGTATGTATGTGTGTACTTACACAGATTCATTTGTAGGATACAAAGAACCAAACAGTACAATGATCACCTTTATGCCATCGTGCTTGTGGGGGTATGAAATACAATCAAAGAAAACTTACGTCTTTCCAGAAACACATGAAATATTTAACTTAAATATGACTGTTTATCATTCAAAATAACCCTTGAGAAGAGGTTTCAAAACATGTTTCTTCATCTTACAACATATTTTGGCATAAACATTCACTTTTTAACTTTAAATAACCTTCGATCCAGAATGACATGATATATGCACAGTTTAGAAATAACAGAGATTATAGTAAGTGTTTGGCATTTTATCAAAGAGTATGTGATACGGCCTATGTCTACCAGTGGTAGGATGACAGAAATTGTTTAATCAAGTGGCTGAATTTGCTGGGAATTGGTAAAGCTGCAGTTTTGTTCTGTCTTGCTGAACACAGTTAAATTCAGATGCTGGTGACTGAAATTATGGATTTTTGTTCAGGTTGTGATTTTGTTTTCATGAAGTCAGATGCTAAAATCAGAATTTGTGAATTTGTGTACAATCCTTCCGTGTATTCATATGTAAGGCTTGCTGTCTTGATAAGACCAAGATTATGCTTTGCTGTTCTTCGCTGTTGCAAAAAAATATGAGACATTTTATCTGAAGCAATTTTAAATGGTGTCATCATCACTTGAGCTGACAATACAGTGTCAGGTGATTCGTCAAGATACCATGCTCATTCTCTGACTATCGGCACCATCGATGGCCATAGAAGAGATCCTGTCCTCCCATCGAGGAAATTATCTTCTCCTCTCAAAAGTGGTCCTAGATTTGTGCGAGATGTGTGTCATGCTCCGGCTTTGACAGACACAACGACAACAGCCCACCCTGGTATCCTGGCTGCATCATATCCTCACGGCCCACGTATCTCCAATGGCGCGCCTGCCCCAGATCGCCCACAATTGGTACATAAATGAGAAATTGCCCGTTGCCTAGCAACCAGCTGCTATGTCCACAAATTTGGTGCGAGATGAAGAAGAACAGGGGAGAGAGAGAGAATGATGGGAAAAGGTTGGATTTCTTGGTGTGTTAGATGGATGGCAAGGGACTGATTATAGTGAATGTACTGATTACGTTCACGCAGTGTGTTCACAATCTTGAGTATATTTTTTTCTGATGTTAAGGAGGTGCATATCAACAGAGAACACTGTATTCCAAATAACAAAAGAGGTATGCAGACATGATCACTGTTCCTGTAATGTGCAGGACACTGTGTCAGGTCAGTAGAAGTGTGTTCAGTGTAAACATAGTGTTTTTAACACCTCGTGTTTGTAGAATATTAAACATCTATGCGTAAATGGAAAGACAATTGCATACATATACATGTGTGACAGACTTGTATGTAATGTGTACAGCACAATATATAGTGTACTTTGCGTCTGATATAATTGCATTGAAGTAGAGCTAGGCTGTTAAAGCACTTAGATTGTTTTGAATAATATAATAACTTTGTTTAGTGACAGATATCTCAGTTCAGCATTCAGATCGTGTGAAAAGCCCTCAAAATCAGCTGGAGCTTAGCCAAGTAGCACGTCGAAGGTGATCGTGTAGTGCTGTCATAAGAAAAGATCACAAAGCTTTGATCTATAAAGTTATGATGACAAATTCACAGCCCAAACAGTGAAAATCACAGCAACTGACAGTATCTAGTTGCAACTTCAAGGCACTCATAGCTTCTGAGCCATCATATTCTATGAATGTCCGTGGGCCACTAACAAGAGATTGGGATGGTATTTACGCATCTTACGTCATCTTCCCCACAGCATGCAGGTATTACCGTATTGAAATTACGGCCGGGGTTGATGCAATCGGCACCAATTAACAGCCGATCAGGCGGCGGTGGATCTGGTGGCTCTTGGACGCAGGAATGGCGAAGCCAAGATAAAGGTCATAGGGAATCAAGACACGAGTGCTAATGGATTTCCAAATGCTAACTGAATTAAACAGCCAGCTTTCAGAATGTGTTGTCCAGGGTGTGTGTGTGTGTGTGTGTGTGTGTGTGTGTGTGTGTGTGTGTGTGTGTGTGTGTGAGTATGTACAGAGAGCAGGTGTAACTCAAGTAGTGCAAAACTTAGGAGCATTGATATGATTGTAGGATGTGATGCAGGATCAGCATTATTATATCAGACCCTTTGTGTGTGCAACCCTGGGTAAATTGTTAAAGCAAGGTTTCGAAATGGAACAATTCCCTTAAATGCAAAAGGGGCAGCAAAAAGGTGGGAGCAGCTATGACTTTGGGAAATTATTTCGTCTTTCTAAATATTGTAATTGAAGAAAATGTGATCATGCAGACAATATTCAAAATGAGATCCTAATTAGTAGAAAATCCAAAATGAGTGGAAAATGAGACAAAATGTAGAAAAAAAAATTAAGTTCTCTTCGTTTTGATGAGGATCAGGAGCAAGCATATATTCCAGTGTAAATACCCAGTTTACATCACTCTTAAGGTCAATCCAATGGCTAGCCAAAATATAAAGAGGGTTTTAGTTCACTGAATTTTGCTATACTAAATGCATATATATGTACTGTTTGTATTTTTATGTGTACCCATTGTGAAATCAGACATTCTTGCGTTTAAAAGCACATGTTCTTTTCTATTTTTACACACTTATGCATTGAATGCCAGTGGCAATTTGCGAAAATTTCATGCCACGAATATTCTGGTTTTACAGTATTAAATGTTGATTCAGTCAGGAGAGTCCCTTGATTTAAAAAAATAGGACAGAGTCAGTGTGCCATTTTTGTATACTTCACATCTAAGGAAGATCAGTTTCTCTGTAGCAAAAAAGAAAGAAAGAAAGAAAAAGAACTCTCAAGAGTCAAAAAACTTTCAGTGGTAGATTTTTTTTTCTTCAAAATAATGTAATCATGTAGACAGATCCTCATACCCGTAATACACATTTGTGTACATAGGCGACATTAGCCAATTATGGTGGAAGTGACACTATGCAAGCACTCTGTGATTGATTCGGCGGCTGACTATCCTTTACTGTCTGAACATTGCCATAAATTAATGTTGAGCCACATAGAATTTATATTGCACACTCTACCCTTGTACACATATTATTTACTGTGAAACCCCGGATTGAAATGACCAGACAAAGTGTTAGAATGATTAAATTATGTCACAATCTCATAAAAACAATCATTGTGTGTGTGTGTGTGTGTGTGTGTGTGTGTTTGACTTTTTGTTAGGGTAATTATTGGAAAGATTAAACGTAGCAGTCATTATTACCATTTGGGTGACATACAGATACCTGTTATTGTAGATATCTAGCATACTTATTTTGCAGCTTATTATTGTCATTTTGTCAAATATAATACATTTTATGCTTGCCCACATGATGTGTAGCATGCATGTACTGATGTGTAATATTAGGGGATTTAAATACATTCAACCATGTTGAACCAACAATGGACCACTTTACAGGCTGCATTCAGATTGCACACAGTTTTCTGTGACCTTGCTTTAGGCTTGCCTGGCCCAGCAACAGCTATGGCATCCACTGTGCATTCAAATGGATTTAATACACAGAAGATTTTTTATGACATGCAACCTTTGACGAAATACATGTAGTTCTTGACTAGGTTGTCAGAATGCTACATGCATGCACTGGAATATATTGTGAAATCTGTGTATTTGCAAAATCCGAGCATTACATTCAGATTACTAGTATATGTTTCACACTGGCAGCATGAGGCTTTCAAAGGTAAGGTGAGTAAAGTGGCCAGTCATCCTTGGACGTACAGTACTCGGAGGCTGATTAAACTTGCACACAAAGACATTCAGCACTTGTCAACGACTCCAGTACACAGACTGACCAATCTTTTGCATTGAAGCACTGCAGTCAGTATTTTGAATGCAGTGGAAGGTGAATGCCCAAGATATTGTTTTGTTTTGTTTTTTCAATCAATAAGTGGGCATTCTTCCATATCGGCTTGGATGTGTCCAGTTGCATCTATAGGATTGATAATATAGATACAGTGTTGAATTGTATGTTTCTTGTCACTAGCTGTCACTGAAAGATCAAAATTAAAGGACAAGTTCACCTTCATAGACATGTGGGTTGAGTGAATGCAGCAATATAAGTAGAACACATCAGTGAGAGTTTGAGGAAAATCGGACATTCCGTTCAAAAGTTATGAATTTTCAAAGTTTCTGCTCAGTCACTGCTAGATGAAAAGACTACTGTAGCTTGTGATGTCACATGTGTACAACGATATAAAGAAAGAATAAAGAAAATTCAACATATTTCCATTTTTCTTGCGTAACAAAAGAACACTCGACTTCTCTCTTTCAGAAGGCGGGGGGAATAATATTATCCTTAACATATGTCAGTAACAAGTAGAAGAAATGTGCACTTTATTCAAGAAGTAAAGTTTTATGAAATTCTCCTTTTATTTTCCGTATATCGTTGTACGCATGTGACATCATACACTGTAGTAGTCTTCTCATCCAGCAGTGACTACGCAGATACTTTAAAAATTCATAACTTTTGAACGGATTATCCTCAAACTTTCACTGATGTGTTCTATTATGGTATTGCTGCATTCTCTCAATCCTTATGTTTATGAAGGTGGACTTGTCCTTTAAGAGGTGATAAAAAGCCATTTTGCAGATTGTTCTCTAGTTATCATAATACTCCCTGTCCCTCTCATGCAGATTCATGTGTGGGGGGGGGGGGGGGGGGAATGGATGAAACCTTGGCCATCATTGCTGTCGGGTACTCTGTGTTCATGTGTTCAATTACTTGTATCTAGACAGAAATAAATAGATATGTTACTTTTAGGTTGTGTGGTGAATCTGTTTTATGGAATTATGAAAAGAATCAAGTCAATAAAAGAGAGACATTGGTTTTAATTGTAATTCATATCTTGACCTATAAAATGACATCATAACTCCTGTATTTCTTATGCTGGCAATATTAGTAAGTCATTTTGTCAAGAATGTATTCAAAATGTCACATGTCCAGTGAAAGAATTTGACTGGCTGCTGACAGCACTAGATTGAAATGATGTGTATGTTGACCGTGAAATATAACATTTGATATTGCCTTGCCTATCGCTGTAATGTAAGTCTTAACAATCTCTTGGGAGTTGTATTTTCCCCTCGAGACAGTATTTTCTCTGCAGTGTTGCTTGCTTCCATTTCCACACAGGGCTGTGAATTATTCCTCAGCATACTTTTTTTTTTTTCATTTAGCTGTATATCCTCATTCTTAAAGTTTCCTTATGATTTTCTGGGAGCAACTCTAATAGTCAATTTACTTGTTGGAGCCCACAGGGTTCCCATTTCATCGTACAATCAGTGGAATTTGTTAAAATTCATGATTACAGAGTTCTGCCTCAACATTTTAACCTGATCAATTTGTTTCTTTTCTTTCATTTGTTTATTATTCCCTGTGTAATTATTCATTCAGTCCATTCACATAATAAAGTGATATATTGTTTTCTTTTTTACCTAAAATGTTCCATGCTTTTACTGTGGTTTAGTATACATGTATATCTATTTGATTGTGTTTACTGATTTTGTATACTTTATTTTAATATTGCTGTTTTCTTTTCACATTCTAATATGACATGTACTAAACTCGCATTATAAGTCTTTAGGCTGTTGGTCAAGATAAAAACAACAAAATTGAATTGAATCGAATTGAACTGTGATTCCAATGAATAGCAAGTATGTCTGTGTGTATATGTTAGTATGCACAGTATGTAATCTGTATGTGCGTTACAGTGCGTATATAATGAACTGCCTCATTATTACATGCACCCTGGTCTTTTCTTAGCCCTAATGAACTGTTGTGCCTCACCATTAGTAGGTATGTGTCAAAACAGAAGAGTCAGCTTTTGACCTTGAGTAGTGGGCCAGCTATAGTGCATTGTACTCTTGGAAGCTTGCCAGCCCAGAAACATACACTATACTGTAAAGAGACACTGATTTGTGAGTCAATACTACTTTATATTTTCAACACGAATGTGTGGCATCTGTTTTTTTTTTTTTTTTTAAGATTCTACATAACTGATGATTTAAAGCACATCACTCAATGTGGAGTGTGCATTTTCAGTTGAAACCAGTGTGAGCTTTGCTCAAAATATCCTGGCTTAATGCAGGGTTTGATGTTGTTGGGTTATGGCTTTGGTGGAATATACCTCTTGACGAGGAGCCATTGATCTACAGTGTTCCATGATGCATTTAGCGTTGTGCAGCAAATCACCACTAACCACAGACATTTTTGAAAAGAAACTCAAGACCCACTCATTTGAAGAATAATATCAGTGATTGTGTAATTGATGGATTATTCGTACTTGTAGTCAATTTATATGTTTGTTTCTCATGTTGATTGTAAAGGGCTATGAAACATTTTGGTCATAAGTGCTTTATTAATTTTTCATATTATTATCATAACTAACTGGAAGTGTGTGTGTGTGGGTGGGGGAATGATGGCGGGAAAATTGATAGAGCGTAACTTGTAAATCCCCTGAGAATGCCGAAATGTATTTTCTTCCAAAGGCCAAAGGATATTTGATGCCTTAATGTGCAGGAAGAGTCTCATAAAACATGAATGGCTTCTTTCAGGTCACATTCATGAACTTGAATGCTTGCTTCAGCTCTAGACCAAACGTGTTCATGAACATATCATCCTGTAGCACCGATGTGATGGTGCTACAAGGTGAAAATTGTAAAACTCTTATATAGATATTCAATTTGATATCTGGGAACACACCTGCATATACGCACATCACACTTGTCACGATTTCAACCCGTATACATATTTCCTCCATTGTAAGGTATCTCTGACATTGATATTGATCTCTAGTATGTCTTTGTAGCTATGTTATAACTGTGTTTTGTCAATATGTACCATGCATTCTGTGTGTGCATGCAAAGAAAAGACATTTCAGAAATGGGCAATAATCTTGAATCAAAGTGAACTGAATTGAATATCAAATGACACAGATCTAGGCTACATAGATTTTTTTACAGTGCCAGAAATAGAGCAATATCCAATCCAGCCCCTCTATTGAAAAAAAGAAATGAAAATAAAAATAGACAGGTACGAGTTAAAAGAGGGTATGGCACTACCCTGTAAATTGTGTGCCAACGGAAAAGCTATTTAATGGGTTGTATGACTTGTTGTGTCTGCTGCATGTACAGGTCATTAAGAGTGTGGGAGCTTGCATATGGCCGGGATGCAATTAATAATTTATTGGCTTTGTTCAAATCAATTCACTCATGTGGGACTACTTTGTACAAATGAGATCCCAAATTGCATAGATCCCGTCAGGAGGGGCTATATAGTCCATCATATACTTGCAGCTTTGGTATCACTACCATGTCTCTATGAGAGCTATATGTATGTAATACATAGGAACACTTCCCAAGGTAAGTGAAATCACTGATAATGTACAGAATCAAGAAATGTTGTAACCCATCCCTTGCGACATACCAGATACCCAAGGGGGTTAATGGAATTGTTTGCTGCAGTGTGTGCTGTTATTTCCTAGTTGATTAACCCGTTGAGGATACACTGATTTTGCTACAACACGCATTTCCCATAGACACCTGCCCGAGTATACTCGGGACTCGTCCTCAACGGGTTAAAATATCTGAACTGGCATCCTTTCCAGCAAGTATGATGTAGGAGTGTAGTGGCATCGAGACAAGAGTTTTCAATGTCATCTCTATAAAACGTTGATTTTAAATGGTCTTCTATGCATGAAATGAGGATCTTTCAAGATTGCATAGTTTGCAAGTTATCCCAGATTCTTGCTTCACCTTTTGCTGCACAGCCAGATATTTTAATAGCATGTTTCATTATGACAGAAATCCTTGTTTTTTCTTTTCTTTCAAAGAAAATACTTCTAATCTTCTTGTTGAATCTTGACATATTCTGGCCGCCTCACAAAATGTGTTCATATCTTAAGTAGATTAGCTCTGTCATTCTTTAATGACCGTCATCGTCATTTGGTGTAATTCTCTGCCCTTGCAAATCCTGTCCAATAGTGTGAGAATTTCCTTTCACTTGAAGTCATCATGAGTGGCTGTCAAAAAGGACAAATTCATAGATGTTGCATGTTGCCTGTGCTATGTATCATAGTGATACATTCTTCGAGATTCACAGGGAGGACATGTAGAAGCTTACAGAGAGAACTTTATGTCACCTAATTTCTGTCTAGTACTTGAACAAGTGCTGTCATCTGGTATTGGACCAAAAAAGAAAAAAAAAGTAAAATTCTTTGTCGATAAATAGCCGATGAAAAAAATCCTGTTTAAAATTTCTCTCCTTAACTTGTGTGCCCAACAGTCAATTCTCACTATCTATGCCAAGCAGTCATCTCAAAATATGTGTGTAATGTCTCGTAGCCACTGCCTTACCCCCCCCCCCCCCCTTACAAACACATTTTCTTCTTCCCATCCCACACCAATTTCCTCCCATTTTTTTTTTCCTCTCTCTTTTCTGTCAGTGCCTTTTTCTTCATTTTTTTTTGGTAGCAAGAACTAGGTCACATGTCTTCAGGTCAGAAAGGATGAAACTGGGTTACTTGTCATTGGTAGAATCATTGGGGAAGACGGAAGACATGATGTTGTATTCCAAGGATGGTAGAGGAGAGAGGAGAGAGGATGTTCCTGAGAAACACTGGGAGTGATTGTCCTCAAAATGCAACAGTATTTCTTTTTTCTTTTGCAGAGACATTGCCCAGACTCCTAAAAGTATTCCAACTTCGAAGATTAGGGGTGTCAACTTTGAATATCAGTTTCTCTGACAGCACAGTCTTTTTTATTTATTGTTATTTTCTTTTTTACGGGCCTGCTTTGTAATGTGTATTTCACAATCCAGATGGGAGTATAAAGATATGCAGTATTCTTATGGTGTAAATTTATAACAACCGAAATATCAAATAATCAACCCTGTTAAATATTGATTGTAATCTTATTCCACTGCAATACCTGATTTTGTTTCTGCATTTTTTTTCTCATATCTTAGTTTCTGATTAAAGTTCCATGTGGAATTAGACACCATAGACTGGTTCTTAATGAATGTACTGTCTACCATAGGGAGTTAGTCTCCTTCCAGTCACTGGTATTCAGCAGCTGCCGAGGTTTGGAGAGAATTTGGCTTGAGCAGAGACTAGAAATGTAGTGATGCGAGATTTTCTGGGAGAGGGGAATGAGCACCTTGCCATGGTGTGAGCCTGTGTCTGCGGGAAGGAACGCGCACAGAGTCTGTAATGAGAGAATTGAATGTGTAATCACATTTTCCAGCCACTGAGTCTAAACCGCTCAAGCGTGAGTATGACTTGCCCAAAGGCTAGGTGGCTTGGGCTTCTCGGGGCTCTGTTTGCACTGGGAGTAAGGCACGATTCGTGGACTCACCGTCACGAATTGATGATGATAGCCCGTTCCAAATTAGTAAATGAAAAGGTATTAAGTTATCTAATTTTATAAAAGCATGAGAAAGTCAATGTGAAGAGACTACCTGTTGCATAAGAGGTCAGTTCTACTCATCATTTTAACCCCTGCTTGTCTATTTTAACACAGCTTCCTGTCATAATCAATATGAAAAGGTTTGGTATTTACTTAAAATGGCTGGAAAATGTTGCTGTCAATGAAGACATTGATGTATCATATTTTTCTTTGCAAGATTTTATTGAAAAGTGGCATTTGATTTTGGAATAGTGCATTTATTTAGATTTTTTTAAAAAAATGATAAGACTAGTTGAATGGTAGTGTATGTTCTACCTTGTGTGAGCTCTCTGAGTGCTTCGTGTAACATGTAGTTGCCATTTAGATTAAGAAAATATTAGAAGATAATTATCAATATGCACTCTCAGCTACATTGTACATATCAAGATGTCATAGCTGCATAATTGATTATTTCAAGCAAATGCACTATGCTCCAGCTCTTAAACTATCCATGATGTTCAACGTATGATGGGTTTTGCGTGTAATCTGATTATTTTACACATACCATGCAAGGATTGAAACTCTCTGCCATGCATGGCTTTGAAGTCAAATCCAAGGATTTGAAGTCTACACGAAGAGGAGCAGGGTTGAGTAACATTTTGGCGCATCAGTTACAGAGCAGGGCGAGGCAAACATTTACACTACCACTGATACCTAGAGGGCAGTTTTCACAAGAGAATCAAAGCAGCAGAAAAGTTCTGCGAGAGTCAGCCAGAGACTGTGACCTGTCTTTCTGTCTGAATGGTCAGTGTAAACAGGGTATTTGTGCCACTGTACTTTGTTTTTTCGTGATCAGGGCGGGCAATTTTCTCTGCACGTGTACATGAGTGAGCGCAGCGGCTAACAAAGTTACACATGCTGGTCTGATCGTAGGGGATACGGGAGTAATGGATGAAGCCTCCCGACAAGGTTCTAGATTCTTTCCCCTACCCCACCCCCTTCCCCCTTCCTCATTACCTTCAGGAAAATCAATTTGGCTTTGAAACAACAAAAACGAGGTGCAGTGAGGGTTTTCACATTCAAGTTTTCACAATTGACCAGCTTTAAGAAGTTAGGTATTTAGTATCCTTCATGTTTAGGCTTTAATGAATAGATTCTTCTGTCATATGTCTGGTTTTTTCTTCTGTTTTTTTTTTGTGTGTATGTGATGCCTACAAATCATAAGTCAATGTAAGTCTGATAGGGTAGAGAAAACGTGATATTATATATTGAAAGAGTGGAAGAAAAGTTGTTATTTTTCTTTCATGAATATTTGCTATTTCGTAAGTTATATTTCATGCCTATGTAAAAGTGAAAGCAAAGCAGAAATGCATGACTTTTTTATATATATACAAAAAGACTGTGATTTTGTTGACATGTATGCTTTTATTTCCTATTTGTTTGTTGGCTTTTTGTTCCCAGATATCATAGTTTGTGTATTTGGTACAGAATTGTAAAAGCAGACTAACCAAAAGTACACACAAAAATCCAGGGTTATTGCTTCATTTTCAGACATTTCACTGTACCGTTTGTTGATTTATACGTAAGCATCTTTCCCTGTGGAAATGCTGACTGCACATATATAATTTTTTTTTTTGGTGCAATCAGAGCTTTAGTACACTGTACCACATCAGCTATGATGTCAGCAAGTAAACAATGACACAGATTTGTTTTTTTTCCTCTTAACCCTCTACATACTTTAAGTGTGATTGGCACAAAAAAAAAAACCAAAAACACCATAGCCTTCTACACACTGTCCACAGTCTGAGGCATAATATAGGTTTAAGAAGGGAAAAGGTAACCATTCTTCAACACTTTGCCTACAAGATTCTAATAAATCCATAGACTTTACCCAAAAACTGATGGGTACTCTTAGACTGTGAGTTGATATAGAAAAGATTAGCAGCCATTAATTTCAGAATCTGTGTCCCAACCTATTGATATGATTGGAACTGTGTACTGTATACACCACATATTTTGCAAAGTTTTTATTCTCACGAATCTTGTGACTTGGGTTCTCGTTGCAAATTTAGAAATATGCAAAAATATTAATTCTGTTCCCGACATGAATGTGACATGTACATGCATACAATTCCCTAGTAAGTATTGTACTCCATGGTCGCGACTTCAACTGCTGGCGAAATTGTTGGGAAGTCCCTATTCGCACAAAATTAAAGTCACTTAATATGGCGTGTACAATATTTTAATGGATATCTATGTCCAACATCAGTTATTGATCAGAAATCCATTAGATCAGTTGTTTGTAGATGCTGATCTTTCATTTTGTCAATCCCACTTACCGCAATTCCTTTTTAACAGTATTTTAAAGAAGTTTTGCCAATGTCTGCTCCCTCCATAGTCTTTGTACAGAGTGTTTAATTATACTGAAAGTTTATGTCTGCCTGATTTACCAAAAAGGGTGAACCAAATAGAAATCAAAAGTGCTTTTAGAAGAATTATCTTTTTTTGAAAGTAATTTTCAGTAGTGGTTCTAAAGGTACAAGGTTGCTTTGACATTTGCAGTGTTTTCTCGGTGTGACGGCAGTAAAAAGACGTCATAGTTTTGCTCTCGTCAGGAGGATATTCTTGTGCTATATATATGCATCTTGTTAATTTTTTTTTTTAATGTCAGGAAGTATCATCTTGACAGTGACTGAATGTTATTTTGTTATGAGGTTTTTTTTTTTCTTCTTCCCCGTTTCCCTCATTTTCTTTTGACATCACTTGGGTGTTTCCTGTGTGTAGGGATTGTCGTCATGTTTATTTGAAAGCCCACAATATGAATTCAGCTCGGCTGCGATGTTTTGATTCAGTGAGTGGGCCATGGCTTGTCAGTGGCACACTAATAGTTACGCCGTTTGAGCACGGCAGGAGACTGACAAGCCCACATCAGCAGAGACCTTTTTCTTCTCGCCATCTCGTTTTATGCCTGCAGGTTTAATTAAATGTCAACTGCTTTTTATACAGCCTTTCCCCCCATTCTGCTGAGTATAAATATTGATTCCTTCTCTACAATGGAGAAGTATTCAAATGTCAAGAGACCTTCTAATCAGGCACATCGTGTCGGAGCGAGACGGCTCCTCACCAGTTAGGAAGCAGCAAAGCTCTGTGCAAGCCCTGATAGGTCAGAGGTCATACCCTGCCCTACATTTTCTTTTCCCACCAGGAGTTGTGTAACATGGATGGTGTGAGAGTGCAGCCATCTAAATATCAGATGTTGGACTGGCATATGTTATGCTTTTAAGTCAAAAAATAATTATTCATTTGAACTGATCAGGACGTTAGGGGTTTGCAAAAGTATTGCTTTACAATGTGATAAGAAGCCTAGTGTGTAAAAGTTAATGTGATTTGTGTGAAAGAGAGCTTTCGTACTGACATCCTTACTTAACTGACAACAATGTAGCACTACTTTTGTTTTTGTTTTAATCATTTTGTCTAAAAATTACCTGATATATTCTTTGTTCTGTTTACTGAAGTATTTAATTAACAGAGGATGAAAGAAATTCTCCTACCTATTCAAAATAATAGCCAGCTCCAGGATTTAAGCATGCATGCTCACATCTACTCTATTTCCATCAAACTTCTCTTGAGTATGGAAAGGGTGATAATTACAGTATTGACCTACTTTTAATGTTGCATTGTTTCACATACTTATATTATGCCCAGTTTGATATGCATTTCAGTTTGCCAGATTTTTTGTCATTTCTTTGAATTCCTCCATGGAACTCTTCAAGTTCCCATTTGGGTTGTTATTACTTATGTAGACATAGATCATCCCTCCTGTGATGGGTAGAATGAGCATGTTGAGCAGTGCCACTATGAACCTGCATAAAACTGGATACTTAGCACAAAACTGGATAATAAGCACAGCCCACAAGAGACGGGTCAGATACACTCATCCCCAAAGTGGATAGCTTCCACCAATGTCCGCCATCATCTGAGGCAAAGAAAATACCTTAATGCCACAAATGACACCCAATCTTTGCATAAGATGTACCTATCAATGTGTAGTTAACAAAGAGATGGATAGACAGGTCCCGCTTTCTATTTTACACAGTGTTCAACAGACACTGTACCATGTCTCATTGATAGTCTGACTTAGGGGCAAGTAGAAGAGAGGTTTGGTCTCAATGGTCACAAAGATGCACTTTTTCTTACCCCCCCCCCCCCCCCGCCCCTTCCCTTTTCTTCAGTGAGCATCACCATGATGCTGAAATGCTGTACCAATTGTGCAGTTTGCTCACACTAATCTACAGAAGATAGTAAGTCATTATCAGTGAAAGGGGACGGGGGGGGGGGTGAAAAAAGGAAAACAAGGTCTCTTACAGAGAGCAAGAGAGTAAGGATGAAGATATGGTGGAGTCTGCCACCTTTGCACCTGTTCTCTCTCAGCACTGATTCAACTTGTCACAGAACATTGTGCGGAGATAAACATCTTCTAATTAGCGCACTTCAATTACACATATCCAATGGCGACATTGGCGCGGCACCGGGCTGCAGTCGACTGATTGGACGAGAATAGACAGGAGGAAATAAAGAGAGCAAGGAGGCCGTAGAAGAAAAGGAGAGATCTTACAAAATGGAATGAAAAGATTGCAGACGGACATGGTGTTGTTACCTGGGATACATGGCAGAGCGTAAGATGTGTGTGCAGTTAGCGTCCATATGTGATTCCATGTGGAGTTATAATGGTTATGTGCATTGTGATAGAATTGTAGAATTGATTTCTTGCAGTGTCATGCTGTCTATAGGAATAGGATTGTAGGATTGACATGTTGGAGAAATGAACAGTGTCGGTTAGCACACCAGGTTTTGATGTGACCGATGGTTTGCTTCGAGTGCTGACTGACACAAGAAACCTCATAGCATTGTACACACTGTCCAAATCCTGTGGCACAGAAAGTATTTTAAAACACAAATCCCTTTTGAATGCCTCATGAATGACATCACAATGGGGTATCTGTAGCCAGACAATGGCACTGCAAGCTTTCGATTGCCAAGGCATGCAATCAGCAAACAGCACATCATAGGACATCACAAGGAGTTCCAAGGTAATATAAAGAAACCACATGTCTGCCTTCTTGAGGTATCAGTATAATCCTGCTGTTTCATTGCACACATCTCTGTTGGTTAATCACAATATCCACGGGAGCGTGAAATGGCGCATTTTTAGAACCGTGATTAAGGTTTGATATTGATTAGTCCGTTAATCAATACTCTGGCCTAGAAAGAGGTATTTTGTCGGGCTGGTCAGCAAGGTTATTGAATATATTGACGTCAGTTCACATTTAAAGAACTCGCATGAAAGAAATGGTATGCATTTCTGTAAGGCTTGACAGTTCATGGTTCAGTGTCACTTACTAAGATTTTGTGTCAAATACCACTCATAACACTTTCTGCAGTAGTCATGCTGCACTGATGAATAAGGAGTGTGCGGGGATGTACATTATCACAGCGAGAACATCACATGTACCTTACACATTAAAAAAAATCCCAACCAGACTGTGACAAGTCTAATGGAGTCATACTTAAGTAATTTGGGTATGGCCTTGTTAGTGTGGAGACATCATCTTACAGTGTAATTTCTTACATTGTACATCTAAGTTGGAAAGTACAGAGAACTAAAAGTCATTAAAACATGGAGTCTGTATTTTTAGTGGTACCAAATTCATTTGAAGATACTGTAACAGACCAGGTCAGTGATGCACTAAAATTTCTGGATGCTTCTTTCATAAATTTTATACATTGCAATGTCAAGCTTGTCTGAAGTTTACCTGACATTAAAAAAATTATGATAGATGGAGTTATTTCACCCGTAGAAAAGGTCACACTGCAAGCACAATGAATACTAGAAACTCATCATTGCAAGAAACAAATGTGCATTTAATTCATCATCATGAAATTGTCAGTTTGAATACTCTCACAAACAGGCGTCATATCTTTATTTGCTGCCTTTTTACAATAATGTGGTTTTTCTTTTTATAGTTTCTAGCAGAAAATTTATTGCTCTGTATGAGAGATCTGTACTTTCAGATGCTGTGAATTGTTGATGATTCATAAGAGGAAAGAAAATAATGAAATTTGGTTGAGGGTTCCGATGGTCTGGGTACCTGTATCTGCGTGATGAAGGTCTGTAACGACCGAAGGGCGACTTCCGTCAAGTATCAATCCTGCACGGTAGGATGAGAATTGGCCTTTGGAGGGTTACCGGCAATCAATCGCAAGGCTGTCCAACCCCGTCATTATCTCTGACAGCGTCGTCTCCCTGGGAATGCTGGTTAGAGTCCCAGCCCCACCCCGCCCCCACCCTGCCAGCCCGCCCTGGCCTGCCTCCGCCCCAAATTATGACTCCGCTCATGTTTTATCCTCCAAAGATCATGTGAGGAGGAGAGTTGAGGTCAGGATGGTGCTTTCTGTGTGTGTGGCTTCATCTTTGCTCATCAACTTCCAGTGCACGATGCCCATCACGTTGGAGATACTTGAGGTCGATTATACCGCAGATTAACCCCCTTGCTTTTTAGCAGTGGCTTTTCATTCTCTGGATCTTTATCTTGCGTGTCATATCAGGAATGTCCCTCCCTTCTCCCCCCCCCCCCCCCCCCCAAAAAAAAAAGAAGACGAAGAAATAAATAAAACAAGAAAAATCACGAAACCCTTGTGTATTAATGGATGTAATGCATTGCAACTTGCTATGATAGTAACAGTTCATCTCTTATACACCGTCTATCAAGCCATCTTTTTTTTATAGAGCTTATGGCCATATGTGTATATCCTATCACACAACAACAACCTGAAATACTACAGGTAGCCACATATTTCTGAGATACATACACAGTGTATGTTTGCCCTAACTAAATGAAATTCTCCATATCGAAATGATTTTGGTTAGATTTGAGTACTTTGTTATTCCTCTATTTTTGATTGTGCATTTTGTGATCAACATACATTTTTATATCCTGATATGTGTATGTATGTAAAATGTACATATTTTCCCCATTTACTGTATGTCTGTATTCTCTTTGTGCCAGTACCACCATGCTCTGTGATTGCTGTTCTGTTTGTACATCCATTTATCCATGCAGATGTTGATAACTATCTACCTCCTAGATTGTTATCAATGTCCATCAAATGGCGAGGTGACTGATTTCTGTAAAATCTGATAAGCGTCTCTTGCAAGGTCAACATCTACAATTTCACTCTGTGAACAGTTTAGCTCAAGAAACAGTAGATTGGTGTGTTTTACTGGTTTTGATCAAATGTCCTTCTTGTTCTTCGTGAGCGTAGATAAGGAATGCAATGCGAGTATATCGTTGCTGGAGTGACAAGACCTTGTATCTCAAAATTTGCTGAAAATATTATTTTTTTCGACGAATTGTCAGATAATCAGACAAGTGATGTCCTGTCTGATTCCTAGCTGTCTTACCCCAAAACGAAGCCACCATGGCATTTCAAAGGAAAGGCAATCCCATTTTTTGTTATGCTTTGGCTGCCAGGTTTTTCACTCAATTCTGAGTATCTGACATCATTGAGATACGCTTGTATAAGGTTTTGTCTCCCCAACAGCGATATGCTATATAGGTATATATGAAGAGTTTTATCGCAAAACGAGTTAACTCCATTCTCGTTAAGTTGAGATATTTGTGATTAACGCTGCTAAAAAACAGTAAATAATAAGAAAATGCAAGATATCTTTAATCATAACTTCTAGAATATGCCTTGTTATGTCACAAGTGAGGTATTGCTGGAAAGTTTTAATTTTGCTCGATCTGGTGATGGACTTACTTTGAAATGTTAGAAAATGGTGCTTAGCTCATTTTGCAATGAAACTCTTCATATATGCATTTTAATTCACTGAAAACTTGATGTTTGGAGGTGCAATACATCTGTCATTTTATTTCTCAAATGAATCAATTATCATGGGAAAATGAAGTACTGGAATTCACTTTGAAAATTTCAGCTTCGAGCTTCTGCCAGGAATCTTTTCACAAACATTTCTCCCTCTGCAACACCCAACACGCTGGCCTTGACAAATAGCAGGTTTTGTGAGCCAATGTTGTTGCCTAGGTGACCTATATTCACCACACAATGTCACAATAAATTCAAGGATTTATGTGAGCTATAATGAGGGGGGGGGGGGGAATGTACACAAATGCCTTTTCTTTTTAAATAGAAGTATTTGTTCTTCCCCTAGCCTTCTCCTGCTGCATTTTGAAATTTCTTGTCAATCTCTCCTAGGTCTTTCCTCTCTCTCTCTTACCCCTTCATATATCTTCTCAATCAAGAAAGCAACTCCAAAGCAAACAACCCAATGTCTATAGTTTACTCAGAGAATCTAGAGGAAGAGATGTGCATTGATGACAAATTATTCAGTAGTTTGGAGATAAATTGGGAAAGAAAGCTTAAAAAGATTCTGTGTTTTCTTTTCAAAATGAAAGAAATGGTCAGTATTTTATTTTGACTGTTAGCAATGATCAGCACGTTTTCGAAATTGTTCCGATACCATTGAAGGTTAATTGAGTGCTGTGCAGTTTGAAGTCCTCAAACTCCATGCAGTGTTTTTAACCTTGGCTTAATTCAGTGGGCTTCTCATGGTCATCATCCCTGCCCTGTGCCATCCCACCCCCACAAACGTGGCCAGATATGATTTATGTGCTTTCAATGTGTGTTACCTCAGTGGTACATCAAGGTAGTTCTTCCTCTAGATACTCATTAGCAACCAAGGTCACAATGAACTTTGTCGTCATATTCCAATGCCCAACTTGCCTGGCGTGTGGACGAACCAGATGAGATTAAAGCAGCCAGTGACATCACATTCATTTCAAAACAAAACAAAACAAAACACAAGGACAATAAAAGAAATAATGAGAGAGAAGAAGTGGAGAAAAGGAAAAAAGATCATATTTGAGCCATGATGGCAGTTCCCGCCTGAAATTCGGAGCGCGCTTCTTCTTCCATGGCAAAGAGGGGACTTCAGTGAGAATTCATTCGTAAAGGTCACGCCAGCCAAGCGTGCATTCAAGCCCGGCCTGTTGAGCCACCTTAACACAATTAAGAAGGCTGGGACGGTGTGTGCAATGTGGGACTGATGGTGTGTGCATAGGCACCACTCACCCACACACGTTCACGGCAAATTGTACCTCTATGCAGGCGCATCTTGTCTTTTTTCGACCTCTTTGAAAAGCTCTCGTAGAAAAGATGTGAAATTAAAGGCCTGCTTGTTGTCTGCCATCATGCAGAGACTTCAAGTATGAAAGAGGATGGTTTATCAGAAGTCACCCACAGGTGACAAGATGAGAGTGTGGTGTCCATACCATCAAGGGGAAACCACTTCATCTCGCAAAACCTGTGGTTCTTTGTTGCTCTAAATGGCAACTCATTGTAGTGAAAGATCATGGAATACCCCCCCCCCCCCCACACACACACACACAAACAAACACACACAAAAGACATGTGTGACTTTTCAGCTAGAAATATCTCTGTTTTTAGTAATTAGGCATGAGAGCAGTCCCTTTTATTATTATCAGAGGTTAACATGATTATATATGGAGCATGAAATCCAACATAGCAATAGATAAAAGATTCTATTAGCTCACTTCTTTGCTTGCAGTTTACATAAGTTTTTCACACTGAGATGCTACAATGATACAAAATGTTTACATCAATTGCTACTTCCAAATAACAGAGATGTTGCTAGGGAAGTCATTACAGATATGTCACTACATCGTATGTCTATGCCATGCTGAATTACATGTTCTATTATCATAAAGTGTGTACAGTGTGTGAAGGGACACAATGCTTCAGTGGTATGTCATTTATAGTTATTGTTGTACATGTGGTATATTTCATGACGTTTTTATTTTTGTAAGTCAGCAGATGTATGCAAAATGAACAACTCGCAAAAATATTGCCTCCCTTAACACACATGTACGGTTAGGTGGGCAATCATTAACATTTCTCTTGAAAAGTTATATTATTCGTTTCTTCTTTCCTTTAATGTGGTTTCTCCAGTGCCAAATCAACCACTTGCTAAATTGTTTAAGAGGTTTCAGTGTGCAAAAATAGCATACTTGTGAAATTATGGCATATACAGTGATTTACCATTAAAAAAAAATGATATTTCAAAGCTTGTCAGTACTGCACCTTCCCTCCTCTGTCGGTCGCTCGTGATGCGTCAAATTTCATCTTTTTGAAGAGAAATAACAACTAAAGTTTAAAAAGATACCGTCATCCATTGTCCATTCTCTTTTCTCTTATTTGTAGGGACAAATGCTCAAGGATCTTGGGTGGACCCGAGGTTGACATGGCCGGACTCACCTGTACATAGAAGAATATGCAAAACCAATTTCCCATCGATCCATGCGTCCAAGTAGAGCATGCCAGATATCTTGATAGAATGGCAAGTATGCAATAACTTCTTCTCCCACGTAGTATGACAGCAGCGTAAAAAAAAACTAAAATTCCACTATTTTACCATGCCTTGGAGATTTATGGGACTCGATGTATACACTTAATTAAAATACACTAATGGTATTATATGCATTACTGCACAGTGATTCTGAAAGAAAAGATTTGGGCTGTGGGGTCAAAGGTCAAGTGAAAATATTAAAATGTCACAATTTTTCCCCCATATTTTGAAAATATCTTTCAATAGTATTGTCATGAAAATTGGATAGTATCATAAAAAGGCAAAGGTCAAAGGTCAACTAAAAGCTCAAATTCCCAAGTACTTGCCCTCTGAAACAATTCAGCCATCCAAATGAAACCTGGTTCAAGGAATGTAAACACTCAGCACATTTGTAGTCGTGCCCACCTTTTGAACATGTCATTCCAGATTTTTGCCAATCATGTCAAACCATCATCTCGCATTGTCAGGATGTACTGTAGAGCTATTAGGAGAACAATGCAATATGGTGGAGGCATACCAGTTACCATAGCAACATTTCTAGTTAATTGTGGTCTTATATAGATCGAGAGATGCCAACTGTTACTTATTTTGCAGTATTTTGTACTGTTTGTTGCCCAAAAAAAATGCAGGTTACATTAAAAATATATATATTACACAATATTATTTTGTATCCCAAATTGTGTAGCTACACACGACTATTGCTTAAAAGGTACAAATACTGTTTTTCTGCCAAAATACACCTTTCAAGCCCTCAGAGTACTGTAGTGTTGTTTACAAGGTTGGCATCCCTGTAGATCAGTACTTGAACTTTATCAAGACGCTTTCCGCACTACAGGCATACACACCCAATACCTCCTGTGGGATTTATTCTAGCTAAGCTTTTAAAGTATCTAGCTTACTTGAATGATATCAAAGAGAAATTGAGAACTAGAGTTCTTGTAATATGTTGTTGTTATACAATGTATGATCATCGTACTCAGAGCATTAAGCTGTGTGCTGTATGATGTGTTGTTCATTTCAAGTACTGGATTAGAGGCCTAAATTAGCTCATTATTTGATAATTCAAGCAAAGCCTTTTAGACATTTTGCTAAAAGTATATGTCTTGGGAATGAAAAATAAAAATTGTGCTCTTATCTAGAGCAGCCTGATTATGATGTCCAATATAACCATGTCTAACTATTACTCTCTTTGAAATTATGTTGTATATCACCCTCCTCATCAAAAGTGTTGTTAAGGTTGGACATAGGAGGAGAATGTCATTGAAATCTAAATTGTTGTTGTCCCTGGTTTGTTTGTTTGTTCATTTGTTTTTAGAAAACATTGCTATTGGCCATATGAGCATTCTGTACTACTTAGCAATGTTAAAAGTTGGACATAAGAGCAAAATGCCATTGAAATTTAAATTGCTGTTGTCCCTGGTTGGTTTGTTTGTTCATTTGTTTTTAGGAAGCATCGCTATTGGCCGTATGAGCATATTATGCAAATTAGTATCTGTACTAATAAGCAATGATAGGCAGTGATGTCATGATGACAAGCCTGCCACTGACCTGCCCACTAATCTGTGCTACTTTTCTCCTCTGTTCGATCAAACTTTAAAACAGTAGGTTATCTATTTCATTGAATAACTGTAGGGTAGCACAAATATAGCATTGGTGACTTATTATGATGTAGGGATTGTAGTCGCTAAATGCTGAATTAATTACCAAAATCATAATTTATATAATATTGTCACATTCAAACCAATGAGAGAGTTGCTAGGTGATGAAATATTCACTTCATTTAATTTGCATATGTAGTTGTGACTATTTCATGAAAACATTAAAACTTCAAATTTCCGGAACTTTTTTTTCACTTCATGTGTGCAATTTCGATCGAAATTCACAATTGTTTGTTAAATTGCAATCTGTTATATGAAAGTCTATGTGAATGGAATGGAGTGGAATTTCACCTTAAAAAGCTCAAACCAAGAATGATAAAGGTCACAGCACTTCATTATGATGAAATGATGCTTCAGAAGAGGAAGGTGTCTCTCTGATGTTTGTGTGGTAAAAAACCCACACTACAGTCTGCCATCTCACTTCAGGAAGAATAATTAAATGTGCAATATCAGGGCTTCATTTTCAGCAATAAAGGGATTTGAGATATTTATAGCAGACATGAATTCAGCACGCCATGTGCCCTGTAAGCTGATCTGCTGATGTTGCACTTCATGAGGGAGGGTTTTGTTTTGTTTTGTTTTGTTTTTGTCCCTGTTTCTCAACATCATACAGGTTTGATTTAATTTGTCAGTTCTGGCGATACTCGGTCTCAGGAGCTGCTAGCAAAAGCTGATCCGCTGGAGACCCCGTTTGTGGTTAAACCTTGTTCTAGCAAATCAGCGCAACCAGGCAGGCCTAATGGAAATGAAATGAGTGGCTTGGGTGGCGAAAATACCCTTATGGACACACAGAGAGTTAATCCCGTATTGTACTAGGAGGCATTGTGTGTATGCCATGGATTTGGGTTTTGCTTTGTTTTGTTTTTCTTTTTTAGTAAAAAGCAGCTTCCAGATTCTTTAACCAGCTACCTCTGTATGCATAGATTAAAACTAGATAGAATCAGGTAGTATTAGAACTGTAATCAATGAGATTGTGGTCCAAACCAAACTGAGGAGTAAAAGAATCATGTCATGTTACTCTGATGACGCAAGCAAGAAGATGGGGGCAGAGATGTTGGAAAACCAGTCAGGTCCATCCATGTGACACATCTCAAAGCCTCATGTCTATTCATGTTCGACACTACTTGTTCAGCGAGCACTTCCCTTAATGTGCTGTTTAAAAATGTGAAATAAGATTCTCAACTGGAACTGCATAGATATATGTGACCCGCCACAACAAAAGGATCCGAAAGTTGCTGACGCATGAGCTGAAAAAATTGAGTTTTAAGTCAGATCATCAAAATCGGTCAAAACCATTGAATTTCTGTTTTTGGTGTAATTTTGTAGTCTAATGTATCGTCTATCATCTGCCGAAATTATGAAGCTCCATGATCAAGGAAAGGCAAGAAATTAGCATTTTCTGGGCCATTATTTTCCAACTTTCAACGGAACAGAGACGTGTCCGAAGATTTGGATTTAGCGCCGCACATAGACTCCACCCCTAGCAACGAGGGAGTGATCATGCATAGACTGCTGGCACTAAGCTTGAATGAACATCACGGAGGTTGCTAGGAGCATAATTATCTTCTATTGTCAAGAGTTGAAAACTGTCTTTCCTCCCCTTGATCACGATTGTGTCGGAAGGAAAACTTTAAAGGCGGTTTTCTCGAAATGCTCATTTCCTGAACTGTTCGACATGCTCTAATAAAATCATCAATATCTCCACAACCGAGTATTTCTAGGAGTCGTGTTATATGTGGATGATATTAAAGTAGAAGAGTAAGGGAATAATATCATGTCATTTTCAGAAAATCGAGCTCCCCTGACTTTCGGATCCTTTTGTTGTTGCGGGTCACATATACATGTACAGTCTTCACCTGATGATCGGAAACCGCTTTAGAGGACAAAGACAAAGACAAATTATTATTTGTCTGCATGATAAGACTGAAGAAAACAATTTAGTTCTACAACAGACTCTGTATTCTCTTCTTGAATTGTTAGGACTTTTATGTTGTGTACATTCAGGGCGACTAAACACGAATGTAGGATTACTTTGAATGATGCTATCAATCTTGAATTATTTTTGTAATAGTTTTGTACTTTGCCCACAAGCATGAAATAGATAAGGAGTGAGTCTAACATTCATCACTCCTTGTTTGTATTTTTGCTTCCAGATGCCTGAATATATTGAACATAAGCAAGGGCCAGTGCTGTAGGATCAATACCAAGGTACAGCTACCACAACCAAAAAAAGGAAGGAAGGGGGGAAAAGAATATCTCAGCGACTATGGATCCAAAAATCAGTATAGGAGAAAAGAATGGCAAGGAGAAAGTGCCCGATGTGCCCCATGAGGTCACAGAGATACGCATCGATGCACCGGACGCGAACTTCAAGTCGGAGACAGGTAAGCAGGCGGATCCCAAACCTGCCGGTGCCAAGAACAATGACCTGAAGAAGCAGGACAGTAAGAGGAATGCCATGCTGACTAAGAAAAACTCATTTGATAAATCCCAGGATGGGGAAAAAGGGAAGGAGGGGAACGGGAAGGGGCGTCTCCGCAAGGAACGCTCCTTCGAGTCAACAAAAAAGGACTCCCCGGGCGGGAAGAATTCTGACGGGCAGGGCAACAATAAGAAACATGACTGTTCCAGCAAGGTTGGAGGTGGGCGCAACCCCAAGCTGGGCCGGCGGATGGGGTCAGAGGAGGGGGTCAAGTCGGAGGGTGAAGGGATGCCACGGGTGCGCAGGCAAGCAAGCCAGGAGGAGGCAGAGACCCCCTCTAGGCGGAGGGCCAACGCCAAGAAGTTTCTGCTGCGGAGTCAGCCAGTTTCAGATGACATGTCACCACCGTCTACACCTGAACTCAACTTTGGTGAGGTAAGAACCTGCTGATATGTAGGAAGAGGAGAGTTGATGACTTTTCCATTGTCCAGTTTTCCCTGTTTTTCTTTGCTTGTTTGTTGATTGTTTACAGAAAGGGCAATCTGTTTTTCTTTGCTTGTTTGTTGATTGTTTACAGAAAGGGCAATCTGTCATTTATAAGGAATTACAATCAGGTTCATTCCCTCAGAATTATTCGCTATTTGCCGTACATTTGCAAATCAACTGGTAATCAAGTAATATCCATCCATGTGTGCCATTTTGATAGATACATGTACTCCACTACGTCGTGATGCTGTCAAAATGGCATAAAGATTAAACATATAAACTGATTGATGTCTTGTATTCCATACAAATTAAGCTTCTCTCCTTGTGTTGGTTTAAACGTGTAAGCTAACAGTACTTTTTGTTTTAATTTTACGCTCATCCCACGTGACCCTGTCTTGTTCCTTCTCCTAGGATGACAAGAGGATACGAAGGCTGCCTCACCAGCTGAGTGGTGAGACGCCGTCGAATCGAGTGCACAAGCAGGGCAGTCTGGAGGCTCGTAGCGAGCCAGCGCTATCAAGAGGTGACAACATGAGATCTATGTTTGTTTGGGTGTATTCATGGGGGGGGGGGGGGGGAGTGGGGATGCTGGATGGGGGATGGGGAAAAAGAGAGAGGATTCAAGTTTGGGGTGGAGAATGAGGAGCGGAATGGAGAGGAGGGATTTAGGATGGGGATGGGGAATGGCGGTGAGGGAGGGATAGGGAGAGGGTTAGGATGTGATGGTATCACTAGACCCTTTGCTCCACTCCCAGATTTGGAGAGGAGAGATTAGTGAAGAGAGGGATAGGGAATGGGCTGGGGGATGGTGAGGGAGATGGGGAGGGGGAAGGGGAGGGGTGATGGAGGAGGAGGGCTGAGTTAGAAGATGTGAGCGGCAGGGAGAGGGTTAGCATGTGATGGTATCACTAGACCTTTTGCTCCCAGGCTTGTTGTGATCGGGTCAGGTTCATGTAGATGATGGGAGAGGGAGGGGAGGGGTTGGAGAAGGAGTAGAGAAAGAGCTTAGGTTGCATGAGATGAGGAAGAGGAGAAGAACCAAGAGGTGATTAATTGACTGCAGGCTGGTTATAGGAAAACCGGCACCATTCAAGATAGTTACTTCCTGGCTCGACTTTCACTAGCAATTCAAGGGAAGGCAGAAAGGGCCCGGAGGCACACTGAAGTGGTGTCACTGTGATTAATTTTTCTTCTTTTTTTCCAAAGGAATGGTCAATTGACCTGCTGGAATCAAATAATTCACTCCTAGGTATGAAACTGCCAGATATGGAAACATTCTCATTCTGAAGAGATTTAAAAAAAAGCTAAGCATTACAACTACCCACAGCTCGTGATCAGCATCTCTCTACCCTGCATTTTCGGAAATTTTGATATCATCATCTTTCTTTTTTTTTCACTGTTTTCTTATTTCTTGTCGATGGTACATCCTTTGATGAGTTTCTGGATTTCTTCAGCTTGCTCTATCTATCTATCTATCTATCTATCTATCTATCTATCTATCTATCTATCTATCTCTCTATCTATCTATTCATCTATCTATCTATCTATCTATTTATCTATCTATCTATCTATCTATCTATCTATCTATCTATCTATCTTTCCATATTTATTGATCTTGTCTCCCTCTCTTTGCTCTGTCATTTCCATTTTTGCCCCACCCATGTGTATCCTCCAAAGGCTGTGCATGAACATGCTTTCTTGACCTATTTTCGAATGCCTCCATGCTGAGGGGGTTGAAGGGGCATTCAGCTTGTGGGGCGTCCGCCTAGATTCATGGTGGATATATCATAATTCAAGGAGTTATGATGAAATAAATGATCTGATTTTCATCAGGCTTTGTGCAAGGATGAAATGTGACAAGGTAGATAAGGGAGTTTGTGTTTGAGTGTGTATGTGTGTTTGTGTGGGTGTTTTTTAATTTATGGCTAGGATCATAGGATCCCAATTTTTTTATGTTCTCATTAAACTTGGTATATGAGTATAGTATGAAATGTTCATTCACTGATGACATTTTGGGCAAATTCTGGTGAACGTATCCGGGGTCAGATAGTGATCAAGGTCAGATTCTGACATTTCAATGTTTATGATTCCAGTACTACTAGGGATGACGTAGATTGTGTCACTTTATTAATTGGATTTTGGGCAAATCTCAAAGGGGCAGAATCTGATGAAGGTCAGAGGTTTATCTCAAATTGTTACATTTTGTTTGTATGTCCTATGCTTAAGAGGTAATCTGTGCTATTTTAGGGGTTTCATGTCATTAACTGGCTATTAGGACATTCTTTAATATCACAGGGCAGTTGATTTATCATGTTTCGCACAAATTATAGAGTGGAGGGGGTGGCTCTTGGGATTAGATGTGAACATGTATTTGCAGTCCCCCACATTCAGAATTTTCCTCAGTCTTGCGTCATAACAACTAGCATATGATGCTGAATCAGATGACTTTATATATACATTCAAATCACACCATACCCTCCCATCAAAGATAATGCAGTTGTGATGAAGAGCAAATGTGTGCAACGGATAGCATTGTCTCATTTGGGAGACTCGTGACTCTGGGGGAAACAGACGACTCGATGTGTGAGCAGTGACAGCTACTCTGCAAGAGTATATTTATGTTGTATATTTTCGTCTCTGTTCAACAAATGTTTGGGTTATGAGAGTGCACTACATTTGTTCTTTCTCATTAAGAGAAAGCTTAATTTGCATAATAATACTTTTCTTGTCTCCATCTGTGTACACTGTTTGTGGAGAATTGAGATCTTCTAAAGACACCGCACACTCAATTGATGTCTGTACTTTATATTTCCGTGCCTCCCCAGAGCCCAGCCAGGAGAGGGAAATCTACACAGATTCCAGTGGGGTGGACCTCCACCAGTTCATCGTGGACACCCTGCAGAAAGCCAATGACCGCACAATGCTGCTCAAACTGGAGAACGAACTCACCAGGTTCATTCAGTCCGAGTGAGTGTATCCCTTATCTCAAAGCTGTTGCCCATTGTAATATCAAGGAGTGAAGAAGAGTAGCGGCTCCACCTAATTGAGCTAGTGCTTGCTTTGGTTTGTTCGGGAAACCATTCTAGGCCAATACTAGTAGTTCCACATGCTCAGATGTGTGAAGAGGTTCTTCAATTTTCTCACTGTGCCATATTAATTTTCTTTGCCTTTTATTCTTATATTTCACATTTAAATTCAAAGCTGATGGTACAATGATATTTAAGACCAAAATCTCAGAAATAATGTATCCAACTATTTTTTTTTTTTTTTTTTTTTTTAGCTCAGCCAGTAAAGGCGGGGTTCTCAGTCACTTGCATACACAGAGATTATCATCAGAATGTAAATCTTTGTTTCATCTGCAGCGAACACATGCTAAAGTTCCCCTCCATGACATCATACCACCGGATGATCGTCCACCGTGTTGCCGCCTACTTTGGCCTTGACCACAATGTTGACCAATCAGGGAAAGCAGTGGTTGTGAACAAAACGCCAAACACAAGAATGTGAGTTGCGCCATGAAGAGGCGTCCTTGTCTTGGCTCACCATTTGGGCTGTCGTTGATTTCATTTTCCGTTAGTATATTTAGCCAAAATGTATTCATACCATACCTCAGGATTTCCAGTTGGTGAGACTTAACAAGCCAGTGGCACAGAACAGAAAAGCTATGCCCGTTTGACAACCCTTGGATGTAAATATGTTTTTCTTTTTCTCCCATTCCACCTCAAAGTCTGTCGCATAAATCTCGTCCCGCCAGGCAATTTGCAGATGGCAGGGGAGATGAATCACAATTATTTTGATAAGTCATAAACATTCATCAGAGCATGGCAGTAAATCTTGCGCGAACATGGAAATGTGTGGCCGTGTTACTGATTCTGCACAAATTGCATGTTATCCTCGGCTGCCTGTAAATCAAAAAATACCATCATTTCATATCATTGTGCCAACTAGTAGGGCTTCATCGAGCTGATCAGACTAACGTTTTGCTAATCTGGGGAAATTTGTGCCCACTTTGCCAGCTGACACTGTAAATGTCATGGTATTTGAAGTTTGTCAGTATACCTAAACTACAGATGGAATTCTGCAATGAATTATTCCTCTACGCTGCAGTTTGTCAACTTATCAATGAGAATTTGATTTCAGTAGTCATGATATGCAATTTATGTAGACCCCAACCATGAAGTATGTGGATGCAAACCTAGATAGGTAAGCATTCCAAATTCCAGAATAGATTTAGGACACTGTTTCTGTAATCATAGCAATCTAATATCAGAATATGACATTCAACTTGGCTTGTTTAGATTGTGATTGATTTGAATGGATGTTTTTTCATGAGTGAACAGTTTACAGCAAGGTACCACAAAGGCAGGTTGTATCCTCTTCTGTGAGCTCAAACAGCGATTGTAGTTTTACCTGGATTAAGAAAATCAAACTTGTATTTTGTTGAAATGATTTGACAAAAATACTGTACGAATAATGAAACTTTTGTTTCGAAAATGTGTTGTAATGACAGTCACATTTATTCATCCACCTCAGTATCATAATGTTGCATTGTGCAAATATGAACTAGAGCAGATTCATTGGAATAAAGATAAAAGTATGAGTGTAGTTTTAACCAAAACTTCAAGAAATTTTCATCAAACTTCACCACTGTGTACTACTAATGTGTTTGCAGTCACTGAATCCACATGTACATTTGAGTTAAATTCCCTTTAATAGAGCCAACCTTTCAGATGTTAGTCCAACTTTCCTGGAATTTTCTCTTGTGCATCAGCGACTTTATTTTGTGTGAAATATCTTTTTGTTTTGGGGTCAATTCACTATTTTTTTTGTATGACTGCTGTGATAAATGAAGCTGAAATCTCTCGCCCTCTCGTAGACCTGAGCAGAAATTCAGAGAGCACATCAGAGAAGAGCCGATGGAGAGTACGGCCAAGAAGATCCTGAAGAGAGACAACACGACCAGCTTCGATGACAAGGATGAAGAGGTAGGATGAGTTTGGTTGATCCTTGACCTCTTCAGTAACTTAGGAGGATGGGGGTGATATAAAGTTCAAAGTTCATAATGGTGTAACTTTAACTCCTACCCTGTCTTATGGCAGAATTCAGAGTATTTTTCTGATCACCCCTGGAAGAGGCATTATATCACCTGTGTCGATGCCATTTCATAAGCTCGTGTACAATATTTGCATATAAGGACATAAATTCCTTTTGTTTGGAAAATGTAACATGGACACATACATTTCATTCGTGCGGGGGGGGGGGGAGCTTTCTTTTTCAAAGGTATAAAGGCACAGTGAATCTCATTACAATATTTCATTTTTATTAAACAGTCAACAGAGCATACTTTGATGATCTGTTTTGAAATTATGACTCCCATTGCGAACAGAGAGTAGATAGATTATTTGATAGCACAAAATATCAAAACATAATGAAAGAAATACAGGATGGCACTCTTATACTCCTCTGAGAGAGAGAGAGATATGATCCCGCATCCAGATAGAGAAGAAAGCACATTAAGAGTACCGTAATCTAATAGCAGATATTTGTGAGCATTTTCAGAGTTTCTGTCAAATTCTATATTGGGAGAATCATGCAGTAAAAAGGGGATTTCTTAGGCATACAAAATTAGTCTTTCATTACTGAAATGAAATAAGAGCCCCCCCCCCCCCCCCATAAGATATGATAATAGCAATAGCTAAATGCAACAACAACAACACACTAACAAATATAAAGACCTAACATTTCAGAACAATGGGACAGATCAGCATATGAATGACACTCTCTCTATTAAGTTGAGCATCAAATATAGCACTTGGTCTTGTTGCCTGAAATTAAGGACCCAGTCAGATGATTACATTGCCCATGGATAACTGCTCTTTTCACTAATTGGATAATCATTTATACATTTCATTTCAAGGCAGTAAAAGACTCTTTCGCATCAAAAAGGCGTGCAAGACATATATATTTCATATGTTTTTGAGTACTGTTCTGAAGGGGATGTTCACAAGGGAAAAGTTTCACGTTTATGAAATTCGATGAAGGAGCAATTTGAACTGCTGTGATGCCATGTCAATGTTATGCACTATTCAAAATCATGACTTGTTTACATTTGTTCAGTTTTGCGAAAACCCTGCAGTGATGTTTGTTGCATTGTATAATTTTTTTCTTTATTTTGGAAGTAATAAGCGTGTGCAGGAAACTTTTCTCATGATTCCTGCACAATTTACCTGTAAAATTTGAGCAGAAAGACTAAAAAGTCTGCAGCATTACTGGTGCTTCCTGGTGCTTCTTCCGTTACATTCATGTTTGCCTTTGATTTATATCACACAATTGCAGTGTTGTGTGACACTACAGACCCAAAAAAAAAAAAAAAAAAAAAATCATCTTTTTTTACTGGTGCATGTCTATGCTGTAGTAATGCAGAGTGTAAATTTGTGCATGGATCATATTTGCTTGTGTTCTTATGTGCTGCATGAATTTCTATCTGCAAAAATCATATGCCATTCAATTTTACAGTCTGTACAAAATTAATGTTGAATTTCAGATGCCTTTTTTGTATGAAATCTGTATATTACCATGTTTCCAAACTTAGGACATTCTTCTATGAACTCTGGAGATTTCTGTAAGCTACCTATAGCATGCTTTATATGGAAAAAATAAATAAATAAAGGAGGATTAGTGGACCAAATTTCTCTGCCCAGAGAAGATCGACCTTGAAAGCTTTAATTTGTGTAGAAGGGCCTACATCTCCTTTCACTATTCTTTTTCTGCATCTAAATGGGGCAGTATTGCTGTTGCATTATGTATTTTAACCACTGACTGTGTATGATGAACTTTACCTCCTCTCCCCCTCCCCCAGAATGAATGTAGTTTTTTGTTCACAATGAGACTGGGTAGACTGATTAGCTAGTACAGTCTATCTGTCAAACCAATCATATACGGGGAAGAAAAATTGACAAGCTTCTAGGCTCAAGCATAGATTTTGTTTATGTGCTCCTTTCTTCTGTTTGACATATGCTCATCAACTGTGGCATATGAAAGTAAAATGACTGGGTTATTGATGAGATCAGGTACATTGATAGCTTGTCCTTCAGTACCAAGAATTAATATGATATCTGAGCAACACACGATTAGGGTATGTTTGGTTACGACCTTGAACATTTGTGGTTTAGGTATATTGTGGTGTTCAAAGAATTCAGCCGACATCGCAATGTCACATGTGTAAATTTCTTTTTCTGACTTGTTAGAAGAAAAAAAAAAAGGAAAATGATGTCAGAAATCTTATGCTCACAGAGAATCATTGTGAAGCACACACGACGTCTTGTTCCACTTGGCTATGCTGTAAAAGCTGGCAGTCATGTATGGAAAGCCAAGTGTGCCCCTCTCACTTCAGAAAATTCTTCAGCAGCCGTTTCAACTATGCTTTGATTTCTCCTCAGATTCAGGTTGCCATGACCTTGATTGGTGTTTAATTGCATGGCCACTAAATAGTGATGATTCATATCCCTTTCTTGTCCTCTCTCCTTTTTTTTTTTTTTTTTTTTTTTTTTACTCAAGTTGCCTTGTTTTTATCATTTGATTTCTCCTTTTCATTTCCGATTTTTTTTTTCCGTTCCATTTTTATTTGTTTTTCTGGATGTGTTCTTATAGGGCCAAGATAAGGGCGATTTAAAAGACGAAAAACGAAGCAAGTCCTTTGAAGAGAGGCATGAGGAGTATGAGAGGGCGAGAGCCAGAATATTTAACCAAGAGGTAACTACGGTACGTTTACGCTAGATCCGTGTCAAACAGTATGCCTGTCACACGTTCACAGACCCTGTGCAGAGAATTTCACTTGTAATGTCTAATATCCGACTTTACAGTAGTGGTACCCCTTTATCAGTTCATCAGTTTGTCTTTCGTGATTTCACTCGGCATGGGAACACATAAATCTCTTTGTTTGAATAGAAATCAGGAGAAATAGAAATATATAATTCCAGTTCCCATTTCAATCAAATCATTCCAGCACATGCTAGGAAACCATTCATGCCTGAAGACACTCATGTGATTATAGCCTTGTGGCCCTGTCAGGTTACAGGCATTTTGATTGACCCATGTACTCTGCTGCCCCTGTTAATCCGATGAGAAAATGTGCTATACACTTTCAGAGGCCTTTATGGAATTTTACCGTGAACTTGTGATATCTCTTTGCCATAAGCTTTGATGTTTTGAGTAATGTGCATGTCATGTCTTGAGGTTAAATGTCACAACTTTTGCCTGTTCTGTGTGTGTATGTAACCGTCAAACCTTTGTATCAATCGTCAAGTCGGTATTATTGCAGTTAATGGTGTTGGCAGTGCATGTCATGTGGCAACCACTCTATCAGTGCAAGCATGTACCACTATCCACATGTCTGGAGCTCCACTTGCAACCACTTGTTGACTTTGTGTGAGTGCAGTTGTCACCAGCATGTCCAACATTTGGCATAGGGTGTTGTGTATTTGCATATATATGTCATCTGTCAGCCAAGCACGGAATATATAAGTCTTAGGAATGTTAACATGCCAACTTGAAAGGAGTACCCACTCTACATCTACACTATAGTGATACTACTGTTTGGAAGGGGAGGCTTGTCCTAAATACTGATACAGTAAACCTGCGTATGTGTTTATACGAAAGAGGCTATAATGTTATTCCCCTCCCTGTGACCGCCTTGCAGGAGTGCCTGACAGTGGAGCCACCTCCCAGCCGACCAAAGAGTATCCTGCAGGCCACCAGCCGGCAGAACAGCGGCACATCAGACGACTCCTCCTCCTCCCACTGGCAGAAGGACCGGCCGTGGAGCAGCGTGGACTCCAGCGGGTCCGAGCGGCCGTCCATCCCAGCGGTCACCAAGGCCAGCAGCTTCGCCGGCAGCCTGTCCCACAAGCTGCTGCTGCGGAACGACAGCAGCGCCAGCAGCCGGAGTAGCTCCAGCCTCGGCAGCCGCGGAAGCCTGGGCAAGCTGCACCCCATGGGTGAGTGAGTGGCAGGAGAGAACCTGCGTGACGAGGTACAAGGCTGAACTGCCTCCCAAGACCCAAGTTGTATCCCTCAGGCACTGATGCTACTCTGACGCTGTCATCAAACAAAACTTTTATGGTCTACACTTGTAATGTATGTCTGTTTTTATGTATGGCATCAAAAGGTCCTTCCTATCAGCTGCAAAACTTGCGTGCAGTGTTCAGTTTGTTTACCTGTTAGTGTAAAGTCTGTTATTTTTTGCACAAAGATATTTTCTTGAATAAGAAGGTCACAGACATTTTCACAAGATGTTTTCTTTGTGATTTGACACTGAGGGTATCAGTGCACGCAACTTTTTCTGTGTACATAGCAATAGTTTTGCATGTTGTTGAATTTGCAGCCCAACAGAGATTCGCGAAATTTGAGAAAATTAAATCCTCTCAAAAATAACAGCTTTTAAAGTATTTCTTTTACACTCACTCCCCCAACCGGAATAATAAAAAGGTGTGCACAAATTATTTTGTCAAGAGATCAAAATCAAATTGAATAGCAGTACCTTTCACTGTCTGCAGGTCAGAGCAATGTTTCAAAACATACATTATGTTTTATAGAAAAAATAGAACAGAGTGTTGTGCAGTAAAATGTCAGCATAGTTTATTGTAAGTCATTTGCCATGTGCGGTACTGCTGAATTTGGAGACTTGTTTGAGATGTAGTGTATTATGATATGTTTGCTGTCACACTCGCTGGTGTGCTTTGTTCACAGACTCAGTGGACCGCGGTGCCACAAGCCCCCACGGCCAAGTGCGAAGCTTCGTCTCCCCTTATCCCCCCTACCAGCCCACTCTAGGCCCCATTAGCCAGGCCCCTGCCCCCTCTCAGCTGCAGCAGCAGCCACCCCTGCCCTACTCCTCCCAGCCTTCCCTCCAGCAGGGCCCACAGGTCACGTGGACCAGTGCATTCCCCCTCAGCGTCGGGGCCCAGGCCTACCAGACCCAGCCGCAGCTGCTGCCCCTGGCCACCCAGCAGCAACAGCAACAGCAACAGCAGCAGCAGCAACAACAGCAGCAACAACAACAGCACCAGGGCCAGAGTGGGCAACCTCACACGCACGCTGGGGTACCCCTCATAGTACAGCAGGGCGCACTGCCTCAACACGCGGGACCTGGCATCGGCCAACCAGTTCTGTTTGCTACATCCAATATAGAGAATGTTCCCCCTGGCAGCGTGATCATCAACCCACAGACTGGTGAGAATTGTGTAGCTACTGTATACGCTATATATTTCGCAGGGGTTTTATTTTCGCGAATTTCGCGAGTCGGGAGCTATTCGCGAATTTAACAACATGCGAAAATATTACCTTCCAAAATGAATCCCTTGCCTTGATGATACGAAAATTTCAGTACTAGTAGTATACCATGTCATGGCTTACCGAACAGACTATATACTGTACTGGCTAAGCTTGTTTACGTACATATAGCACGTCCACGTCTACTTACGAATACTGTAGAGAGCCAATCCATTATCGCAAGGGGACCACTCGTCAGAAATCTAGCGCGATGGACTTAACCACTTAAAACTTACTAGTTAGTAGAGTTTGGTAAGTTTTTTTCATGCAGTGTATAACTAGTATCATTCTTATTTGCTAGTAAGTTGAAAATTCACACTTTCTTTGCCACTTCATATTTTCTCTGGTCCCCCAATCGCGAATTTAACCACTCGCGAAAATGTGTGACAGCGGCAATTCGCGAAAATTTATGTACGCGAAAATTATAGCGTATACAGTATGTGTTCAGATAACGATTAGGACTTTTTAATTTCAAAGAGCATTGCTCGTAGATGACTTCATAATAACAGATGAGCACACTGGTGAGGATTGTGTAGCAATGTCTTGAGGTAACTTTTAGGATTCTTTAAATTCAAAGAGCAGTGCTTAACAGTGATCTCATGATAGAAGATGTGAGAAAAAATGTTACATTGTTTCGATATGACTTGGCTTCCAGCTACATTTATTTCCCACATCGTTTTTCTTGTGTGTGCGTGTGTTTGTATGTGTATATGTGTGGGGGGTTTTTATATTGTGGGACTCATTTTACACAGAAAAAGTACAACAACATGCTCTGAGATACAATTTCTTAATGGTTTTAAATAGTCTTGATGTTGGCAGACTAGTTATATGACTGTATTCAGGGCTTGACAATTAACTTTTTTCTTTGGTTTCCCATTCGACCAACTAAAATCGGTGAAATTGAATTTTTGATTTTGATGACCTGACAAAAAAATGTAGTGGCCCAAAATAAATGGAAATCGTAAAGATTCGTATTAGATTTTAGCTGCCTGATTGGACCATGAAAAGACGATCTTTTGAAAAGTGTGGTGGCCCACCATTAATTTTTAGTTGCTCCGGGCCACTGCTAATGTTGGGCCCTGCTGTATTTGTTGCTCCGTGCTAATCTGAATAGTTATTATCATTTTCGTTGTATTTGATGATAAGTAGCCTACTTGGATGAGTAGAAAGATAATGGTACAACTTAAAATATTTTCCCCCGTAGGATCGAAAGGGTAGAGATTTTCTTCTGCAAGCAATTTTGTCAAATCCAGTAGATTGCATCTCAAGAAGGCATTTGATAGATTAGTCTGCAGATGATGAAGACCCGAGTCTCGCATGGATCTCCCGACAAATGTTCTTTCCATCTTTTCTTTTTTTTATTAGGCACTCCATTCCTAAACCAAGATGGCACACCCATGGTGGTCCATTCTCCACCCAACTCTCAGACACCCTCGTCCAATCAGCTGCAGCCAAGCGTGTCGGGACACGCCCTCTCAACTCAGACCGCCCAGCAGTTGGCCAATCAGCAGCAGCTTGGAAGCCAGCCGAGCTTAGCGCAGCACAGTCAGGCAATAGTGAGTATTGCTTCGATTGCAGCCTCCCCATACAGGAAATTAAAGTTTCCAGGTTATGTTAGAATTACATGTGTCGTCCAGGTTAGATATGCAGGTTATAGGGATGATTTTGAGTAGAATATTGTAAATCAAAGTGGGAAACCAAGGAAATCAATTGAAACCTGTTTGCATCAAGTAGTGATATCTTTTTGCATTTGTGATGGTGTGAGCAATAGGGTGAGGTAGCGATGCTGAGCGTGATGGTGGTTTGCAGTTTATGAAGATGATATGTCTTATGTTAAGTGGTGGGACTGGTGTTTGGACAAGTAGTCTTTTGATGGTGATATTCGAAAGTCATGTCAGAGAGAAAGGTAAATGAATATTGACAGGGAATAGATTCACACAATATGTAATTATGTACACTTTGTTAGCATGTAAAGTAATCAGTGGAAAAAGGAAGTATCTCCATAATTGTAACTCCTTCACGTGTGATATTGGTCAGATTGTTTAATACTAAAACTCCCTGTAGGAGTGATATTGATGAGAATGAGGAAATTCTGCCCTGGCCCACATCTCTTCCTCACTAACCAACTTTGACTCACAAACCAGGTCTCGTCATCCAATCACCCCACCCTCGGTGGCTTTGGCCAGCCCCTGGGCGGGGCGGCGGGGGGTAGTCCGCTGGGCTACGGACAGAGCCCAGCCCAGGGTTCGATCCACTCCACGTATCAGGGCCAGCACCAGCACCAGCAGCAGCCACAGACTGTCATGGTCCAACACCAGCACTCTGGGGTAGGGGCCTCCCCTCCAGTAGCTAGCTAGCTTCTGCTACCTAGCCTCGCTGTGTCAGTCTTGTCTCATAGTTGTAGTTACAGTTGCAATAGCCACGCTCAAACGTTGCATTTTAGTATCCAACCATGGTCAAATTGTGTACGTTTGTGTGGAAAGTCTGGTGCAACAATTAGATGGCTGTTGTGAAAGTAGTACTCCTTTCTGGTTTCTTGTTACACTGTGTCGATCATGTTGTGTAGTCAAAGAGCAGTCGCTGGTGAAGTGTACGGGTAGTTAGATCTATATATATATATATATCAGAACTTTTCTCAGTGTCTGCACAAAAACCTGTCCTTTGCTCTACTTTGCTGGATTTATCCTAGAAATTCTGCAATTTTACGACTTAGAAACCCAGGTTCAGTTGCCTTGATACTTCCATACGCTACATAGACTTCTCTGTGTAACACATAGCTCCGTTTTTATGTGTATGCAGTGGAGTCCAGTCCAGTTGTCTATGTGCTATGGAATACCAAGTTAAGCTGCTTGCATGCTGTAGATCGTACATTAAATTCCAGAGACACTGCAGACCTAACCCAACCCTCTCCCCCTTTTGGAATCAAAATGGCACACAGTAAATCCTATGTCTATTGTTTCTATCCTTTTTATAGTCCCGAGTTGAGGTTTCTTGATGCTATATAGTCTCAAATTGTCATGAGATGTATATTTGCTGCATCGTCCTAAGCTGTACAGCCTACATCCTGTAGAGTCTGAAGTTAACCTGCCTGTATGCTTGAATCCCCATTATTTGTCTATATGATATGGAATCCCAAGTGTTGATGGGTAAATCTTTTGGGGGGTGGGGGGTCCCCATTGTCGAGCCTTCAATTTCCCTGTGCTGTGGAACCCAATCAAAGTTTCTGTGTTCTAGAGCCTTGTATGCTCTGTATTTAGGCTGTTTTTGAGTCCTGGTAGAGGTCTACCAAGACTGTGAAATGGCAGTTGATTGAAGAGAAAGCGTTGAACTGATAAAACACAAGATGTAGGCTTGATGAGCCGTAGTCATCTTGGTTTAGATGGACTTGAGGTGTTCTATTTGTGGTAGATTCTTCAAAAGAGCAGATTATGTGTTGTAGAATCCTAGTAGCTCTGTAATGACTGTTTAGCGTTCATGCTAGTTTCTGTTCATGTTCTTCCCCCTTGTAGCCTGCCAGTGCTACACTGTATATCCTTGTAACTTTGGCTGCAAAGAATTGATATATTTATATTCTTCTCTTCTCCACTTTCATCATTTAGTACATCACAATGCCTATCTGTGTGCTTGTCATGACTACTGTATACGCCATGTTTTGGGGTTTTTGTTGTTGTTTGTTTTTGTTTTTTTGGGGGGGGTATTTTTATTTTCCCATGTTTGACATGTTGGGTGCTAATTGTGAATTAAACAACTCAAAAAATATATATTCTGATCCTGACATAAATGTGACATGCATGCATACATTTCTCCTTTCATTACCAAGGTACTGTACTTCACGATTGCGAATTTCACCACTCACAAACTTGTCAAAAAGTCCTGATTCGCACAAAATTTGACTAAATGAATAAATGGCATGTACAGTATGATATAATTACGGTATATGGACATTTGCCTGTTACATATAGACTTACCGCTGAAGATCTGTGAGTGCATGGTTTTGATTGCTCTATATTGCTGGACAAATAACTTTCAGACTGTCTCTCCAAGTCACTTTGAGATTGTCACTGGTTTAAATGACCTATGACGTCAAGTTACAGCTTCCATGTGCTGTATGTAACATGCAGAGCGGCTGTGTACACAAGCATGAAATTCATGATAGTAGTATTGTTTTGTAGCATGCTGTCTTTATATTGTTTCTTGTATTTTTTTTGCTCATGTTAACAGTCCTTGTTTTCATTACCATTTGTAGTCATTTATCAATTTATCAGTAATTATTTTATGTGGGTCTTTTTTTTCTTCATAATCCAGATTTTCTTGTTAATGCAAATCAAGGCATATTAATGAAAGTTTAACATTTGATTCTGACCAGTGTTTGCTTGTATTTGCTTGAATTTTTAATCTATCTTCAAATAATTGCTCTTGCTGTTTGGCAACACATTGAAGCACAAAGTGTTTCACAAAATTCTTTGACAATTGGTTTGCAATAATATAGACTGTCACTGAGTGTGTGGATGTAGAATTGTGTCTATGAGCCCAATTTTCTAATTTGCTTTATCTCTGATAAAATGTATCACTCAAATCATTGTTTTTATGTATCAGTTACATTTGTAGGTGACGTTTTGGGGTTGTGTTTGTTCGTTTGTTTGTGCAGGAGTATGCTGATCTGAGCAGCCAACTACAGGGTCTGGCTCTGACTAGGCAGATCTCAGGTGGGGAATCAGAGCCCATTCCTGGGGGTGTAGCAAGTAGCCACCAGCCACTGCCACTTTCCCACCACCAGCAGCCACATCACCAGCCGCCTGGAGGGGCTCAGCAGCCCCCATCACAACCTCCGCAGCTGCCCCACCCGCACCCCCAGCAGCACCCGCCCCTGCTGCAGCTCCAGACACAGCAGGGCATGAACCAGCCCTACATGATCCGCCAGCTGTCTGGAGGACATGGGGGGTCGGGAGGGGGTGCAGGGCTACCCCCGTCCCCACAGGGCATACTCCCCCATGGTCCTGCATCCCAAGCCCCGGCCCCTCATCAAGCTCCTCAGCAACAAGGGGTGGGGCAACAACCAGGCATTCCTCAAGCACATCAGCAGGTGCAGATAAAAATTTGTTTCAAGTTGTGCTGATAGCTTGTGTGTTACTTGTCCTATTGTGTTGTTTAAAATGTGGTGTATACATATATTACATCTAAATTGTGTCATCATATTAACAAAACAAAGTATTTACTTTGTTTGTTAAGCAGTATTTTTTTTTTTGGTGGACCAAATGACAGTATCTTATGTCTAATGGGAAAGGAAAAATAACTGCTGATAGTATTTGATAGCAGCCCTCTGAAAGTGTGCTTGTTAATAAAAAGGAGCCATGAATAATACATTTATCAGATTGCATAGAATATCAGAAAACAGACTTTCTCATCAGGAATAATTGATGTTTTGTTTCGTGAGGACATGAGTTACACTTTTTCTACCCTATACAACTTGACTGCATTGTTGATTTTAAATGTCTGTACCTTTCGTCATTGTCCGACAGCTAGTTGGAATATTCTGCTGTACTCTCCTCCCCTGCTCGTCAATATCTTTATGCTCTTTGTTGATATTGTCAGGTGTTGTACAGTGGTCAGCCTCAACCTGCAGCCTACAGAGCAGCCACGCCCTCTGCCCTCTACAGCCCCCAAGCCGTCCAAGGTGTGCCCCCATCCCAGCCCCATCCCCAGCAGCCTGCACCCACCAGCCAGCCTCCCCAATTAGTGCAGTCAGCTGGCGGTGTCTTATATCCCTCCAACCAACAGGGAGCAGTCAGCACACCCCAGGGCTACTACTCCACCCAGGGGTTCCCCGGGATGGGGGTGATGTCCCCCCAGCAGCCTCCCGGTCAGCAGCCCGGCCAGCCCCAGATTGTGTACCAAGCCCCCATGGACCAGACTTCCTCCACCTCCCATCAGAGTGTACCAGTACTCTACCAGTCCCAACTGCCCCAGGGCGGGAGTACCTCTCACTATGGCCCCACCCTGGCTAGCCCTGGGGAAGTGCCAAGGTCTACCTCACCCAGCTCCCAGTCCATCCACAGCATACCCATGACAGTTGTCAGCCAACAGCAGCAGCAACAACAACAACAGCAGCTTCTAGGACAGGGACCGGGGCTCCTGGGCAGCCAGCGGCCACAGTCCCCGCAGTTTTTGGGGCCAGGTGTGTCCTACTCTCAGTCTGTGCCTTGCACCGGTCCAGGCAGTGTAGCAGGGGCCCCGGGCATGGTGCCCCAAACCATGATGGGCTACAATCCCTTGCACCAGCGGAGAGGGCATGGGCTGGACCAGCAACACGGGGCCAGGCCAAGGGAATTCTATGGTCCAGGTCTCGGGATGGGTGTCGGTATGCTACCTCAGGGGCTGCACAGCCCAGGAACGTCGCCATCACAGAGTCCTGGACCACAACTCCAAAGACCTGGCAGTCAAGACAAAGGTTGGTGCTGAATGACATTTTCTGCTTTTATCCAAGCTCATCAGCACTCCTTTCACTCTGTGCTTTTACCCTATTTTTACCTCCGCCAAGGGAGGATGTTATGTTTTCGTTACCGTTGGTTTGTTTGTTAGTTTGTTTGTTCGTTTGTTTCTTTGTCCGTGTGCAAAATAACTCAAAAAGTTGTGAACGGATTTGGATGAAATTTGCAGGAAAAGTTGAGAATGACACAAGAAACAGATGATTAAATTTTGGTAGTGGTCCAGAAATTTTTATGGGTTTTATGAAGGATTTTCTATATTCTGCCACGTAGGGTCAATGAACTGGGGAGTTCAAGCTTCGCATTTTTGAAGTTTTCATGCGCGCACTAAAGCGCGTGCTCTAGTTTCTGCTGGGGCGAGGCGCACCGCGCATCTGAGGGTTTATGACGTAACAAAGGCTTCTATATTGGGAAATCAGGCGATTTTTCAGGGGTTGGAAATCACTGATCTCTATGGAAGAGCAAGATCATCGGTGGAAAGTAACTGCTTGGCGGAGGTCTGCGCTCTCGGAGTGCTTTTCTAGTTGGCTCTGTTTTCATAAGTGAAGACTTCGCTATCCATAAGAAGCTATGTAATGAGAAAAGGGTTCTGTTGTTCTAGCTATCAATGCATAGAGGGGTACATTAATGCATATAACATACATTCCCTTGTCCACATCACAATCACATCAAATTTTCCATCAAATACGAATTGCTGTGCACCCAGTGAAACTTGGAAATGTGTATATTAAAGAACAAAACAGTCACTTATGAATTTGGATTCTATGTAAATCACGATAATGTGTAGATATCGATCTGACATTGAAGACACATCATCACGTCACGACTCTTCACGTCAAGGTGAGGGATGAACATGAGGGATTGATTTTGATGATGTTATTATTATTATTATTATTATTATTATTATTATTATTATTACCTCCCCACACAGGGATGAGGCCTTCATTAAAGTCAACCAAACAGTCCAAAGCACCGAGGAGACAGCGCAAGGTGCAAGGGGACAGCCTAGTGGTATCAGAGAGTCCGGAAAGCCACGGTAAGACATAGGACACTGGGAACTAGCAAAGGAAATAAAAAACTTCATTATGGGCCTACTGTAGAGCAAGATATTTTTCGCAACATAAATTTTCGAAAATTGGAACACCCAATCTTTTTTGTGGCATGATTTTTTTTGCGAATTGCCACTGGCATTCAATGCACGTAGTGTTGACAGGAACTTTTATGTACATTCTAATTTTGCAAATCTTGACTCTCAGAAAATTTGCAGAATTACAATGCACACAAACATTTCTGGTTTTACAGTATCCAAGAGGACATTGATATCCACATAATTGTATAGCAGTATAGGAGTTTAAGAAGTGAAAAGATTGATTGATTGATTGATTGATGCATAATTAATTTCATTTCTCGATTCTTGCTTAACGTTTGCCCTGAAGAATGCTAGATGATAGGTTTAATGTTGTGTAAATAATTAAAGGAACATTGCAACTCTCATCTATAAGCAGGACTGCAGTGGATTGTTTAAAAGCGTGGACATGATAAAAGTAAAATTATCTACAGTTGGATTTTCTCAGCTTCTGCAGTATCATGCCCCCTTTGAAAAACTGAGATACTTTTCACTTTGTGACAGAAACACCTATTAAAAACCTAGAATCCCGACAATTTCACTATGTACAAACAGTGATGGATTTTGCTGACACAAACGATATATGGATATCATTTGGAAGAAGTGTTAGTCGTTCTGCCATTAACCCATTCAATGTACCAAAAAACCGTCAGAAATCTGGTCAATTTGAAGTTGATTACAGATGGTGGCATACCATTCAAGAGACCAGTGGTATATAGGAAAATGTCTGAATTTCATTTGTGCTTTTCAAAGGTATAAGTGTTATGGATGATACACTCATAGCTCGTCTGAAAATGAACAGCAACTGCAACAGTGTACTCCTTCTTCCTGTGCCTTTGTAGGGTCCGAGATAGTGGAGGTATGTGCCATGTCCCCCGACACCACCTGCGGTAGCCTTCTGACCCACCTGGACGATCTCCTGCGCCACGGGGTGGACCTGCAGTGGCTGCCCAACCACAGCCCACTCTCTCAGGCCCTCAGCACAGGCCAGGTGGACAAATCGGAGCAGTCCGCCAACTACGTGGTGCTGGCAGTGTTCCCGAACAGTGATATGGCGCAGAACGCCCTCTCGAGGCACGTGAACGCCAGCTACTTCCTCAAGACACCGGAGCGGGACTTCTCGGGGCGATTATCTCTGGCCTCCTCCTCCTCCTCCTCCTCCTCCCCCTTGCCTCCTATATCATAACCGCAACCCTCTGTGCATGCATAGGACATTTACATACCATAGTAAAGCGATATTACAAAAATTGTTTAGTTGTTTTTTCCTCTTCACTGTGTGTGTGTAATTTTCTTATCCAGGTTCCATCCATAGTTTGAATAGGTGCCAGTGGCAACTGGTGAACATGAAACCAGCTTCCTTGGCCTCTAGAAATTCTGGTAACTTTAATTCTTCTTCTCACAAACTGATGTTAATCTCCTCTCTAGGTTCTGTAGGGGTCCAAGAAATTGCTAATATTAAATTTTTAAACTGGAGCAGCTTGTATCCCTTGTGTGGTCAAACATTGAGTAGTATCTTCTCCCAGGCCAACTCTGTTGCTGGAATTTTTTCTGCATGGTGAGCAAACTTTCACAGCCATGATATTCCTGAAATACTTTACTTCTTTTAGCCATTTCCCAATGTGATATTTACATGAAGGGATATTATTGAGCAGAAGCTTTGCCAATTTAATGACGTAACATGTGACCAAACAATATTGACTACAGGGGGGTGCTCCATTTTTAACTTTGTATAGTGCGGCCTTCTACCTTGAATTAATGCCGTGACAACTTTGCAGACATAATAGTAGGAGAAAGAAAAAATACCACGCACACAACCATCTGAAATGGCTGAATATGGGTTTTGTACTTTTTTATTAGAAGGATAACATGCTTTTAAATGGTTGGCTGCCATGATTATGTGTTGTTGCCAGCACTCCCCCCAGAGACATAAAGTAACTTCACAGCTGTGTTGCCTAAAGTACACACACACATGTACTAATATAATGTAGGAATGAACTTTTGTTGGTAAGCAGGAGACCTTGTGTTTGTACAAATCGTCATTTGATTCAAGACCATTTTTCATGCATCCTTAAACCCATCATGTGTAACGTGCCTCTTTGATAGCCCTATTCTCTCTTCTTATTTCATCTTTTATTTTTTTCCCTGGAAATTTTCTTAAAAATGACACGTATCTTTCTCTGACTGTGATTAAAGATTGAAGGTTTCACTCTACGCTCTGAATTGTTTGGTATCTGAGACTGTCGGAGCGAACATGTATCTGGCTTGTTTTTCACTGCCTACTCTTGTATAGAAACAAGCATCGCCTATCACTGGACTGAACTTATCAAGTTGCAATACTCATTCTTGTACGTTGGAAAACAGTAGACATTGCTGTAAATTAGTGACGGTACAGTGTAACGATCTGCTTACTCGGTTAGTTTGGTATTCATGTCAAAGTTTGTGTTGTATTTCTTTAGTATGGAGCACACAGTAAATAACATGGAGTCAGCGCATATCACTTAGTTGCACGGTAAAGTGCGCACACAGGATCGTCTTACGGTCATCACGTCAGCAACGTGCAAGTCGCTGTAGTCACACTGACTTCCACCTCGTAGATAGCGGAAGAGTTGTGAAATCGTTGCGTGCGATGAAATGTAAGCAGTGTTTTCCAAGTGCAACAGGGCGAACAAATTGAACCACACACAAGAAGGAGAGATGTAAAGAGCACGAAGGCTCTTTCTCACTGGCGTCTGTTATCGTGGGTGATGCCTCTTTCCAGTAGTAAGCTTAGGGGCATCCGTGGAATTGGGATTACAGAATGATTCCTGGATATCCCATAGGAAGCATCTAGAACTTACGCATCTGTGTAAAAGGAGAGGGAAAAAAAAAGCTTATAATTTAGAAGATATGACTCTAATATTCTATAAAACAATTTGTCAGTGAAGGAGAACACACTTAAGAGATGAAATATAAGATGTAAATCTATATTTTAAGAGACATAGGATCTACATATACTGGAGGTAGTAAGACAGTGTAGTTCACAGTGAATTTGTGTACATGTGTTCTATGTTTGGAGTTTTTAAGTGTTCAAATAGAATAAGTAAAAGAGAGTAATTGTTACTATATATATATCATCAAGTGCCAATAAAGTACAGACTTATAAGATATGCTTGCTTTATATAATTTTATTTGAATGTTAGCCATTTTACCCGGTCACATTGGTGAAATTGTTCTAGGTTGTCAGATTTTGGTGTTTTCATTGTTACTTCAAAAGAGAAAGTTTGAAAAAAAAATGAAGAGAATTGACTGCATTTGTCAGTAAAGCTGCAAAAAAATTAGTTCGTTTATTTTCCAAACTGTTTAAATGTGTCCAGATGCAAAAAAAAAAGAGAGAAAGTAACAAAATATGACAAATCAAGTCCAATTGATTTCCATATGTACATAGCATCTGCTCCTCAATGTCATTTTTTTTTTTTAAACAAATGTGTAATTGTGAGAAACAGTAGCCCACCTATTGGCAGCTGCATTGTTGTGACATAATGAGTGACCTGCACATTCTAGGACCTGTATGTGGATGATTTGTCCTTTTTCTCCTTGCAGATATGTGGTTTTTCAGTGTTATTCATCCCCCTCGATTTGACCCATCAATTCCTATGAGAATTTTCGCCAGAAAGTGTCATCGACATCCTGTTACTAAATTGGCAACTCTGAGTGTCTCTGCGTGTTTGAACATTGGAGGAAAAAAAAAGAAATTTATGGAACCGGTGGAGTTACTAAAGTCAGCAGTAATTCAAAAAAAATTTACCCAAAATATGCCAGATTTAGAGACAAGCAGGAATGTTAATGATGGAAAATGTGTTGCCAATTTGAGACTCATTTATGAAGTCAAAAAATTGAGTGGCATTGGAAGGTCTGTAGCCCAAGCATGCAGATGGATCATATGAATGAGAATATCTTGCTCTACCTAATGAAACACTAACAATGAATGGCTTAAAAGAAAAAAACACTGGAAAAGTTTGGAATTTGATGGGTCAAATAAAGTTCAATACCTGTCTATTTGCCAGGTGCATACGTTTTGTGGAAGTTCTCATCTTACTTTGGATAGGATTTTGTTTTTATAAAGTGCCTCATTCCTTTTTTTTCACACATTTCTGTTTTGTCATTGTGGTTACTCTACCGTGTGTCATGGAGGAATAGAAATGGCCAAAATGTTTTGTTACTGTGGGGGGGGGGGGGGGGGGGGGGGAGGATTTACATGAATATTGAAGCATAGTAATTCTTGATTATATTATGCATCAGTCAACATACAGATCTGCTGCATAAGCTGTTATTTTCGCGAGGGTTTAATTTGCGCAAATTTTTGCGAGGCACTGTTGGACCGCAAATTTAAAAACATGCAAAAATGTCACCATATGCTATCATAATAATGCACTTATGATAGCCTCGGTGTCAAATCGCGAAAAACAACTTCTCGCGAAAATGTCCATGACCTCCTCATTCGCAAAAATATTTTTATGTGAAAATAACAGCTTATACAGTATCAGATTTAGTTGTTTTATTTATGTCATCACTCCTAAAAATGCCAGAGGCATTATGGTATGTATTATTAGTCTCATGTTTAATCAGATTTTTCTGTTATTAGCAATATCATCACCATGATCATCACCATGATCATCATCATCATCATCATATTCATCATCATTCTCATCATCATCACCATCATAGTCATCATCGCTGTCATCACAGTGATGCTGATCATAATCTCATTCATGTCAGGATGGTCCGTATGTTGTCACTGTAAGTCCACATCACCGATATGCTTCCACATGAGTAGACCCCAGGTGCTTGAGTCAGTGAATGGCTGTCGTCTGCTCCACTATTCCTGCCAATGAGAGAAGAGACCAGTAGCCTGAATGAGCGCAGTTGTGATGAGCTAGCTGTTCCGGGGAAATGTTAGCCGGGGAGGGCTTGGGAAGTGGATCACGGGTTTATTGGTTCCCCTGGTAGTAGGATGTCGAGCATATGATGCTTGTGTTTCATATGCCATGCAAAACATTCATTTTTATCATAAAATTTCATTGATGTTTTGAATCATGTCATCAGATCCTGAAAAATTCCAGCCCCAGATATGGTCCCCTCGTTGACATTTGAGTGCTGAAAGTAACCAAAGCCATAGCAAAAGCAAACACAAACAAAAGGGTCTGATTGACTGCAAAGATTCGTCAGTGAGGGGCTAATAATTGCACTATCTCATGGCATATTCTATAAACGAAATCTGTCCAAGGGAAATTGTATTAGAGTTCTGCAGAACCCCACCAATGCACATGTTTGCAGAAGGAATGGTAGTGGGCTTTTATTTTTTGTCTTTGATGTATTACAAAGTGAATGGATTCACAACCACATGTTTAGATGGAGGGATGAAGGTACGGGATCTTCATTTCTTGTTCAGTGATGATATGTGAATGATTTTCGTGTTAGATATCCCAAACTGATGCACAAAAAGTATGCCTTGCCCTTCATAAGTTTGAGAATGAAACGAAACTGCAGGTATACCATAATAGAAGTTAGGAGGTTGTGCAAAGTCACTCTTTCGATTTTGAGGTATCCAAAGCAGTGTTTATATTGACTTGCCAAGTTGTGGAGAGTATAGATTTGGAGTGCTGCTCTACTTGCAGTTCACTTGGTTGATTGACAGTAAGATTGAAATCTTTAATAGCTAGTATCAACTCAAGTACCTCGTAACATAGGTGTGGAAGAGTGTTGATGGTAACAGTATGTGAGCAACTCATGAAAAGGTTTGAAATGAACCAAATGTGATCACAATTGATCAGGAAGATTATGCATTACAAAATGCTGCAGGCACTTTCTACTTAATGATATAATGTCACTTATCTGTAGTTTGCTTTAGTAACTAATATATTTCCATGGTAACCTTATTTCTTGCAGGGGTCTTAGTAGATTATCATGCCTCCACACCATGTATACTTTTTTTTAAAATTGAATGTTCTTTCACATTTTCTTGATGACATGTATCATCAAGTAGGCTCGTTTAAGTCAGTTATGTCACTAATATGTATCTTCCCAATCTAAATTATCAGTGACACATAGCTCTCTGCACATGAACATGTGTCCATTTTTCATTTTGTATGTTTACATGATGAAATTAATATCCACAAGGATGACAACATATCTTAACTTTGTTTCAAAACAGAATGGAAATACAAAAAATATGAAATTATGATGTTTCTCTCCAAAGGTATCAATTCTATTCAGTTGGATCATATGAATGAAATAGGATGTGATAATTTCAACAAATTTTGCAGTCCTATCTGTTAGTATCAGGAAAATGAAAATCCAACAACCTTAACAATAGTATTCAAATTACATTGCATGTTATACAATAAGTGAGAATGAATTACTGATTATGAAGATGAACGGACTGATTTAAAAGAGGAGGAATATTCGCATGTTGTAGTGTAGGTATAAATTATTATACAAATGGAACATGTCACATTCTCCAGTGTTTGCACTATGCATCTAAGATACGTAGAATAGATTCTTGCAGATGTGAATTTCTGCCGCGCACTGATAATTTTTTTTTTTTATCTTCATGAATTTCAAAGGTGGTACTACATTCCTTGTTGCGTTTCATTGAGGTATACCAGGAAATGATGAGTTGGAATTCAGATTTGAAATTATCTCCTTTTTTTGTTTATTTATTTAACTCAGAGAAAAATGTTGCATTCATTGCAGTTGAAGCATTTATGGAAGAAGCCATACAAGAATCACAGTATTTTTTTCCCCCTGTTTTTTCCTTTTTTTCCCTTTCCCCTCATTTTTTTTTTTTCAATTTGGCTTCTTCTGTTTTGCAGTAGTTGAGTTGATTGTCATAGTGAGATGACACATGCAGATTTCATTGTCGACTATGAGTCTGGTAGGAGCTAAAGTGAGCACAAAATTCCTGTTTTCGTACGTGTAGGGGGTACTTGAGCCAGGGGGGCGTGTTCTGCCACCAGAGGGAATCACTCCTGCTAGCCCTGTACATCCTCAGCTTGGTGCTTTAGTAGTCGGTATGCTTTGACCTGTATTCTATCATGTGTATCTCTCATCAGTTGTTTTAGAAGAATGTTTTGTGACGGATATCTGCCAAGTAAATATTATGTTATGTGGCAACATCTAAAGAAAAAAGCAAATTTTTGTGTATTCTACGGCAAAAAGTACTGTACTAGAAAGAAGACGGGATGAATTAGGGGTTTTTGTTCCCTTTCTTTTGTATATGTAGAACACAGCATCACTTTCTAGTTTTCTTTATTTTCCTTTTTTTTTGTGCTGTGCAAAACTGTTATTGAAGGTGTTCCTATATATCGTGAAATTTTTATGTACAACCCAATTTTTGTCAGTGTGCAATGTGTACATGGAAAATAAATTATTATGAACAGACAAAAACAGTTTTCAAAAATTCAAATTCTGCTGCTGTCGTATCAATGTAGTGAAATTTGGTTATATGTGTGTGTATTTGCATGTATGTGTATGTTTATAAGGGTGCTTGTGTGTGTGCATGTTTTTTTTTTTGGGGGGGGGGTTGAAAGTCTTGCATGTATTATTGATACTTCAATAATGACAAAAAAGCAATTTTGATCAAGGAAGTTAACACATGTTCAGAAAGTAAGAAGTGGCCTGATAATTTCCATTTTCTTTCTTTCCTTTTACAAGAAGGTAGTTGCATCAAGGAATTTCATTCTCAAGAATATGTGAAATAGACCCCAAATATTTGGCAAAAAGACTTAAAAGAGGAAATCCACCCAAAAAAATAAACTCCAAAAAAAAAAAGGAAGAAAAAAAAAATCTCCACAGAACTTTTTAAATATGACATTTTAAAATTTCACATTGCTGTAGAAACATTTCGTGACCAGTCCATACGAATATTCAAATGAGCGAGTCGATGATGTCATGTGCTCACAATTTTTCATACGTAATGAAATTCGGAAAACTTTCTGCATTTTCAGCTAATACACGTAAAAGCATATTCCCATACCAAAGTATGATCATAGCCATAGGTAACATTGTTCAATTTGATTTTGGGTAGTTTAAGGCAAGTATTACATTTGTACAGTTGAAATATGAGGTCATTGACATTTCTGTATATAAAATGAATAAGAAATTGTGAGAGCATGACATCATGAATTTGCTGATTTGAAAATTCATAACAACCAGTCAAGAATTGTTTTTGAAAAATTCTGAAATTTCAGAATGTTATGACTTCCTTATGTGCGCTTTTGATCATTTTTTCACTATTCTGCAGGGATTTTTTTCTTCTCGTATGGAAGTGATAAAATTTTGGAGTGAATTTTTTTCTTTAACACAAAGTGGAGCTTCTGCAACTGCAAAACGATGAAATTTGTAGGACACTAAATTTAAATATATATCGTTATATCTTTCGCCGAAATGTTTCGCTTTGAAGTGTGCTGTGGGTGAATATGTACTACAATCTTTAAACTAAAAGAGACAAAAACAACGTGATTCCACCCGGGATCGAACCGGGGACCTTGAGTGTGTTAGACTCACGTGATAACCACTACACTATGGAATCTTCCTGGCGGAGGTGCTGAACAAAAGCTTTATAAATAATTTTAAGACGTGTGCTACAGCGCCCCCAACGTCAAAGAGGGCATTTTTGTTGTGTGTGTACACCACCCACCACTGAAGTGGTGGGCACACAGAGATCCTACAGTGTGTGTACGCGTGATTGATCCAGGCACAGATATCGTATTAGCGCTTCTTATAAATCTTACTAATATTCTGTGGATTGATCCCATCGATATGATGATTGATCCGTAGATTGAGAGTTCAGTGGGATTGATCTACGTGTTTGATTAACAGTGGCGGATCCAGAGGGGGGCGCAAGCCCCTTCTTTATTTTTGGTTAAAACAAAAGAAATAATAATAAGAAGAAATGGGGAAGGGGTTAGTGCGTCCTCCTTTTAATCTTGCAAAGGCGCCTCCCCTTTATGGAATTCCTGGATCCGTCACTCTGATAGGTATAGATCCAGGGCAGGGAGGTGGTAGATCCAACAGAACTCCATACACTATTACCACTACCAGGGAGGTGGGCTTCCACCTCCCGTTGATGTAACACAGAAGTTTATTTCATTAGAGTTCTAGCTGTGGTGGTATCTGAGCGGGGAACTTTTTTTTTCTTTTTTTTCTTTTTTTTTTGGGGGGGGGGGGGTGGTGGGGAAGAGGGGGAGGGGCTGCTGTTCCAGGAATCTGGTCAAGGGTAGCCGCGTGTTGAGTATACGGAACCTTTAAAAACTCATGGGTTTTGTATTAGAAATTATAGGCCCCTACTTTTTCTATTTTCCAAGGTTTTTTTTTTTTTTTTTTTAAGTCAAAAGAGTGGGGGCTGCAACCCAGCCCCTCCCTGGTTCCGTATGGCCCTGATAGTTAAGCCTATATAGGCCTATATATTTCATTGTTTCACAATCACATAAAATCACAAAATTTGGGAGCAGTTTTTAGCCTACATGGAAAAGGGAAAACAAAGCTAGCAAAACAAAATGACAATTAGAACTGAGTAATTTCATACTCGCACATCAAAATTGCATCTCACGCACAACGTACAGTATAGGCATGAGACATAGGAGTAGGCACAGTATGTTCATATATTTCCAAAGAGGTTTGTATACAAGTTAAAATCATTCTTTTTTACCCCAGTGACTACATGAAGGTGACATCTTTGCTCTTTTATTTAATATCAAGTGATGTCGAAATCACGCGATACGGCTTAAGGCGTGCGATTCCACAGGCAGATGATGTCTGCGAAAAACACCCCTTCCCCTCTATCTTAAAGGGATGTGATAGGCCTAAATATTACGTAGTTGAGGTGAGGATTCAGCTGTTAATTTTTCGCGAGATACTTAGAAATTACTATCTGAAATGTTAGAGAGCATACCAGGTACCAAAGTTTGTTAATCTATTTTGATGAAAATTGGTTTTAAATTGGCTGAGATATCCAAAAACAGAGTAAAACAAAGATATCCTAATAAATATCTGGTCCCACCTTTTATTATAGGACCACTTTGTTTTGGAAATATTTATGCTCTTTCATATCTCATAAGAGGTTGCTCATTATCACAAAATATAATTATCAAAAATTGGAAGCCCAATCTCAACAGAACTGTACAATCCGTTTGATGGTGATGTTGCCAACTGAAGAAACTGGAATCAGAAATATACACGCACCCCCCCCCCCTTGAAAAAAGCTGGTGACACCCCTGTAATGAACCAATGGAGCGGAGGATTAGGGAACTCACTTTCTCATTCTCATCTCTATTACCCTAAACTCTGAAATAGTGCCCTAATTTGACTTTCTGAAATCTATTCCGATTTCAGAATATCATATACATTCATGTTTTGTCATTCGGACATTCTTTTTTTTTAAGTTTGAGGGGGTTATAGAGTTAATCATGGATCATGACACTGGACAGTCATGTAGCCCAAGCGACCCCACAGCTGTTCCGATGAGCAACGAAGTGACAGTTCTACATCGTGGTACGAATCATTCAGTTTGTCTTTTAAATGCCGATATACAGAACAATGACTACATATACGTTGTATAACGGGACAGAGAAAGCGCTGCTCTGAGTTTTATGTGTGGCCATAATAATCAGCACCAAACAATGAGCTATAGAAATGAGTCATCCTGCGAGACGGTTTCTTCCTTTTATCTCATTTTTATTCGGCTTCGATGCAATGACGACGGTTAAAGGTAAGTCTCCGCTATGGGACACTAGCAAGTGTATGGTCTTTCCAGCGTTTTCATTTTTTTTTTTGAAAGGGAAACCCACACTGCACTCAAGATGACAGCTGAAAAAATTCAAGCACATGGAATAAGAGCAAGTAAAGAAAAATATCTCATGGAATTCTGTTGTGGAGTTTTCATGTTATAAGCTTCAGCAAAACTGTGACATTGTTCATAATTATGCACATGCGACAATAAGGTTATTATCTGAGAAAAAAAAAAGTTTCTCACTGTAATAGTCATTCTATATCTATTTTGTAAATACTAAGCAGCTACCCCTCTTCAAAGTAATTATTGCAAAATCGTTTCCACTCGAGATATTTTAAGCAGGGTTAAAATTTCTGCTTTTTTAATTCATGTATAAAAGAAAAAGAAATTTAGTGAACATGCATGAAATAGGGCCTATATTACTGTGTGGAAATGAATGGGAGACTAATGATATTGATGGGCCATGACATAATTTACCTCATCTAATTTGCACAGGGTATCACTGTGACAAAATATCTCTGTTCTGCGTGGGGGTATAAAAGTCAAAAGTCTCGTGAGACTTGGTGAGACTTTTAAGTTCCATAACTTTCTTGTTCTAAGTTTGATCTAATGAAATAATAACTTTGACTGTGTGAGTAATCACATCCAGTAACATTAAGTTGACTATGTGGTTGATTTTTACTTTAAGCATAGTAGAGGCATGGAGCTACAGCTCCGTGGTAGAGGCCTATATGGTTACCCACAGTTGACCCGTATGTTCCATATAGCCCCCTTATAGTACGTCACTTCCCCCCCCCCCTTTCATTTCTCCCATCACCACTCTCAATCGACTCATTAGTGTCAAGTTACGATCGTAGTTATTGTAGGGACCTGGTCGACGGCATGGTTTGATCAATCTTATGTAGTCTTGAGTAGATTAAAACAAACTGTTTTCCTATCACACTGTTTTAATTTCTCTTTGAACAATTTTCTCAAGCTTTTGCAAAATTTACTTTGCTTGGCAGGGTTTACTCCATTGTTACGGGGAAAGCGCCAAAAAAAAAAAAAGAGGATTAAATTAAATCTTTATATAAGATTAAGTCACTACACTTTGCACTCATAGCGCCTGAGCGGTCATACAAGACAGCTCATCTGTTTTACTACACTTTAAAGGACTACAACAAACATAGAAATATGATATTATTCTCTAGGCCCCTACTGCAGTCCTTGCCAGCTAGTCTTGCTCGATGATTCCTCCTAAACTCCAAGTGGAGCGGACATTCCTCGCGTGCCTTGCATGTTATTACGCATGCGCCGTCGTGCGACTCCCCGCTATCCCAGCTCCCGTGACGTATTCCGTTGGAGGTACCTTCGTTCGTTCACTTCTTCACGGGTTTGGCAGCATCCGACGAGGTCCCAGCTTTGGTCATTTCATCAGGAATAAGTGCAGGCACACTCCAAACTTTCCACAATGGTGAGCGTTGTTCAACATTTTCTTTTCTTTTATCTTATGTCGAACATTTTCTATAGGGCATATGATGCTGTTTGCTTCGTCTTATTTGTTACCACTACCACCAGGGGAGTATTTTAGAGAAACTGGAGATGTCTTTGCGGTCATGAAAAAATACAGAAGTTTAAATGAAATCACAAAAGCAACGTTTATTCTTATATCTGCCTATTGTGTGAACACTGCATTTGGTCACACTTATAAGAGCTACTGGGCATTGTCATTATTGCAAAATTTGCAAGCTTTATTTGAATGACTGTGACTGTTCTAAATAACTCGATGCTTTGAGCACGCTCGACCGTGATGGCAAATGCTTTAAAATCTTTATTCATTCCCGTTTTAAAGAACCCTATCAGGTTTTTGTTGTTCCTAATTTCAGCGGTGTACTGCCTAGATACGAAGACAGGTTATACTTTAATTCTTGTCTTAAGTGAGGATTGAAGATGGAGGGCATGATGCCAGAAACTTGCTAATTATTTACCCCTCCAAGGAGGTCCTTCCACGCTATCTACTCGAGTATTATGATTCCTCCTAAGAATTTTGCTCATGTCGCCTAATTTGACCGACGCACCTCCTTTTCCTTTCTTTGAGCTTTTCTTTGTTCTTTTTTTAAACAGAATCCCAAGTTCTCAGAATCAAACCAGCAGGGTGAGTTCATTCTCTCTCTCTCTCTTTCTTTCGCTTTCTCATGAAATTATATATCCTAGTAGTCCATACTCAAGAAGCTTGTGTTGCATAAACAGACATTTTGTCATGCTTCTGTAACGTCTATTGCAATCTGGAAACAATGAACTCTGACCAATATGGACTATTATCGTGATTATAGACCGCACGATAATCGCGGGGTCCATTGTGGCAGCCTGAAAGTAAGTATTCGGCTGGGCATGATCCTTTAAAATGCGCAACGAAATTCCAATTACAGCATGGCAACCATGATTACCCCTCGCTCCTCCCATCCCCCATTAAGAATGATAATCTCGTTTTTGCTCCCAATTTGTAGTTCTCAATAGAAATTTGAGTCTTGAGCTGATATCTTAGGTATTTTTTCTGCTTAAAGCGATGTCGCCCATAAGTTCTTTCATAATTCAAAATGTAATTCATTTGAATAAAAACTAATATTTCGTTCGTTTATCGACATTACAGCATGATAATGTCATATTCTATACATTGTCGGCGCAATTAGATTGCACAGCCATTGCAATCATAAAGATTATACAAGGAGCAATGATCGACATCCGAGCAAGCAACGTTGTCATTGTGATGACGTCATGATGGCGGCGAATTTAGTGGCTAATTCAATCCTATATTCCGTATAAACCAAGTCATCGGTGTATATACGGCGCTTTCACGCGACAAAAGAATTCAACTGCGTTGTTATCGTCAGTCCACGACGTGAGAAACCAGAATAAACACGATGCGCTGCAAAGAAGACTAGCAAAATGTCCTATAAAATCTGTGTAAATTGTTCGTGATGGCGATTAAACGCGTAAATTTAGAGAAAGGATTACAACCTGTAAGCTTCGACCTGCGCCATGCTCACTCGTAAGGCAAACATTGTTCTTTATTGTATACTTTGAAGGGTTGATGTCGAAACGTGTTCATTGTCCGTCATCGATAAAAAAGAACATTGGTATTATTTTTCTTGATCTCATTTTCTTCGTTGTGATGGTTTCATAAACACTTTGTCAGAATTAACGATTGTTGCCATTACTTTCCAATAAAATACCACCTTTGATCATAACTCACACTAAGATTACTGAAATACGCCAAGCGGTCCATCTCCCGTGAACTCCGGCAGAAGAGTAAAGTTTTGTTATTAACAGTCCTCACTGTGGAGTAAATTATCATCGCACAGCAATTAACTTAGTCGTCATATAGACTTCCATACATGATACTCGCTGATTATGACGTGGAAGAATCAATTTCTGCATTGGTGATCTGCTCCTTTAGTCTTATTCAGAGAGTTGACAAAATTACGATGAGATAGCAAACTATTAAGAGGACTCTAAAAACACTGTCGAAACTGTTTTGAACAAGTCAAGCCATTATACTATCTTTTCTGCCCATTTTCATTATGGAGGTAATCATTTAGTGCAACGGAATGCAAGGTAACGAGAAACCGCAATATTCAGACATGACGTGGTTCCATTCAGTGTCGAGACTCATTAAGAATAATCATTTTATTACACTCATAGCACCTCCCAGTACACTGAACATGCATAAAGTAGAAAAAAAAGTATCATTTCCATTCGCAGAATTAATATCTCAACCATTTTAGTGATTTTGAAAAATGTATGCAAATTAATTCTCAGCAGTTTTAAGTTCATGTTTGTTTGTGGGGGTGTTACTGTGAACGATTGTGATTTGGAGTATTTTTGTTCCAAGAGTATAGATTTCATTTCATTTCATTTCATTTCACTTATTTCATTCCTTCTTTCGTTTTCGTCAAACATAACACGAAATTAATCAGAAGATATAACATAGGCATGCATTCGACTTTACATGGTAGATAATGGTTAACAAATAGGAAATTATACATGCATACCGGCAGAATACAAAGTTATGTCTGGAAGAAAAAAAGAAAGAACTGAGAGGTTCACTGAAAAGCATGCTTGTAAATTGTGAACCACTCAAAGGATTCTTGTGAATACATTAAATTTTTTTTTACAAAGACAGGAGAGAACAAGACAGGACAGAACAAGACAGTAGAAACACAACGACATTACATGACTTTACAGTAGGGTGTACCATGACAGTAATAAAACACAAAAAGAATAATGGAAAGAAAGGAGAGAAAGAAAAAGGAAATAAAAGGAAAAACCAACACGCTGAACATCGGTATCAGAAGAGGGAATTGAGGTGCTGAACATCGGGATCAGAAGAAGGAATTGAGGTGTTTCAGCTCAATCAGCCGAGCAAAGTTTATACAAATAAGATAATGTAAAAAATACACAATGATGAAATCAATGATTGACGATGAACCCCTAGGCTGTAAATACCAGCTAAGTAATGAATTGTATATATCTTAATATGAGTTCAGCAAAAGATATTTTAACCTTCGCTTAAACGAATTCAAAGATAAGGAATTTTTTATAATTGAAAGGGTTAAAGTACATGCAAAAAACTGAGCGATATCGACTCCGAGCATTTGAAATGTCAGCGACATGCTAAGTATACATCACCTTCCCCATGGCATCGCAAATTTCCATGTTCTGAAACTACTCTCAGCTGTTAGCCATTATCCTGTTCCCTCATCCCATGGGGGGAAATTGTCTAGTAAATACTCAATTAAGATTTACAGAATAGATTTAGAATTATTTCACATTTAATAGAATACGTCTCGAATGACAGAACAGGGAGTTTTATAATCGCATTGCTCTGATGAAAGAAAAAAGGAGAAGAAACTTCGCATCAAGACTCTCTGGCCAGACTATAGCGAAAGGAATTGTTAAGGTCCCTTTTCAACCCATGGTTATAAGAACTGTGATCTGCGAAGAAGTACACGTATGCTATCAGTACAGATACTGTCCCCTTTAACTGTCATACCTTTGACCTAATCTAAATCGTGACATCACTGTTGTGTTCGTCTGTACATGGTCACATTGTCTGCGTCTTCAAAGAAGCTGAGAGAAAAGAGGAAAGGCGAAAGTTTGACAGCGCGCCTTTTTCGGGCCAGCAAATTCCCAATTCGACAGAACCGTCACTGCCTCGGCCTATCAAACCGCAGCAGGAATTCTTGGCATCCCTAGGCCCGACCCGCAGCCTGCGCAGACTCCCGTGCGCAGCTCATCCCATTTACCAAATTTGTTCATTCATCTCCAGTTCATGCTGTAGGCATGGTGTCGTGTGCATGGATGTTTATGCAGTCCAGGGTTTTATCGGGCGCCGTTGCCACCCTTTAATGTTGGCTCTTGCTCTTAACAGGGATGTCATATCTCTCACCGCTGATGAAAATAACGAGTATATTGTTTTATGTCTGTGGCTACTTGCCAGCAGGTCTTGGCGATAAGGATGTATATTCGCGTTACTAAAAGCCAATTCACAGATACAATATGAGCATGTGCAGATAAAGGTCATTGGAGACATTCTCTTGAAATTTACTTGTAACTGAGGTACATGTATTTGAAACAACTGGACAGTTCTTCATGGAACTGTTTTTTAAATATTCATGTATGACTTGGGTGCATAATATCAAATTGGAAAGTACAGGTGAATGTGCATTCTTTACAATCAAGTTAACAAAAGCTATTCAATGCGGCACTAACATGATTGTGACTTACCTCTTTCATATTGGCTGTTTTCAATTGAATTTTTGATTAAATGATTGATCCATGTTTTGAAAAGTCTATGATTCAGAGGTCATTGCAGACTACTGCTAACTGTGAATCGCAGTACTCAGTAAATGGTTTATTAGCGCTTCATGTATGTTTATCGCTGTTCCTTCCGTTGTGTCCCATAGTAAGGGAGACCTCCAGATGATTTCTAGAATTTTGCATTTGAACATAATAAAATGCTTATACTTTGTAAAGAGTTTCAGAATTTATTGTGATATGGAAGAGAAATGAGAATGTTTCCAATGTTCATAACAAATCACAATGAACAAGGACGATGATAGCAGCTCCACAAAAGAATGCGTGATTGGATAAAGGTATACAGAACAAAAGAAAACAGCCATGCATAGATTATACACAGGTGAACCTGTTAAGCAAGTGGTATCATGGGAGCTCTTATGCCATCATCCTCGTTCAGTGTATTTTCTTTTTAATCTGCTCAAGGACCACAATAAATTCCACAAATCTCAGCGTGGCACTGTATCTACTTATGTACTACAGTACCTGATATGAAATTATATGGGCCCTTTTAAGTTATTAAAAACCTTATTTCCATGCACTGATGTAGTTACTCTATGTAGATGCTAAACATCTCATTTGAATCTGACATTGAGAATTCGTAGTTCTGAGACATTATGTTGGGTATCAAGAAATACTGCTAGAAAGTAATTGCCTCTTCAACAATAAAGAAAGAATCTCAAACATTCAAACCACATCATCCAAAATGAATTCTGCTAACATCGTCTAATCCTTCACCACCAATATCAAGATGAATACGGTTATACATTTTGTCATAAAGTGTATTGTAACAAAAACACCATCATTATCAAATAACATTCAAGCAATGAGATTGATGAGACGGGAGATGTGACCGTACTTAATTATTATTTCCATTCTATAAGCATTTTCATTTTCTCTCCCTTTTTCAAATCTCATGATGCATGCATGTTCTATTTCTGAGTGTTATTCTGCGACACCATTATGCATTGTAACCTACAATCAGGCACAATGAAGAGAGGCTAACGTAAAGAGTCAGGCATAAATTTCATGATCTTAGATAATTCACATTCACTGAGGTCTTCTCGGGTATAGTGTATCTCAAGATTAAATGGCATTCAGTCAAATACTGCATGTTTCATGAAGCATATAGAAAGATATCTATGTCTTTATGTATATAAACACAGGTATCCTTTTTTGTGTCAAACAAGAGTCGACAGTGAACCCCCAAATTGGGATTTCACTGCAACCAGTCCCAATGATGTATGCCGATATCAAATCGGAAATACGACACCTAGTGAAAGAATGCTTTAAATCTGGAAAAGGAAAGTAACATGAACAATTTTGTCTGTGAACCAACATCATGGAATATGAAAATATGGCCAAAGAAGCCCCACTCATCGCCATCAATGTCAAATTTCAACAAAGAATTATATTCTTTTTTTTTTAGCTCATTACTTCGACAGTTTTAGCGTGCAAAGTTCGTTGATCAGTATGATATTGGAAACGCACTATATATAAAAGACTAATCATTATAATTTTATGATCATTATCATTCATCATGGTTATTATTAATGACAACCCCTGAAAAGAGAGAAAAGTGCAATTTGTATCCAATGAAGATTAATCTATGCGAGCGCTTGATTAATGTAGTGACCCAGTAATCCGTGCGTGCGTTTCCCTCCCTCAGAGTACAAGGACACCTTCCTGATGTGGGACAGGAAAGGTGACCAGAAGGTGGCCGTTCCCCACGTCGGTCACGTGATGAGGTCGCTGCTGTGGAACCCGACTGAGAAGTCACTGAAGAAGGTCATCGGACCAGACCGCGACGAATGTAAGCTGGCCTTCCCAATTATTATGATTAAAGAAGGAATCCACTCCAAAGTTGTATCGATTTTATAAGAAAGAGGAGAAAATTCCGTGCAGGAAAGTGCAAAAAATGATCAAAATCGGATGAGAAATAATTAAGTTATGACATTCTGAAATTTCAACATTTTTCAGATATATACGAAAATGACAAAAATCTCATATTTTAGCTGTATAAACATAAAACTTGCCTTAAAACCAACGAACAATCGTTACCTCTGATATATTTTGGCATGGGAATATCCGTTTATCTGTATTAGCTAAAACTAACAATTTTCCGAATTTCATACATAACATATACATGATATTATCAAATTTTGTGGGGGCATGATATCGTCAACTCGTGAAAAGGGGACACACGAACTTCAAAACTCACTTTATTAAATATGTTTCGAGTCAACGCCAACTGTAAATCAACCTGCTCCTCGCTTTTTGCGTTTTTGCAGACGACCGCGTTTCGTTCGAGGAATACTTCCCCATGATGAAGGAGGTCTGCACGGGAAAGTTTGGTACGGCCGATGACTTCACAGAAGGTCTCAAGGTGTTCGACAAAGACAACAGCGGCAATGTAAACTGCGCAGAAATCCGCCACGTTATTTGCACGCTAGGTGGGTATAATACAACGTCACTGCTGTGTGGCGCCAGAACAGGCCTATCATTGTTCGGTTGACTATTGGTGCTCTTGGTCTGTACTGATCTTATGAAAATGAGATCTATTTTTTTTAACCTTGTAATATTTTCATTTTATGATCAAACGTACGTATGGAATGCATGGTGATACACAGACCAAAATGCGGATTTCATGACTGCCTTTAGTATCAGAAGATTTAATTTAAAAACAAAAGAAAACCAAAAGGACCGCTAGAAGCATACTTCACTCAACAAGCTACGAAAGAAGAAAAAGACATAGCATGTAAATCAATTCACACAAAAAAGGATATAAAAAGCTGGACTATTTTTTTTTTCTCTTGAATTATCACGCTTTTATTTTTCTGTCTTGATTTTCCTGATTTCCCTGTTGTATCAAGCTTTTCATGTATTTCACAAAATTTGATGTATCATTAAACTTATAACCATACCTTTTCCTGGACAGGAAGAATGGGTGCGTTCTGTGGGCAAAAATGAGTATATGGCTCTTTAGCGGTGTCCAATTTCACTGCAGGTCTATCTATCGTTGCTCTCATCATCATGCTCATAAACTTTATACCGTACTCGGGTGTCGTTTTAGACGGAAGATAAGTTTAATGTAATGTGATATACAAATACAAAGGCAAAAAGAGATAATTGGTTTGTGTGTAAACAAGATTTCTTTGATACAGTCGCCTTTGATTGCTTTGAGTGTGAAGACGTTATTCGCAGATGTCTTGAGACTCTACTCAGCCTCGGGTTTTAAAATTGCAACTTGCAGAGACTTGAGTGCGACTAAGCTTTTACTTCACTATTGTTTCATGCAGGTGAGAGGTTGGAAGAGGCCGAAGCTGACGTCATTCTCAAAGGCATGGAAGACAAGAAAGGAATGATCGCCATTGAGGGTAAGACAAAGACATTACATAATGTTTGCCACCTCGTGCCTCGAAGTGTAACAGTGATGAGGACATATTAATGATAATCATGAATAAAGATAATAATGGCAATAATAATGATAATAATAATGATAATAATAATAATGATAATGATAGCAATAATAATTATAACATTAAGGGCCTGATAGTAACAATGATAATGATAGCCATAATGAAGGACTGATATAATCAGTGTCAATCTTTATTATTCTTATTCTCATCATTGATATCATTATGATCTCATTTCAGAAGGATAGCCATATCATTGTGAAATCCCCGCAATAAGAATAAGAATATGAAGCTTTTGAATGTTGACAAAATGAACGTTTTCAAAAATACGTACAGTTTTATGTCATGCGGTATTTAATAACAAAACACATGGCTGATCTCCAGGCCTAACTGGATTATCACAATCGATGTAAATATATAGTCGCCAAGTTTAAAAAAAAATTGAGAATAGACAGAACATAAGACTGGCTTGTATATTTTTGTATGTATTGAGGTTTGTTCGTGAAACTGTTAATTTAACCAATGTTGCAAATTCTCATCCATACTCCAGTCACCCGATTCTCTAGTTTTTGATTGTTGGAAATTTGTTTTATTATCGTTCTTCCTTGTCCCCTTCCCTCACTCAGTAAAGGGAAAACGTAAATACGCTAATGCGCTAATGTGACACAATAACAAAAGACATATGATAGATCTAAAGTTGATGTCAACAAGATGTTATGGTTGTATCAGTGATGCTAAATTTAAAACATTTATTGTTTGACACTATCATAGCGACAAAGTTTTTGCTATAGTGAATTTGTCTGTTAAAGAAGTGGGCAAAAAGCCACGACTTGTTGCAATGATGCCAAACCATTTTGCGTACACAAATGGCGCCAAAGTCGAACATTAAAGCAGAAAATTAAAACCTTCAAGCAACACATAATATTAAAGCAGTTATTCATCTGACTCATCATCATTAATTCAAGTGATATCAATATTTATTGGGGGTCCAAATCATAGCTTTGTCAACTACATAAAAATGCGAAATCGCCACTTTGGAAACTCAGCGCATGCGTGAAGTCGATTAATCGCGCATCGCCCCCATTGGATGCGAATAAGGAATCTTGTTTCTTACTTCATAATGGATGAGGGAGAAGACTTTACGCATGCGCAGCAATTGCCGATGTGACGACACCATCGCAGTTGTTTCTTTGACAATGTCATATCTCTACTGTTATGTTAGATGAAGAAGGTCGAAATCGTATCATAAAATTTGATCATGATATACGAAACGCATTCATGAATTCCATGGATTTCTGCTCACCGGGTCTTTGATTCAATTTGTGTCAAAACATGCACATTTGCTGCAGTTCTTTCTTCTGAATAAATCATTTGCATGATCATGCCTGTCTTTGAAGTCGTCATCTTGCACACAATTGCTGAGAAAGTTATTTTTTAAAGATGTTGCCATTTGTTGAAGCAAGCACCCCCCCCCCCCCAAAAAAAAAAAAAAAATCGCCACAAAAGCAAAAGGATAAATATGCATGTCAACTCTTCGGAATTCCACAGGTTTGTATGTAGGCCCTATAAATGACTTGTTAAAAGTGAATGTAGCATCGATCAGTCTGATAACGCAACCTTGAAAGCAATGCTGAAAGAAAATTTTGTTTAAAAGAAAAGAAAGAAAAGAAAGAAAGAAAGATGAAAACAACAACACCTGCTAAGATGTTATTTTTATGTGACGAAGACAAAGAGAGCTAAACTTCCTAAAGTCGACTGTCAGAAAATCACATGTCATAGAAAAGTGATGGGTGCATTTTAACATCATTTTCTATCAGTGATCTTAAATGTCAGGAATTTCCTAATCATATCAGGTGGTCACATATCCAGAGAAACATTTACGGTTATTATCCTTGACAATTCTCAAGGTAACATTCATGATACGCAAAGCCTGAAGAACCCAAATTATTATCATACCCGAATAAAGAGTTGTTAATTCTTCATCTTCCTCGGTCTTTTGGTTAACAAAAAAAAAAAGATAAATAAAAAAATGAAACTGAGAGTCTGTGACAAATTACATCACAGGATATGTTGAGGTTTCGTAGAACAGCTCGTGAAGTGAACAGTCGTAATTGCGTAATTCATGCCGAAATTCGATTTATCATCTTCTGTTTGATAAGATTGCAATTTAAAGTTAGCACAGAAAGTTTTTGTTCGTTTCTCATGAGATAAAAAACAAAACAAAACTACTTACTCAACTATTGGATATCTCATCCTGAAAACAAAAAAGTTTCATTGCCGCGCAATGGAACAATCATCCCATTTACACTGAAACCTTGAGGATACCCGTCATCACTTTTAAACAAGAAAGCACATTCTGATTACTGTTCGTTTCCTCAATATTGTATCGCTTTGATGCTCCACTGCTTTTTTTTTTTTACTTTATTAATTCATTTTGTATTTTTATACACTTTCTATTGTAGAGAAAGTAAATCTCATGCGTTAACCAATGTCAAAAATGTTTCTTTTCTCTGAAAACAGACTTGGTCAAGAAAATGATGGTCAATGTCTTGGAGGGCATGTAGAGGGGCTCTGAGTGCTGTGCATGTTGGAGTCTGCAACCATCATCCCATCTTCGTCACTTGCGATAGTGCGAATCGCATCATTGATTTCAAGGAAAACCGCCAATCCATGCTCTGCTTTTCTATCTTTCTCTTTTTTTTTTCATCTTCATCGTCTGCATCACGAATGCTGCTTGGCACGGGAAGGGTTGGTAACGGAGGGAGATGAAACGCGAGAAAAAAAAAAATGGGGTGGGAGGAAAGTCTTACGGACATAAACATTGATGTGGATGGTTGTCAGTTATTCAGTTCAGTTCTCATTTAGGTTTCTCTAATAAAAACGTAAGGATTTGTCTTTCTTTCTCCAATGCTTCCATCGGGTAAAGCTTGTGGCATCATGGGAAAAATAATCATTGCAAAGCTTTGGGGCTCTTTTTATTGGAGATGGAAGAACAATGAGGTGCATGAAGTGAAAGGTATTTTCATGTGAGTGTGTGTGTGTGTTGCTAAAGTCAGGACGAAACTGTACTCGAACGCAGTCTGGCACAAATCTTTCGAAAACAAATGAGAAATTATATTGATGAAATGAAGGTTATCGACAGGTAACACCCTGTTGTGTTGGCACAGCAACAGATAGTACGGCCTATGAAGGCACGTAGAGCGATGCTCTGAGAGGTTTATCTGAGGAAATCCGACGGATAACCTTTGTGGTTAGTCTGTCTTTCCAGTACACATTCGTCCTGACAAAACAAATTCATGATCAAAGCAGACAAACACCAGTGAATGAAATTCCATTTTGCTTCGAATCACATCGACCATTCATTGAAAAAAATCTCAATTCTGCGGAGGAATCCAGGAATTGGCTGCAGCTCATGTCGATGACATTGAGCAACATTATTGATGAACGCTATACGGACCTAGACAGTCACTATCTACCGTCCAAACAGCTGTTCAGAGGCTTTTCCAACTATCTGAGATGCATGTACACACATTCATCGACATTTTTTTTTTCGCGTTTTTGAGGTTGCTACATCATCATCACCATCATCATCTGTCCACGTTGCCATTTTGAGATGCATGTCGGATTGTGCGCACGAATTTGTGAAGAGAACGGGTGCCCTGCCTAATGCATTATTTTCGTACATTCTCTTTCTCTCTCCTCTTCGCGAACAGCCTTCGTCAAGAAAATCATGTATAACCTCCTGGATGAAATATAAAATCTCAACGATGTGCAGCATTTTTTCTCTTTTTTTTTTTTCGTTTTTACGACGACGAGGAGTGGGTATAGTTTCAGCAAATGATTGTCAAGAGTGTTCATCGCACGATGTAAAATCGCAATTATCGCATATCAGTATCGACATCATCTTTGCGGTTTATAGCATTACATACGCAAGATTACTGAATTAAACGGGGTTTCATGATATTCTGCAATTGGCGGAGGAAGAAAGGGTGACAATATATCTTACCATCAGCTCCCATTTTTTCCATGTTTCAAATCTTATCTACCAGACTCGAAGTGACTTACACGGAAGCGGGGTCCAATTACTTGAAGAATGCCAACGGAGATGGGGAATAGGGCCATTGAAAATGAAGTCTTTATTCGTGTTTTCAAATTGTGAAGTAACCAAGGGTAACTAAGTAATAAAGACAAATTCGCTCTGAAAACTAGAATGAAGCTTTCATAGAGCAAAATGACAGACAAGACCTTTTTTATACATTCTGTATACTGTTCATTTTAGTTTCATTTATCTTACAAGTTATTATTGGTGTGTCAGCTGTGTGTGTTATTTATTGCGTAAGTTAAAACAAAAACAAAAACAAAAACAGGAGTGAGTGACAATAACCGAAGAGCTTAATGTTTGTCTTATCTCACTGACATTCGTCTTACTTTTCTAATTGATTTTCTCCGTTTCTAATATCGTTTACATCTGCTTGAATCACAACTTTAGACAGGTTTAGGAATCAGGGATATGGGTGTGCAATACATTAGCTTAAGTAACCATTTTCATCGGTGTCAACAATAGCACTTTTTCAGTTGAGCCAAGAAATCTCATTACAAATAGTATATTTATTCGCCACTGAATTGCAGTAACCGAGGCGGCCGTGTACGGAATCGGTCTTCTGTTTTCCTTCTTTGCAACATCTTCAATTGTGTGTCATCTTTTCATGTGTATAAAGGTTAAATCTTGTATAAAATTGTTGCCTATTTGTCGAACGGTGATTTTGTTACAGAGATTAAAACTGTGGCAATTTTCTGAAGTGTAAAGTGTATGTTGATCTTGCTTCTTTCGTTTGTTTTACAGTGCGACAATTTTGTCTTACACACATTGATATTGTCACTGTACGTAGCAGCATTGTACTTGATTATGATGTATTTCATCATCAAAGTAGCTTAGCTATAGCAAAACTTGTCTTTAATTTACATTGTTACCATTTTTTTTTGCACCCCTGCTCGCAAAACAATTACTTCATGTTCATGAAATATGTAAACATATATATACATATATATATATATATATATATATATATATATATATATATATATATATATATAACACAAACGAGTTAATATTAATCCATTGTTAATATCATTTACAATAGATTGATATTAACTGGTTTGAGTTTATATATTGAGTATATACGTATACATGTAAATACATATTATATATGGCACAGAACATATTAAAGCATGTCAAAACATGTAGATCAATGTCCAATGATGGTGTTAACACACATGGGGGACTGATATGGGGAATGAGAACTCACGAATACATCACGTTCAGGATTCCACGCATGTACAAACATCAAGACTATCTCAAATTACTTCTTGCAGACACGTTTAATAGAGCTCTCGGCTGTTGAGGGACGGTACATCTTGTACAAGGTATGTATCGGTTCATGAAGAAAGAAAGAAAATCAAGATACTAGAAATTAGTTGATAAAGGTGATTGCTGGAGATTTTGAATTTGCAGCCCATGATTTGATTCATATCTATATATATGAACACATCAATAAAATGCTAGAAATACAGGAAGAAACACAAATTCTGCATCAGCTTTAGATTTTTCTATGCAAGTACCTTTAGAATTCTTCAGAGTGCTTTTGAAATTCCTCACAAACAAGGCCAGTCAGATATCGCCTATGTTATCTCATTTTTCGTTTTCATTGTGGCCTGAGATATGAAGAAATAGTTAACCCTTTTTGAATCAAAATTCACTAATGCCTTTGGCAACTGATCTTCACCTTTATACGACCAGTTTAGCGGTTACATTTGAACACACTACACAAATGTGGTGAAAAAAAAAAATCTTGCACAAAGATATAGTTTTTCTATATACATGAATACAATGAAAGACAGTGAATCAAGGCAAAAGCTATTTTGCAGTTTCTTAGGCAGGCTCAGAAATATATACACATTTTCTTTTCATGGTTGAAGGATAACAGTTTTCTTTACCATGAACAAAAATGAAAGACAATTGTGTATAAAGTAAAAACCTGTTCCAAACCTTTTTAACACATATAAAGTCTTTCTGACAACAAGGTTGGTAATGACAACACAAGATTAATCTAAATTTACAAATTTTTACAAGAAAGCTAGTGATGAGTATGATTGTATGGATGTGCACATCTGTACATTCTTCACATATACAAATAAAATGGGGGAGATTATCTTTACATGAAATAGAGGGAATGCATTTTCTACCTGCAAAAGTGTCTCAGAAACAGCACCAAATATATACAAAACAAGTTTCAATACATAAAAAAAAAAAACCAAAGCAATGTACTCAACATGGCGCAAGAAGCTCATAGAGCGGTTTCACACTTGCAAAGCAATAATTTGTAATCAGGTGTCTGAAACAAGTTTCAAATCATGTTTAGAGTGTTGCAGTGTTCAGAAGTAGCGAGAAGAAGTGAGTCTCCTCACCAACCACTAACTGCAATCAACTTTCCCATAAAACATCATGGTCTCTAAGTCAAACATGCAACTCTTAAAAAACAGTTAAACTTTGAATATATACCTTTACGTGTGCACCATGGCGGAAGCAAATACTGCATGACACTAAGTGTATTTCCTTCTCTGGAGGTCAATTTGTTGCAAAAGCCAAACTAAGCAGAGCTTACTTTTAAAACAATGAATAGACAACGACAGCATAAACATGATTTGAGACACATGTCTGGGAGAAATATTGTTTTAGGAAACATGATTCCAGTTTGCTGTCAGACTTATGAAAATATCTTGATTGTGATGAAATGTGTCTTTTTAACACACATATAACAAGGTCTTTTATAAGTGTGCAAACCCTCATTGATGAGATAGAATGGACTACAGGAAGTAATGCCCACACATTATTTTCTTTTTCTATTATACAGTCACACACATTCACTCAGACACATACATACATTACATCTTTATAATTACGTGCAAGACAAATATAGACTCTACACCTGTTATTGCCATTATTAAAAGATCATGCACTTAGATTGTCACATCTCATTACAGAATAAGACTGCTTTTTTCGGACCTACCACGCAATTCTCAAACGAAATGCAATACAGTGCTGCTTTTGGTGCTGCTGCACAGAAGCACATCTTGCTTTACATAGCCACATAATCATAATAATCCTATACATTTCATCTCTTTCACAACCACTTTCCAGCAAAGTAATATCTTCAAGACCAACATACCACACATCTAATACTACAATATTATCAGGACCAGCAGGTCCAAAGATTTGAGACCATCATCCCACAGATTTTAGTACAAGCCAATAATGTCAAGACCAGTAGTCCGAAAGAGTCTCTAAAAATATGTAATCTGGGGACCATTTCATGAAGGAACTTGTCGGATAAAATATCTGACAAGTCTCTTTTATCCGACAAGTTTTGAGAAATTCTTTAGTCTGATTGGCTGATTTCTCTGAACTTGTCGGATATAATTGACTTGTCGGACATTTTATCCGACAAGACCTTTCATGAAACGCCCCCCAGGTACATATGAATAACAAATCTTGATAAAGTTTTCAACATAGCCTCTCTGAATAAAAACGAAACAAACAAAAATATGATATTGGTAGATCCTCTCATTTTTGTGATACTTGATTTGGTTTGGTTTTTTTCAGTATACTCAATCACTCCCAGCAAAACATTATGCCATCTTGTGAAATTTCTCATTTATATCAAATATACAGATGTACTCTATATACATTACAAGGTGATAACAGAGTGAGCACTGACTTACAGAATTCTTATATATTCAAATCTGGTACTATCACAACACTTCAAAAAGGATCTCACCAAATAGAATTTGATCAAATATATATTTCATATACAGCATTCATTCTTTGGTATCAGTCAAAGAAATGTGTTTTCTTTATTTTGGGGTAATACAAGATTAGGACGGATAGATTTTTCAGTTTGTGTTTTTTATTTTCGTGAATTCATACTGCCCAGTGATTGCTTCTGTAAATGACAATGTAGAGGTATTTGTGGTACATTTTGTTGTCACTTGCATCCAGTGACATTTCTGAGGAAGCGTTGACGTAAAACTCAATCTGGCGCCATGCAACATTGCTACAATGTTTCCGTTCATTTATTACGTTCAGCAAAGGACCATGTGTATCTTACACCTCCTATTCATTCATGCTCCCTTGTGAAGACAGTGTGTTTTTACACCATGAAAGACTTTTCAAGGAAAACATTGTAATAGATATTCCTTTGACTCTGTTTAGAGAAGAATCATACATGATGTAATCACAGAATAAGAATCCCTGTGTCAGTTCATAACATGTACCTTGATCATAAAAGCTATGCGGTGCTTGAAACAGTACTAGTATTCGTTTTGTAATGTAGTAAAGAGAAATGAAGGCGGAATGCAATTCTCCAGTTCATCTCAGCTAGAATGTTCCCCCAGATCCCACCGCTGTTTACATGATGGAGCACACTGACGAGCTGGTTTCTTCTGTTGATCAGACAAAAACAAATTGTACAACAGAATATAATTGAAAAACATTAAAATACCAAAATACACACACAAACACGAAAGCAAGCTTACACAATCATGATTACATGTACTACACTGCATAATACCCAGGGTTGAGTGTACATGAACACTACCTTAGTTGGAGGTAGATTTCAGTCCCACCTGCTAACTTTTGACATTATTCATCATTTGATGGATCTACACATTCATGAGCATGAATCTCATCTGGAGTTGATTGCATACTGTACCTCAGCACTGCAGAACATGCAATATTCTATGCATGGGGTTGAACTTAGGATACAAGAAGACAAAGATAGAAGAGACAGAACAAAGAGAAGAAGAAAATGCAAAAGAAGAAAAAAACACACAAAAAGCTGGAAGAAGAAGATGAAGATGAAACAGATGGAGGGGAAGATGAGGAAAGAAAAGAAGAAAGCAATAGAATACAAAGAGATGGAAAAAGAAGGAGAAGCAGATGGAAAAGGAGAGAAGGATGATGAAAAGGAAGATGAAGAAGGAGATACAAACAAAGATGAAGGAGAGGGAGATAATGCGGTGATAAAGAAGCTCGAGGATAGCAGAAAAATGTGAACTTACTTCCTCCTGCAGCCCTGGGCTCTGGAGCGGAGGACCCACGGGGCTGCTTCAGGATGCCTGCAATGATCTTATCAGCCACCATGTGGTTGGATGCCACCAAGACTCCCTTGATGATCTGTGTCGGGATGCTCTTATGGCCAGACTGCTCGGCAGCATCCAACATCTTCTTCAGCAGGGCCTGAGGGTGGGACAAAGTGGATGGTGGAAAGAACGGTTAGGAGATGGGGATGAGTATACAAGTGTACCATCATTATAGAAGCAGAAAGATAAATATTCCAATGGGTTGTTTGTCTGAGCCCATGTTTTGTAGAGCATTATTACGTTCCTGCTTCTCAGCTGATGACAGGTCAGGTCATCGTAACATCCCACATTTAATCTAAATCAAATATTACTGACGAAATTCAAAGACGAAAATGGCTGCAAAGCAAACATACTGTATCTGTTTTCTGATTTCTTCTCAGCTTGTGAGCCACTTGTCAAGATTCTTTCACAGTTAATGAGTGACGGGGATGACTACAAAACTCACCATCTTCATGTCCATGCGTTCCTGCTTCTTCTTGTAGATCGCTAGTTGGAAGTGGTGTGCAACCTTGTTGGTATCTATAGTCTGGGGGACATGTAAGAAATGACGAAAAAACATGATGTTATTAAAGGTGCTAACTGACACTACAGAACCATCCCATTTCCATGATAAGAGATTTTGACATCTCCTTATATAGCACAACCGTAACTTCTAAGTTTTATGCAAGGCTCAACACTATTTTTTTCTTATGGCAGCCTAGCTGTGCCCTCAAAAAAAAAAGTCTTCTTTGAAAGTGGTGGCCTGATATCTATTTCTAGTGGCCCTGGGCCACCGGGCCACCGCTATTGTCTAGCGTTGTTTTACAGTAGCTTTTGTTTCATGGTTTTGTTATTTTCAGCATATAACAGTGTCATGTGCAGGTGATAAATTTTGGTATTACAGTTTTGAATGTAACCCAAGGGCAAAATTGAATCTACAATTCTCCTAGGATATATAACAATAGTCACAGATAATATTACTGTCATCTGTGAATATGGGATGAAATATGTTTATATATGTTTCCACCATACTCTTACCACAGCTTGCTGAAAGAATCTGTGCATGATTTTGAGCTGGTAAAATGCTTTAATAGGTCATGTTTGTTAGCTAGCTCATGGGGCAGTTAACAGCTGCTTCAATTTGCTTTGCATTGAATACTTTATCAGGATAGAATATCAGTAAGGAAAAAGAGCTGGTGTTGAATCCAGACACAAGAAGCCATAAAGTGAAACCATAAGAGGGGAACAACGACAAATAGACAAACTACAACTAAAAAGTATGCCCATTTTTTAAGAACAAAATATCTTTCTCTCTTTTTTTCTGTAAAAAAAAAAGTGTTTCAAAGTAAATGCCTTGAATATTGGATATACTGAATGAAAATCATACCTCCTAATGCATAAGAAGCCTTTCATTTAACACCAAAAGAAGTGAATATGAATCATCCAAGCAAAAGCTTGTGCATTAGTGCATTCGTAATTGGTGCAACTGACTTGGGGCACTAACTGATTTGTGTTTGAGACAGTGTTCATTACTTTAAACACAGCATTAATGATTTGTCATTCCTTCCTTCTTTGCTCACTATGTCTCTTTTTTCTACATTGTTTACATTCTGTAAGATTTATCAGGTAACGGTGAAATTGGAGAATATCTTAAAATCTCCCACTGGAAATACATATATGTATTTGACTGTGCATCAGAGGTAGAGAAGATTTCTGAGCAAGGATCTGCAGGATGTCTTTCAAACCAAAATGTGATTATCTGGGATTAGTTATCTATATTGTAATAATGGCACAGAATCAGCCGTGGCATCTCAGCAAACCACACAGTTCATCTTTATTGCTGCAATTAGATTGAAGTAGTTCACACCAACAAGTGCTCTGGTGCTGGCAAACTGATTACCTGTTTTGCTCTTGCATAGCAAACAAAACCCTTTGCTAAGATCACTTGTAAATTTAGTCAAACAAACTGTGATCATCAAAGATTAATCATGTTATTTTTAATATCTCAATGACATTCGACAGTTCAGCAGCATCACCATGAAGCAATGATGCACTACCTACTCATCAATCAACCAAATCAACAACCAAACGGTGTTATGTTTTAAAGTCTTTCAAGCTCCACAAGTTAATGGCAAGGGCCTTCACAAAAATAGCCATCATTACTCTCATAAGATAGTACACCTAAGAAAAACTTAACCCTATTTTAACTGGGCTATTTGAGACCAAGTTTTTACTGGGGGGGTCAATTTGACCCCCCCCTTCAGATCTCGGCCGCTGATCGCGCGATCGCCGCAAAATTTTGCCTGAAGATAGAGCTGGATGTCAACTACAAGATTACATGTTCATACAATAGAAAAATATTGGCTTTCTATTTTTAGTAAATTAATTATGCAAATTTATGCATGAAATCATATTTTCACCTATAACTCCATTAAAATGACTGAAGGATCTCTAAATTTTTGTGTCAGAGTTCCTCAAGACACATCGAACAATTTTCTTGTAAAAAAGTAACGAAATTAAAATCAATTTCTTTTGTTTTTGATTGTTTTATTAATTTCTTATGTATTTTATTGTTTTTCAACCTTTTGTTTTCTATTGTTTTTGGCCAAAATTTGTTGCAGGCACTTTTTCAAGCTTATCTACATTAGAATTGATTAATTTCAATGGTTAAAAGTTGAAATAATCTAATTTATATCGATTTAACAAAAAAAAAAACACAGTTTGCATTGGATTTGCACACAATATCATAAATTTGAGCCATTTTTGGGTTGACATGCATATGCAAAACATTATGTAACTTCAGAACAGTGTACCCGGACGTCGCAAATTTGGTCTCAAAATATGCGGGAGACTTTAATGAAAAAAGTCATGAAACAACGCGGCAAAATCTTTGCACGTTGCAGATTCGTAGCGCGAAATGTTGAGGGGGGCAATTTGACCCCCCCACCCCAGTTGGAATAGAGTTAAACCATTTACCTAGAAATATCACCAGTGACTGAACAATCAACATTGAGGAAGATTCATGCAATTGAAAGTAATTTCATCTGTGTGTATTCAGCCAAAGACAAAATCCAAATATTTTCAAATATTTAGAGCAGAAAGTTTCATGAAAGTCGTCATATTTGTTGATTGACACTGGGATACACTATCAAGACAGCAGTGCATGGTTATGACACAAAATCACAGCAAACACCTCTGACATGAATGTCATTTGTTAATCACTCACTCATCCACCATAAGTCAGAAGAAAAATAAAAAACAGAAAAAGAAATCAGGCTAAAACTTACAAAGGGATTCCCATCTGGAGACTAATAGGAAGTATTATGGAATCAGTGAAAATGGATTATGGAAATGTCTATCACATCAATATCATAATAACAATAATAATAGTTATGATAGTGGTTATTTGTATAGCACTCATGCCCACCTTTCGTGCTCATGGCACTTAAATCAAAAGCAAAGCTCTGCCAGAATTGTCAGAGTGAAAAATGACTGTAACTTGGAAACACACACACACATCAAAAGCATTTCCTACGTTTTGACAGAAATCCAGACTCCGAGATCACCAAGATATTTATCAAACTTATCATTACCTCATGTTACACTTATGATCTTATGTCTTGAACGATCAAAGTTGAATAGGATATTTGTCTTTTTCAATGAAGCATGATAAAGGATGATTTATTTTTGTTCTGAACTCTTAAAATATGTAATTAGAACATGCAAGTAGTGTATATTCTTTAATGAATCAAAGAGGGTCACAGAAAACTACAGAAGTTACAATCACCTTGACATTTTTAAAATGTCAAGTTTGTCAAGTTTTCTAAAAGCAGAAGGGAAAAAAAGGTCAACACATTTACTCAGGAATTGCGAAGAACAGAATGTAAAGAAGAGGGAAAGGTTCCCAAAATATCAAACAGAAATAGTATGAGTTCAGATATTCGATGAAACATGCCATCACTTTTAGTTCTATCACGCTACCATTATAAACTAGATGCAACATGCTGCAAAAAGCTTTGAGCAACATGGAATGGAGGAGAAGTGTTTTGTAACAAACGCTTGTATCATTACCATACTCTACTGTACCAAAGAGCATGAAATCAAATAAAAACAATAAGCAGCTAACTTCCACAAAAAAAACAACAACAAAGCCATAGCAATGGAAAGTTCTTTCACCTTCTCGATGGCCGCCACGGACGACGAAGACGCTCCCTTGGCCAGCGTCTCAGACATGTTGATCTGCTTGGTGTTGAGATTCTTGGTCCGGCTAGACGTCTTGGGTTCCTGCCGGCCCCACACCTGTATCGTCAGCATGCCGTTCTGGAGGTAGTCTACCAGCTGGGAGGTCGCCACCTGAAAGTTGTAGAACTTCCGGTAGTTGAAATCCGAGCTGCCAGCACTGTCCTTGCAGTCTGTCTTGTTCTCCTCGTTGTCAAGGTACATCTTGTACATGCAGAACACGTCCTGTGGACGACAATAAAGAGGAAGGCAACATTTAGCTCTCTAAGGAAATGATACTTGATCTCTAGTCGGTACTGTTGCCTTTGCAGCGCTATGATGAGTGATGACGTGACAAATGATTGCCTAAATCATGAGCTACAGATATAGTTTACAATTTATATATACCACAACAAAGGACATATCACAGCGAGAGCAAAAAGGATGATGATAATGACGGAGATGACAATGCTGATTTTGATGATTATCGTCATCAACATCACCATCAGCAGCAGATTATCATGTGTATTATCTATCATTATTATTATTATCATTATCATTATCACTCTCTCCTCCTGAGAAAAAACAGACACCTACCTAAGACAATGGTATATGGAGTCTTCTGTTTGTTTTGTTTTTTGTCTTTTGATTTTGTTCAAACTGCTAGATGTATTTCAACCAACCTCTAGCAAGGAACACCAAACTACTTTACTCAGGAACCTCAACTCTTTTATGACCTGAAATGTTTTAAAATGGTAATTTACCGCCAGGATATGAAAAAGAATGATTTTTTTTTTAATCAAAAGGGGAAGGTATATCACACAAGAACTACCAAACAAAAAGAAACAAAACCACACACACACACGAACACACACACACACACACAGCCATTACCTTGTACTTATTTGGGATTCCAGTGACTGCTCGGATCTTCACAACAAAGTTCACACATCGTCCAATCAGCTCCTTGGGATCATCCACGAAGACATCATCAGCCTCTGTGAGTTCTTTGCCATTGCTATCACAGGGAACGACCTCGACGTCAAGCAGACCCTGTTGCTTACCACGGTAATCGCTGATCTCGATGGACTCCTTGGTTTCAATCTGTAAAATGGTGTTAGAGTTGTTGTTGGTAGTTTTGATAACATTATCATTCAAATTGAATATGTATGGCAAAGACGTACATTTGTTACACATTTTGAAACACTTTTTTCCCCTTAATCTTCTCTTTCTGTTTTCATTCTAATTACTGCTATCGGCATTTTCAAATCTAATCTTTCTCAGACAGCAATTAGTAATGAGGACCCAACTAATTTTGAAATATCTTCTGGCCTGCGTGCCTTAGTATTGATTATTTTTCTATAAAAATCAAAGGAATTATACCATTGACGCTTATAATATATTTCGAATGCTGATTGACTAATTGAATGATTTTTTACTGTTTACCTGGCCTCTGTTTAACTTATCCAATCTGATATTTCACATCTTTTGAGTCAACGTACGTTTCAACCAACATTACTTTTTTTGATGCCTCACTTACCCGATATCCATTATTTTTTTTTATTTGTTGTCTTTGTGAATGTATTTTGTATGTATGTATGCATGTATGTTTTTTATTTTTAGTCGCTTTTATGTTGTATATTATATCATTATTTATGTTTATTATACAGTTGCAATAGGGTGCATCTTACCCGACAAGCGTTTGCTTCTTATAGGTGTCACCCAAATGAATCCTTGTAATATCTACCTTGTTTTATATCCGAAATAAATCTGGATTGGATTGGATTGGATTGGAGTATATTGGAGAGGATTCTCAACAGCAGTGTGCCACAGAAAGGAAAATCTGCCTTGCTACTGGCTTCGCTGTTTGGAGTTCTAATGGTCAAGTTCAGTTAATGCTGTCAGCATGTATTTGTGACTGGTACATGTACAACCAAAGACTGGATACCAACTATGAAATAATTCTGTATTTCCAAAAAGAAAGAACACAAATGTAGTGGCAGAAGTCTTGGGACATTGTTCATGTATTTGGAGTCTACGTCTCACAAACACTTAATGGCAGGAAAACTGAAGCATCAGCAGAAAGGCAGTGCCTCTGCAACTACAAAAGATGGGAGCAAACTCTAATATCTATGCTGATTTTAATGCTGACACTTAACACTAACACAAACACTAAAACCACTCCTTTTGTCAAAGTTGTCACTGACCATGTACGCGAGACTCTGGAGGTAAACATTGACAACTCCAATCTGGACCTTGGTGTCAAGGGGCTCGGTGAAAGGATCCTTCTCCTGTTCATATCAGACATGAACGAGTGGGAAACGAAAGAAGAATCAGACAAATGCTGACATGTCTCTACATTGCTAAGCTTAGAAACTGAATGCAGATCATAGACACATTTTTATTATGAAGATACACAATCATTCTCTTTTGTAAGATGAGTGCTTGAAAATAGACAGAACTCATGTTTCCCAAACAAAATCCACTTTCTTTTCACCATACAGAACAGCTCTGCAACATCCCTCATATGTCAATAATAATACCGATAACTCTTCTATCACTTGATCCATGTACACAGAACAATAATTAAGGAGCCACTATGACCTTAGGCTTTTTCTTTTTGGTCCGTTTTCCTTTTTACTTCAGCTCCTCTTGAACATAACGTGGGTTTTGCATAGGTTTTGCCATGGAATTACAAGGAGAAATGATTTGTTGATTATTTTCCCAACAGTAAAAAAGAAGTAAACAAGCGGATACAAGAAAGATATAAACTGTTGGGATGAAAGTGAAAGAAAGTTCTGGGCCATGCTGCATCTTTGGTTAGGTTTGAAATGAACCAATGAAAATCTCCCTTTTCTTTTCTTTTCTTTCAACCTATCAAAATAAAATTGCATTTGTATTCAACATGTAATATTAATCTTGAATATCACTCCTTTGCAATACGGACCATGGGTACTCAAGTGAGAATTAAATTTCAATGATGCATACTGCGTGATGAGAAATTGTGTAAAACTTTATAAACGAAGATAAGCTCAAGACACTGGAAGATAGCACAAAGTACAGAAAGAGTTGTTGGAGAGAGGAAGATGCAAATTGAAGTCAATAGACCAAAGGAGAACTTACATCAGGCAGCTGCCAGTCGGATCCTTCAGCAAAGTTCTGATACATCTCCTGCATGAGGTACTTCCTCCTGACAAACTTGTCCCTTGGCCAGATGTACTCCAACTCGTTCTCCAAGTTTCGCACTTTCACACAGACCTGGCAACATCACAATAATCATCTCAGATTAGTGCTTGTTAAAAGAAAAAACAAAATCTAGCTTCATCATCTGCCAAATAGACAAAGAAATTATGCAATATGACTTCAAACACATCAAAATTTCTGAGTAAAAGTGTGCATTACGCAGCTTGTGTGATATTATGTAAGTGGCTAGTAATATAGACACTCCCTCATATTTCTTGACGATATACATGCACCAAAAAAGACCAACAAATATACAAACATAGATCTTATCAAACAAGCATCAGTCTGTAATATTTGCTTTTCTCCAAAGTGGCAGAATTTCTTCTAATGGAGGGTGGCACATGGCAAGACTAACCCCATGTTTTTACATTCAGTGATATGTTTTCGATGCATTTAGATATGATTTGCAATGTAGTGGCTTTATCTAGCAAGTCTACAAGAGTAAAAATGACATTGATAATAGTATTGATGGTCATGCTGCTGCTGCTGATGTTACAAAGTTTATCATGGAAATAATAATCCCAATAACAATTATAGTAAGAAAAACAATAAGAGTAACAACTTATAATGCTAGCAACAATAACAATACTAGTAACAACAACTTACAATGCTAATAACAACAACAGTCAGATTAACGACAATTGTTTCCTAATGGTTGGTATATACCATACACTCCTGTCTCACCTCTGTGCGACCGTGAGTGAGCCCCCTAGACTTGGGCGACATGACGATGACCTCAAACTTGACCTTCCTGTCCAGCTCTTCGCTGATGGCATTGGCTTCCTCCACCAGTGGGATCATCTCCACCAGCTCCTCCTGAAGCAACAGGTCTTCTACAGAAGACAAAACATTTACATTAAAGGCATAATTTACCATTTGCAGATGGAACAAAAACCCAGCATTACTGCTTCAAAATAGTTCTAAAATGTGAGTTAGGGATAGAAACAAGCAATGCAAAAATTTGAACCAGTATAATTGATGTTAATAAAGTATTGTTAAATATACAAAATGTGAACAATAGTTATGATAAAAGTGTTTCCAGACTAAACCGTCTATAGTTACGGTTTAATGAGAAAAATAGTGATATCTCCTTATATTTTAGGCTTTACTGCGAAAATTTTATATGGTATGATGTTTTGTGATACAACTGACCTACACATATGCATCAAAAGTGATACCTTGAACGTTTTTTAAATCACTGCTCCCAAAGGTAAACAGGACCTTTAATGGGATGGGTTACCGTTGACATAAATAGGGCTTCAGGTTTTCCAATGCTTTTTGATGATGGTTTTTTTGTTGTTGAGAAAATGAGAAACCTCTTATGAAATATGAAAGAGCACATAATTCTACAAGGAATTCAAAGTTTATTTGCAAAAAATTGGTTTTGGAATGGCTGAGATATCCAAAACAAAGCCATCCTAATAAAAGATTGGACCCACCTTTTATTTGGGATCACTTTGGTTTTACTTTAGGGTTTTTTTTTTTTTTTTTTTTTTTTTTTGGTGGGGGGGGGGGGGGGGGGAGGGGATGAACTATAAATAATGTGCAGTACTGTACTCCATGATCGCGAATTTAACCACTTGTAAAATTGTTGGAAAGTCTTGATTCACGAAAAATTAGACTCGCTAAATATACAGTGTATATATCCTATTGTCAAATGCACATATACTTGGCAGCATCTAAAATATATATTTACAAAAATGAATAACAGCTCACTACAGTATAATCTGGACCCTTCAATGAGAATCGACAACAAAGTCAAATCACCTCCTGATTTCTTGGAGGACATGTCGAATCCATTCTTCTGGGCAATCTCCTGCTGAGCCATCTCATATGTGACAACGCCATACGCAGAGGGCTTGGCAAGCTTGAGGGCCGGATGTTGGAACACATACAGGTGGTTGGACCCAAACATTATCCTGGAGGAGAAGAGATGAATAAAATGGTGACAGTCCTAGACATACTTGACAAGATTTTCTGTGGAAAACTTATTACCTTATAATATATTCTACTACTATTGGACTAAAAACAATCTCAATCTGTTCAGACACCGTCCATGGTGTAATCAGTAGCAGCAGGTTGAGCTAACATGTCCAGTTCAACACTAGAAGTAGCCACCAGACTTTCCCTCTTTCTCTGTCCTTCTTTCTGTCTGTTTGTCTGTCTCTCCCTCTCTCTCTCTCTCATACACACACACTTTTTTTTGAATATTTTTTTCACCTCCATTCAAAGAATCAATTTACTTTGGTATTACTGTACATTATAACAAAATAATTCCGTTAACAAAAATAGCAACTGAGATATACATTTCATTTTTCAATATAATAAGTAAAATGAGACAATATTGCAGCAAATTACCAGCAAAAAAAGAGAGTATATTATATCCAAAATAAAATCCATCCCAAAAGACAATTCTCCCTAGATACCCTTCCCAGCAAAGCAACTGTAAATAACCAAAAACATTAAAAACCCCACCATATTCACATCTCCCTTCCCCTTTAAAATCCAGCCTATTACTAGGCAGACATCACTGTCCTTCCCGTCCCCCTTGGTTCCTCGTCAAGCACACACACACAAACACACACTGCATTGCCCAATCACTTTCTTCTCCTCACCTGTCGTTATGGTCCAGCTCCTGCCTGGTGGTGATGGGGTCGCCATTCACCAGCAGCTTTGCCTCCGGGCTGACCTTGTCGATGAACACCTTTCCTCCATCATTGGTAATCACTGCATGCTGCTTCTGGATGCTGTATGGTGTAACGTTTGGCATGAAGTAACAGTTTAATAACGTACACCAGTAAAACAAATTTCATATGTATGTATGATACATGTACTTATACATTTATCCATGTTGCAGTACAAGAACAACTTGAAGACTGATTTACCGTATTCTAATTATCTATGCCAATAAGCAAAAATGGTTATTTGTATTCCATGCTACAAGTGGTTGAAACCTTTCTTTCCTCCCTCCTCCCCATATGTCAATTAGGAAGCCATTCTTATGAGCTGATACAGCATCAAATTTCTTCATTGACAAGAAATTCAAACACCATACAAAGAGCCATCAATAGGTATATTTCAAGCTGGCATAAATACAGACAACATGTTTCCTTCGCTTTTCATGTAAACACTCACCTCAGACCATTGAGGACGATCTCTGGTTTGACATCAGCCTTGTCGCTGCCAATGTTGTACTTGCCGGATCCGAGGAGGTGCACGATCATACCGGTCAGGGCAGGGTCAACGTTGAGATTGTAGAAATGCGGGGTGGTCTTGCAAGCCTCTTTCTTGGCCCTCTCTGAATCATCCCCACTGTTTGCAGCCTGTAGGAACCATAGAGGAGGCAAGACATAGATGGCATAAAGCATGCTGACTGCTGTGAAATGATTGAAGCATGCCAAATTGGCAACTTATGTCCCCAAATCCCTGTTGCCAATTTAAAGATTATGTTGAATACTTAAAGTAGATTAACATTTCACAAATTGCTCAAAGGGAATATGTTTGTATTGTCTGTCATACAAGATAATGAAGTATCAAGACTGAACAAATTTGTTGAAAAGAGCAATACTTTCTTGAAAAAAAAAACTGTAAAGATATTTTTCATAACAATACATGGTAAAACAATTCTGCAATGCAGACGAGTACATGAAGCACAATATACCTTTACGCTGTTTCACTTTCAGGAGCTAAAGCTGCTTTATCTACATGCATCTGCCATGTGAACTTTTGCTTGGATACCAACAAAATGTCAGATATAAATCTTAATACTAGATGCAGTCCTAGATATTCAATAATGCCACTTAGTAAGTTTTGTGACCACTCCATGTCCACATCATTGATTACAACACAAGTACATGAAATACATGTACCTTAAGTGAGTAGCAAATAAATGGTGAAAAAAAAAACAAGGCTAGAGTAAGACGTATTCATTAAGTAATAACAACAGGTAATAACTAAAACCTAAATTCATCAGTAAATGTAAATACCTGTTTATCACCTGTTTGTAAGAGATAAACCAAGATCTTTTTTTTCCCTTCTTGATTTAATAGGCCTGTCTTGGCAATGCTAGGGGCATATAACATAGAAAAATACAAAACAAAACATACCTTCCATTTTTTAGCTTGGTGGACATCAATGGTACCATAAATGACTTACCAGTACAATGATTGAAAACCAGTGAAGCAATTTTGCAACAGGCTGACAAACAGCTCATCCAAAAGACTGACCGACTAACCTCTAACCACTAGAGGATTCCTACCTGCCCCTTCTTAAACTGGGGGGGGGGGGGGTATAAATAAGTTGACAATTCTTCTACTGCGGACGTTAAATTTACGTTCACTCACGTGAGCCTGTCTGAGTTTCTCTTCCCAAGTCTTCTTCATCTCCTCCATCTCCTTCTCGTTGTCAGCGAGACGAGCCTCCATCTCTTCCTCCAGCTCTGCCTTCAGTCGCTCCTTCTCTGTGGGCCGAGAACATGATCACTCACTGTTAATGGCTTGACCATCTCATAATCATGACAAATTCATTTTTTTCTTCTTTATTGATTAGTTTTTAATTTCTTGCCTTGTGGGAAATGTCTGATGTTCATAGTTCATGCCCCATCTAGGAAATATCCTTAATGCACATTCTATATTCCTGTTTCCTCACAAAGGATAAAAAAGACAGTGACTTTTTTGTGTTCATTTGTCCAGAGTTGGATGTACGTTTGGACGTTGCAGTGTCTTCCAGTCAAGCATTTAAACTGTCACTCACATATAATGTCTCTCTCACTTTTATCTAAATCAAAAACACAGTGACAAAGAATTGTTGTGAGCCATGCAAGAATGACTACATAGCTGTTTCGTATCATATTCATTGATTTGCCAAAGGACACTTTGTACTAACTCATACATGTATATAACTCACACTGTATTAACTCATATTTTCCATTGCTCTAATGTCAAAGTTAAAAAGAAGGTACATTATCAAACAATTAATAAGCCACAAAGATTTAATCACAGGTCATAAAATGCTAAACTGACACCAAGCTGCAAGGAAATACTTTCTAGATACTTGAGCTACAACAGAAAGAGAAATTCATGGTTTTTTTGTTCGTGGTTTTTTTTTTTACTGGCTCATCTTTTGGATATTCACAGGCAAACAACAGCTGAGATGAACAACAGCAAAACACAAACCCCAATATCATCATTTCAACAAGACTCTGCACACCCGTTCATTCCTTTTTTTTTTCAAAACAAGTTAATAAATCAACTTGGAAAAACAGAAGAAGGAAAACAAGTTGGAGGGGGAGGGGTGTGGAGTGGGATGGGATGGGAAGTGCCGGGAAGAAATACATCAGTTTAGGATGTGAAACTCCTGCACTGCAGAAATTTGGGGGAAAATCATAAAATGCATTTGTAGGATATTCATCACGTATGTGATGGTTATGAATTTAAATAGGGGTCAAAGGGGACAAACAAGCACAATGTCACAATTTTATTTACCCTTATGCCATGCTCAAGCTACAAAACACAACACCCAACTACACAGAACATCACATGTTTGTGACAAAGTAAGTAGCTTCACTGTTTATGCCATATATTTCACAGTCATTCTCTTTTGTATAAAATCAACAGAATATTAACAAACGAGATTCTCAGAATCAACATCAAGCCAGAGTACTATTCCAAAATACAACAATGAAATATAATATTATGTAGATACTGCCCATGCAAAATACAACTAGTGGCAGTAACACTGGAATATCTATGCTTAATACAACAGTTCTTGATCATTAATCTAACCTCTGGCATATTTGTCTTTCATGTCCCAATACACACAAACAAAGAAAGCTCATGATATAAAAATAATGATTATGCAAAATATTTGGCATAGACAGAAGACGTAAGACACAAATTGTGTGCTGAAAAAAAAACAACAACAACATGGACACCAGAGAAAGGGAAAGATAAGCTGTCGTGAAACACTGCTAGAGCACGAGTGATTTCTTCTTAATTTGTTGTACTAAGAAACAAAGCAATTCTGTGCAAACAAATTGTTGTGTAATTTACCTGCTTCAATTTCTGTCAATGCAGGAGAGAGATGTAAAATTGGCAAGATGCAGAAAGAAGCAAAATCAGAACAATGCACAATTCAGTGATCTGACTAAAAAATCACACCTGAAAGACTGTAACTTCAGTAATGTTTACTTACAGGGTGATTACCATGTGTACTTAATTAAACTGTCCGCATAATTAGTAGATTGTACATTTCCATGTTGACCTAATGGCAAAGACTTTACACCCATTCATTACAGGATGTTTGTTTGTTTGTTTTTTCGAATTTGACATCTTCGTTCATAATGCATGCTAAACTAAACTATCAGGCTTTAAAAAAAGAGGCACTTGACAAAAAGCAAACATATCATATTTTCATTCACATTTAGGACCACAGACTCAGATTTTTAAAATTCAATGTGCTCCACACGTAACTTTCTACATCAATCAATTTCTACAATTTTCTTCTACTATCACTGATAACATCAAAATGGATTAAACAGCTTTGTCCAGTTTTAAGTGGGTGAAGGAAAGAGAGCAATACTCTTTTTTGATTTAGTTTTTCTCTTTATTTATTTATTTTTTTTGGGGGGGAGGGGGGGAGGTTTAACCATTCTCACTGTCCTATGACTGTTGGTTATTTTAGGGTTTTGAGGTTCGACTACTGACCTTCTTCTGTCATCCCAGCAGTGTCCGAGTCGCTGGGGGCGATGGCGCTTATCCCACCCTTCTTGATAGCCTCCATGAGGCGAGCATTCTCCTCCTTCAGCTCCCTGATCAGCTTCTCTGTCGGGTCCTCGTTCACCATGGCAACGGTCTTGATCTGCTTGGCTCTGTCAGCTGGTGAGGGCAGCATATAAAGGACAGATGGATTTAATAGTTTGCAATATCTTTTTTCTTTTTCTGGATGTGTTTCTAGGTGTTAATTAGTGTACGCCATCGTCACTTTACGTAGTTTTTGTCTCCCTCCACATGCCAAATTATATTTCTCACCTTTGAGCTCTCAAATGAAGCCAGCACTTTGTCTGTCCTCCTACTGTACGTCACAACTCAAAAGCTCACCTTAGATGTTGTAACTATCTGCTTTAACATCTTTGACTCTCTCAAATTCATTTTCATTTTGATTTGACACATTTGTTTAAGTCCTCGTTTGGATAAGATCACACTTATCATCTGATTCCACCCACACAGGTGGACACTTGTGGAAATGTATACATATGCTGTGTTGATCTCTAAGACATTTGGCATCAAAACCTCCGCTGGTGCGTATCATGTAATTCTTATGAGAGACTTCATGTAATGGATTTGAAAGTCTCATACAGCTACAACTTACATATGAGCGACTTTGGCTGTTCTGAATACATAAAGACTTTTAATATGTGATGACTTCATGAAACGGACCCAAGAAAAGTTTCTCACCATATCGGAGAGTCGAGAGGGTTTCCTCGTAGTTGATGTCTGCGGGAGAGAGGGCGGCCACCATGACAGTCTTGCTGTTACCTCCCAAGGCATTCTTCAGCAGTTTGGTCAGTGCAGAGTCACGGAAGGGAACTACACAGAAGCAGGCAACATAGTCATTCAAATTACTTCAAGGATGAATTTGTAATACTGTTTAGTCTGGTACTACTTGAGCATTAAGTGTGTGATACATACATACATACATTCATAAATACATATAGGCTTGAAAGCACATAAAGACCCTGCATAGTGAGTTTGCAGATCATTCAGATATGGCACTGAATTATAACAATGCATATATTGAATTGTTTTTTTTAACAAATAGAACTAATTCACAAGCTTGCTTTTATTTCTCTTCATGAATATGAACGATGTCATGCTGTCCACCACATTGAAGACAGAGAGAACTACATCCAATAGACAGCATGTCATCTATTCTTTGAATCAATAGTCTATGACTTTGGAACTAAATCACAAAATGTGTAACTGTGGTTTTCAGTGGGATTATAGTATATTTGCGTTTGCATCGATCATCTGATCATTATTTCAGTGAGCTGCTGATCAAAAAAAAATTTGATTGATAATGACGACATTTGTTTTTCACTTCTGTTTCTATTAGTGTAAATTCTTTTCTGCGTATTTCCATTGGCTTGGCATAGTGACATCGCAAGTAGTTGAAATCAAATCAAATGTTGAATTGATATGAGATGTCATTCCGTCACGACTGATGCTGACCTTTGACATTCATTCCTTTGGCCTTGTCTGCCAGTGCTGCGATGCAGTTTCCGAGAGACGACAGGGACTTGTTGATGGCTGCACCCTCCTTCAGCCGATCCCCTGTGGCTCCCGTTGACTCAGCCCTCTCACTGGGTGAGAAAAACGGAATGATATCATTCATGACTTGGTGTGACTACTAAGAGGATATATGCAAACAAATCCTGCTACCTGTGTTTACAGATTTGTTGTTAACAAGCTGGTTAACTAGCACTACAGCAGTGGTTTCTTGATTCTTGAATTTGTACCCCCACTCACAAGTGTTATATGCATGATGAACATGTGTTAATACAAGTATTTATAAGTCTCTGATTTCTGAAAACAAGAGTTTTGAAGGACTTGTTAGTCTTCAATACTGCTCATTATTCAGAGGGACTGCTGTCCATTCAGCCCTGCCTGCAGTGTTCATCAAATGCTACCATATCATGAGATACACTAATCCTGACTCCATACCTACATCTACCCAGGGGACATTTTCTACTTCGATATTAATGTCTACATCATGTAGGCATCTTATTTGGACCTGTATTCCTAGACTGAAGTAAAGATTGCTGCAAATACCAGCCTGCTGGGATTTCTGCTTCTCAACTTTCTAAACACAGTATAAGCTATCTTCATCCCATTAAGTGATCATGAGAAATCATTATTCATGTCATTACACTTGCTAATCAACAAAAAAACCTTCAAACACATATTCCTGCAGGTGTTTTAGGTGCATGGTCAAATAAACCACGACGTACCCCAACGACGAAGGCACATAGGCATGCTACAAAGTTTCCATGATTCCTGTCATTCTGGTGACTCACCTTCCAGCCAAGTCCACAAGGTTTGCGATGGATGTCTTGGCCATCTCCTGTCCTGCATCGTTGATTGTCTTCTGCGTGAAAGTGATGCTCATGATGGTGTGGGCGCGGCTGCTGGTCGCATTCATCTGGGTAGCAGCTACGGTCCGGTTTCGCATGCCCTCCTCATTACGAGCCTCAATCTCTGCATAGCTCTGCACTGGGGTGGCTCGGAGTTGCTCCACTGTTTGAGAGAGAAATAAACAATAACATAATACATCTCTCTTGCGACATTGCAGTGTTGCCCAAGTTTTGTGTTGTATTCAAAATATTTCAGATTATAAACTGCAAGCTAAAGAGACAACATCTTTTGGCACATTCCGTGACTGCTCTTCATATTAGTCAATCAAATATTTCTGCATACAGACATGTGAACTTATGTAAATAGAGCATATCGTCGGTTGAGAATGATAAGGGCGTTAAGTTGCCACAAAACCCATAGTGTTCAAGACCACTTAACGCCCTTCTCATTCTCAACAGACAATATTGAATTTAGGATGTACAAGAATAAGCTCAACATAGCAACAACAATGAAAAAGGGCAAAGGAAGTTTAGCAGGCTGCCTAATGTACATGGAACATTATATCAAGAAGTCTTAAAGTATACAAGCATTGTTTGTCAGATGATAACACAAAATTACAGCACCTGGTGGTGCTACATACATGTAGTTCAAGTCTGGGATATCACAATGCTCTCACAACTTACAGCAAGTTATATCTATCTGAAGCTGAGCTTCCTTTTCTGTTGACTCACCGTAGAAGCCCTTCTTTGGGTGCTCCCTGATCTTCAGCCCTCCCTTCTTGTTGGAGGCGGGGTTGAGGAGGTCACGCACCTGCTCGTTGTAGATCTCCAGCAAGCTGCAGGTGACCTCGTACTCTGCCTTGACCCCCTCGCTCTTCTTCTGGTCAATCTCCTGGAAGATCTTGTCACAAAATGTCGGCATAATACCTGAATGGCAGATGAGGAAATAAACATAATTGGTGACAGGATAATTACAATAATATCAAATTTATAAAAAGGTGCGGTATGCAAAATACTAAATGTATGTCCCTCATAAAAGACTCTAGAAGAACATAACACAGTCTGCAGTTTTTTAACAAAGTTATTTCTGTCTGTGTACAAAGAGACAAAACAGGTTACTTCTACATTGTGTTTTTAGGTGAATGAGATACCATGGTTTTGAGATTACGGAAATCGTCATCTAGAGGCTAACAAAAAAAAAAATGTCTAGGACCCCGTTTACAGTGCGAGGCTCGGCCGCGGATCGGCCACGGCCGTGCCCAGCCCCGCTTCAGTGTAAACACGCAAAAGGCCAAATGCGAGGCCAAAATTGGCCTCGCATTTGGCCTCGCTCTGGAGGTGGTCTCGGCCGCGGCTCGGCCGCGGCCGAGCCAGGCCTTTTCTTGGTGTAAACGCAAACTGGGCCAAATGCGCGGCCAATTGCGCGGCCAATTTTAGTCTGGCTTCCAAACCCTCTGCCAGTATCTTTCACTATTCAGGATATTAACCCCCTCAACGTCAAAAACTAGTATAGTTTAAGGTGGTCTTGTCCTGCAAAGGATTTTTCCTTCGGCAAAGGCCTTTGCCCGAACGGCAACTTCATCGACACGGAATTCATTTGGCAAAGGGTCTGAAAGGCAGACAATACCAAATTGCGTTTGTTTACAAGCAGAGCGCCACTACGACAAAATATTGAAAGGTTTGAATTAAAAGCGCGGCCGAGCCCAGCAGTGTAAACAGATGAAATTGCGAGGCTCGGCCGCGCAATTGAGGCCGGGCTGTAAACGGGGTCTGTGTGACTCATTCCTCCACTCCAAATGAGGAAATTTTATACAGAATCATTTCTTATATCCAACAAAAAGTTACTGTGGGCAATAATGAAAATTTGATTGAAAAACCAAGACAGATCTCAGATGATCATCATTGATCATCATTGCATACCATACATTCCTTACTCTTACTGATGTTCATATCAATCACAATTTCCAAGACATTTCCTGTCCAATTTCATTGGTTTAAATTTTTACTGATCACTTCATTCTGCTTAATCAGATCCATTCAAAGTAAGTTTCTATATGGATATATTCATTCTCTGTCCATGCTTTATTCCTTTTACTTCCATACATGCTTTATCAAGCACTGCCTCAGTCATCCTCATTCCTACCTTTGTTTTCTCCATATCCTTGCATAGAATAGGACTTTCCTGAACCTGTCTGGCCATAGGCAAACAAACAGGAGTTGTAGCCCGCCCAGGCATTGGCCAGAACTCCACGTCCAAGATCCTCAAAGACCTTTTTCTGAGGTGGGAGAATTAGAGGAAGATGAGGAAAAGTAGGTAATTAGGAATGGGATTTTCTATAAGTCTCACTTTGATGTGCACACATGATACATCAGAAAGTACATACATGTATGATATACAGTCTGTACATCTTAGTAGGAATAAGTACACTGCAAGATAAAGTTTGTTGAGATCCAAGCATCCTAGTTTTTATTTCTGTTATGAGCAATGGAAAGAGGATCAGGAAAGGACATGCTTCAAATATGTAAAAAGTGTGTGAATTTACACACTTTGCTATTGCTGAATCCTTTCTTCTTTGCCTACTTAGATTATAACAGGGTAGTACAGCACATGAGTTAAGGATGCACGCCTTATTTTGCTTACAGCTTCTGCCAGCATAATGATCACAAGCTGGAATGTGAAACCTGCATTCTTCACAGGAAGAGATGTTAGAAGTTGTTTCTTACACATTCTGTTGAGATTGGGATTTTGAGGAGGAATTTACGTACAGAGGAATTATGGAACTGTATTTTGTTTACAAGCCATGTGGTCTCCTCAAACTGAGACTCCTCTAGAACAATCAAGGATCACTCGTCCTCTCTTGTCATCTATTCCACGTACAGCATGGACAGATAATCACAATCATGATTGAAATCTGGAGGCATAGATGAACATACTATCTTGATGTGGTTTGTGACTGCTACGTACTACACTAATTTGAGAAGGAAAATGTCCTGCGAGTGGCAATTTCTATTCAGGGTTTTTTTATAGAAAAATAATTAGAGAAAACTACATGAATCTCAACAAATACAGGGTACTAAACAAAGAAGCAATAGAACTTATGAAGTATCGGTACCTGGTCTGCATATTTGCTATTTGCTGGTGCCAAGTATCCATCGGGTGTGCTGGGTTCGACAAAGCCGTCATGTGACCAGTAGCTGAAGTCAAAGTTGAACTTGCGAGGCTCTTCGTTCTTGTCTTCAGGATTCCTGATGATTGTTGTGTTTCCATTCATGGCAATAATCAGTTCAGCATTGCGGGCCTTCTCTCTGGAGTTGTGCACTGGAGTTAAGGTCCAGTATACAATGCAGGCACTCCTACAATGTACCTTGGTAGCCATTTACCTATTCACTCTATCATGGATCTGCTGACATGCATTATATATCTTACAACCAATACAGTATGGATTATCATTCAAGTCTGTAAGCTTAAAGTTAACAGAACTCTAAGCTGTAGAAAGTGTAAAATGAAGTTTATTTCAACAACACAGGGTAGGTGATCGAGCATAAAACATGAAATGAGATCTGTAAAATCTTAGAATGCAATCAGGCATACACCGTGTACATTCTGTGTATAATCTGTCTGGTTGAAATCTGCCATGTTGTGTGTTGGTAGAGGGAGCAGGGTAACTATGACCAGCAGCGCCATATGCATAGCGTAATGGGGCTGTGACTCGATCCAGAGGAACCTGGGAGAACTACACGGAACTGACGGCCAGCGCATGCGCACACAGACATCTTATCCAGTCAATGGATTTGGGTTTGTGCGCATGTGATGTGTGCGCATGCGCTGGCAGTCAATTCAGTGTAGCTCTCCCAGGTTCCTCTGGACAGAGTCATATTAAGTCTTCAATTTGAACAGAAAGGGACTATTGGCAGAACTAAACGTTGCACGAACCCTGTTGTCGATACTTCAACTTCACCGGTAAGTCTTCAAATTGAAGAAATTTTTTGATTTTAAGTCGATATTTGTCCGCTATACTAATCTGTCATGATCCTGAATGTTACAGTGCGCAGCTCCATCACGCTATGCGTTTGGGGCTGCTGGTAGCAGTTAGGAGCAGGGTAGAGTACATGTACTGTAGTTGTAGGAATATTGTATGAAATGGCAAGTCTTAAAAATTTATAATTACCATACATTTTTTAACATATTGTAGTGTTACAACTTTTAAGTGTTACAACTTTTAAGATTAGCAGTAACCACCACAGAAGGCAGTTCACTAACAAAGAGAAGTACATTGTATTAACACTTGTTTTGTTCTTGGGAAAGGGGCATACTTTTCAAGCATCAGATACATTTTAAAAAGGGTTTCTTGTTGTAAATGAATCATATACAGCTGCAACATTGTCACACATTACTGTGGTACTGGCAGCAAAGTGTTTCAAATGAGGTTAACTGTACGGTAGGCCATACTGTAATCATGAGTGTAAGGCCACATCTCAAACATGTATGCGGCCTGCTTAACTGCCAATAATCTTACTATCTTAGCAACAACTTTACTGTACAAGTAAATGCAGCAGTAGCCAAAATAAAAACAGCACTGTCTAAAATAAAACAGCACTGCCTCAATTGTTTATCTTTGATCATGAGTTCATGTGGCTGTAGTTTTTCTATTCTAGTATTCACTTTCTTTTTTCTATTTCAATTCATGAATTATGGGTACCAGTCTACAGAGCCTATATTTTTCTCTTTTGTTTGTCGCATTGATGTTTGGGAAGAATGGATATCAGTAACTGGTAGAATTAAAAACGCCCCACTATTAATTACTATTGATGATGGGAAGAAAATGTTGAAACTTAAATCGCCCAGAACCAGAAATTGAAAAATCAATGAATCAATTTAGCCAATTCACTCAACAGTATGACACACTGTCACTGGTTAACGTTAATATAATTGTTTACTATCTCGATCATATAGTACTAGGATTTTGTTATTTGCTACCATTAAACCTTGGATGTACAAAAGTAATCTCACTGCAGTCTGCAAAGATAGAACACTCAAGATCCTATATATGTTCCTAGATCCCATCATTGTCGAGTTTCAATGTTTCTGGACCAATATAAATCATCATACTCATGTTAAAAGGAAGCCATTATACTAGACTGTTTATGTGCAATGTGGCATTTATTCTGCCTATCTCAGCAGCGCTGTGTATGGTAGGGGTACCACCTATCGGCAGGGTACCTTCCCATCGGCACCCTACGTATCATGGCTGTTTGCGTATAGAACGCGAAGGTACGCGCGGGATTAAGTGTCATTAGCTATAAAGACAATAAAAACGAAGAAACGAAAATCAAACTCAAAAACAAACTAACAAACCAAGCTAAAAATTACACATCCGCTTAGTATAACGACGCATGGCTGTGAAATTCACGTGTATTACCTATGCTGTGAAATTCATGTGTATTACCTATGGAGGGGAGGGGGTGCCGATCGCAAGGTACCCTTTTTAGTTGCGCGAAGAAAACGGAACGCACACACTAAAATTGCGCTATTTTAAAACGGAGATTCATAATCAACGAGACGGTCACGACATTCAAAACTGCAGTATTTATGGCATAGGTCTATTTGAGGTAAGAATTTTAGGCGAATTTGTGTCATATTTTTAGAATAAACAAGCTACAGATCCTTAGGGTGACGATCAATAGGTGGTACCCCCAACCCTACATACTGGCAATAATGAGAAAGTGGCATTGTCATTGCAACCTCAAAACATTATGATATCAGACCCTTTGATCACTGCAATAAAAAGTCTAATATCGGCCCTAATAAGTATGTTATTCATGTGAACCATAGCAATTCAACCAATGCAATTCAACTAATTGGAACCAATTTGTAAACTTGAGAAGATCTTAAGTGCTTCAACTATGGCGTAGAACTCTACTGTAGTTCGAACACGAACATCACTACTACTACTAGGTACGTACATGTACGGGATTATTGAATAGGTGGATTATCGATCGCTTGAAATTGAAAAGGATATGAATGGCCGCACTCTCACTGCTACTTTGACGCTTTCCTCCGACATCTTCGCAGCTTATATCCTCCAAATTCTTAGCAAATGCCGTTTAGAAGCTTTTGAAGACTGTGATATTGCAGTTGCACGGAGGTAGATGGCCTAGAACACGAGCAAATTACCTTTCCAATACTCTGCACTCACTTTTAGGCCAGGGATTCGTCAGCCATTTTCCCCGTACACATGTGTATGTTGTTTATAGTCATCGCTATAGAGACCCGTGCTAGCCGGGGCCAGCTGACGTACGAGCCTGAAAAGGCTCCTATTGTCCTACTCAAAGGAGTTTGGTTGTCGGTAGGAAACACTGCGCGAGGCGCTATAGGTGCATCTTCGTTGTTTACACTTCCGATATATAACCCTCGTTGAAAGGGTTTTATTGAATTCTATGTTACATATATAGCACAGTATTGGAAGGGGCCAATTGGTCGGTCAAATCTCCTTCGTGAAAATTTTTCTAAAGTGCATAATGTGATATTCTAACTACCAATCTAATGAATCTATCGACGTAAAGTGCATAATGTGATATTCACTACCAATCTAATGAATCTATCGACGTATAATAAATATACCTATCTATCTACCTGTCCTGTCAATAAATCCATAATCTCGATCTGTCTATCCGTTCGATACTTTTACTCTACCTCTTTAACCCCATATCTATATTTCTATCATATCTAACCATGTGTGTACTATATGTTTGTCAGTATCCTGTTTTCATACCCGAGGATAATGAGCAGTTTGTACGCAGATGATGAAAATATAAATGATAAAAGAAAATAGGATTCCATCGGGATAGTGAAAAAAACAAAAACACTCCAAACGTATAGTTGCATCCTTCAATTTTCTATTCTGTGAAGTAAAGGGAACTCACTCACTTTGTAATATTTCAAGATAAAATTAATACGGACAGAAATGGTCAAACCTTCACTCTTTCGAGATCCTGTTTTTGTATATTTGTTTGCGTATAATCTGCATAGCGATCTTGGGAGCTCGTTGTTAAATAATGTCGCAATATAATTTCGGGATCAGAATAGACTATATACCTTTATTGTGAACAAGGACAGTGGAAGATTTTTACATCAACATGTAAATGTCTTGCTTCGAGGAAAAAAATACGTGTATGTTTGTTATTATGTATCTTAAAAGATTTTCAAAAATGACTTTCAAAAATGAAACAATTAGGATTCTCTCAGTCTTCCGAAACACTCAAATTCCGTTTAGCCTACCTAGACAAAAAAAAAATATATATATATATATAAGATATATATATATATATATATATATATATATATATATATATTCGTTATTCTGAAGTTTCGTTAGTCCGTTAATGAAATTCGGTTCGTTAATCCTAAAATGACAAGAAGGTGATGCGTATAACAAAAAGTTCGGAATAATGAGTCGTATTTCGTTTTCAGATTACGTTCGAAACTTTGGGATAACGATCCATTTTTTTCTTCTTCTTTTTTTGACTACTTAACGAATTTTCGGAATAACGATTTTTCTTTTCATTTTCGGAATTATGAATCTTCAGAATAACGAACTGTATATACCCTCTGTCTTGTCAAAGCGGAAAATATGGTTGGCACCTTGATGAGTTGCAATTATACAACCGTTGTCACTTTACAGAAACAGAGCTTACTACTAAAGTATACGGTTCATTTTTCACTATATGGGGTCTACAGCGGCGATTTAGTCAATTGTCGGAATAATAATTACATTTAAGCAAAATTTCAACCATATATGGACTTCTGCTTCTGCACTACTACCTATATATACTAAAATAATCGATAAGGTGCAAAGGAAGGCTTCCGGTTGTTTGTTCATGTTCTTGAAGGTCCTGTTTACCTTTGGAAGCAGTGATTAAAAAAAAATGTTCAAGATATCACATATGTGTAGGTCAGTAAAGTGTCACAAAACATCCTACCATATTATAACATTTTCGCAAATAAAGCCTAAAATATAAGGAGATATCACTATTTTTCTCAATAAACCATAACTGTAAACGAATTAGCCTGTAAACATTTTTTTTTATAACTATTGTTCACATTTTGTATATTTAACAATACTTACCATCGATAACACTGATGAAAATTTTTACGTTGGTTGTGTCTTTCCCTAACTCATATTTTAGAACTATTTCGACGCTCTAATGATGAGTTTTTGTTTCATCTGCATATGGCAAATTTATGCCTTTATAATTACAAATAATTATAGGCCCCTATATTTTTGTTTGCTCTTGAAACATGTGAAAAGAAACATGTGAAAAGAAAATACTTCAAAACGTATTTTGACCACGAAAATATAATCGTTAAACGATTTGTGAGGTATAATGGTACAATATACATAATATTATATGTTCCTCCAGTCACTAGGTCTTGCCCGGCGTATAAAATAGACAAACAACAACCACAAGATCAATTATAAATGCAATGCGCACTAGCCACATTCCTATACAGGAATGTATAACATATTTTCCCTCCGGGACGAAGATTTCGGGTTGTCCACTGAAGGGCAATTAAGCGCTCAAATAATCAGCCACCCTGCATGGTTTAATAAGGGTTAGGAACCTATACCAAACACAGTTCTTGTTAAAGGTTTTAAGACAGTTCATCTAAAAGCTCTCTACTCGATAATCGAAATGCATCAAATTATTATTGAATTTCCTTTTTCTATTTATCCCCAAATGAACGGAGAAAATGATGGCAGGAGAACACCACTGATTAATATCAATCTTTATATTCGAGTATATGTGTGATATATAGCAACATAAAAAAAAACAGACCAATAAAGTTGTCACGATGATAGATATTAGAGAGCTTTAGATTTTAGACGCGCGGACGTTCAAAGGGAAAAAAACATGGTCTGAGCGTGCGCAGTAACTTGACGTGCGCTACTGCGCATGCTCAGACCATTTTTATTCCCCTTTGGACGTCCGCGCGTCTAAAATCTAAAGCTCCCTAATAACAAGAAAGATGTGGCACACAAATCTCAACTACATGCATGTTTTCTGGGCTTCTCTCCCCCCCCCCCCCCATTTTTTGAGGGGGTGCCTGGTGTATACAGGGGCCAACGATTCAGTGATTGCCAGCTTTGTAAAGTTTTGTAAATCTGAATTAGAGTTTAGGGTTATATTTTCATGAACAATCAATTCAAGAGTTATACTGAGGCAATGAGAATTGACAACTTCATCTCATCTATATATTGCTGACGTCATTGTGTCAGAAACTAATAATATTGACAGCAACATATTGACTGAAACAATAATTTTTGCAACTGTAATTTTCCTCTATCTGCCGGTAATAAGGCCTAACTTCTGTAATGTTACTCGTTTAATGATATACATATGTACTCTGTTCTTCTCCATGGTGGGCCACGTACGACGCCCTCACAGATGTCGGTAAAAAAAAAGTCACACATAACACAACAAAACAATGACATTTAAACTAAATGGGCCTTTAAAAAAATGGGGGAGCCAAAGTGGGCCTGGATTGAAAAAGGTGAGAAGCGCGGCTCTCTGTACCTTAATAAATTTAAGACTTATATACACTCATGTTGGCGAAACAATTCCCCCGCCTCCCAAATAAAGTACTCTATAGTATGATGACCTGCTCAATCGAGCACCCAACCAACCCTCCTCCAATCATGGCATCCCCAACCCCCCCCCCCCAAAAAAAAACCAAAAAACAAAAAAAAACATAAAACTCTAATAGAGGATCTATGCAATATACAAATACATGCATAAATGTTTTTTTCCCACCTGTTTTATTTTTGTTCTGCTTTCTGTCTTATGTCTTATCAACGATTTCTCCATGTATGATAGTACTAAGTATTTTATATACCGCATACTATAGTTATAGTAGGCTTGCTAAGGGCGAAAAAGGGGTGATCGCTGCATTTTGTAGTTGTACAAAATGTGCTACTTGGCACACATGTTCCTTGGTACAATTGGAATTTTTTCATCTAAAGAAACAATCTGCACCTATGCAAATAAGCCTTAATTTGCATAATTGATGCAAAAATACATATAAAAATTAATAAAAAATATATGTGCATCCAGCAGAAATACCTAATTTGGTAGGAGTATGTGGAAACACTTCTACAAAAATTGATTTCATACATATGTAAACAGACATAAAATTTGCATAGTTATGAGAGTTATGCAAATTGATTTGTAAACAATGAAACCCCCTTCAATCTCATCCTAGATAGATATAACCCGTTAGAAACACCTTATGAAACAAAATGAGAAAAGGATTTGATTTGAACCATCATTACCAGCTAATTTACATAATTACTAAAGAAAGTAAAGTAAAAACATTATTTCTAAAGTTTTCCTTACTGTCTAAGAAGTGCATTATAGAAACTACCAAAGTAGTACGCATATCCTTTAGTCAAAAGGAAATGGTTTGTAATATCAAAACACTATTTCTCTATGCAAATACCACCTAATTAGCATATTGTGCATAACTCAAGACTGGATTAAGCGAATTTCACTAAATTTGGTCCAAGGATGACGTATGATGGGGCAATTAATTAAGCAGTTTTTAAGTAAAATCGGCAAGAGGTCAAAGGTCAAAAAGTTCAAGGTCAATGCTAAAATTTACTTATTTCCCCCATATCTATGCAATACCTGAAGGTATTTTTCTTGAAACTTAGTGACTACGTACATGTACTACCAAGATAAGATTCTCCAGAGAGTTTCAGATCGAGAGGTCAAAGGTCAAATGTTAGGTGAAAATGTTAAAATTTCACTTTTTTTTTTCTCTGTATCTCGCAAATAGTTCAAGGTGTCTTCATGGAACGTAATTGGTACTGGCAGGGATTTTCTAGGGGTCATTTGTCAAAGGTCAGGGGTCAAAGATCAAGGTCAATTAGGCCATCAAAATTTCACTATTTCCCTTATATGTTTGCAATGCTTGTAGAATTTTTCCTGAAACTTAATAGATACATGTATTTACTAATGGAGATTCTCTGGGAAATTTCCTGCCAAAAGGTCAAAGCTCTAATGAAAGTGCTATATTTCACTCTTTCTTTCATATCTTGAATGTGAATCAAGGTATCATGAAACTTAGTACAGTACATATTTGTGCATGTTCTACCTTACAGTGATACCCTTGTTGATTATCGAACAAAATTTGGCTGCTGCCCTCCACTCTCAAGTATTTTTGATTCCTCTCGATAAGTAGGAAAGGACATGGAATTCAGTGACATGGTATAGTCATCACCGTCATTGCATTTCATGTATGGGTTACATGAAAGTTGATTTTGATGCACACAATCATGTATAACCTCTGACATTCTTACCATTTACATTTTACCTGTGTATTTCTTTTTAATTTTAACCTCTGACATCTTTACACAAAACCAGTTAACATAATTATTTTTGGAAAAAGCTTCAAGATCATGTAGGTCATTATCATCTATACAGGCATTAGCTGGTATGTAGTGAAATATAACATTCTTTGGACCGCCAAGGAGTTACATTATCCCAAGGGAAAACAATCACAACCAGGGAAAATAATGACATTTACGATCCTCGTAAAGAGTAACATGTGACGATCTGTCAACAAATCACATCCTAGTAATTGTAAAGGCCACCTAATATACTCTTTTATGGCTATGAACATATTATTTCTGCTTTGATTTATTGTTGAAATTGACTGATTTTAAGTCAGAGACTAAGATTATTTGACTTATAGTATAACATCTCCTATATTGTTCACATGACAATTTTTTGCATAAAATATTGCCTTATCAAAATGTTATTGTGTATAAATTTCCTTGCATAGTGCCATGCCATAGCAACTCATAGTATACTGAGGGAACGTTTTTTTTTTTTCAGAAACAGACTTTGTTTCTAACTCAAGCTTGTAAGTTCTTCATGTGTGCAGATACCCTTGCATCCACATAATTTTCACAAGTTTATTATCAGTTTGATGTAAAAAGCCTCTTATTCTTTTGGTTGCCTACAAAATACAATATAAATCACAATTCACACTTTCATTATGGTAGTGTTTTTTGTAATGATTTTCTAAACATGACCTCAGTTGTGTAGTGTTTGCAAGGGAAAAACAATCCTTTTGTAAACAATATTGTTCCGATTTGCATCTGTTTCTACTAGGCCCTTGTATACTGTTATATTTGCATAATCACATTTAAAGAGGGTCACTATCGATTGCTATTTTTCCCACCCTGCAAAACATTTATGCAATGAGGGAAAATTAATAGTAAAAATTATTTCAAAGACCAATATGTTTCGAAATTTCACGTCTTGTATACTTTAATATTCACATACTTTATGCATAAAATGCCTAAGTTAATCAAATTATATGGAAACAATCTATGCAACTGAAAAGTGTTGTTATGAGAATATTGTCTTATTCTTACCTTTTTGGATATTAAGTTCAAAGCGATTTAAGACATTGTCACATAATTGCTTTTTGTTTGTTCTGATTACATGTATCTATGTGTAGGTAGTGATATGCATATTATGCAAATAACATTTTTTTTTTTTTTTTTTTTTTTTGCATAGAGACAGTTTGTCTCTTTAGATGAATCATTTGCTTTTGACCCAAGGAACATCTATCCCAGTTTCAAACTTTGTACTACAAGATCCAGTGCTTAATAGATTAGAAATTCTTTCAAAAATGCAGATTTTTGCACTATAACTTGCATAATTATGTAAATTTTATGTTTACCTATATAGGTATGAATTCAATTTTTGCAGGAAATGATTCCACTTACTCCATAGAATACTTCTACCAAATTAGGTATTTCTGCTAGATGCACATATATTTTGTAAATAATTTTCATAATTGTATTTCTGCATGAATTATGCAAATTAAGGCCTAATTGCATAGATACAGAGTGTCTCTTTAGATGAAAATTTTTCAATTGCCTTAGAGAACATCTGTGCCAAGTAGGACATTTGTACTAAAAAATGCAGCGTTTACCCCCCTTGCAAGTCGTGTATTAGTTTTGCAAGTTACTGAGAAGGTGTCCTATCAAAGAGCTTTTCCCCACTAATAAGAGAAACATCTCTTTGCCGAGTACCACCTTTGTGAAGAGCGTCCTCATCCGTTTACACTCAGAAAAATCGTCTGCGAACAGAGCATTCACACAGGTCTGTTCAGAGACTGTGCAACCTGTGACCGTAAACACTGCGCACACTGTACTTGGCAGAACCAGGCAGAACCCACGACTTCTAGCTAGCAGCTGTCGACGCGCCCAACACACACGCCCCACTGGAGAAGCCCTAGCAACGAGAGTAATCAATGAGCGAGCTGGAACAAAAGGGACAATAAGAGCTGCGAAGAGCCATGAATAAATCGGACATTTGTTGTCCTTGGTCTGTAAGTGTGTACATTAGGAGCACGTTTAGTGATTGGTGCAAGTTGTAAAGAAGGAACTCGTGAAGTAACAACTTGGATTGTTTTTGGAATCACCGGCAACAACAGTGCTTGATTTTTATCACTGAACTTAGCTGAGCTGAGAAACAGACTGGATTAACAGATGACTGATACAATGATGGCAGGTGTTAAAAACGACCCCAACAAAGGTCCACTGAAACTGGAACATGACAGTAAGTAAACCTTGTGCTTATGAACTTGTGGGGTAGGTACCTACAGAAATTTAGAATGTTTTTTTTTTTTTTTTTTGGCAATTTAGATGTTTCACTCAAGTAGTAGTTTCTAGAGTGATTCTACTTTCTATGTTCTAGAATAGTCATGCTACTAACAAACGTTGCATTGTTAGCTAACTGGACACAGGATGAATTGATGTCCAGAACACAAAAGTGCAGTTTAACACGATTCTATAAAACTAGTTCTAGAACACCTTCTATAATAAGAACAAGTTTCTATCGAACGATAGACTAACGTTAGAGTATACAAGTAGAGCCTAGAGGCCATTCCATTTAGATTTCTAGCTAGAGCCTATAGGCCTATTCTACATATCCTGGATCCTAGATCCTGTGCAGTTGTGACATTGAAAGAGTGTGTTGGTGTTTAAACTCTCTAACAATTTTAGAACTTTCTTCTTGATCTAGAAAGTCTAGTTACCGTATTCTAGATCCAGTGTAAGTAGATCTACTAATGCCAAACAGTGAAACTATAAATTTAATCTTAATAATTCTCATTCTAGTATTTTGAAAACACTTACCCAACCCTGTAACAGTTACTGTCTGGTTCTTCTGGTGTACAGATAGCACTTAACAATACAGTAACATACAGTATCTGTCATTGAACCTTGAAGAAGTAATTCCTGTTGTAGCTTTTTGTAGGAAGCTATACTATACATTAACATGGATCCAGTTTCTCCAAACTTTAGCCATGCACTTCTTGTGACCGTGATGTAATGCATAATCAATCTGAATATGTAACAAACGGACGTGGAATTCTTGTAATGAAAATGTAAAAAAAGTGGATTGTTCTTGATTAGACTGGGGTCTAGATCTCCCAACACTCCACAGTATTTAGACACTAATACAACAGTGTGTGATTGTTCCATTAATCTGTGTAATGTGACTGTGAGCATCATTGAGACCAAGAGAAGTGTGATCTGTAAAGTTAGTGATAAAGACATCTAGATCTATAGGCATACATAGACTGTCTAAATCTAACAAGAAGGTAAAAAAGAAATAATGACTTATCAAATAAAACCCTAATATATGAGCAGAAGCCAGAAAATATCTTTGATGATACCTCTAGTGAGTAGTACTCTATGCCAAATATTTTGTAAGGTTTTTATTAGCTATCCCCGAATTTAAAAACATGTGAAAATATGCCTATGAGCTCTGACCCCTGATCCTGACATGAATGTGACATGCACACATACAATTCTCGGGTCTAGGGCAATTATCCCCTGGGCAATTACCCCGGACACTTCCCCTGGCCCTAATCCTAATCCTAATCCTGAACCTAATCCTAACCCTAACCCTAAACCTGACCCTAACCCTTATCTTTACTCTAACCTTAGCGCTAAACCAGTATTTAGCCGGAGGGGTAATTGCCCTCTGGGGGTAATTGCCCGGATACGACAATTCTCAATTCAGATCAGTAGTGTTAAACACACCACAGTCGCAAATTTAACCACTCGCGAATTTGCCGGGAAGTCCCAATTCGCAAAAATTAGACGCGCTCAATATATAGCGTATACAGTACTTTGTACAATGTTAACTTGTCACAGATTTAATTTCAGATTCATTTCATTTCATTTCATTTTTAATTTCCAACAAATGTGCAGTAACAGTAAAACTCTTCTGAGCAGGGCTGACAGAAAACAAACATCTTAATGTCCTAGTTAATTAGATTTTTTAAAAGCTCTGGACTGTTAAGATTCATGAGTCAGTAAAATTCACAGAATGTTTCAGGTGCTCTTTTCGAAAGGGGCCAAGACATCTAGATCCTGAAGTGCCCATGAGTTGATTTCTGATGCTTGAATGATTTTAATAACTTTTTTTTCATTGTAGACTATTCATTTGATCTTGTATCTCATTTGATCTTGCAAAAATAATTCACACAATAACTCAGAGAATTGCCTTTCTTGGAAAAAGCAAGAAGGAATGTAGTTTTCTATACAAGTTCTAGTTTACTCTATACAAGAAGCAGGTAGTAGAGTGACATGTAAATCATCTATAGACATTGTATAACATAAAAAAGTTGTATACAATTAAAAGTAGACCCTGTTATGAAATTCAAAGATTAATCCAAGTCCTGTTCAACATGTAGAAACAAATTCAGATTAGTCAAGGCTATGGGTAATTGCTTTAATAGAACTTTGCTGCATGACAGACATGTGGTTCTATCACAAGTCAGCATTTATAGATGACCTACTTCACATTTGTGATATTTATTTTTTCAACATGGTCACTGTTGGCACTATGCTAATGCTGTGGATCAACATCATCATCACTGTGAACACTGAATCAAGGAAATCAAGGAAGAGTCTGTTGTCATGACAGATTTCTTCCAACATACCCTAGGCATAACTTTTTGCAATTTTAGTGTTGAGCATGGATGCAAGAAACTGGTACTTTGAGTTTTCTTTCCCGTTATATAAAAATCCCAAACTGATGGATTCTATCCAAACTGTCACACAATGTGATGTATGTCACACTAATTAAATCCCATTAACACAGATTTGATTGGTGCATTATGAAATCAATTTTGTTTACAGTTACCCCACGAGACCTCCACCACATCAACACCATTGGCCTGTCCAACTCGTTTAACCTCAATGACTCGTACCGCTTCAAGGGATTTCCCGACTCCAACTTCACAGCTGGTAGGCATCCTTTGCTTGGCTCACCAAAACCTGTTGAAACATCGGGCTTCTACAGGAGACCCCAACATTTTGTGAAAGGTAAGGCGTGAAAATTACCTTTTGATGCAGGACTTGTGACCAAAGTGTGACATTTCTTTAAATATGTTGAATTTCACTGAAATGTTTCTCTTTCATGTTGCTTCAACAGCTGTGAAATTTACCACCGAATTGTTGTGATTTACAGCATATTCATTGACAGCTTTATGAAGGACAACAGCATCTTTAAACTTTTGCTACATTAACCCGTTGAGGACGAATCCTGAGTATACTCAGGCAAGCGTCTAGATGGGAAATGCGTGTTGCAGCAAAATCAAACCGTCCCCAACGGGTTAATTATCAAGACTGATTGAGATACAAATGTAGAGTCACATCAGATAATACTTTCTTCTGAGCTAATTAAACAATGTTTATATTATTTGAATGCATATAGGGGATCTTTTTATCTGCTGAATAGGAGGGGCATCAGAGAGGCCGGTCCATGATTCACAATATTTGCTTCATAGGATTTTTTGTTTTTGTTTGTATATCTTATTTTTACTTTCTTGAAGAAAAATAACTTCAAACTCATTCCAGACCATAATAGAGAAGAATACATTTGTTCTCATGGTTTTCCTTTTTGTTCATGAAAAAAGAAATCAATAAAATGTGCACATACAGTGTGTACACGTGTATGCACTTTTACAAAGTAGAACAGAATGAGGTTTGTAGGCTTGTTTTATATATAATTTCCAAAACAATTTTAGTTTTATATACTTTTCACAAATTCAGTTTTAATAGGAGACACACATACAGACACTCCTCAAATATGAGCAGTTTACACAGCTTGTACACAGATTTACTATAGATACATACCCAGTAGTCATATTCAGCAGTTCTCATCTTTAGCCTGCACAGCCAAAATCTCAGTCATGTGCTGTGTTTGTTGAAAAAAACACAGTTGTGTCTGATTCATTAATTTTACCCTCTAAAAATACACTTCTCCCCCTCCCACCTCCACTGTACTGTTTTTAAACAGCAGATAGTGAATTCATCGACAGAGCATATAATTTGCGTGTATGTTTATATCTGATCACACATACGGAGTTCTATTTTTTATCCCATTATGCCCTTTATGAATGTGAGAGATGAGTGTGAGTGACTCTTTTGTGTTCTAATACCACAAGCTTCTCTTTTGACAAATGTCAGGTTTACCCTATGATTACAAAAGTCAAACCAAACAGGATATTATTGAAGCTGAGATCGCCACGGAAAATGGAGTACATCCCAGCACATGTATGTTGAACACTTTATGGGGTCATTATGTTATATAGTCATTGATGCTTATTCCTAATGCTACATGTATAGCCATTAGGCTACTTTCAATATATATTCAAAAGCAATATTTATCTGGTTCACTTCATGTTCTTCATACCAGAATTAACAGCTTAGACCATTTGGTGCCGGGGACAATATACTTTTCATGTGTAACAAGCCATGTTGTTTGTTTACCAAGTTTGTTTGTTTGTTTGTTTGTTTGCTTGTTTGCTTGTTTGTTTGTTTGTTTGTTTGTTTGTTTAGGTGCTTTTGTACATGTATGAGTACCCTGCATATTAGGGGGATTTTATGATCAAGTGCATTTTCAAAAAATGGACAAGAGAAGTTGAAGCATGTCCTCTGCTAAAAGACTAATACCACAGAAAATTGCCGCTGCATAACATAGTTGACAAATTTGAGTTTTTGTGCTTCTATGGAAAATTGTCTGTGAGATCTTCAAGGCAAGCCCCATCACATTATTAGCAATTTGATCAGACAGCCATTGTATGCTAATCCACAAAATTCAATATTTATTAAAAGATATCCTTTCATCAAGATGATATGGCATTCAGTGCATGAGGTGAAATGTGCATGGTATAGAATGTACAATAAACCTCAACTCATTGATTGCTGCACATGGTCAAATGTCTAGAAGTAGCCATACACCTCTGTTTTGTTTCTTTTCTTTTTTTTCGAAATCATTGCTGAGTGAATCCTGCTTTATACAAATAAAGAGCATTTTCTGAATCTGCCCTAAACTGCTGATGACAGTGTAGTTTTATTATCTGGGAGGTTATGTTGTGAATTAAGGGTTTAAAACAAACACATGTTTTGCATCTCCAACGGAAATTTACACATGCAGTGAACAAAGTTTTTTCACCTTATTGTCTACTCTTTTTGGCCGAACTGTATGGGGATGTTTATGGCTTTCTCACACAGCATTATTACACATTTCATAAATATAACCACTAACCTCAATATTTGATTTTGTTGAACATTACTGTGGCATGTATACTCATAGGTACTTCTAAAGGTATGCAATATTATGCATGTTGACGTAAATGCTATATTGAAATATGCCTGCTTTACTCCATCCCTGATTAACACTTTAATAACTTTTAAAAAATGCTTCCCTAATCTATCGTGCAAATACTTTTTTTCCTACCCAAATTTCCCTTAGATCCTTACTACCCTTTTGTATTCATATGACAGCTGCATCATTAGTTAGCTGATGCTGTCATTTTCAATGCAGGATCTCGTGATGAATTTAGCCAGTACAACAAAAGATTTTCATCATAACTTTCAGTCACTTCACCAACCGTACTTGATGGTATCATCATGAATGGATGAATGCTTGTGCTGTCCTGGTATCCATGGTTACTCACTCTTAACAGGTTTTTCCATTGCTGATCGAAAAAGAAAGCAACAGCCCAGAATAAGCTGCATTCGTGTGGAATGAAATTCAAAATTAATAGCACCTAGGCAATTCCGCTATGGCTGTTGTTGCATTTCAATCTATTACCATGTGACCCCGAATGCACGCTTCATTGAATAATGGCTTGATTAATCAGAGGGGATGGGGCTTAAAAAAAAATGGAAAAGCCATTATTGGTTGTCAATTATAAATTAGTTTCTACATTTGCTGTCCATGTTGAAATGTGGCTAGTGTAGATGAGTGCGAAATTGCAGTGTACTGTGGATGAAACTGGAGTTGCATTGACTAGATGCCTTCATTGAATACATTCTGTAATTCTGTCTGCCCAGCATGATATCTGTAACTAGAATTGATTTTTAATAGAAGAAATTCCTTTATGTAACTCATTGAGGACCAGTTAATTTTGATATTTTATAAATTGTCCATAGACACCTGCACGAGTTTACTCGGGACTAGTCTTCAACAGATACAGAGACTCCAACCCAAAGTACCTTCTGATCTTGAGATTCTCCCGACTGAAACCCCAAGCAAACGGGAGACTCAAAGTTGATGTGTGCGTAGTGCGAAATTCCCAGGGTCCTAGATGCTCTCTGGTGCCATCTAAGGCTTATTTTTTTCAACATACGATAGAAATATGCAAGAAATCCTTTCCAACGGGAGACAAAGAGCCAGGGCGGGAGAAATTAAATCTCAAACGGGAGAACGGGATATTTTGCAAAAATGGGTTTTCGGCGGGAGATCTCCCGTCGAAAACGGGAGAGTTGGAGTCTCTGCAGGTAAATGGTCAAAATATCCAACTTTTTATTTTGTGCCTGTATGTGCAGATCATATTTATCAGCAAAATTGTGATGAAATTAAATTAGTTGCACTAAAAAAAAAAAAAAAAAAAAAATCACAAAATAATGTGAAATTGTGGTGCCTAGTTTCAAGTTTGTACTTACAAATAAGAGTACAACTTGTAGGATGTGACTGCCAAAATCTGCAATGTATTTTGTTTTTTAATTGAGTTTTATGTTCCCATACCAATTGCAGTATTTTGACAATTCCTAATAAGTGATATCTTAAGGGACATGCAAAGACCACTTCCTAGCCTAAAGGCATTGTTGTTTTTATCATCAGCTGCTTGTTTCTTTATTATTGTCATTCACTTTATTGATTTGCATGATCACTTCTAATGGCCTGGTGGTCAGCAACGAGATAATGAAGAATTTATTTCTGAAAATGACTCTGAAATTAGCAGCATGTCATGAGAATATCGAGACACAGGCATCAATACCATAATTTGCAAACCAAACAGTGCATGCTATGTTCAAAGCTAATGATTGTCATGTCATTGTAGTCAATTATCAGTGTGGTTTGTGTGATTGGTTTATTAGTAGACAACCTTGGGCCACAAAATTATTCATTAATGTTGTACAGGGTGTACAATATTGTATGTGTATTTATTAAAAGCAATCTTTCTCTCATGCTCACTTATGTGTTCCTTGACAAACCACCTTTCTATACATCTCTTGAATCTCGTTATTTACTCTATATGAGATACCTTTCTGTTGCCATCTTAGTGTTAATTTCCATAATCTTTTTTTTAATTATATCACAATAATGATAATAATAAACCGCATCACCACAGATGTAGTTCTTTCACTGTATGTATTACAGCGCACATAGAGTAGGTACATATAGCTCTGTTCAAGTAAGAACATGCAGTTTGAATTATTGCCAAACTGACTCGATGTAATATACTGTTAATGACAACTGATTTGGCATTCTCTAAGCGTCCTCTACACATACACATCTGCATCTTTTTTTTTTCTCTCTCTCTCTTTGCTGATTGATCATTCAGTGTGTTATACTGCCTCCAGCTAGTCCATAAAGATGTCTCTTTTTCTTCTTTCTCAAAGGGAGACCCAATGTGATTGCCAAGACAGGAGTGCAGTATGGCTCGGAGGAACATGATAGAGTCACCAGTACCGTGCCCGTTTCTCCTAAGAAGAAAACTCCATTCTGGAATGAGGACAGAACGTAAGAAATAGATTTGTTTCATACAAATATCTGTTAAGACAACTTTTATTCAGTGTAAATTATGTACAAGGTAGAGGGAAAAAAGGGACAAACCCGTCATTCACAGTTGGTCCAGCATCGCGGGAACAGTAAGGAGAGATCTTTCCTTTTTTACGAATGATCATCCACACTACTATCTTGACTGTCCGGGAGCTGTGGGGGCAATCAGGATTTTGGGCAAGCCCTGCCATTTGACACCAGAGTTTACACATGTGCGCATCTAATGAATAATGCTTGGCACTGTCAATTACGTCCCTAGGGTCACTCTCCCTTTCAAATTTTGTCCCAAGACCAACATTCTTTACGGGGACACCGGGAGAAGTCCCAGTGAGTGTCCACACTGTCGTTTAGAAGGGAAAGTCCTGCAGCACTGGACTTTCCCCATGAAGTGATACCTAGCGTGAATGAGGGATAAAGTAGAGTTCAGTATTAATTACTGTAAAATCACTAACATTCACGAAGTGAAAGTTTCGTGAATTGTCGACAATTAAAGATTAGAGTCTCTGAATTGTATGCTTCTTGCAGGACATGAATTATTCAGATATGATATAGAATATTTAGCATTGGGAGGCATGATTAAAAGCCTAGAAAATAATGAGTAGTATTGTAGACTGGATACCGAGTTGAACAGGAATACGATGCTACGAACAGGAGAGGAGTAATTTGCCCGTTGCTACATGCTTTCATAACGATATGCACGGTAATGTCCTGCACACTCCAGAACTTCTAATTGTTTGTAAATCTGTGTTGTGGATATGATCAGGTCGGCTGAAGAGAGGAAGAAAGCTAGGCAGCAGCGGGATGCTGACTGGGATAGAGCTCAGTATATGAAGCAGAAGGACCAGCAGTCCAAGGATACCTATGAGGAGAAAAAGAGGGTAAGATATCTGCTCAACTCTCCACAATATTTCAGAATTTCATTTGAATGAAAGGGCGTATTTACAGTTCATAATTTGTATATAAAATCTTTTATTTTCTTTGTGTCTATTTGATGTGCCTTCAGAGTCCATCTATCTGTATTTCTGTTGTTTTATGTATCAGCCTCTCTATGTGCTATATATGGCTGTTTAACTGCCTATCTATTTTTCTAGCTATACGTTTCTCCTTTTTTCTTAAAATTCTATGCTCTCTCCTATTTAGGAGACTTTGCCCAGATTTGTTTTCCTAATTTGTAATATTTTAGACCAATTTGCCTATGTTTATCACAATTATGTAAGAGTTTGCTTTTATCTCAGTTTGAAATAAGATTCAGCCATTGAAAAATGAATGTTGCTGTAGAGACTGGGGCATTGCCATCACACATGTAGTTAAGGTACATGTGTGTACGACATGATATGATGAAGCAGTGTTATAGATTTATAGAGAGGGATGCTGCAGGCTTATAGTGTTTTTGATGGACAGCGGCAGCAGATAATCATGCAAATATAATTCTTTTGTTTTGTCTGTTTGTTTTTGCATTGAGTAGAGACATTTTAGTTGCCAAAAGAGCAGTTTTGAGACATTCGAACAGGCTTTTCGTTAACACTCACCTAGTATCAGATTGTTCCCCAACCTTTCCACTGTTATTTTGCTCACACATACCTTGTACATTATGGTACTCACCAAACATGTTGCCTCTTGTTTCTGGCCCAGGATCTAAAGATGCTGCAAGACTACAAACCCTTTGGTCGTCCCGGGGGTGGGGCACCACGACGGGAACAGGAGGCATACAGGACTAAAGCTGTTACAAGAAAAGAACTAGATAATCAAGGCCCTCAGATGGTAAGGAAGAGCCTTGCTAATATTCAAACTGTTGCATTATCAGTTCAAAAGCAGAAAGATCTAATAGATTAGATTAAATTCAGATGAGTGCTGTCGCCCTTCTGTGTAAAATTCTCTCCTTTAGTCTTAAGTAGAAATCTTCTTGTTTTTTCATCATGGTTTGTATGTACATCTTTTTTTAAAAATCTTTTCTCTCTCCTTCAAGTTCTAGTATGTTGTAGCTTTTAATGCATGCTTGTGTTTGTGGTGCTTTTTTGTTTCTTCTTCATTCCTACATCTGTTCTCAATCTCATGCTTGGTTGCTTGTCTGTCTCTTTCCCAGCTCATGTTTCCCCAGTTCGGTAAGCCAGGGCATGGTGCCCCGATCCGCACTGATTCAGGCAAGGTTAAAACCAGCATCCGTGCCAACAGCGACATCCGCTTCAGGGATGGTCTAGGGCTGAGAAAACAGGTGGAAAATACAATGCGGTATTCCAACAGCAAGGATTTCGGTGACAAAGTCAACGAAGAGCTAGGTGGGTGCATGATGTTTGCATTTTGATTTGGGTTCATGTTGCTCTCTCTCTTTTTATTAGTCAATGAATGCTTTCAGATCTTATTTCCATGTCAGCACACACACACAAAAAAACATCATTAATTAATGATCTTTGCTGTGCAAGATGCAAATCAGATTGCTATTTCATTTTTTTCACATATCAGTATGAAAATTACCACTCTGATACCTCAAATCCTGAATCAATACAAAGTTATGTATCGAATTGCAAGAAATCACCCCATCATTCTCTACAACTTCTAACTTAGAAATGAATTGTTTATGGACCCATTCAGTCACTAAGTTTCTAATTAATGTTATGTATTATATTGTGTCTGATCATGTAAAATGTATGTGCACTCTCATATACAAGCCATATGTGCCTCAAAATGTGTGAAAAATTGCAAATACATTGTAACTGTTACAGATGGCTCCTATTGCATGGCAAATGCTTGTTTCAAAATATGCAAAAAACTTGTGGTGGATGATTTTGTTGTGTCATGCGTAGAATGATATAAGAACAGCAGACGATGTTTATAACCTCAAGGAGGATGTATGTGCTATCTTTTTTGAGATGCCATTGTTACAGTGCATTTGTGGTATAATTCTCCATGATGACCTGTTGATGATATCTGAAATGTACCCTGTGTAGGTAACATGGCACTCGAGAAGAAAACACAGAAAGAAATGGAGAGATACCTGGAGAAAGAAGAGGAGAGAAAAACTGTAAGTGCACTTAAGATCATCAGTAGACACTCAATACTTAACATATATTGCCTCTCCTATACTCCTCCACCTACACACTCACACTCTTTATCATTCAGTAAATTTTCCCTAAATTTCCTCTCAAATTACTTGTCTTATAAAGGTGCTAAAGTAGCACTTCCATCTTCTGACAAAAGTTAATCATTTGCAACCGATGGTAACAAGGTATCTGTTGAAACATTATATCTACTTTGTAATAAGCTCATAATAGTTTAATCTTGACTTTGCACAGAATAGTGCAGTCTTAGTCTGTCTCTCTTTATGTTCTTTAAGCAGTGTTTTTAAATTTCTCATTACCCGTGAGCATCTTGCCAGGTGAAATTTTTGCACAATGAATACTCATTGCTCACCATCATTATTTGTGCAAATATTATTTTGTCATGTCAAGTAGTCAAATGATAGAATATGACTGTGTAGAGGCTGCTGAGAGCAGAACAATACTGATTGTGTCTTTTGCAACCTTCATATTCATAAATTGCTAGTGAAAGATGTGGGTATACACATATTTTTAGATCAGATGAGATCATTCTGTTGAACATAAAAAAAGGAAAACAACTAAATATCCATTCCATGCCTGTGCTCACTATATAGATGTAACATAGTATTACTATGTAGATAATAAATGTGCTGAGGACACCGTATCATCTCTTTCATACCAACAGTGGGAGTTCAACCCCTATGGAAAGTCAGGGGCTGGTGCTCCAATCAAGACAGACTCAGGTAGGCAAGATTTTGTGAACTCATTCGTGTATGAGCCGGAAAAGAAATAAAGATTCATGCTCTTCATAGTCTAAATATGCCTAATGTCAAGCTTAACACTGAATCAACATATCATGCTGACATGCATAATATGGTAAGATACGTGACTGATGCATACTGTAAAACCAGAAATGTTAGCGTGCAGGAAACTTTAGCAGATTTTGCGAGGAGCCAAGATTTTATGGAAGTAAAATACATGCAAAATTTTTGGTATGATTGCACTATGCATTGAATTCTAGTCATCAATTTTCAAAAGTTTCATGCCACGAAAAGACTGTCAGCTTGTATTCACAAGAGTTTCATGCCGTGAATGTTTCTGGTTTTACAGTACGTACGTGCAAGGATGTGATTTTTTTAATCTTTTTTTCAGTTGTTGTTGCTCTCTTTATTGCCCTTACAATGTAGTTTTACCATGGTTACAAAGTTTGAACAAACTTTGTGCCTTTAACCCATTGAAGACTAGTCCCGAGTATACTCGGGCAGGCATCTATGGGGAATGCATGTTGTAGAAAAATCAGCCTGTCCTCAACGGGTTAAAGATGCTATGTTACAGCAATACATGCAAATCATCAGAGGACGATGCACCTTGTGTGCAGCTGAAAGGATCTTGTACCAACGATTTTGCTATGTTCGCATGTAGTTATAGTATACGAGGGATGACAGACAACATCTGAATATTTCATGAGCTTCTGGTGGTATATGAGCCTCTGCGGTGCGTATGAGACTTGGGATCAATACTGCTCTTTGTAAGGGAAGAAAAGTGTTCCTGGCAAGGGGGGCATAGTTCTTCATTGATTAGCCAGTGTTGCGCAGAGAAGGGCCTCCTTCAGTATCCAACAATAATACGCTGAGGTCAATCTACGTGAAATGGTAGCATGGCTGAAAGGGTGGAGGATTTCAGATATTACTGACTTAGGTTTCCTGCTATTGATTTTATGCTTGTAACTTCATGGATTTGATGAAATATGCAAATAGCAGTTATGTGCAAATGAGCTTCATGAGATCAAGACCATAGAAGTGGCTTTCATACCCGAATTATGCTCAAAGTCTCTTGTTAAAGTCATTTCATGATATTGTGTTGCCCCCATGTTCAGTCTATTGTATGTAAATATATAAGTTCAAGTGCAGTAACAGTCAGGGAAAAATGTAACAAAACCAAAACCACAATTAAAAAAACATGAAATCATCCATCAATTAGTCAAGGGTCCAGATGTGAAAGTTCAGCTGTGTGGTGCTTATTAGGTTATTTCTATGCAATGTATGACTGAAATCTCATTTGCATTACTGTGGGTTAGTTGGTATAGATGAGATGTCAAGCCATGATTTATTGGTAGACATGTACAAGTAGTGGCAATTTCTTTAACGATATACAACATGTTTCCTGGAATATAGGTAAACAGGATGTGATGATTGAGCGTAGTTTGTGCGAAAATGTGTCAATTTTGCACACATCTTTTATATTCCCCTGTTTTATGTACGTCAAAACATTTACCCGTTGAGGGTGGGCTGATTTTGCTAGAAAATGCATTTTTCATAGACACCTGCCCTAGTATACTCTCGACTCCACTCCAGCGGGTTAAAACAAACATATACTTGTTTTTGAGACATCTCTTCCTCTAAAAATCACCTATCCATTGTAGCAACTTGTACACTTGTGTTGATACAACCCCACTTGCTGTCGTAAGTCTCATCACTTTTGTTACCTAAGCCCCATCACTTTTGTTGTCCTGGTATATTGTCTATTCAGAGATAGTGTCCCCCTTCAAGTTTGGCTAGTGTTTACTTTGTCAAGCCAAATCTCTAGTCCCTCCCCATGCCACACCCTTAGCACCTGAGATGATTGTGGAAGTTCGTTGAGTAAACTGACCGTATAGTCTTAAACAAACATGGACCAGTGGTTGGCAAACAGATAAACAAAGCTGATGAAGACTGACTGCCAGATCTGTGGGAGGCAAATGTGTAGTAATTGCTTGTGCAGTGTATCCTTAAGAGTAAAACTATGTTTATCATTAAACAAGCTTTAGGAGCATCACTTTTACCTTTGCTGTGATGAGTCTTGTATTGAAACTGCAGCTCAGTCAGTGAGACGTTGCCTAAGTTACGGGATGTACAACCATTTCACACAGAATATCCGGCGAATTGTCATGTTAGACTTGTGTATTTGCCTCCCTCCGTCTATCAAGATTGTAAAAAGAAAAAGAAGGCTTTTCGGAAAAGTGGCCATTCAGGCCAAGACATCCCTCTTTTTCTTTTGAGGTTTTAAGAGTAGTGTTTTGTTTTGTTTTCCCTAAGACAAATAGCATCCATTTGACACTGAGTGTCAAAAAGTGGTCTCTGTGTTTGACCCTCTCCCTCCAGTCAAGATAGACAGTTATTATTGTTGTTTCACACTCACTCTGAATTGTAATCATGGAATTTTACAAACACCCTGTTTTTATCATGATGCCGTATGTAGGAAACCTTGTAACAGGGAGAGTGAGGACATTGGTGAAGGACCCGGCTGAGATGAAACAAATTGAAGAGAAACCACACATGAAGAAGCTGGGTGAGACATAGATTTTATGCCGAATATATATATGCTTCTGTGGAATCGTACACTCTTAGGCGCTTCGTAAATCACTGCAAATCATGGCAGTGCAGACACCCAGTGCAGACTTAGTGGTTTCATTGTTAGACACACAGAAGTTGCCATGTTCACTTGTGAAAGCCAACAAAAGACCTGTAATGTCTCACATGATGCTGTCTTTGTGACTCCTATTTTATTGTTCACTGACAAAAGAACCATTTAACTGTGAAGACATGGAATCTAGCACTTTCACGGTTGATTTAACAAATTTATTGGAGAGCATCCTGGACTAAAAGAATCGACACACTTTTCTGAAGCAAGAGAGAGAGAGAAAAAAAAGAGTCAAAAATCGATCGTGCACGCCTTTCATGTTAATTGTTCTTTCTGTACGTGGCAGGTGTGAAATTACATGCTTCACTGGAGGTTCCATTTCACTGTACTTTAATGTCTTTAATTTGCCATTTGAAGAAATAATGTCAGTGGTATGATTAACCAGCGAACAAGGCGGCATTGTATAAGTGTGATAGAGACGAGTGTTCATGGCTATTACAATGGATAACATGTTTTCTTTGAGTAAACTTTTGTGGTCTTTAATAACACTTTCTTGTTAAGAATTTCAAATTAGAGCCAACAAAATGCTTCATTAACAATGTCACTCTTTCTGTGTGTATAGTTCTATTCGTATTTTTAATAACATATACTTCTTTTGGATATTTGTGGTAAAGGTTTTTCATACATCTGTTTCCGTTATCTTTCCATACCCCATTTTCTCCTGCCTACTATTGTCATCAAAAGCTCCTGAAACGGTAAGTAACAGAGTTTTACATGTTTTTCATTAATTTCTGTCCCTTCATCTCCATCTCTAATTAAACATTATGTATGATAGTACCTTTAAAGAATGGGGAAAAAATGGGTTTCTCGTATTTCTTTGAGGAGAAATTTATGTTTTATCTTCATCACTCCTGAAGTTAGAATACTGGTATTGCCAAAAGTCTTTGTCAGGATGTGCAAAAATCATAAGTACAAACAGTAGTGATAATTCCATTATTGTCATGATGGGAAAACAATCATTATTAAAACAAGATATAGTTACTGGTATTCAAGGGTAGAGTCTGTTCTCTGTCTCAACTCTCTCTCTCTCTCTCTCTCTCTCTCTCTGTGTCTTTCTCTCTGCCTCTGCCTATGTTTCTCTCTGTCACTTCATCTACTGTATTCCATATTTGCTGTTTGTAATGAACCATGTACCTTTATGAGTTTAGTGTATGAAGTCAATATGGGGCATGCCCAAAGAGAATGAAGTGTTTCAAAAGAGAAATGATGCCCGTTTTTTGCTCACAGTATCTCATGAAGGGAGGCATAATTTATGTGCAATTAAGTTTTAGAACTTCATTTTTGATGCCTTTTAATTAGTAGCAAGAACAAAAATGAGAACACAGTATAACAACTGACTAAAACAAAACAACAAAACAGAATTTGTGCAATAGCTGTGTAGACAAAGTTTATTGTGTGAGTCTCTAAAGACAGTTTTAGGATAGGTGCCAGATTTTCAGGGAAGGTACAACAATGCAGTTTAGCCTATCTCAGTGTGAACATGTAGAGAATAATGTGTGCATGACAGTTGTTAATCTCTCATTGTGTGCGATAGTAATGTCGAGTGAGTGTTGGATAGATGCTTACTCGATACAAATTCAGAGATTATTACTTCCTGTTATGAATTTTCAGACATCAACAACAATTATTCTACCTTCATGTGTGTAGGCCTGTGCACATACATATTCGAAATGAGCTCCTATCTCGTTGATCAATAACAGGGTGGAGACTATGACCCGTGGGGCAAAGGTCAAGGAGCACCAGTTCGTGATCCAGAGGGAAACACAAAGAGGTTGATGTGGTCCAACCCTAACACAGCACCAGAATTCTACGTCAATATGTCAACTGTAAGTGCCTCTTTCATGTTGTTGTCATAATTTCGAGTGCTCCTGCCTGTGATAATCTGGTTTGCATCACCGAATGATTTGTGTCCTAGTAGCTTTTAGGCACAAAAAGAAACAAAGATATTACTGTATGTATTAAACTGTTGGCTTTGGTTTTATGACACCATATGATTTGTGTAGAAAACATGATGTGATCAGAACTATTTGAATTTGATATTTTAGTGATTTGTTGCAAATCACAGGATGTCTTCAACTCTAGCTTCATCTTGCATTATCATAACTACCATTTTTTTTTTCTGTGTGTTTGTGTGTGTGCACAAGTCCTATTATGAATAGAAATTCATCATTTATCTTGAACTGGTTTCGAAACTTGCAATGTAAAAATAAAGCAATTACATATACATTTTTTTCTTTCCCCAGGGAGTTGCCTTGGAAACGAAGCCAGTTGGTGGAGGGGGTCACCTGATTGATGAGAGAGGGGAGAGGAAGACACGCCTCCAGCAAACCTTACAGCATGATTCAAATCCAGGAGGTACGTTTGTGTGGTTTCTTATAAAATAGAAGATCCAAACTTCAATTAGGAGTGCATACTCCATTGTGTACTTCATTGTGTACTTGTTCAGTGTACCTACCCAGTAGAGCGGTGCAGTTGCTTAAAGGTTGTTACATGGGATATTTTTTCATAGCAAGTGAAACCTCATGTTTCTTTTGATAAGTACCCCCACCCATCCCAAACAGTGCAAATGATGAGTCTGTGTATCTTGTTTTCTTTTTTACACTCGAGTATTTTTTCAACTTCCTGCAGTACATTCTTAATTGCCTGTATTCATTTCATAGAACCTGTGAATGCATATTGATTGTCTACCTATTATCTCCCTTCGAGTAGTCTTATCATGAATTCTTTTGTAGTACTGTTCAGAAGCTTGTTTAGAGTCTTGAAGTTTCCTCCTTCATTTTGTCATCCACTCCCCATCCAAACTTTACCCTTCACCTCAATCAGGAGGTGGAATTCGAGGGCCACTCCGTCAAGCAGGTACCGTCTCTATTTGCCGAGTGTTTGCAGCGTCTAGTTTCACTCGTGTTCAAACTAGTATCACAGGAATGCTGTGTAAATGATTGACCCACCCCTTGTTTGTATGTAGGAGTGTCTTCTCGTCTTCCTTCTATCACACTTTCTCCTCCCCATCCCCACATATGTACATACTCTTTGCATTTGACTTTTTAAAGGGGATGGCTAGTAACTGATCAGTGAGAATCAGTGGGAATGCTGGGGGATGATTGTTCCAATTCTTATGAGATTCGTTTAAGAGTACATTATATATCTGTTGTTGTGTGAAAATTATTTTCTTCAGAACGGTCTCATATTCAAGTAATGTGCAGTTTAATGCCCCGTCACTGTACAGTCATGCTAACCTGGAAACATTAAACTGCACATTACATGAAAATGAGACCATTCTGAAGCAAATAATTTTCACACATCAATAGATATATAAGGTACTTTTAAATGAATCGCACAAGGATTGGAACAATCATCCCCCAGCATTCCCACTGATTCCCACTGATCAGTTTACTAGCCATCCCCTTTAATCTCTCAACCTTATTTGTTTCTTTCTTTGTCTTTTCCTCCTTTCAATCACAATCCTTAGTTGTTGCTGTGTTGCAACCGCTGTGTAATGTAATTGTAATTCCAGAAACTATTTCATATATATGTGGTGTGTGTCATGCATTATATTTGCTGCTTTTTGCAGTCTACTTTACATTTAGCTGATAGAATTTTATGCCAGATTATGAAATACCCACCGTCTGCAGTCTACCTCTCAACTTTATATTGTCTCAACAACAAACCTGCAATACTCCCATACATATAGCGTGAGAGAGTTTTTCCTGTTTGCATAACAACCAATAAGTATTCAGCCAGTGAAGGCACATCTTACTTTACACGAGCATGGTAACACCGTCAGGGTAATTAGCAAGGTAATGGATGCATGTTTACCCTGCCCATTTACAAATCAGTGCTAATTTGCTGAATAACTACAGCAACACAATTAGTGTACATGGAAACATAGGCAGAGTCATAAAGACTCTCTCTTCAGAGCAATGGCTTTCTGCAATAATCTTTTATGCAATTAAGCTACGATGTTTCTTGTTCACTCAAGTATGATTTTGCTGCCACTTCGTATTGTTTTTATTTCTACTCCCTCAATGTCCCCCCCCCCTTTCTTTTACTCCAAAGTCACACAGTTGTGTTTTCACCACCATTCAAACAAAGCTTTTCACTTGATGTCTCTTATCCAATCATCTTTGAATGCACAAGTCACACTTCTTCTTTTCTAACACACTGATTTTAATATTTCTTCTCTCTCTCTCTCTCTCTCCTTCTTTCTCTTTATCTCTGTCTCTCTATCTATCTCAATCTTGTATATTTCTCTCCCTGTATGTTAATATATCTCTCCCTCTCTCATTTTTCTGCAATGTGCTTGTTGTGTATATAATTTCTGCTTTGTGTATGTGAATCTCTCTCTTTTCTCTCTCTCTCTCTCACTGACTCTCACATTCTCTCTTATTCATGTGTTCCTGCTAATGTTTGCTTGTGATGTCATAACTAACATTCTACATATTTCCAGGTGTCTATAGGAACACCGCTGTCTTTATTACACAGAGGATTTCACACAAACAGGGTAACCTTGAATTTGAGAGATTGGGAGATTTGACAGAATCTCTGTAAAGAGGTCCTCTGACAGTAATCAAATTGAGAGCTGTTTTACAGGGATTGTGTGAGCTCATAACAACTTTGGATGGAAATGATATGATTTCATTTCATGCAGTTTCACTTCTACTGCCTGGATTTGATTACTGTTGATTATGGTTAGGAGTAAAATATTCACAAAATAAGCAGAGAGACAATGATAACTTGTTATTGTCCAAACACTTTCTTTTCATCTCCTCAGATTTGAGTAGTCAGGGATATTTTCCCATCTATTTGTTTGTTTTTGATACAATTGCAGTGATACCCTGTGCATAGCTTGCCCACAGATTTTCTATGCTTGGATGATACATCTGTAATGTTTGATATGGTGCTTTTGTTGTAAAAATGGTTATATGACTGACTTCAAGTGGTATCCTAAACATCCCCCTTTCCTTCCTTCCTTCCTTTCAGAGCACATTAAGATTGATGAGAGCACAAGGGATCCCAACGAACCCTGGGGCAGACCCGGGGGAGGGGCACCTATCTATCGACCAGATGGCAAGGTGCAGGTGCTCGTGAGCGGCAAGGCTACCAAGGACAAGATGGGAGTGGATCCCCCAAAAGCAGAAGAAGTGGAAGCCAAGCGCAAATATCTCACCACGCTCAGTAAGTAACTCGACTTTCTACTGCAAGGCCTCCTCCAAGATTCTCTTGTCTCCTATTATTTTGTTCTTCATGCAGTGAATATTTACTGTTCTCTTACATTTTGAGTACGTACGTATGAATCTTACAAACTGCTCTATGACTTAAATTAATGTGAAAGGTATGTAAAAGTGTATGTCCACCTTAGATTCAAATATGTGCATCACCTCTTCCTTTTGCAAGTGTATGTCATTAAACTCTGGCATATATACCATTCATATGTATGTCTGTATCCTAGTATTACTGTAACTATCTATGATATCAACTTGTACATGTAGGCATAAAGACATACATACTATTATGTAGAGGAATAGAAAGATGAACAAGGGAATATATAAAAGAGATGAATACATACAAAGGTATAGATTTGTGTGTTTGTAATACACAGATATGAGAAATATATTAATTTGTTTATCTTCTTCTTTCCCTATCCATCTATCTATATCTTTCTAATAGAATCAAATATGGAGGAACAGAAGATGCAGCGTGAGTACGAGGCGAGGGAGGTGAAGAAACCTGGAGGAGAGACGGTCAACTGGATGAGGAGTAAGGAGGTGGGCTACCGGGCCCGGGATCCAGCCACAGGCACCGTGCTGCCCATCCACCACAAGGCCTACTCTGATGTCACAAAACATGTAAGAATTAACCAAGTACTGCGCTTTCATCAGTTTGTTATTATTGCTTTCGGAGTTGTGTTGAGATATGATTTCATTCAGTGGTTCACAGTTTGGACTTTTGCTGTGATAGAATGTACTGCTTGTAATCACATACTGTTATTATCATATGAAAGCACTCATTTCATTCATGACTATTGAAAGCAGGTTGACATGACTTCATCTTTACGCATTTTAACTTGCAAATGCCCAAAGGGTTGCTTTCTTTGTTTTTAATTGAGATTTGTTCTTCCTATTGAGAACATCCGAAATGATTTTAGAGAGAGATTTCCCCTCAGCTCTACAGAATGTATTCAAAATTGTCCACTCCATGAAACATTTTCACAATGGGAGGGTCAGCTGTTAGTTACTGCTACTTCATGAATACTCATATTGTTTTTAATGTAAAGAGCAATGAGATATAGTTTGCCTTTCATAGCCACTCTGTAAAGGTACAAAATGTATTTCGACATTTAGAATCAAAGGATATAATTATTGATGACAATAATGACATATTTAGGCAATTTGTTAGGTTTTGTGTTTGTTCATATCGGCTGGGATCAGTCATCACTCTATTCCTCTCCTTTCCTATAGCTTCAGGTGATACATCAGGAATATTGTCATGATTTCATCTTGATAATTTGACAGTCAACATGTACTTCATGGCTATCTGTATCTTTAAATCTTCTCCCCAGATGATGGACGTTCGAAGACCAGGAATTGAAGCTCAGGATTACAGGACAGACCTTGTCCGACAGGCCGAACAGAGGGCCCAACAGCGGGATGCAGAGAAAATTGTATCTAGACAAGCCGTCAATCAGGTAGGCAGTCAGATTATGTCATATGATAAAACAATTGATTTTTTTTTTTTTGGGGGGGGGGGGGCACATACAGTGCAAAGCCGTTGATGCAATGAATCTAAAAGCAATCAACTGCAGTACATGGCATTCTGCTGTGGATGATCAGTCCCAAAGACTGTGCTAATCCATGTTTAATTTTGCTGCCATTACTGGCCTTTGTGATTTGCGCAGCATATTTCAGGTGACTTACATTACTTGATGCATGTGGGACTGGAAGCTGACACTGGCCATTGAGTTGAGCTTCACCACTGTCCCTCTAGGAAAGATGAAATCACAAACTTCTTGATATTATTGTCTGTTGCTGCTATTGCAAGCAGCAAATCAATGTCCAGAATGTCAAAGGTTTTTAGATCAAAGAATTACTATACTGTATCATTGTTGTCATTTTCTGTATTTTGCTTGGAAAAAGAATGAGGTAATAATAAAAGGTAGAATAATTTCATCATACTTCTACGTAGAAAATATGCATATTAAAATTTTCATGCCCAAGACTATCATAACAGAAAGGAATATGGCTTTACATTTAAATACGGATTGTAATATCAAAACTGCTTTACAAAGACCATTTCTGTCACTATGATATGCTACAGTGTGTGTTGTGGGTTATACATGGTACCAGTTGAATGGTAAATTATGTCACTGAAGGTTGTATGGGATTAAAAAAAAAGAAGAAGAAGAAGAAGAAGAAGAAACGTTAATGTTTTCATGTGAATTGTGCCCTGCAGCATTACGACACCTTTGACCAGCGCTGGGGTAGGCCAGGCCATGGCGCCCCCTACGAGCCAGCCATGAAGAGGCATTCACTGGACCTCAACAAGCTACATCAGGTGAGACACTGCTCTCTTTTGTGTGTGTTGTGTTGGCATTTATGTTTGCATGTGTTTGTGTGTATGCATATGTTTGTGTTTTGTTTTGTTTTTCTCTTGTTACCCCCATACTGGCAATCTGTTTGTGTATGATATCAATTGCATTGTGAGCTGTTGACTCAGGATGGATTAAAAGATGGTCAGAGAGCTGAAGAGGAGGGGTCGCCAAAAGGTTTCATTCAAGAGATTACTAGATACTTACCAGGCAGAGCAATTGCAGGGCTAGTCAGACTAGTCCTCCAAATCATCAAAACTGTAATAATTTCAAGAATGGCATGACCATTAAGCAGCCATTGAGATGTCCAATATGGCATTCAGTTGTTATCTTGAACAAGTCCAATACTCGCTACTTATTTTGCTTTTGTCTACCTCGGTGTTATTGTAAATTCTTGCCCATACTGCAGACTAGGCATTATTTCCTGAATTAAGTTTCAAAGTTTCTGTTACTTGTTATAGCTTTCTATTGCATGCCATACCTATGTTTCTCAATGTTATTCTTCTGTCTTTCTGTTTCTTTGCATGCCTCTTTACATCTGTCTAACACAAACAAATACACCCTCTGCATGATATCTACACTCTGTCATGTTTCAAACATTTCTGAACTTCATATCAAATGATAAAAATGATGACAATATTCCACATATTGCCACAAAAACAACAAAACCCCTGTTCCAAAACATACATGTATATCTATTTCTGCACCCATAATCTGGCCATTTTGCCATATTTTTGCTCATCATACCACATCAATGGCCGTCCTATGCGCCCCTGTCCATTTCCATGCACAATACATAAAATGCGCATGAACACAAATCAGATGGAAGGTACTCCCCGCCATGCTGGTCAGCCAAACGCCCGGACCAAAGCCCTGGAGTCCCGCTTCAGGGACCCAACCCAGCAACCGGCTGTCCCGCGCCAGCAGCCCACGGTAGGGGCCGTTCCTGCAGTCGTGGTGTGTATTGTGGTGTAGTGCCAAAAAAAAGCTCACACTCGACCGTCACTTGTTCTAATGCTATGTTTTTCCTTTTAACCCTGTCATAATGGAGAGCAAAATGTGTCTCACAGTACAGTAAAAGACTGTGCAGACTTGTGGTCTAACATACTCTCTGAAGAGTAATTTCAGTTCACAATGATAACTTCACTCATCAATATTTTCTCCTATTATCTTTTCTTAACCATGCTGAATCATTCTTTTTGAAGATATCCAGGCATGTGAAATATTTGCCTTATTTTTCTAATTTTATCCCATTCTGCACTTCCTGAAAGTGTTTTATATGAACAATTATGCAAGTAGGACTAGATGGTAGCATAGCAACAAACTTATTTTTACAATGTATTAAAAAAAACCACACATTATAACACTCTGGCTGTAAATATTTGTTAGTTGTAAGTTATCTCCTTGGGAATACTTCATATGTTTGTAGTGTACATGTTGTCTTTTCATGTATGATCGTCAAAGGAGAATGAAGTTTTGCAATATTTTCATTTGTATGTGAGTGGCAAAATATTTTTTTTGCTTTTATCATTTTTGGGAAGTTGACATTACCCAGTACATCATCATAATATATTCCGATTTTCTGTGTTTTCTTACTGGAGTTTCCTTTCCCCACTTATGTCTCAATTCTTTGTGATAATACTGTACCTTTTAAGTTGATTTTGTGATACAATCATATGCTAAACTGTCATACTACTGGTATATCTTCGTGAGCCATGCACAGAAGCACATGCATTTGTCGCAAAGAATGAACTTACAGAACAGTTTGATAATTTACCTAATGGATGTGTGTTTGTTGATCTATTAAGTGTGAATTGTCATTTTGTTGAGTGACATCCTAATAAAGCACCATTGATATTTTCTGTTTTACCCAATTGTAATGTTCTGATGTTGAAGCCATAATTAATTGTAACTGAATGCATAAACAAAAGTGAGGCAGTCTAACAACAACAACAACAACAAAAAGTGCCATGGTATCATTTTGCAGTTAAGCCACCCTCTTCCCCCCATAATTGTATGTTGATAGTAATTTTACATATTTAAAGGATTCACCTTCATTCTTGATCATGAACTGCTTTTTTTAATCTTGAGCATATAAGTTGGGAATGAGAAAACTGAAAGAAAAAATGAATGGTGGGAATGTTTCTGCTTCCTTCCATGGGTAAGATCTGTCATCAGGAAAGATGGGAAAATGAATGTGCCATAAGTTATAAACAAGAAGAATACAGAATGAGGGCACCTGTTAGATGATTTGCTTGTCCAGTTGTTCTATTTAACTTGTCCCTGGGATTTGAACCATTGATGCTAGTGAAAGATTTGGAAACAATGACCTTCATGCATTGGGTAATGTTTAGTGTGTGAATGCTCAGTTAATCCCAAGAAAAGGTTGTGGCATCGAATGCTAACTTGGTATTTGTTTTTGTTTCTTGTCTTTCTTTTGTTCAGAATGGACAATACCAGCTGAGAGCACCGTGGGCAGCGTACACCTTGTAGGATCCGAGATTTGATATCATATTTTTGTCATAAAATAAAAACATTTTATTACAAAAAGAGGAAGAGTAAATCATAAACCATACAGATAGAAATCAACAGGGTATCCAGTCACTACTGAGGAGGCAACATCACAAGTCAAATGCTTTCTTCGGAAGTGCTGAACTCACAGAACTTGCCACAATCAAAAATGTAATGTCAGATGAAATCAGGGTATGGATCTGGCTAATTTTATGAAGCTGAGATGAATCACACTTGGTATCACATACTGGTATACTTCTCAATTTACGGGGTCTGCTCCTTGTTCTAAAAGATGCAGCTTACCAAACTTTATGCCAAGATAACTTTCACCACTTTCATTCCGATTAGTGCTGCTATGTTTCTTTTGGAAAAGATGAATGCAGTTGCAGATCTTATGTGATTTGATAAACCCATGACAAGCATCCATTGACTAAAATTATTATTATTTTCTTATTTTTTATCTTTTTTTTTGCGAGCAATATTGCTATTTATATACACTTCCATGTGTCACATCCATCCTCCATTGTTTATTCTAATAAAGATGTATATATTGTAAATTGCATCTTTTTATTTCTACATGCATATGTTGCTATGATTGAACATGGCTGAATGATAGTCTTCATGGTTTGTTATACAAAATGTGCTAAATACCACAATCTTGTCAAATTTTCAGTGCTTTTCATGCAATTTCAAGTGGCATTGTGATGTGTAATGAGATAAAGTAAAGATTCAATTTTATTACTGTTATTACCAGTGTTTCCACTATACATATTATGACCAACATTTGTGTGAGAACAAGTACATGCTCCAGCTAGTTTTTTAGAACCTAAAGTCTAAAAAATTAATGCATGTATTTAAAGTCATATGTAGTACATTATATACAGTGGCGGATCCAGAGGGGGCGCAACTGGCGCACGCCCCCCCCCCTTATTTTTCGTTAAAAACAAAAGAAATAAAAAGAAAAAAATGAAATGAAACCCGGAAGTGGCACCAGAAATATTAGTCAACCCCCCCCCCCCCCCTTTACAGAATTCCTGGATCCGCCCCTGATATAGGTGTATGCTTTGGCCTAATCGTGACCCCTGGCATGGTTAACATACTTGTGTGCTATCATTTGCAATATCAGCTATTTATTTACAAAACAAGAGAGGGGGAGAGAGAGATATTATGAAAGTATAGATTTCTGGGGAAATTTTAAGTTGAAAAAGAAGGCTGAAACTCTCATTATTATGCAAAGTAATTGCATCATGTGGCTAACAGAAGGACCTTAGCTGGGATTTGGGATCTGAAAATATTTTCTTTTTTAATGCCACCATAAACATATTAGCTTCTAAGAAGACAAGCTACATGTAAGAGTAGAGAGAGAACAAATAAATTGAGACCTTGGTCAGGGTAACCAGTAACAACATAATATGGTTGCATGTAGGAAGATCTGTTCATGGCGTGTGTAGCAGAACTTGGCTTTATATCAGTTCTTGAGTATCCCACTTTGGGTACAGTGATAAATCATGACTGGCAAGGAGCATAGCTCTTGCATCAGATTCTTTCTATAAATGGGGATGTGTATTGATCATTGCTGGCATTGCATAATGTTTTTGTCATGTGAAACCCTAGTCCTGTATTAACAAATGTATGACCTCACACTGTGAGAAGAGATGAATGTTTTGATATGGATGTTAAATTCTATGCAAGAGATCAAAGGCAAATTAAGAAACAAATTGGCAAATTATTGTTGTGCAAGATGTTGCAGAGCATTACAATAATTTTTGTATGTTTCCTTCGTGGTTTCTTCTATGCAACACAGGGGCACAGTTGTATCCCACAGTACCTGTACTTTCAAATTTTTTGAAATAAAAATCATTAAAGGCTGAATGTTATCTGGAGAAATGTTTCTTCAGACTTATCATGTTTTAAAAGATGTTCTCTTCCATAACGTCTGCACATAGCGCAATGTAGAATACCATCACAGAGTTATATGGATGTTTTTAACTCTTTTTAAAGGTAGCTATACCTTCTTTATTTTATGTGATATTAAGTGAAATAACTGATGGCAATACTTCAGATATTATCCTAGGAGAAAATGCGCAATCCTAGACCTTGTATTTTTGTCTTAAACGCATGCAGAAAGAGTGCAACTGTTGTTATGTGTCTTCATCATGTTTGTGCAATACTTGTAGTCAGCTGTGAACTTGCTTGTTGAAACCTACTTTAGTGGTTTGTTGGTTTTCCCGTTATCTTACTGCTTTGTTTGTTTGTTTGTTTTTTTACTGTACTTGTGTTGCAGCCTTGTTTGTTTTACTGCACTGGTAATTGACTTATCTTACTACTGTGGTATTCTTTTATTGCGAATACAATTGTACATGTATATCTGTGCTGTTCTATGACACAGCGTATACAATGTATATGGCCAAACCTGATCAAGTTTTTTTCTCTCTCTCTCTTTTTTCATTAAGAAATTATATTCTGCTTCAAGTATGACAAAATCTTCCACTTTATTAAAGGTAACTTTGGTATGATATGTGTGTATCATGGTTATTTATATGGCGGGCATAAATTTCAGTTATGAAAAGTCATATTCAGGCCTTATTACTGCCTACAATGTAAATATTCACTCGCGTTCGTAAGTCTTTCAGTGGTGTCACTGGATAAGTTGAGACTTTTACAAGCAGACCTTTCTGATCAATGTCTTTTAATGGCAGATATTTTATTGAGGAAATCATGTATACCTTATGAATTAAGAAAATAATAAATGTACAGTATCTTTGTGCCATTCCATGTACAGATATATTTATTACCATCAAACTATGCAAGCATGTTTACCTTAGTACATTGAGAAATGTACATAGTAAACAAAGGGAGTATGAAAAGATAATGTAATTCATTGAATTATGGAATTCCTGCCTATGCAAGAGCACGTAGGATGTATTTATTGGAATTAATGAAGACATAACTTTATGTAAGCAGTAATCATGACAAGAGAAGTTTGATACGTGCATTGGTTGCATACAATAAATATTTTTGATGATCATCGTTATTGATAGTGTGTAATGTTCATTCTTGTTTTATATTAAAGGCGATGTAAGATTTAAAACAATTTGTAACCTCTGGACCAACTAAACAAATGCATTTAACACAACCACGTTTTTTCCAAAGAAATAAATGATGGTATGTGTATCCTACAGACAAGTACACTATCAGCAAACTTTTGTACGAATCATATTTGGTCAAATTACTTTATAGGGTTATAATTGTGTGTTTGGTGTGCTTGCATTGGACCACAAGACTATAAATGGAGACACATGCTCAGAAAATTTAGTACATTTCTTGACAAATTTATTCTTGAATTGCACAAGTCAAATGAACACATAGTAATACAACTTGTGCTAGAGAATTGTAGTAACTAATGTACCAGACACAGAGATAATGATTATGTAGTGATATTTCTACTAATTCTGAATACTTTGACACCATCCTGCACATTTTTCTATCTCTCTTTTCCTCTTACAGTGGAAACTCGATGTAACAAGATCCAAGTTGGGACCAAGACAATACGTTCTTTATATCAGATGTTTTGTTGTATTAGGAGTCATTAAACAATACAAAACAAAAGAAATGAATTCACTTGGACCAGAGAAATGAGTTTGTTTTATCAGGTGTTTCTTATAGCAGATCTCTTTATATCGAGTTTTCACTGTACTTACGCACATCACACACAAAGACTCGAGACAAAAACAATATTAAAGCAGAAAGTAATTTCAGGGAAAAATGTGGTGGTGAAATAACCATTTTGAGTGCTCGCCGTAATAAGCTAGTACATTATGTGATCACAAGGTGAGGTGTTCCAGCATGGAGCAGTCACTTGAGACAGTAGCCATCCTATTACTGTAAACGCAGAAATGTTCACAGTACATTAACTTTCATGTACATAATATTTCACACTTCTTCTGGCAAGCGCAAATTCTAAAACCCACAAAAAAATATCTTCCCAATTTTCCTTGCATATTTTGAATGAGTAGACAATTGCGAAGCACAAATCCAGGAACCCGCGCATATGTTTTTGAGCCACTCGCCGTGAAAAATTCATTACATGAAAATTTCTATGTTTACAGTATGAGTTATTCATTTAAACTATGCAAAAAAAAATAAATAAAAATAAAAATAAATTAGGGGTATTACACAATACATGTATATTCTGGAAATGAACAAAAGGACAGAAATAGCTAACCTGTAACATACAGAGTTAATACAAGTATGTGAATATTAATTCTCAGCAGGATTAAAGAAGTTTGGTAGCTTGAGAGGTACAATCCTGGAAAACACCCCATTGAAAGGATTGCTGGTTCAGGTCCATTGTTCTAGCATGATGGACACTGAGAAATACTTATGTATTTCACCCTTCCAATGATACTTTGCACACATCATGCATTTTCAGCCATTACATATCACAGAAAACATCTGCTCATAAAATTGAATGAATTGAGTGAATGAATGAGCATCTGATAGTGATGATGATAATGACCACAATATCAATAACAATAATACATGTAGTAATAAATATAAAAAAAAATAATCAACATGTACATAAAACTTTTGAGTCCATATCCACTTAATGAGTATCAGTGTTGGCCTCTATTGTCATTCAATGTGGGTGCCCCCGTACTTGGTTCGGTACCTGCACCCCCAGTACACGCACGCACGGTGTGCACACACACACGCAAATAGACTTGCAAAAATAGTTTGGGTTTTTTCGAAATCATGCACCTACAGGTTGGCAAATCTTGCACATTGACTGCAGCATGTTCCATTTACAATGTTTGTGACTACATTGTATTCGCCGGGCATGCCCTGCTGTTGGCACTGTTACATGTGAAACATTCTGTCAATGAATAAAGCACCAAGTTAGATGGTAGTCTTTTACAGGCACATATGCTGCAGATGCACACTTGGTATTGCCCGATCCTACAATCAAATCCCTACTATGACACACTTGGGGATTTAGCAGTGCACATCGACACACAGCTACATGCAGTGACTTGGTTGTACTTTTTCTGAAAATGCATAGTCAGATTACATGCACTTTGTCATTCTTCCCTCTCATGGGCTGGCACACATTTCAAAGTTCAATTGAGGCAAGTAATACCACCATATTTTCATCCCCTGATTTTTTAAAGTAATTCACAGGCACATGTGGGAGTAGTGCCATGTGATTTGGTGAGAGTTGACTTTTATGTATCAATGTTGCACAGTCCCACACGTCAGTTTAATTGGCATCAATATGTTTACAGCAGAGTACATCATACAGCTAGGAAAAATAATTGTTGAATCAACCTCGTGAAAACAGGCTTTTACCCAGGACCTGCACGTTTTTCCCAAGTCACAGATAATTTGGTATAAAGTCAAATGCAGCCTTGCACAAAAGTGAATCAAATGGATATTTTTACTCTGTTTCATCTAAATGTACAGCTACCTTTCCTTGCATGTATTTATGAACTTCATATGCCTAAGAAATTTTGCTGTCTAATCCAGCGAGTATCCAATACAAGAGAAGATAAGAATTATCCATCCTGGACATTACGATATGACAAAAGTCTGAAAGTGATATTCCACTGGCAAGACCTATCTTTCGTGATCTATGACCTTTACAATAGACATCCAGTCTGATGGTAGATGGTGCTGAAAGTTCATTATGATGTCACATACCTTGTGTTAAAGCTGGCAAGAAGTGTGCTTTAAATGGCAACTATCAGTTTTAAAGGCAAACATTATTCTCAGAAGCAGTGCAACGGCAAACATGTCACCTCCTGTTACATTCATGAATACCTGGATTTATATATCAGTCTCAGCAGACACAGCGTAGTCTGTATGCAATGGCAGTAACACATATTATGACACTTAAAGGCAACTAGTTTTCATAAAGCCAGACTTTGTCTACTTGTAACACATCATGACATGCTCATGTCATTGAAACAGTGTTGAAAAAAAAAAAAATGAACACAAATGTGTACCGAACCACAGATATACTGATAGAGGAACAACACAACATATGAAGCAATAAATACAATCAAAAAAAGTTAAAACTTAAATGACAACATTTACCCTTGGTTGAGATGTTAATTTCAATGTCAGATTCCCGATTGATAACAATCACCTTACTTCCTACAGTGCATCCTAAATGCAACCATATTATTCCACAAATAAAAATGAAAAGAAATGTGAAGAGTAGGGATAATATTTGTGCACACACCCAAAACAACATCCACAAAATTAATCATTCCATCAAAGATCAAATAAAACTATGCATGACAATGCATTTCTGCCAAATTGCACAATGCAGCTTTAAACATTTACCAAGACTAGTTAATGATCGCCAATATTTGCCACATTTAATCTTCAAGAAATCATTGAACTTCCCTACACAAACTTTTTTTTTAAAACTTGTGAGTGGTAGTGTGTACACTGCTCATTACATGTACAACCTGTACATGTAGGTGTAACATAAGCACACACATAGTACAGAAAAAATAAGTTAACACAAAATATTTATACACGTTAGCTGCTTTGACAAATAACAGAGATAATACATACACATTTAACTAATAAAAAAGCTCTTCCTCAAAGCTATGTGGTCTTGTTTCAGATCAATAGTGTAACTTTGAAAATGACTACTTACTGAACTGTATAAAGTTGCATTGCCTTCTGCTTTGATGGTATGAAAGAATACCAAAAGTGCTTATCTCCCATAGCATATCAAGGGTCTGTGGTCATTCCTTCTCCTAATGTTACATTCCCACTATCACAATTTACACCACAATTAAAATCGTGGATATAATCATGGAGTATTCATGGTGATCCTATCACATCTTTATTTCAATATCAGATCTTGACTCAGTCATGTTAATCATGTTGATCAAAGGAGAGTTTTGGATGTTTTACAAACATTTGCATGATCAATGCCATTAACTGTAAATAGTGATCTTTGCATCAGATTATGTTGGATTGTAACAAGGTGCGATAGATCGCATTTAATCATTATCTAAATCATGGTGATTAGGATCAACCTTTAGACAAGATAGGCATCAAATGGGACATAAACTTTAAATTTCTGTTTTAAATCATTATCTAAATCATGGTGATTAGGATCAACCTTTAGACAAGATAGGCACCAAATGGGACATAAACTTTAAATTTCTGTTTTGGATGTGCCATTTTCCCATTAACATTGTGATAGGGTCTTACAAAATCAGCACTTGGAAATAAAGTAATTTAAACAAAGAGCATCAAATGAGTGTCCATAATTTATATTAAGTGATGTGTAGTTTTACATATAACAGAATTAAGAGGTTACCCTTCCTTGAAAAGAAAACTCACACATATTCATTTCTGTTAAGATTTTCAGTATTAGTTTCAAATTAAGATATCTAATACAAAAAGAAAAAAAATATTACATTTTCTATTTCTCCTAAATCACTGCTTTTACCTTTCTTTTTATGAGTCTGTTAAACATTGGGAGATCATTTGATTCTAAATTAAGATCTTTTAATGAATCGTAAGTTTAGTGATGACATATATCATTTCCAAAACAAATAGAAATGTATCTTATATCATTGCAATTTTTATAATTGAATATAATTAATCTATCCATCCATGGAGGGAAAAGGGGAATAGAGTCTCAAAATAGTAGTGTAATATCTTCAACGTATAACTCATATTTGCTTTTAATTTACATCACCTCTCTTCAGTAATACTAAATCTTAGTTTATCAATAGTTATGGTTGCTTACACTTTGATAAAACAGTATGTGACACCACAGTGTTAACATGAATTCTACATTTAAATACAATTGAATATAATTAATCTATCCATCCATGGAGGGAAAAGGGGAATAGAGTCTCAAAATAATAGCGTAATATCTTCAACGTATAACTCATATTTGCTATTAACTTACATCACCTCTCTTCAGTAATACTAAATCTTAGTTTTCCAATAGTTATGGTTGCTTACACTTTGATAAAACAGTATGTGACACCACAGTGTTAACATGAATTCACACATTTAACTATGTTTTAATTCAATTTCAATAAATCATCTATTCAAAGGACACTATTGAAAAAAATTCTGACTTTACCATCATCTATTTCTCTTTACTTTTAGCCTTTATTCTGTATGAATATCCAATACTTGTATGTACATGTATACAAAACTGTCAATGTATCCGAGATACATCGACAACATATTCACAATTTGGCCACACAGCTAGAATGACCTAGCAGCCTTTCACAAGGCATTCAACAAACACAACCTTAACACCCAAATCACGATGGAGTGCTCCAGAGAGAAAATCCACTTCCTGGATGTCAACGTATCTAGGAATAGGAATATGCTTTCTACTAGTGTGTACATCAAACCCATGGATTCTTTCACCTAGCAGGAATACAATTCGTTGCACCCTTTGCACACAAAGCAGTTAATTGTTGCGCACAGCCAACTACTCAGATACAAACGCATCACTTCTGACCCCAAAGTGTTTGAAGCAGATGCTATAAATCCGAGGAAACATTTCATCATAGGGAGGAGCTATCCAGTTCGCCTTATAAACAATGCCCTCAAGAGGGTCAGCAAAAGACGCAGAGATGACACCTCTTCAGCACTAAACCCAAAGATGGGCAGACCGAACGTATCCCTCTTGCTACCACATATCATCCACAGGTCCGAAAGTTTGCTTCCACTACCAAGAAGGAATGGGCAAACATTCAGCAAGACCCCAAACTTTCCGCAGCGTTGGGCGAACCCCCCTACATTCACAAAGACAACTGCTTGACAGAAGTACTAGAAAGAAGGTTCCAACATGAAGAAAATTCAGCATTCGTGCCATCAGAGCCATGAAGATCAGCACCAGACAATTTTCTTGCATCTGCATCTCCTGTCTGCTGATGGAATCTATTGACAAATGTCAGAATACAAGTTACATCGGTCCATCTCTGCAGCTTATCTCGAGGAAACAGATCAAGGAAAGAGACAAAAGAGTATGTACCTCAAAGAGATGTAAATCTGTGTGTATGATAATGTATGGTATATTGCTTTAAGAACCTCCCTTATATCTTATGTCTGATATTGAATTACTTAAATATTATAAAGAAAATATTTAACTACTTTAAAAAAGATATTAACAGTCACACACAAACACACACATACAGTGGTGTCCTCTATGTGACATGTATGATGTTTAATGTGTACACTGATTAAGTTTCAAGTACATAGAGACTTATACTTGTATTATGTGGTATATAAGATGTTATCATTATTATTATTATCATTATCATTATTATTATCATTATTGTTATTATTATTGTTATTATTATTATTATTATTATTATTATTATTATTATTATCACTATCATTATCACTATCATTATTATCGTTATTTTTATTATTATTATCATCATCATTATTATTGTTAATGTTATTTACTGTTAGAAACTGAATTATTCTCTTTTAGCATTTCTAATCCAAACAGGAAACCTGTGCCCCGTTGCATAAAACAGTTACCGCTGCGGTAAGTCACAAATCAGCGGTAACTTTACCGGGTAACTTTACCGTAGCTCTCAGGGGTGTGGTAAGTCAGCAAAAACTGCGGAATCTATGTCATTCCATCATGGCAGCCATATTGTATGCCTTGGAGCACCGCCGCGCTATAAGATGAGAGCGGATTTTCCGAGATAGGAGGCATCCTCTGGACCTGTACACCGACGAGCAAATGCTCAAGGTGTACAGGTTCAGCAGGCATGGATGCCTGTCTATAATCGACCGTATAACGGAGAGACTTGAACATTGAACCCGAAGGAACCAGGCAATTCCACCAAGCCTTCAAGTGTTCACAGCACTTCGCTTCTATGCAGGTGGCTCTGTCATGGATGCAACAAGTTGCATCCATGGCATCCACAAATCTACAGCATCGTGAACAATAAGAAGAGTCTCTCTGGCATTGTGCAACATCCGGGACGAGGTAAAAAAATTTTATGATTAATTTCAATATCAAATTCGTCTACAGAGGTCTACCATAGTAGGCCTACTCTACACGTATTCTATCATTACGACTACTGCCTATGATACATACTGCAATGGCCACGGGTGCAGTACGTTGTTGCGTAGGTAACCCTATGGCATGGCCTAGACTAGCAACGCCAGAATTATGCAGAGTAAGCCGAACTGACAAGCTAAAAAGTTGGCAAACTCAATGTAAACATCATGCAGCATGATTTCATATTCATAAATTCAATAATATCGTACTTAGAAAACTACTTTTTATCTCTTAAACAATTACTCTAGTCTTGTAACACTAACTTTAACAGTTCGTTAGGGGGGGGGGATGAGGGGTTATTCCACTCAACACTAACGTTACTGTTTATAATGTTGATGTTGTTACACTGAGTTCTAACGTTACTAACGTAGAATCTACAACATCATGTATGACGTAACTCAGTTAGATATCTAACACAGTTAGGCACAGATTCTACTAGCGGGGTAAGCCATCTAGATCTACTTTTGCATTTATTTCTAAACAATGATAGAGCCTAGAGGAGTAGAGTATCTTAGACGTCTTCTCTAACCTGTTAGCGCTGGGTTAACTTTTTATAGTCTAAATTTTACTGTAAATTTAGTAGACAATCTAACTGTTAGAATACAGGTAGATTCTACTACTGTATATACTATACCACTACTAACGTTAGAAGAAGTTAGAACCCTACCGATACTGTCACTCTCTAGGGACCAGTAGGGTATCTTACGTTACAGCCCTAACAGCAACCAGCAGCCCCAAACGCATAGCGTACTACAGTACAGCCCTAACACTCAAGTGTTAGTTATAACACTAACAGTAACACTTTGTTAGAGTAGTAGACCCCTATACCTTCCGGTAAAATTCTGACATTAGATTCTAAATCCCACTGTCAACTCGAGCTCGCAACATTTATCTACAGACAACTTCAGTGTGATTTGGCAGATTTCTAAAATATTTGTAACTACAAAGTACAACGACTGCACTGGCGTTGGCCGAGTTGAGCTAAGCACACTACCGGTATCTACGAGTGGGACCAAAGCCAGTGTTTGGTAGACTGAACACGGTAAACAGCCAGCGTTAGAGCTGTAAATTTTCGAGCAGACAATTGAAACAAGAGTGTCAGGTGCTATATGCGTCTCCAAAATGACAATTTAACAGGGAAATCACTTTTGTATCACATGAATCAATGATACTAATATTACTATTTACTTACGTTCATTGTAGCAAGACTAGCCAAGAGCAGAACTGCCGGCGTTTACGTGTATTAGTAACCATGAGTGGTGTTGCAGACGACTTCCGACTGCATAGCATAGACTGCACGATTTGGTCCATAGCGGAGCAAATACTGTGCGATCAATGGGATTTGTGTGTATTTTCGCCCGCCTGAGGCTCGTTCAAGAATATTCCAACTGCCAATTACATTATTTTACCGACGGTAACCTAACATCGCTTTTATGCAACGGATTTCATCGTTGATGCTAGGCTACCATCGGTGGTAAGAAAAATGATGGTAACTTACCATCGTTTTTGATGGTAAGAAAAAGTTTTATGCAACAGGGCACTGAACATATCATCCCCACTGATGACTTAACAAGTCGACAACCAAGACACTCAAAAACTCTCTCGGCTCCAGACAAACAACTTACTAACGAGAAACCTTCTGACACCTCAAATGAGATAGTCAATACGTGCATTCTTTCCATGAAGAATATATGCCATAAGCACAGGCTTCACACTACAGCATCACTGCTTGGCTGCTGAAATACTACCTCTGAAATTCCTCTGGACACCATTAAATTCCTTCATAATGACCCACATGCAGCTGCAAAAACCAAATGTTTTGAAGCTTCCGAATCTTCATCTCCTCAGCTCTCCCCCACAGGGCATGGATCCTGGGTGGCTCTCATTTATGACGACAGGTGGTACCCTGGCGTAGTTGAGGGCATCACTGGCTACAAATCTCGTTCATGCAACCCACAGGGTCATCCAATTTTTTTGTGTGGCCACCAAAGAGAATGAAAGATGTCATTCTACAACAGGAAGTACACTATCGCATTGACGAGTCATCACTTCCCGTATCTCAGGAGCATTTCGGAATTGACCGGCTTATCGTCGATATAATCCAAACATTAAAGAACAGCATTTCAAACATAACTATAGATGCCTGAAGCTGCTTCTGGACAGAAAATGTATAGCTATTACATGGCTTTTCGAACTTCAATCTCTGGAGAAGAAAGTAACATACTATGTATGATAAACTCATCACACAGTGTTCAAATGAAGATATAGTATTATGTCACATTATTCTATAACAGTGGAGTGGAAGATCTTAAATTCAAGTATTGAATTCAAGTTCATTCTGTCCTAGAGACATTTAAATTTTGGTGTTATTATATTTAACATTCTTTAGCTTGTGTTTAGGTAACTACAGTTACAATTACTGTTGGAGTATAATTAGCATTTTAGTAAAAGTAAAATTACAGGGTATCTTTACTCGTTACTGATGCTGGAGTCTAGTACCAATTGTTACCAGCAAGTCAAGTTCAAAATATGGAGTGAAAGTAATTATCTCCACACATTAAAATGACTGAAATCTGGTGATACCTATTATCATAATGTTACTTCCTATGTATGTTTTGTACATTGTATGCACTGTCACAGACTAATTTCTACAAATTTTAGGGGTAAACATTATGAAAAGAAAGTGATTTTGTCAAAATGTCACATTTTAAGTTTTCCTTCTGCAAATACTTGCATTTCTTTATTTGATCTGACTACGATTTTAAGTCCATATTACAAGCACTAAACAATTATAAGGATGGAAAGAGAAATCAAATATTTTTATGCTTATACATTAAGAACTGAGAAAATTTATCCTCCATAAAATCTGTTGCACTCTTCATTTTACCTCTCTGTAAGATTAAGATTATTATTACTATTATTATCATTTTATTTTATTTTTCAAGTTAAATGGGAGCTCTAAAACATTTTTCCTCTTAAAATACCAACTATTAAGTACAATGTCCAACATTTCATAGCTCAAAAAACAATTATAAATTTTAGCCACTTTGTCCCTCAGTTACACCACTGATCTGAAGCAAGACCATACATTCTTGTGCTTTTCACACTGTCACACTAGGCTGTTCAAATTGTGAAGATTTTGTTGAACAAGATGTACTTAATTCTGACACATTTCAAGTTTGTGAGACTGATATGAGCAAGGGTAATTTGAAATACAATTCTCAAGCAAGGGCCCTAGCCTCTCACTTTTCCATTTGCATAAACATATCTAATCATTTAGAGGAGTTGCCAATATTTGTAAAAAGTTATTACATGGAAAAGTTAACAGAGAAAATATTCCCCATACTACTGGACAAAACTCAGCAACACCAATGATATCCAGTACTGAACAGAAATTAGACACACTGTGAACAGAAGATTAAATAGAAGTAAATTGAACACCACAGATGCTAATGAAGAGTGAACCCAACAACACAATAAATACAAAAAGCTGTCACAGAAGTAGCATTGTCATCCCGACAGCATTTTGGAAATGTTTGTGAAGAATTTGCTTGTTGCTTTCCCAGTCAAAACCCACTCACCCAGTCACACTGTCTACTCTGAGGTCCCACGATGGCGCCGATCAAAATTGTCCAACACCCGAGAGAAGCCACATTGTGACCTCATTCCCACAGGACGTCCCAAGCCAAGGTGTGTCTCATTGCACCAAACTTCAGGTTCCTTTCAAGTCCATATGAAAGGGGGGGGGGGGGGGGGGGGGGTCTACCCTACCGTTGTTCCTGCAAGCTGCTCAGTCACCCCTTGCACTGTTCCATCTTCAGAGGAGGTCGGCTTGTCACTCTCGCTTGTTTCTTGATTCTTTTCATCAGTACCTAACAATGCATAAAGGACAACCAATGAACTTACAATGATAGCATGGAATGTTGACTTTCAGAGAAATTGCTAATGATAAAAACAAGTTTAGAATTATAGAATGCATGAAGCATAAACATCCTGTGTGATGCAAAAACATGTATGTGGAGGATGCAGGCGCTGTGTAATTCTTGGGAAGCCATACAATCTATGATACAAGAGCTCATGATCATAAACAGGACATTGCAACAAGTATCACAATACAGTGGTCACCGCTTAATCAGAGAAAATCAGGAGGGGCAATTCCGCAGTTAGGTGGACATGACATGGATAAAAGAAATGTGCCTCTTTACCTTACTCTTTAATCTAGGTATCAACTAATGCCATGGATGTTCACCAATCATTAAGGTCTTTCAAATTCAGTAGATTTTATTTTTCGTATTTATTGATTTCGCGAGATCTTAAACCATCATTTAAAATGTACATGTGGGACTGGGGATGCTAAAATTCACTTAAATGCAAATTACAGTGGGTTCCTTTAAAATATTTTCCTCAAAGTTTTGCTAAAGGGTAAAAGATGAATACATTTAAATACTCCAGAAGTCATGTGACATTTTGTCAATTACAAAAGGGTGAAATGACCTGCGGAATTACTACGGACAAATGTAACGTTACTAACCGTAACGTTACTAACCATGCTTTTGGGGGTCTAGCTAGGAAATTATTGGTCGAACTGCTAAAAAACATTGTGTAAACATTTGTTATGATGCAATAATTGAAATTTATGCAACACTTTGTTTGAAGTAACTTGAATTTTTGCACACTTTTTGTTACAAGACATTGATTTTTTTGTCATGTCCTTTTTTCGTAACGTTACTAACCAGCCCTTGTAGTTGCCATAGCAATTCTAATATTTCTTGGATTGCATTCATTCTTTTCTGTATCATAAACCTGGGAGGGATGAACATGTTTTTGACATAATTTTGACTTAAAATGAATAAATTGTAATTTAGTAGTAAAAACAAATATCTAAATTTGTTCAAATGTAACGTTACTAACCGCGGAATTGCCCGGAGACAAGTTTTTCTCCCGTTTTTTTTTTTTCCCTGTGCTCCTGCTTAAGCAGTGGCTGGTACTGGCCTATGCAAACCACACAACATGAAGCCTAGTCTGTGGTCATTACACCAAATCATGCAGTTATTAAACCAACTGATAACCATCGCAAAAAACTACACACGTTTTGACACGCAAACACAAAACACCAATAAAATAATGCCTCCGGCACCACTTCGTGACGGAGGCATAAAAAGACAAAGCAGTCTCATAATTTTGGCAAATGCATCATCGAAACAACCCTTCGATTATTTGATTTAAAAAAAAAAAACCTTTTTAGAGCTCATAGTACACATCAAGTCACAATGCCTATGACCCTACCACTGCAGAAAAAGAGGCGCACTATTAACTTGAATGTGTTAACAACATACACACAATAACGATGATTGTAATGAACACATTTTTCTGATATTCAGGCCTCCGTCTCACGCTGTCTGTCACACACACACAGACACACACTACATACATACTATGTACAAACAAGGAGAGCAAGGGCCGCATGTAAAGGTGACTCTCCGTATCGCACTAAAGGGCTGGTAAGCGCAGGAGTAGAATCTAACGATACTCAATATGACCACCTGCTCTACGTCCTGCTGCATAATGGCAAATGCTTATAATGTAGATTGTGCAATAGGCATAATCTATCTGAAATTGGTTAGAAAATAACCCTGCCGGGAAGGAAAGGATATCCCAGTGATTATTTCTGAGGATTTACTTTTTTTTTTTTAGACATTGATGACAGACAATGGAAGTTTTCCAGCCAGGCTATGTCCCGATAAGGTGGTTTATGGTTCCAATTAAGCGGTGGAAACATCATGTGAAAAATCTGATACATTAAGTTTTGTTGCACTTCTGCGGGGTTCCCACTAAAGCGGTTCACAAGTAACGGGCAAGCACTGTAACCCACCTTGAGCTGCATGGATAGCCAAAGACAAGCTGCAACTCCACCTTCACCCACATGAATATGACCCATGCATTGCCATGGCAACCCCTCCTTCCCACTCACCATTCAGTATCTCCTCCCTCTGCTTGCGGATGATCTCCTCCTTCTTCTCCCGCTGCTGCCGTTCCATCTCCATCTCCTCTTTGTGCTCCTGGGCCAGTCGCTTACACTGCTTCTTGTGGGTGAACCATTCCAGCTTCTGGCACGTCTGGTCACAGTACATCACCTGCCAAGGTCAACGAAGATCACAAATCAACCAACTGCGAGAGGATAGCAGGATAGTGCTTCTCATGTTAGTGTTATCAATCCTCCCTCTTTTGTGGGTTCAATTTGAAATTAGCATCAAACATGTCTGAAGCTTGTATTAGACGTCTATAGTCTGTTACCAGGGACATTGACTTGAAGTTGCACTGCATTAAACATTTATTATTTAAGGCTAAATTGCTGGAAGATATTTAGGACTCTATTTTGACTGTTTCGAGCATTAATAAGAAAAAGCTTTCAATGCAACAAAATGTAGATTCAAAATTGTTAAAATCCCTTGCAATATCCACGTTATATGTGGATTTAAGTTATTGTTCTTTTCAGAGGAGTAAGACATTAGTGCAGAGACAAACAAAAGAATAACCAATACTGCTCTCTAGCAGAGAGTGATGACGCTTTTGAAAACAACACCAGGGCCACCGGTAATATTGTGGAGAAAAAAAACAACAACAGAAAACACTATGAAATACACATCCTGTCAAGTCTGTATTCGCCTGGAGCTCTACAGGATGATGCAAAGATCTGTGACTTTACACTCACACTATTAATTAGGATCTAATCATAGCATGATTACACTGTCTATGTGTGGCCAAAGTCAAATTAGAGAGTTACTTACTTTTTTTTTGGAGGGGGGTGGGGGCAGTTAAGTGGGACAAATCTGAAGTGAAGACATCATCACTTCATCTAATTTGCATATTTGAATATGATCCCTACTACTGTCCACGAAAGACTTTGAAACCTGCAAATTCACTATCAGTTTTATTTTTCTGTCTGAATTTTGAAAGAATACCATTCTCAAATGTTAATTTTGCTGAGTCTACAAGAGTCCCTTTTCATTATGAACCTCACAATTGCAACTTTCATGTAATCATTACATTCAACACAGCAGAAACTAGATATCGACCACTTGGCTGTGAGGCCTTCAATTGTTTATCATGGTTACAACAATCATAGTCACTTGGAATAATCGTACACCTCTCTATCAAACAATACCATAATATCTCTTAATCATACTTTTTCTTCACTCAGTTGTCTCGTGAAAAACAACACTGGATGATTAGGCAACCTGGATGTAATGTTAACATCTCTGTACACTGGGGACTTACTGCTTTGCAGGCTGAACATTTCTTACTGGCCTTAGCCTCTCCACACGTGTTGCAAGGGTTGGGGACCTCCAGGCTGCGTGCCCCATTCACTGCCTGGGTGATTATACCAAGCGCTGTTGGGTCGTCACCCTGAATTGACATGCACACAGAAACAAACAAAGATATTTACAGCAATGGTTTGATAATTTTATGATTATTGCATTTTTTTTTTTTAATTTGCCAATTATGATGTGTTAGGCAATTCTGAGAATGATAGTCACCTAAGGCTTTTAAAGAGAAAAAGAATCAGCAATTACTTTGTTGTCATCTTAAAAAGCCCACTAAACCTGGTTCAATGCATTTCAGAAAAAGAAAAAGAAAATATATATATACAATAAATAAATAAAAAATTATAAAGGGGGAAGCGGACAGGAAAAAACAAATTTGACAAAAGTTCACTTATCACATAACAGGCAGATGTAACATGATGTTAGACCCTTCGTGGAATATTGGAAAACATCTTCATCCTATTCTTCCTTATCAACATGGATTGCATTTTGTAATGATACTTTGGGTGTGGTTTTGAATACATAAGACCACTAATTTATGTCTTATGTAAGAACAAAATGTACGTCATGAATGGACATGCAGCTTGTTTACAATTTCTTTGAAGGAGGAATGACGCATGACCTTTGATGACGAAACCCTATGCATGATATGGCTGCACATTCATCAGTCCAAACACAAAAAAATGATTGATTAAAATTTGCAGCAAACATTCAGAGAAAGCAAATAGAAAAGTACAGTACATTTCACCTCCTAAGGTTAGGTGGCATTAAGACTTCGATTTGACATTTGACATAGAAAATGCCATCTGCATAATCATGTTCAGTTTAAATAAAAAGGGCTTGTCAATGCACGTCAAAACATTGATGTTATTATCGCTTCTGCTATATGTTCAAGTGTAGTGCAATTACGAGCAACTGAGCAGGAATTTGAACCATTGTACTCACTACTTTGACGTTAGCAAGATTTCTGACAATCTGGACAAAGAGCTCGCTCTCGTGGTAGGGAAATTCCCGGATGATCTCACGCAGCATCTTCTCCATGTTCAGCCGCGCTCCATCACTCTCCCTTGCTCGCAAGAGGCTGATGAAAGCACAGAAAGGTACACAAAGGGTTAGAGGTCAGATATAACAACTATGATTGTTCAACCTATTTTTTTTTTAAGTATCAATATTCAATATCGATTCAATTCATTTCTTACTACTCATATAATGTTACACCTAGAATAATAACATTAATTCTTGAACCTTGTCAGTAATAAAGAAACAAAAGAATAAACATACATAATATCATACACAGTAATCATAACAATAACTGGTCAAAACCGGAATCGGGTTGTACAAAGAGAAGTATGACGGAACCTACATAAAAGCAAGTTTCTTGGGCTGTAAGCCCCAAATAATCAGTGTTTATAAATGAGAAACGGAGATTGGATAAGAAGTTCAGACCAGATAAATTAATAATACCAAATGAAGGATACGAGGAATGCCTATATGATAACAACTATAATTAAATCAAATAAAATACAATCAAATTTGTCTACTAGACTCAAGGATTCTGAGGAATTTAAATGGCAAAAAAATGTACATCTACACTAAGTTTTGAAGAAGATTGGTTCAGAAAGACAACGGTTAAAGTGGTTAATTTCTTACAACTTGACAAATTCATTTGTTCCATTCTCCTTCTCCATATTCCACTTGTGGCACTGTCGGACGACCTCGCCTAGGTAATGCATCTTGACAGCGAGGACGTCGTTGGTGTCCGATGCCTTCATCTGCCTTTCGCAGATGTGCTCAAGGACCTTGCCCACCTTGTATGCCTCATTGAGGAGGTTCTCATTCCTCTTCAGGTATAGGACGATCTACATGGCACACACAAAGTTGCATCAAATGGCATCGACGCATATTAGAAAGAATACGTTTTGTTTTCGATGTCAGAACTGGATGAGGGACACAGATTCTAATGTATAGTCAAACTGCTGGTATGCAAGTGCAATTCATGATGAAATCACTTCCTATGACTTTTACCTGCCTTCCTAAAGCATTAGTGCTGGCTGATATTCCCTCAGCAATTGCAGACTAATAAATCAGACGTACAGTTTTCTTTCTTTTTTTCATTACAATCAGTGTAATATATCATCCCTAAATACTAACTATCATTTAAGTCACAGGCTACAGTTCATTTCATCATCACTTGATAAGACTAGAAAAGCACTCAGAGAGTGCAGACCTCTGCCAAGCAGCTCACTTCCATCCATATACACATGGTGATAATCGCCAAATTTTCCAATGATAAAGGAGCCTTGAGTTTACGTACCTCATCAGCTTCCTGCATGCTGCGCGGTGCCTCGAGCAGAGCAAGCGTTTATAGTTTGTGTATGCAAACCTCAAAATACGCGCAGCTTGAACTCCCAAGATCACTGACCCTATCTGCCAAAAGATAAAAAATCCTTCAAAAGTTCATAAAAATTCCCAGATCACTACCAAAATATAATCATCTGTTCCTTGTGACATTTTAAACTTTTCCTGAAAGTGTCATCCAAATTGGTGCACAAATTTGGGGTTACTAGGCAAATAAAAAAATAAACCAACCCTGATAAAAAACACAACCTCCTTGGTGGAGGTAAAAAAGAGAGTAAAGTAGAAATTTTGAAACAATGGAAATAAGAAATGTGTGAATAAGGAAAGCAAGCCAACCACTGAAAGGCAAATGCTGCCAGCAATACAGGCATTACCTTTACTGGGTTGAGGTTGTGCATGAGCATCAGTTTGTGCAGGCTGGGGGCAAGAGCTGGCGGTAGTTTGGACTCCTTCTCAAAACCTATCATAAAGCGTGAAACAAGATCAGAACACACACATGGTGAAGGAGTACGATATGATGACACACCCTATATCAGGGTATCAACAGTTCTGCTCACAAATCCAAGATGTGGTCTCTAGCTCTGATTTTTTTTTCTCAATTCTTTTATGTTTTCTCAAATGCATAGATACGTTATAGCAGTGTTATGCCCTCTACAAGAAATATTATTATCATGTAATGTTCTGAAATTTCAGGTATCCATCAGTCTGCACAAAGCAGTTGAACCATCATTACACATATCCAGGGAGAAGGGTAGCAATTTATCCTTCAATTATCTGATAACACAGTCTAAACACAAGTCTTCATAATTTGAAAGCATGAAGGACAAAAGATATGCATCTAATCATCTTCACTGACATTATACATCCTGTCTGTAAATATTTTTTTTTAATGTGTTGCTACAGGAGAGCTTCCACCATTACAATGCAGCACTGCTTAGAATCACCCAAACAGTCACCCAGTCTAATCAATCAAATGCAGCCTACCTCTGGGCTTTGTATAGTAGTCGAGTTGCTCGCGATCAAAGAAGTTGTTGATGATGCTAACACATGCATGCTGGCCAACAAAGGCAGCCATCTGGGCAGCTGTGCGACCTACACTGTTTGTTGGTGATGTCTTTGCACCAGATTCAAGCATGAGGCGGGTTACTTCTGTGTTACCTGGTACCAGACAACAACAAAAAAACACAACAAAAAACAGAAAGATTAAAAAAAAAAAACACTACCACTGTTCACATCAATTACCCAAACTCTTGCCTCTCTCAAGAGCATACCCATTTCTACATTCACATTGCAGTCCAAGAAGTTATACAAAAAATCAACAACATATTATTTTCCTTGCTCTTGAAGTGTTATATGTAGCAGTGGGTTACAAGGATAAATCATGTATGCATGTACTAGTAACTCCATGATCTGGCATCCTACCTCAGGCTGGAATGGCTTTCTTTCAACATTAAGATTGCGGTTACTTGGACATAGATACACAAGAAACTTGACTATTTTCCCCTTGCTTGTCCTGTCCTTATCTTTTCAAATATATTTCCAAGTAAAAATTATGCAGTCTTGATAAAGACCTCTCTACTGAGTTTGAGGTGCAATAGATACCTGAATCTTTTACAATTCCACAAGCAAAGATGAAATGAGTTGACACATAACAGGAACTACATATGACACACATTGAACCCTTTTAACAGTACAGTGTATGCTGTAACTTTGCTCTAAGTAATCAGCATGATTTCAACAGATCTTTATGCGGGAAATATTTCAAAGGGTGAGCTCGACGATTTAGAGAGCAAGGGAGACTTACCAGAGAGGGCGGCAAACATGAGAGTAGTGTAGCCATTTTCATGGTGGTTTGCATTGACATCGGCCCCATGGGCCAACAGGAGTTCACACATGGGAACATTGCCCTTGAATGCAGCATTCTGTAGTGGAGTCATTCCATGCTGTAGTGAGCACAACAAAGATAATGGTGGATGTAAGTTCAGTGATATTGGGGGAGGGGGAAGTGTGGCAATCCCTCTGATGTACTTTTCTGCTTAGCCAAAAGTCTTCAAGATCACATACAATTGTATGTTATTACATGAAAGTCATTTTACTTCATGCTAAACAAAAATAAATAAATAAAAAATCTAAATGGGGAGATGTAGTTTCTTATGCTATGAAGCCATAATTTGCAGTTTATAGTAGACAGACCTAAATACCAACTATGTTGCTTTTGCAACCAGAATATTTGGAATTGTAAACTACAAATATTGCAGCTAAGTAGGCAATTACTTTAAGGGATCATATCTTTTTGGTTGAGACCTAATTTAAGGCTTCTGAAAAAATGAAAATTAGTTTTGAAATGGCTGAGATATCTAAAACAGAGCAACTGCAATAAAGGTAGGACTGACAGGTATTTTATTAGGATCAGTTTGTTTTATTTTGTTTTTCTTTGTTTTCAGTTTGCTTTTAGCCATTTCAAAACTGATTTTTCATCTAGAATAAATTTTGAACTCCTCATAAAATGGTATGCTCTGTATTATTTCATTTAAAAGTGGTTTCTTGGTATCTCACAAAAATTAAAAGCCCAATCCTCATCTCCACCAATACTATACCATCCCCATAAAATGGACTAGGATAAATGGTTACCTTCTTCTTGGCTAATAACATAGTAAAAGCAAGTATTGCAACATAAAATACAATAACCCAAGAAGAGGCTGTTCAAAAAAAATCATCATTCTCAAGAAAAAATTGTGACATTCTGTTCATCACCTCTAAAATGACAAGTGAGCAACTAGTGCTTACTTTGATTATGACACTCTACCATTCATAGTTACAGCTTTATTTTTATCATTCTATCAACACACAAAGTTCATCAGAGGCAGGCAGTATTGATTATTAATGCTTTAGAAAATGGCATCAGTCTGGAGGCTAAATATAAACAAAACATATTAATGTGATGGACCAGCAAGTGAAGTTTTCCATTACTTACATCATCCACACAGTTGACGGACACATTTGAACTTCCAATCAACTGCCTCATCATTTCAGTGTCACCTAGTGCACAGAGGAAACAAGCATCACAACTTTAAATGGAGCATGCACAAGACATGAAAATTGTTCCAGTTCTCATCACATTTGCAAAATATTCCCAGAACAGCATGGCAGCAGAAGTGTATACAGCATGAGACAGTAACTAAATGATGAACAAGCCTCTCCCCTGACCCAACATAACGTCTCGGCACAATTTATGCAAGTAGTACACTATCAGACAGTAGAGCCCCTCACCCACCCCAGCCATGGTCAATCCTCATCAAGTAATAGCTGCACAGAAACTATTCAATTTTGAACAGATGGTCCAATTTTCCTCAAACTTTCACTGTAGGTTCTACTACTAGTAATGTTATAACCCCAGGGTGCTATATGTGTTGCTGTTGCTGGTGGGGTTAGTAATATTATTATCATTGCATTCAATCAAACCACCTGTATATCATTATAGTTATGGGTAAACTCGGCCTAGCGGGTAAACTCGGCCCCCAGCGTACGCATAATAACAAGTTGTAATGCGCGCGCTGGGGGCTGAATTTACCCGCTAGGCCGAGTTTATACCCATAGAGTGAACTTGTCCTTAGAATGTACATTACACAGCTCAGTCAACGGTCATTGTCTCTGGCAATAGACCTAATCAGTTACACAGATTCTAAAGTTTACTAGTTTTAAAGACAAAACTTATCTTCAAAACAAGCCTCCACAACTGCTCTTTCCACAAACAAGAACATGCGTCATGTGATTTGCAGTGAAGAATGGAAATGGGAAGGCTGGTTCAATATGCAGCGCGGCGCACAGACCGCAATTGGAATCTGTAGATCGTATAGGAACTGAACAGTACAGTGACAGCCTACAGGGTATAGTTGGACCTACTACTACTCATCGACCGCTTTTTGAATGAATACCTTGTATCTTAGAAAATATCCCTCATTTTCACTTTAATTTCATTCCACTCAAGGCAGAAAATATCGCAAATTCATATCCTGAGCTCAGATTGTTGACTCGTACCGTATGCGCGAAGTTCTTGGCAGCAAACACAGGTGACATTTTTCACTGTACACCGGCGCAAGCTCATCATGTTAATCGACCGCCTGTTTTCTCATTGAAAAAACGTAAATCCAGTGAATGGGCAAATATGTGTTACCAACAATTATGTGTATTACTATTATGAGGATTTTCTTCAGCTCTTTTTCCTCCTGTTTCCTCATGTTATTTACCTGTATCTCTCTAATTTTTCTTGATTTGTATTCATGTTCGAATGTTCCAGCGTATTGCGCCCTGTCCCGCGCATATTTGTTATTTTATATGCGAGAAAGCCATTGCGTGAGAGTGGTCGATTAAAATAAAAAATAGGTGGTCAATGAGTAGTAGACTTACATAGTTATCAGAAGGTAGCAAAATTTGAAGTATTTAGGGCCAAATCGTGATATCGGTCCCCTCTCGTTTTGCGTGTGCGTTTCCACTAAAAAGACAGTCTATAAAAATGCCAAAAATGGTCATGATGGAGGCCGGAGGCCGAAAGAAGTCCCCGGCTATGACGAAATTCTGAATGGCGGTGAATGGAGTGGGGACCTATTTCTCGATAACGCCGTATTTAGACCATTTAGATACATCAATTTGCATGATATTAGCTCTTCGTACTACTATTTCAAATATGGATCTAACACACTGAGTACTGGTAACAGTTAAATCTACCCATCATCATTACTTAAACGTTTAAAGGGTGTGTACAGTTCTGGTCGAGGTGAGGATTTAGCTCTTGACGTTTTGTGAGATATTCAGAAACCACTCTATGAGATGTCAAAGAGCATGCAATTCCAAGGGGTATCAAAAGTTTGTGCCAAGATATCCAAAAACAAGGTGAAACAAAGAGATCCTAATAAAGTTGTGGCCTGTAAATTACTGTAGGCCTAGTCTCTTATTAATATTATTATCATCACTTTTTTGGATATCTCAGCCATTTGAAAACCAATTTTCATCAAATAAACGTTGAATTCTTCTTAAAATTACATGCTCTTTCATATTTCATAAGAGATTTCTCATTATCTCACTTAGGAATGTAAAAAACATGAATCCCCATCCTCGGTCGCCTCGTATTCTATCGCATCGCGGAGCTCGGAGGTCGAGCGGCGGAGAGCTAATATCAGAATGTTGTTAATGTTATTGTGATCGTGAATAATCCTGCCTGGCAATCGTTTACACTACCACTGTGGTACTGTTACTATAATAATTTGGTTACTAACGTTACTATCGTGAGCGACACATCTGACTTACCGTATCCACTTGTTAATTATCAAATTTTAATCATTCGCTACGAAAATGTTTCTTACCAGCCTGTATTCTTTCGAAAAGTTCCTTCTTGGCTTCCATCTTGTTAGATTTGGCAGGATCGCACTGATTTCTCGGTTTTCCAACGCTGGGTGATAGAGCTCCAGTGCATAAAATGTAGTGTTGCTCAACCTTTCTGTGGATTCTATTCGCGCACAGCTAGTAGCTAGCTAGCTAGCTCTTACGTACGTTTACACAGAGCGCGCGATCGAGCGAGCTGCGCGCGTGCGGCGCATGCTGCCTGAGGAAGATCGTGAAAAACAACGTTGATAATGATAAGGCCCAATGATCGGTCGGGTTCTCACTGTACGTGCCGTAGGGTAGGTCTTCACTGCTTACATGCTCTCGTGCTTCTTCTGCTTTTGCTGTCTCCGATCGCGACCGACGACAGCAGGAATTTTCTAGAATGTTGTATCGCGCATTCTTGTTCGGATACAAGTTTACACACGGAATATCAATAGTACAAAGTATTGGAAGTTGAGATATGTCCTTTATGACTCCATGACCTTTGACCTCGTGACCCCCAAATTTAATCTCTTCTTTCTTATTCTGTAAGTTTGGTGAAAATCCGGTCATCCCGCAAGTTATTGGGAGATTAGGCCATAGCTTACGTTGTCCTTAATGACCCATTGGTGACCTTTGAACTTCTTTCATTCATTCCTTGTTTTTTTTTATTTTCATTTCCAAACAATATAATGCCTACATGGATACACTTCAAAACGTCAAAAATGATAGTATATTCTTGTAACATATAGTGTCACATGATCAGTAGGATCACATTCTGTACATAGATGGAAATAAAATACTTGAGGGCTGCTAAAAGCGAACATAACAATAGCCAAATACAATGTAGCTATAATACCAAACTTGACAAAACTTTGACCTCATGACCCCCATTTAATTGTTTCTTTTTTTCCCTCACTATCGACCAAAGTTAATTACCCTGCAAATTTTGTGAAAATTCGATCGTCCTCCGTTCTCGAGTTATCTAGGCCTATGGGGTATAGGCCTATAGGCTATAGCCTACCGGTACACAAATTTATGAGTATGCATGAGATAAACATACATGCTGTATTGGTAAACGCACTCTCCGCCGGGTGTAGCTAGCCATAGGTTTCACCTCCTGGCGGAGATGAATTTCAGGCCGCTCAGAAGGTGAGTAGGTCTACAGCTGTACTTGAATCTAATGATGTGATACAGGTGCGGAGTAAACGATAGCTAATACAATGTACTTTCAACATCCTACGTGCTCTAGCAAAATGTAGGCCTTGTGGATCCGGGAAATGTGCACTAGTTGACGCCGAGAAATGTGCAAACGTATAGGCCAATGACGGAAATCTGTGCAAACGGTCACTTTTGCCGGGATATGTGCAAACCATTCACTTCACCGATATTGTGTATCAAAAGATAAACACTCAATCACTCAATCAAAAATAAAATCTGTCTGTAGCGGCCACCCGCCGTATAGGCCTATAGGCCTACCTATGACCTCTAAAAACGATTCCCTCCGAGAGAAAAGGCACTGTGCAAAGGAACCTGAGGCTATAGCGGCCACCTGTCTATAACATCCATTTTCCATCTCCTTTGGTATGGACAGACAGGTTTTACTGAATTAGGGCTTCAATCAAATCTGTCTCTGCATCCAACTGCTTAGTCTACAAAAGCATACAGCTGCCACCTGCCGTATACGCCCACTAAACTATATAGGCCTAAACAATTCCCTCCGTGAAAGAACCTGTATATAGCGGCCTCCAGTATTTGTAACGACCATTTTTTACGTTTTATTCGGTTATAGAGAAGGAGAATTTATATGTGACCAAGGTCGGGGATTCAGGTGCCCTGAAGTCCCCCCCCCCCCCCCCCCCCCCCCCCCCCCCCCCCCCCCCCCCCCCCCCCCCCCCCCCCCCAAAAAAAAAGAGAAAAAGAAAAAGAAGAAAAAAACGGGAAAGGGGGAGGGCAATTCAAATAAATTGAGATTTATAAATTACTATAGGCCTAGAAATGGTGCTTCCTGCCAAGTTTAGTGAAAATCTGTCAATCGGACTTTATCAAGAAAATATAAATGGTGAAGGTTCACACACCGCTTTGATATAGAGTTTATCTACCATCTTTATATACAAAATCGACGAAATATAGTAAATGATCACACATTTCCCGGCGTTTGCACATTTCCCGGTTCCACATGCCTATAGGGCTCCTACCATTGAGCTCTTTTCTCTTCCATTGTTCCAGTGATGGGGGGGGGGGGGGGGGGGGGGAGGGGGTGGGGGCGTGTGACTATAAGTGCTCTTTGCAGACCTACATACAAAATTTTACTTCTATATTCAGTGGCGGATCCGGGGCGCACCGGGCGCCCCCCCCCCCCTCCTAGATTTTGTAAAGATGCATCCCCTTTACGGAATTCCTGGATCCGCCCCTGTTATTCAATTATAACCCTTAAAACCTTTGAATATCCTTCAGAGTAATGGCAGACTGGATTTATACTTGCTGGAGAGTATGAATTTGAGAGGTGCTCCTCACATTGAATTTTCATGTCTTTCTCTTTGACTTTCACATGCTAGTAAATTCAAGAGAAGTGTTAGGGATAATAATTGAGGCAATCACTGGTCTGCTGTTTGATCGTAGGTTTTTCTTCACAAACTGTGGAATGTAGGGCCTGCGGGCCTATAAATTTACGAACTTAAGTAAAAGAAAGCCACTTAGTCAAGAAATCATCACATAATTATTTTCCTCATGAGCTTAATGATGTATGACTTAAAGATATAGGCCCTAGAATACTAGTAGATTTAAAGTGGCTATACTTTTTATCGGAGACAAAGGGCAAATCTCGCTGGATCTTGACACGAGATGGCGAAAACAACAAGGTGTTGTCTGGGAAAAGACTAGTGGTGTGTGTTGGGATGTTACATCAACATGGCCGCGCTCACAAGTCTAACCGGCGTCCGAAGGCTGACGAATATATGTTGGGGTTTGCGGACAATTCGCGCTGTAAAATTGGAGTTTCCGAACAATCGGGGCCTACATTCGTGTGATTCATGTAGACTGTGTGGCTCTGGAACCCATCACTTCTTGGTAAGGATTTTATTGCCTCATTTAAGGTCTGAAATTTCGATCATAGTTTCCGAACGTGCACGCTGTTCGTGTATGTTACACACATGTATGTACATGTTTGCCTTCGTCTTAGCCCGGCCCGACCAGACGCCGCCGTGCAGATGCAGAGCTTCGCACGGCGTTTTTTACAGCGACTGGGCTGTGTATTAAAGGGATTGTACAGTTATGGTTGAGACCTAATTTCAGGTTTCTAACATTTTTTGGTGATATAATGAGAAACCTCTTATAAAATGTGAAATAGAATGTAATTCTATGAGGAATTCAACGTTTATTTGATGAAAATTGGTTTTGAAATGGCTGAGATATCAAAAAAAGAATGATTCTAATAAAGTACCGTGGGACCTAACCCCGGGACGCTCCGTATACACAGTTACACACTGTGGGAGCGTCCTGAGTCAATAGAGTGCTATATCGGTAAGCTTGAAAAACATACACAGTCTGTCACAGATTTTCGCACCTCCGTAGGTTTCGAATATCACGAGGAAAAAACGTACTTTTATAGTATCTACATAAGATTCTTATCTAATTAATACCCTTCGTTCACCTTGTTCTTGTTCACACTGGTCCAATGATCTTGAAAAAACGTTTTTTTCACGGCCATATACGGGTCCGTAGTCCTAGCTCCCCATCCCATTCACCATTTTCGAAATCAGTATGCAGTACACTGCGCACGTAAATATTCATGTGCTGGCGGAGTCGCAATGCGTTTAGCCTTTTGACAAGGCGTGCGCGCGCGCACCCACCCAGAAAGCAACGCAATATACAGCGAGAGGGTTTGCCAACAGTATGATAAGGCCTTGCCACAAAGCTACACGACTTGACGGCCAGCGCATGCGCACAAATCTCAAATCCATTGACTGTATAAGATGTAGTTCTCCCGAGTTCCTCTCGACCGAGTCGCATTTAACTCATCAAACCGAGCAGAAAGGGACTATTGCCAGAACCAAAAGTTGAACGCAGTCAGTCTTCAACATTACATCTTCACTTGTAAGTCTTCATATTGCAGAATTTTTGCGATTTCATATTGATTTTTAGGCGCTATACTTCGCCTGTCATGATCATGTCTGCTACAATGCGCAGCCCCAACACTGCGTGTTGGGGCTGGTCGCAGTTACGTGGGACCCACACTTTATTACTAATATTAGGATCGCTTTGTTTTACTTTGTTTTTTGATGTTTCAGTCATTCTGAACCCGATTTTCATCAAATAAACTTTGAATTCCTCTTAAAATGGTATGTTCTGTACTATATCATAAGTGTTTTCTTGGTATCTCGCAAAAAGTTAAAAACCTAATTCCCATCTCCACCAAAACTGTACTATCCCTTTAACGTTAATATACGTTGTACTTTATACGTCTATGAAAAAGCCGTCTGTGACTGTTTATGAGGCTGAGCTTCAAGGCGCTGAGTGGAGAAATTCGTCCAAAATTTGGGGGATTGTGAATGTCTAAATGCATGTTGTTTAGATGAAAATATAATGTGAATATGTTGGGAATAATATGAAATTCATGTGAATTGGTGTAGAATTTTGTTTGAGTTTGGAATCCCCCTTTTCCCCATAGAAAAATTTAGGGCCTAAATTTAGATCTAGTTGATTAAAAAGAAGAAGAAGAAATAAATAATGCTATCAAGATTGCATCCGGACAATTGAGAGATCCGGATAAAGGGAGGTCGGACTGTAGATTTCTACTTGAATTTGATTTGAACAGTGCTGCACACTAGCTGGCACTGGTCCAACAGTCTCTAGCATGTTAAGACTCTGACCAGTAAAAAACTGTTGCAGTGTTGGACAGGTAACTTTTTCAGGAATGGACCAGTAAAAAAATAAAAAAATAAATAAATAGAAAAGAAAAGAAAAATAGAAAAACTGGGTACTTTTCGTACTGCTGGTCCAACAGACAGGTTGGACCAGTGCAGTAGAAAAATGGGTTAGTGTGCAGCCCTGATTTACATCATTTCATAAAATCTTATAGGCCTTAATTTATTCCAACATGTACACTGGCACTGGTCCGATGGTCCAGACCAATGAAAATCACTGTCGGACCAGTAACTTTTTCAGGAATGGACCACCAGTAAAAAAAAAAAAAAGAAAAAGAAAAAAAGAAAAATAGAAAAACTGGGTACGGTACCTACTGCTGGTCCAACAGACAGGTTGGACCAGTACATACAGTAGAAAAATGGGTTAGTGTGCAGCCCTGATTTACATCATTTCATATATTCCAACATGCATACTGGCACTGGTCCTACGGTCCAGACCAATGAAAATCACTGTCGGACCAGTAACTTTGTCAGGAATGGACTTGAAGAAAATGGAAAAAACTAGGTAGAGTATCCTACCTACTGGTACAAAATGTACATCAGGGATGTGATGGGTCAGACCAGTAGAGAAAATGGGTTAGTGTGCAGTCCTGTGCTGGAATGAGGTATAATTAATAATGTACTAACTACTGACATGGTAACATGAGACGAGCAAGTGGATGAAGGGTAACAGAGATACTGTAGATGAGAGAAGTAGATGTAGTGAAGATTCAAAATACAATAAAACTTCAAGATTATTTTTTAATCACTGTTATTTTGTTTTTTGTTTTAAGTAACCCCATAAAAATTCCACACCCTGTTTTAACTCAACCCCATTAAAAATGTTGTCCTCTTTTAAAATGATGGTACTGATAGGAAAGTCCTCATGGCAGCAAAAGTAGTGGACAAGGGACTTGGAAGTCTTTTCCATAAATCCTAATCTGTACTCTGACCCTGACACATCAGGAGTCATGAGAGTATTCACCTGAACTCTCTTCAAGGGACGCAGTCCTCACGAAACTTAAAAAAATATTTTGTTGTTGGTACCTCCAATGAACTACTTTCATCAAAAACAAACTTTCAAATCACCAAATAAGCTCGTACATTTCAGTTAAAAAAGTGTGACTCTGCAAATGAGCAAGTCTTGGCGGAGAGTCATACGTCATCGATGCACAACTCTTTCCATCGGTGTTCTGCTCGTCATCCCTCGTTATTTATAAATACATGTTTACTATTTATTTTTATATTAATTGTATATATAGATAAGCTTGAAATATTTTGTTTGAAATAATAAAATCACATATTGTCGCATTTTATGAAAAAATCAGATATGATCATTTTGAACACTTAAATTGGTTTTCTGAGGCACGGCTGTCAACTTGAGAGTAGGGCATCAATGACGTTGCACCTTTTGGCAGGCTCTTACACGATCGCTTGCAGGAATTATTTTTTAAAAATCGTGTACGGAGACAATTTTTGATGTCCACGAGTATAAATTGGTGAAAGGTTATATTTTTTACTCTTCTTAATTATCAGTACAGTTGAAATCTCAGGACTGCTTCCCTTTAAATGTCCTACAAAGCTTTAAAGTATTCACTGAAATATATCAAGAGGTATTTAAATATATGTGCTGTTTGAAAGTTAGCATTATACATAACAACATTTCTCTTGTTTGGTTTTTTTCATGCTCCATTGTGTTTTGCCTGTTTGTTTGCTACAGGGTCAGAAAAGGACTGTTCTGTTGAGGAAGCATGCTTCATGGAGGTAGGCAGCTAACACATATTTTGTACTCTCTTTTCTTTCTCAAGATCCTCTCCTTGATTTTTGTGGATACAGGAAATCTGTGGTCACATCACTGCAGATACATGTATAGTATTAATGCAAATTTGATAAGAGGAAAAGGAAATGTATTGGGTTTAGAGTTTACTTCCTGCAATGAGATACCACAATCCATAATGTATTTTCAGTGCTAGTTTTGCAACTGCCCTTTTAAGATTGACTTTACTCACAATGTGGAATAAGCCTAAAAACTGCATATTATTTTTCTTCAACTTCTAATATGAGCAGAAGATGACTACATGTGGAATGTAATTTATCAAATAGTAAGTCATAATAAAAATCAGCTGTGAGGTATTATGTCTAACTTTCAGCGAGCCATTATTAAAACATTACATAAAATCATCAAGATCATTATGTATCAACTCAAATATGCACAAATATGTACAAGTACTTGTGTGGCAGTTGCCTACCTGCACTGGTCTGACTGTCCCTGACCGGTAAAAATCATTGGTGGACCAGTAACTTTTTCAGGAATGGACCAGTAAAAGATGGAAAAACTGGGTACCTACTGGTCGACAGACAGGTCAGACAAGTAGACAAAATGGGTTTGTGCAGCCCTGCTTTATATTTGACAGAAGCTCTTGTTTTTTCCTCAAGAGCTATTCAATGCTGTCCCAGAAGAATACTAAAGTATGCTGCCTTCTACCATATTCCACCAACAGCTCAGCCAGGCTTAGCAGGCAATGGAAGAGGGGGTATACAACAGCCGAGTCAGACCCATCAACAAGGGAGCAGACACAGCCTCATAAGCTGATTGAATCTGAGCTGCAGTCGCTGCATCCGAGTATACGAGAGGTATATGGACAAATTGTTATATTGTTATATTTTGTGTGTGTGTGTGTGTGTGTGTGTGTGTGTGTTTATGCTCATGTGAATAGTGATATATAGTGAAATGTAGAGTAATCTAGTAATTGACCACGACTATTTTTCATGATTAAGAGTTTAAACTCATACCAAGCCCCACATAATTTTGTCCAAAAACGTCTATGCTAACTATGCTTTTTCATAAAATGACTATAACACCCATACTCCACTTGTTTGTGGTGTTTTCTATCATCTCGAGAAGTTACAAGCAAATGGGTGCCTGATTGCAAAACTACACTTGTATGCTGTTGCCAAATGGTTATTTGTGGTTCATAGTTATTATACATACTTTGTGTAAAGTATGAACGATGTTATTTCATTCTCTGTACCCTTTGCTCTTACTTTTCAGGAGCTCTCAACAGCCAGTCCTGAACTGAATGAGGTGTCTCAGTATTATTTTGATGGGAAGGGCAAGTCAGTACGTCCCATGATTGTGCTGCTGATGTCCAGAGTCTGCAATATACACAACTCCATTTCAGACCGGTAAGCCAATTTAAAGTAGTGTGCATATGAACTGTGTTTATTTTGTTTGTTATTATTTGTTTTTGTTGGTTTTGTTGTGAGGGAGTTAAGTAATCATTTCAGTGTTTTCTATATGAGAGAGACATCTACACAGCTTTTTCCTTTCTTGCTGCTTCCCCCACCAATGGCATTGTCTCTGTATGTAGTCATACCGCCACATTATTTTTACTTGTATGTCGTATGTCCTATATGCATTTTTCTCTTTTTGTATCTCATTTTGTACTTTCATGTTTTATTGTATGCTCTGTATATTTTTAATGCTTGGTGCAAAATAAACTAAACTGAAACTGAAACTGAAACTTATTGTCTTAACTATTTTTCAGACTAGGGTTTATTTCATGAGCATGACGTTTATTTGCCCATTTAATGTTTATTCAACAAATTGAGGTAGTTATTGATCATTGCATTGATGCAGCCATGCTGTGTCAGCGTTGTATTTTAAGCAAACTCTTTTGATTTCCTAAAATCTGCAAATTGACTGTTAATGCTCTGCTTGTCGCCAAACAGCAGCAGTTCAGTCGATCAGGGCCCAGGGATGATAAACATTTACTGTAATTGTAACATTGTGATATTTGTGATTATGACTCAGGTTGAGAACTGATGGTGCTGATGATGTGATGCCATGTAAAAAGTGTTTCCTACTGCAGAGCCCTAATCTTGTATGTCCTAGAAGGGATTACCTACTAATGTAGCAAGGATGTTCTGACCCTGAATGAAATAGAATAGTTGTGAAAATAACCCCAGATTTGCTTGGAAACAACTGGGGTTTTTTTTCTTTCTCTCTCACACACAATCCAGGATCCTCGAACCCCAACGGCAGATAGCCATGATAGCCGAGATGATCCACACGGCAAGTCTCATGCATGATGATGTCATTGATGCAGCTGACACCAGGAGAGGGAAGATGTCCATCAATGAATTATTCGGCCAAAGAAAGGTGCCACTCGAAATTACCTACTCCTTCCTGCTTCAAGTTTGTGAAGCCATGTCTTGCAGACATGGACAAGAGGTTTTCCGGTTTCCCTTGGATGTTTGCAAGAAAGCTGTAAAAACTTTCTGCTCTAGGATGGCTTTTGCTAACAACAATGAAACTCAATGTAAATCTGTACCCTTCCTCTTGTTCTTACATGTATTTTTGAGCTCATAGAGACTGAGGTGATATGCGCATATAAATGTGGTTATATTATCATCACTATGAAATGTTGCATGCTAGTGCTATATTTGCAATAATTGTAACAGAAATATCTTGATGAAACATAGCCAGTTATATTGTCTCGATCACATTACTTCATCAAACCATACCCTTTGCACCATGTATATTTGTGAGCATTATATTTAGGGAATCAGGACTCACAAAACAATTGAGCTGGTGGTCAATTTTCCAATTAAGAGATACAGTGACAGTATGAAAAGTAATACAAGTGTCATGCCTTTCCCAGAAACAAACTTTGTAATTGCCTACCTTTAAAGATGATATACGTACATTGTGTTTATCCTTCAGAGCCAGTAATGTAGTATGCTATGATTTTGAAACTTACTTAAGTATTAAAAACCACTGCAAAATATATGGAATATACAGTAATACTAATTATTAGCATTTTATTTTGTTCTCTTACTCTAGTCCATTCTCGCAGGTGACTTTGTCCTGTCCATCTCATCGCAGGCCTTGGCGAGGATAGGAGACCCGGATGTTGTCATAGTCCTGTCAAATGTCATTGAGGATCTAGTGAGAGGTAGGCTTGTAGGAAACCTGTGGCTTTTTTAAATCACTGGTGTGTGTGTGTGTGTGTGTGTGTGTGTGTGTGTGTGTTTGTGTTTGTGTTACTGTCAAGCTTTGAGGTTAATCAAGAGAGTAAAAAAGGAAGAAGACCGAGTTGCAACACAAGGATGTTGATGACGGAATATCTTATCATGGCATTGCACATAGCATGAATGATTTCAGTCGTAATCACCCTGCTATCTTGTACACCCATTGTTGACTAGACATTACAATTAACATAGTGTCTGTATGTTGCAGAAGATGTTATGTGGCATACATCATTGACTTAACACTTCATTAGGTGATACGCTATCAGCGTATCACCTATTGTGATTGTCAAAATTTCTCTCTTTTTTTATTCTTCTTTCTTTCTGCCACATTTTGTGTCGTCAATATCTCAACAATGACATTACGGAATGACATGACATTTTCAGTCAACATTTCTCATAACAATATCTGGGCACAATAAGGTTTTCATGACAGTAACATATCTATGACGTCATCTAGGCGCCATTTTGTGATTTTCGGACCTTGTCACATGATCGATCATAACTTCATAACTAAAGGTCATTTCTGTATCATTTTCGGTGGACATAAAGTTCAGGTCAGGCTCTATCTTAATTTTTAACGCTAGTTACCAAGGTCATCATTACGCGCGCGTTTGCGCGCGTCAAAATTTTAAAAGGCTCAAAACGACTTCCCAATGGGAAATCTCGAAGTTTCAGACAATTTTAAGCGTTTCAAACATTTTCTCGCGTGCGCGTCCGTCCGCGCAATTTCGCGCGCAGAGGGCGTAACCAACATGAAAATGCAATTTTTTTGACTGATTTGGATTTCTGATACTTTGAGTAACAATATTCATTGATTTCCGATCGATTTTGACCTATAACAAAGGAATGCACTGGCGTCAAAATTGAAATTCCGCGCGCGCGTCTTTCTGCAAATATAGTGAAAAAACATGTTTTTGTTTATGTCGCCATAGCTCTTTAAAACGTCTGGTGACCCTATATTTCTATTGCATATTACAAAAGCATATGAATTGGAAATAACGTTTCAAGTACCAATATTGCCAGGAAAACTCATGACGTCATCATATCATCATCTGAAATCAAAAAAGTGGAATTAATTTTTTTGAGGTACTGTTTCTGACATTCATTTACTCGTATCTCTATTGTTTAAGCTTAATATTACCCCAAATTCAGATATGTTTTACTTTGAACATTTGCCTTTCAAGTCCATGTCATGGTTTTGAAATTTGATGACGTCATCATACTTTAAATTGTGATTAAAAGTAAAGAGACAAAATCGGACAAGTTTACGTGTTATGTCTATGGGAGGTGATTTTTTTTTAAACCATGCATTGACTTGACAACGTTTAAGCACCTTTATCTCAGCTGATTTTGCTCCATTTCCTCTGAAACTTAAGTATGTTGTAGCTCAGACAATAAGCTGCAGTCATCATGTATTTTATATTTTAAAATCTCCTCATTAGGTCGACAATTTTGTAGTTAAAAACTGAAAATGAGAATGCAATCTGTACGGAACGATTCCCGATTGTTCTTTGCAACTGGATATTGGTCGAATCCACGCGGCCACTTGTTGGAAGTTGAATAGCGCCATCACAAGTCAACACTGTGACAGTTTCTCATTCGATCTTCAGGACAGCCGTATGGCGTAATCGCTTAGCGGTGTTCATAACGTCATACCGGAAGGAGAGAAGTTCGACTCCCGCATTACTTTTCCCGTTCTTTCTTTTTCTTTTTTTTTCGGCAGTTCAGCTTTACTCCGATATCATTTATCATATTATTTTATCAAGTGTACGTAACCAGTGAACACGGCTGCTCTATTTCCCTTGTTTTGTATTGCAGTTTGGAGATTGGGTTTGCTTCATTAATTTTGTCACACTTAATGTTGTAAATTGCCCTTTGTTACAGTGTCCCGCTTGCCACCTTTCGTTTGCTCTTTCCTTTTCTCTTCACTGGTTATTGTTATACTGTAACAGGATAGGTAGGAACATGTATGTTTAAATAACTTGCAGGAATGGGAGCTGAATGGATTAACTCTAGTCCAGGTGTATGGCGTCTCGCTCATCTCTTTGAAATTCCCAGTTGTTATTGTTTGACCCAATAACGGAGTTGTAGACAGGTTTTATGTTGCTATAGAGGTATCTTGTGCCACATGAGTGGAAGGCATCACTGTTTAGTGGTAGTAATGAACTTTTTCATGTTGTATATGGTATAAAGATAAAAGTTTCACATCCAATCTTCGGTACAGCCGTGTGGCTTTATAGTCACTTGGCGCGCTGCATGGTTATTACACACCACCTTAGGACGAGATGTTTGAGACCCGCAGGACGCTATTATTTTTTTTCTCTCTCTCTTTCTTTGTTTTTCTTTTGGCAGTTCAGCTTCATTCCGATGTCATTACCCCACGACACACAGTCACTCAAGTTCCCCTTTTTTTTTGTCCGAGGCTGGAGGTTGGATTTACTTCATTTATCATACGTAATGTTGTAAATTGCCCTTGGTATACAGTGCCCCGCTTGCCACCTTTCGTTTTCTCTTTCCTTTTCTCTACGTTTGTTCCTGTTACACTGCACAAGACAGGTCGGAAAATAATTTACATAACACAACCGGAGCAAGAATGGCAAATGAATAAATTAACTCTAGGCCAGGTGTATGGCGTCTCGCTCGTCTCTTTGAAATTCCAGGTTGTTATTGTTTGACCCAATAACGGAATTGTAGACAGGTTTTATGTTGCTATAGAAGTATCTTGTGCCACATGAGTAGAAGGCATCACTGTTTAGTAGTAGTAATGAACTTTTTCATGTCCCTCCTTGTCAATTATAGTGTGTTCAATGGGGTTGTGTGTCTGTCTGCCAAAGAAAAGGAAAACCTTATTTTCGTCATGGCTATTTCTCTATACGTAACCGTAGGTGATGAGTATTGTTGGTATCTGAGCAGTGAATAACACAGCATCAGGCTAAAATCCCCCTTAGTTATACGCGCTAAGCGTTCAATTTGATATATCTTTATTTATGTAGTCAATCACTGCTAATGGGGTTACAGAATTATGTTATGACACCTTTCACTGAAAGTTTGTAAAGCAAAGTTTATGGACAAGGCAAGCAATTGTACATGAATAATACCAATGGTTTCAGAGGGAAATTATGGCATACCTAAATGTAAGGGTATCATTGCTTTGGAATTGCTGAGACAATATCTTGGCACGAGGGCTTCCACCTCTAATAACTGATCCCTTTGAAGATGTGTCGGTCACGGGTGATCGTCATGATTCATCTTTCACGTAGAAGCTTCCGTTCCACACTCTTAGTTCGAGAAGACTTACCATCATACTTCAAGTTGTGATTAAAGGTAAAGACTCAAAATCAGACAAGTTGACGTGTTATGTCTATGGGAGGTGATTTTTTTTTTTTAACCATGCATTGACTTGACAACGTTTAAGCACCTTTATTTCAGCTGATTTTGCTCCATTTCCTCTCAAACTTAAGTATGTGGTAGCTCAGACAATAAGCTGCAGTGAACATGCATTTTATTTTTTCAAATCTCCTCATCAGGTTGACAATTTTGCAGTTTAAAACTGAAAATGAAAATGGAATGTGGACAAAACGATTCCTCATTTATCTTTCACGTACATAAGTTTACGTTCCCCACATTTTCTCGTCGAGACGTATGGCCGAGTGGTTAAAGGCGACGTCTCAGAGACGTGAGGTTGCGGGTTCGAACCCCACAAGATCACGAAACAAAATACTTAGCTATTTTACTTTTTTTTTCTTCAATTTTGTATTACATATTCGTCCATGTAGAAATCACGTTCGTATATAAACGCACCTATACACACACACAGACACACACACACGCCATATCCCTCTTTTTTGTGTGTTGGAGACCACATTGCTTCGACTGCAGCAAAATTTTCCAGGTTGACTGTGTCAAACCGATCATAGTATGTAATGACGACGACTGAGGTGTTGTACTTTGAACAATTGTCTTTCAAGACGATGTCATTGTTTTGTAATTTGATGACGTCATTACACTGAAAATTGTGATTAAAGGCAAGGTATGAAAACCAGCCGATTTTAGGTTTTATGTCTGCGGGACGTATTTTTCCCAAGTTGCTAGAAATGGCATAGCGACCTCGGTCGTTACAAGGCCGCTTTTCCGTCTAGCAATGCAATAGATGTTCACACGGCCACGTTAGTTGAGTGGGCATTGACTTTCCCCCTGTTATATCTATACATTGTTGTTTTTATTTGTCTAACCATTTCCGTTCATGACCCGTGGCCGAGTGGTTACAGAAACGGTTTCCCATGCACGCTCAATATAAATTCAAGGTGCCTATATCACATTCTTTTCTTTGTCGATCACAGATGACTGTCATCTGATGACCCCAAGCGTATCACCTAACTCGTCCTCAATGTGACGAGTTTTCATGTCTCGTTCATGTTGTGTCTGTATATAGTGGAAGAAGTTGTGTGAAATACAGAGATGGTACTTCTCAAATAGATTCTTTGCAAAAAGGTCAAGTTAAGACATGGTTGTAATAGTGTACCAGCCGTACAGTGCAAGCCTTATAGTAACCCTTGTCAATGAGTCATGAATTAAGATTGATCAAGGACAGGAGCCAAGATGATTGCATAACTTTCTATCATGTGTCTTCTTTATAACAGTGAAAATATTTACTGATAAGATTTTATCAAAATTTTGTGACATAGTCCTTGGATTTCAGACAAGATTTGGAGAAATAAATGCTGTTGCAGCTTTGCAGAAAATTCTGGAATGTTCATGCACATCTCAAAGCATTTGATGCAAACTGGGTACTAGGGAACAGCTTTTAAGTTCAGGTATCATGCTTGCTTCATAACCAGGCTTGTTGAACATGACTTCAAGTTTATTGAAAATGTTTTTACTTAATTGCATCTCATGAGAAATTGTCTGAAATCCTATCTTCTGAATTTGATTAAACTAATGTTCCTATTCCAAAAATCATTATAGTCGGAGAAATACAGATAATAAAGGAGAACAAATGTTATACAGTTGAACCTCTCGTATCCGGACAAGTCGGGACCGGGGCTCATCCGGATAAGGGATTTGGCCGGATACGGGAGACTCAATGCTTTATACATGTACACATACATACACATGTACTGAGATGTAGCCCATTGTAGTACCACATGTAGTAATGTGTATACTGCAACCTTTTCATTGTTACATTTGGGGATGTTTGGGGATGTTAAAATGTCTGAAGGTAAGCAATTTGGAAGGAAATTTGATGTAATGTATGTTAATCATGTTGGAAGTAATATGTAATACATGTGTGTTTGTGTAGGAGTTCTCAAGGAGTTGGGAATCCCCCTTTCCTCCCGTAATTATTTAAAAAAATCACGGCGAGATTGCGTCCGTATAATAGAGAGATCCGGATAAAAGGAGGCCGGATAAGAGAGGTTCAACTGTATTAGCTCTTGAACTTTGTGTCTGTGGTGGAACAATTAATCCAGGTATTTGGAAACGACCTTTAACCCCCATGTACCTGCTCCTGAAGCACAATCTTAACATGATTAGCTATGAACATGCAATGTACATCATTACAAACTCCCCTGATGTTGTTTCTTATATTTCAGGAGAATTTATGCAACTTGGAGCCAAAGACAATGAGAATGAGCGATTCTCACACTACTTCCTGAAAACGTACAAGAAGACGGCTAGCCTGATGGCACACAGTTGTAGAGCGGTTAGTACATTGACAGTGAATTGGAGAATTGATGAATGTGAGATGATGTTTGAAAATCGTGTTATACCATGCTGTAAAGTTGGAAGATTTTGTGATGTGGAAACCTGGGAATTTTGTACTTTGCTGAACTATCAAGAAAATAATAACACTCAAATATTTAGGGACATATTGATCATGTACAAATTTATCTCTACTCTGTGATAGCATCAACAAGAGAAGCTCAGTGATGTTGGCCCAACTTGTGCAAGTTCTACTTCTACTGTATTAGCAATGTTTGTACCAGTAATGTGCATGGAAATAGACTCATAATGAATACTCCTTTAATGTTTGGAAAGATCTTAATGCCATCTATGTGACGGTTTGCATAAAGAGGGACCTGATAAGCTTTCTGTCACCTAGACTAAAGAGTATCTTCTCAATTAAGTTAAAGTGGATATCTGATTAAAAAGATTAAAGGAACATTCTCCCAAAGAGAAATGTGTTCTAGATCAGTGCACATTTGAGCAAAGCGAGAACTCAGTCGGACATCTAACTCAGTGGGACATCTAACTCAATGTCCACTGCATCATGCCAGCTTTTAATACTCATTTCAGCCTCCCACTGAATGTGAGGTCGTCCTCCAAAAGCTGTTAGAGGCTACTCACTAAAATTAATTCCTACCAAACAATCTGACTCGCATTTCTGTTATATACAAACTTTCCATAGCTTTTCACTGACTGTGTGGCAGTACCTCCTAATTGATTGCTTTGACTGCTTTATTGTTGAATCTGCCTCTGAATACAATGTGTCCAAAAACCTACATTTGTAAATGTAATTAAGTGAAGATGTTGTGGACAATTTTAGCTGCATCTATAAATCCATGAGAGCACCATCATTACCAAGGAAGAAGTCATTGTGTATTTACTGAACTTCCACAAACTATGATTTTTTTTTTGCTCTTCTTTGTCATTTTAGCATTTACAAATGCCATGTTTAGCACAATATGAATGTACGTGTACATGTTTCTTCTCTGTATTATTATTATTGTGCACTACTATAGATATTACTTTAATCATTGTCATTACTATGTTTTATCATTATTTCATTGTTTATGTAATCATTGTTTAATCATTGTGTAATCATTGTTTATGTAATCATTTGTATTTATGTGAATTGATTGGCATGCATTTCAGGTGGCCATGCTGTCTGGGAGCAGTCGAGACGTGTGTGAGATTGCCTACCAGTACGGCCGCAACATTGGCATGGCCTTCCAGCTGATAGACGACATCCTTGACTTCGTGTCCAGTGATGATACGCTGGGCAAGCCGACCTCTGCTGACCTCAAGCTGGGACTGGCTACAGCACCAGTTCTCTTTGCAGCAGAGAAGGTTGGTTGCTCCATCAGCTATTTTGTGTTTCATTTCTGTTGCCATTGGGACATTGTTGAGCCTTGTTAATTTACCCAGGTCTTTATGCTGTTAAAAATCCTTAAAGGGACATTCCAGACGATTTTCATAATTTCACATCATGTAGTACATAAATCGACAACTCCACGTATAGATTTGTGGAATTTATTGTGGTTCTTGAGCAGAGAAACAAAACTTTGAAAAACCGTAAACAAATTACACTGAACAAGGATGATGACATAGGAGGTTCACATATTTCAGAAATGTAGCAGCGTAATTCCATTACAATACCGCTTGCTTGCAAGTTCACTTGTGTATAATCTATGCATACCTTCTTCTTTTGTTCTGCTTCCTTGAGCCCCAACTCATGCATTCTTATGGTGACTCTGCCATGTCATCATCCTTGTTCATTGCAAATTGTTCTAAATTTTGAAAATATTCTTATTCTTCATCCCAATTATCACAAATTCTGAAACTCTGTCCTCAGTATAACTAATTTATAGTTGTTCAAATGTAAAAATCTGAAAATCATCCGGAGGTCTCCTTTAAAGCAAGAGCTGTGAAATAGAGAAAGGGAGTCCCACTCATCCTCAGAAACAGCTTGCTGTGAAAGGGGAGTACACCTTATATTACTACGAGAAGTTAAAGTTTATCAAAGTCCAACAGATACCTCCTCATAAGCCAAAATGCTTGAATAAGCTTATATTGCACTTTGACAAGGCTTTACAGACTTCCCACTTTGTATGCAACATCTGGCATTCAACTGCCAGCTAATGATTTTTAAGAAATCTATTGTGTTGAATATTCCTCTTGTAAAGTTTACTGTTATATCATAATAGTCCATAGACCTAATACAAAGACAAATACAAATCAATATGAATGTAGTCTTGTGCAAAAAAAAAATACATCATGAGAGTTTTAGTTTGATGGAGTGTAATTGTTCTGTTCCATTCAAAAGTAGGACTATGCAAAAGTAAGCCAATTTGAAATCGAGCGTATTTTGTGTTCAAGAGTTCTTTTGTGCCGATCCACTCTGTGAGCACTCTTCCAATATGAATATTTAAAGACTGGTTTATCTCTTTTCCCTTTGTAGTTTCCAGAACTGAATGACATGATCATGCGAAGATTCAGCGCTCCAGGAGATGTGGAGAAGGCAAGGGAGGCTGTCGCAAACGTAAGCGAAGGGTTAATTCTTGTATGTTATTTGTTCAATGAATGTGCCATCCCTCATCTGAGTGGATAAGGGCGATGCTTTTTTTTTTTTTGCCTGTGATTGTTGATTTTGGGAGGGGAGGGTTCTTTGAAAAAAAAACAAATGAAATAGCAAACCGTGGTGATTGAGGCAACATGTTTTTTGTGAATCACAGGACTTGTTACAAATGGGTCAGAAAACACTTGCCTACAGAAAGTTGTTTCAATGTCAACCATCTGCTGTTATTGTTTTGATTTCCATTTGAGTTCATGCAAGGACACGGAGAAAGGTCAAAGTTGATAAACAGACCTAACGGAACTGATGCTTGTTTTGCTTTTAGTGACGTTTGTTTTAAATGGGTTATGTGCTAAAAGAGGTATCAATGAAAAAATAACCATTGTTATCTAATCATTCCACCACACTCATCCCAACTTGCCTGTACTGAGCAAAATTTGAGTACCATAGTGATTAAAAACCAATTCAAATGCACTGGTCCATACATCATACATAGTACAAGCTACTTTATGAAATCATCCAGGTGAAATACAGGTTGCATAATTCTGGAATATTATACTTGTTTGTTTTGTATTAGAAGAGTAATCAGTCATCATTGGGTATGAGTACTCTTTTACTCTTGTTTTTGTAGGGTTTTTCTTTATTCGTAAATGGTGTCTTTATGTTAGATATAGATGTTGCTTTTCATTGATGCACCTGCATTTAGTTGCTAATGAATAAATTGTTGAACATTTTCTAAAGAGCTTTGCACAGATGTAGTACAATGGTAAACAAGAGTGTCAAATTTCCTTTGAAATATATCCTGCAGCTTGAAGGGATCAGCCATTTGGTGTCAAAAGTGGATAATGCTCAAGCATTTCAGCAAGACAGTATGAAAGTTCTTTTTGTCAATTTGCAGACCTTAAAAAAACAGTGGAGTCAGCTATGTGAAGATCGTGACCCTATCAGCATTTGCAAGCTACTGATGAAAGACAATTTAATTTCCGTTGCAATATTGATTCAAAGGGCATGACAAAGCATTGCTGCTGAGAAGTATTTTTTGAAGGTTGGATAATGTTAGCCTTTTTTTTATCTCTTCAAAAGTTGTATCAGACATCACGAAAAACACAATCAGGTGTATTTGATTCACTAAAATGAATGCCAAAAGACTCATCTCCTTTATTTCCTGCCTTTTACTCGCACGTAGACGGACAGTATACGACAATCCCGTTTCCTGGCGGAGCAGCACAGTCGAGAGGCTCAGCGACAGATTGAAAGGCTGACCGACTCGCCAGAGAGGCGGGCCCTCGTCTACCTCACTCAGGAAGTTCTGTCCAGGCAGAAGTGAAGGGATGAAGGACCAGGATCTCACAAGCATCTACCAATCTAGTCCCACTCCAGCATCTAGTAGGACACTGTAGGCAGTGATATGAGTTGGAGCTATTGAGATGGGAGTCCTTCCTCCTGTTGGCAACTCAGAGGGAGTTTTCCTCAGGTGTTGGTGAAAGTGGCGCCAGTGTGTAGATGCTCTGAATTTTTTATTTAGCATTACAGAAGATGTAGATGCGTCTGTCGGAGTGATCCATCAGATCTTTAGTGCAGTACCCAGAGAGAACCTGAGAGATGTGCTCAGAGAAAGCCGGCACTAGTAGAGTGTGTTTGTTTCTGTATCTGTTCGTTGAAATGAAAGTCTTCTTCAGATGAAAGCTGTCATGTATGTTATCTGTTGTAGGTATGACATTACATGAGTCTGATGTTGTAATTCTCCACACAGTGATGATTGAGTCATTAATGTTATCCATTTACTCATTATTGAACAGACCATGAATTCTTTCAAGAATCATACATAAAGCTCTACCTCCCTGCCCTCCCCCCCCCCCCACCCCCAACTTGGTCAGGATCACCTCTGTGTAGCCGTGCAATGATTATGTGCTATACTGCCTTTTGTGCTTGTTTGTGAAGTGCACATACTTCTTCACACAGGCCTCTATTCATACCTTGATTCCTGACATTCTCACCCAGTGGTGGTGTCTCACATACACATTTGGTAAAGTTTGATGGCAATGTGCACACTTTATGTGTATGTGAGAAGAGCAAATAGACAGACAAGTGCTCTTATCCCTAGTGGTCAGAGGTACAATGCTGGAACTTTTTCACCTTGCTGCCATCATGTAAAGGATGATGATGATAATAATGGAACTGTATTCTGACTAGTTGAACATTCAGCTTCCCTAGGGCCACCAAATTTTAGTGCTGAAACTTGGTGAAGACCATGCATACTAATCATGCAGATGTTATTGTGGTTTTATCATACCTGCTCACATGTTCATTTTGTGGTGGCTACGCTAATACATTTGTGGAATGTATAGTACGTGGTAAACAATAAATAGTAATGAATAAGAGTGGAATGTGTCTGTGTGTATATGCACTGGCCTTAAACTAGTTCTAAGCATGAATGACTATGAAGTGCTTTGAAACTGTTTGGTTTCAAGAATGAAGACCTTCAAATGTCAAAGATTATGCAAAACATGGACAACTCTTCAGGCTCGTCAAACAGTTGACCACACAAGAAAATTTTCTTTTTATTCATGGTAAAGTTTTGGCCGAGAATCCTTTTTGGAAAGACGTTAAGATGTATTCACTTTGTAGCTAATGCAAATTCATACTACATGAGTGTTCCCTGCCTGTCTTTGTTTATATTTCCTATTTGTCTTTCCTATTGGGACCTGATATTACTATGTAAAGAGACGAGCATTAGTTGTGAGCAAAGCAAGCAATTACCAGAAACTTTGTGTGAGAGGAGTTATCAGTTAGAAATGATCCAAATGTTCTGTGTTTTCACAGACGATAACTTTATTTTCAATATAAAGCTCTTAAGGCCTGGATGTTTAGGGACTGCTGTGATACTGTAGAGAAGTGTCAGCTGTAGTAGTGGTAAATATTGATTTTACATTTTTGTTCATGTTTTTACTGATGAAAGTGATACCAACAGAGAATAGTGATTGTATAGCATTGGTGTGTTGCTATGAATGAAATGATCATTTTAAAGTTGACTGAGATAGTTATGAAGACTCACTGAGTTAAGAGGAAACATACCTTAAGTGGAGATCAGTACTGTAAAGCAAGATATTTTCGCAGCATGAAATTTTTTGCGAATGGGAGCCAATGGCCTTTTGCACAACTGGAAATGTTTCGCGAATTGCCACTAGCATTCAGTGCATATAGTGTAGACAAGAACTTTCATGTGCATTTTAATTTTGCGAATCTTGGCTTTTGTGAAATGAAAATGCACATGAACATTTCTTGTTTTACAGTATTCTTTGGTGATTAAATTCATGTGAAAGGATTATCATACGTTGACAGAAATTATTTTCCTATGTATTGTACCAAATAGCTGGATATTGTCCAGTCTTTTGCAAATTTACTTGATTGTACTTAACTTTAGTGATACATAGTTACATAGTTTTGTAACAAAGCATTTGTTACCTAGGTAGAGAGTAGTATCTATGCAACACCATCTTCATCCCAGAGAGAAGGCCCGACGGTGAAAATTAGCAAAGCAGGAAAGAAATGTAGTCTACAATGTTAAAATACTTAGATACCCATGAAAAATTCATGTATGTGCTAGTAGGTACTCATTTGAGTGAAGTTTAGGCTAGTGTAACTCAGGACTATATCGTGCAGTATTCTATCAATATTTGCTATATCTCACGCCCTCCCCTCTAAGTCAACTCTTTGCCTTTTTTGTTCTTTTTTTTTTTTCATCTGTACCTCCGGACAATGTGATCAGTTTTGTTGTTTTGTAGGCATGGATAGACCCCTCTCTGTACTGTAGACTCTTGTAGCTGCTGCAGTCATCGTAATGAGATTGTACAGTGAGCTGCTAGCAGGCATTGATGCTTCCGTAGCTCTGTGTGGTTAGGCAGGCTACTCTGTCACATTCATAACTTGCAGTCATCTATTCTCAATGCCTATCTCAGGGTTCTTTTGATATGCATGAACTTCATCCACAAAGAGGCTTGTGTCTTACCATGCAGTACAGTAGACAAAATCAGCGTCGGGTATTAAAGGGATGGTATAGTTTTGGTTTAGATGGGGATTCAAATTTTAACATTTTGTGAAATAACTAGAAACCACTTATGAAATATTGTAGAGCATACAATTCTTACAGTAGTTCTAAGTTTATTTGATAGAAATTGGTTTTGAAATGGCTGAGATATCCTACAACAGTGATATCAATAAAAGGCGAGTCCCACCTTTTATTAGGACTGCTTTGTTTTTGGATGTCTCAGCCATTTCAAAACTGATTTTTCATCAAATAAACTTTGAACTCCTCTTAGACTTGCATGCTCTTTCATATTTCAGAAGAGGTTTCATACTATCTCACAAAAAAAGTTGGAAACCTCAAGCTCCATCTCAACCAAAGCTATACTATCCCTTTAAGAGCAAAGCCCTGCCATTTGACAATGTCATATATAGTATACAGAGCTGCCGTGTCTTTCCAACTTTACAGGAGGCACCCTGAAAAGTTGAATTCTTTGTCATGTTATGGTAAGAAAATGTAAAAAGTGTCCCTGATTTGAGAACTATCTGTTCGTACCAAGATTCATGTAATGTGCGAGTAACCATTTGATTGCTCTGTGGAGCCTCCCCTGGTTTGCCTGTGTGAATGTTGGTTGCCATGGTAAAGCCTCACTAGTCTGCCTCTCAGACTCCCTGTTGACCTCATATGCCAAGACATTGTGTCCTACAGGGAAAGGGAGATGTCGAGGTTAAAACTGACTTGTTTGTTGATGTTTGGCATTGTGCATTTTTATATTTTTGTTAATTTGTACTTTTTTTCAACTGTAGCAGAACATTTCTATGATAGCTTGACCCTATTCTTGAGAGGTAACATGACCCCCCCCCCCCCCCCCCCCCCCCGCACCACTCATTTATGCAAAAACTAGATATTCTTTTCTCATGGCTGAACATGAAGGTATTTGTAGTTTATTTTGACACATGCTGTGTTGATATTAACTGCTCTCTTCACATGGAGTTTGATTGGAGTGTGGAAGACTCGCCAAGGGGGGCTACAACCACCTCTGATTCCAACCTGAGGAGGTTGTCCCTAGCTGGGTGCTGTGCCCTGTACTTACAGCTTGATTTTTTTTTTTGTCGCTTCCGACAGGATTTAGTCTACCATTATGTAAAATGTCATTACACACCCGTTATCATTTTAGCAGTCTTATTAGGAACTGGTCTGTCCTTCTTAATGTGTTAAACAGAGTAAGGCAGTTTTTCAAATGTCATGAGATTAAAAAAAATAAATAAATAGGTGAATGTTCAATGCTCAGAAATCAGTACCCCAAAGTACTTGATCGAAGAAAAATTAGAAGGTCAATATCCATGTACATCATACTTGTCTTCTTTGGATTGGGGGAGGTTGACCCAATTTGACCATTTCACAAAGACTTGAGCTTGTGATTTATAGACACAGGACAGAAATGTTTTTACTGTGTCTTCAAGATAGGCCACTTGATTTTAAAAGGTTGCTACGTGAAGATGTTAGTTCAGTGTGTGCTATAGGGTTCAAAAAACAGCGGCTGAATGTCACGGGAAGGGTGTGTGCCTGTCCCACTTGTTATCAGCACCTGCTCAGGCATGCAGGGCATGCTATACATTGCCTCATCGTGTTCATGTGTGCAAATTTTGTGCGTGACGTTTAAAATTGTGTGTGTCTGTACTTAAGACCTTTCTGCAGTTACATGTATTACATTGAACTGCCACAAGGCTATCAATGATAGTCTACTCGGTGATAAAGGACTGTCATTTCTGCTGTAACGTACATCACAGGTGATCCTGCCAGTAAGCATTCACTCCCAAGCTTGAGAATTGCAGCATCTTTTAAGGAGATGATAAAAAAAAAGAAGAAAATGGTGATTGCCCAATTTGGTGTCTATGAATTTGAAATTTAAAGTATGAAAAAGAAATGGTTCTTGTGTTACTTCTACTCAGTCACAATTACACACACCAAAGATCACAGATACAGTGTATATGTGTTGGGGGAAAAAATCCCCGTAACCTTGTGCAACCACTATGGTTTAACAAAGGATAAGTGCATTTTTGTCTTTGTGTGTATTTGTATGTGTGTATGTGTGGATACTACCTCTAAAGACCCCGTGTGGAATGAGCAATTTGTTACAATCCAAATTTTTATCATTAATCTCCTGTCTCAGGCAAGGACGTTATATTTTCTGACCAGAGTCAGATTACTTTAGGCAATATTTTTATTGTCTGAAATAAGCGCGGATGATCCCAGTTCCATCACTGGTTATAAAATAAATTCAATCAAATTGATTTGAACAAGCTAAGTGTGTTTCATGTCATGTCTGTTAGCTGTGATTTGAGAGTAATTATATTATAATGTGGTGCAAGTTGTTTTTATGTCCTTTACTATTACTTTTTATTTTATTTTGGTGTGAGGGAGATTAGTGTCCAGCCATAATTCATGTGATCATCTTATCACCATGGAAACTGTTGTCTGAAGACATTGGCTTCTTGTGCTAGAGAACCAATAGTAAGTTTTTGTTCAACTTTCTTTGTTATATAAATAAACAGGTTGCCTAGGTTGCCTCCTGGATAAAACAGGAGACACAAGGCTAAGATAAAGGACAATACAGAATAACATGTAAGTACATCTTACATGATAAAAGACCCACTTAACAATTACAGTTACATAATCATGAACATATTAACAAAAAGTACATTTATACACAAACAAATTATGATATACAATGTTAAATTATAAAACATACATTTCTATCTTAATGATATAATCTAACCATACTTTCAATCTGTGTGGACAAAGCAGAGTGAATAACTCCACACGAATTCTAGTGATGTTAGACTTTCCCCACCCCTTTACTTCCCCCCCCCCCCCCAATACAGGATGCCACAGAGAATAGAGAAATACTGGGCTGTAGAGAATAATAGGATTGTTATACGGTGTTGATGAACAAGAGTAGATGATATGATATAATATGTACATAAAATTTTGATATTACAAGTACAATATAGAATACAAAATCTGATATTTGCATTGTAGACACCGTATTCTGAGTTTTGGGTTTTTACCTGTGTTTTAAAAAAAGTGATAATCGTGACTATTTTAATTGACTATTTTTTATGATGGGGAGCAGGCAGCCCTTCACAACCCTGGCTGCCCGTTAGTCAGGGGCAATCATACATTTCGCAGGCATCGCGCAATCATGTACCCAACGCTTGATGTGGCTGGTAAAAACTGATCAATACTGGGAGATAATTCTGTGATAGGCAAAGTATGTCCACGTCTACTTAGTAGTTTGAAGAAGAGGAAAGAGAAACCGACGGACTATGTTTGAATAGTCGTAGGGGTGGGGTGGCAGTGTATTTCGGCTGAAGAAAATCCCTGTGGAGTCGAAGGAATACCACTGAGCAGACTCAATGTCAATGTCACTCCGTAAGAGATGTGTGGCCTGAGGCGAGTGCCAATCAGTTCTATGAACCAAACACAACTTTTTCTTTGAATGCATTTTTTTTTTTGGGGGGGGGGGGAGGGGCGGAGGGAAGGGAGGGAGAGGGAGATGAGGAATAATTGAGGGGGTGTGGATGACATATAGCTAAGATGAGCTGAGGATCGTCGTGAAACATCTATAAGGGCAATAAAAAGCGTTTGAGTATAATCGAGGATTAGATTATCATACAACTTATGAAAATAAGCAAAATGAAATAGGCCCCAATGAATATTTCATAACTCGTTCTATTTTGTTTTCTTTTTGGGTTTTGTATTTTGTTTTTGTTTGTTAGTAGGAGGGCTGCTTATGTATCGTTATGATGATGATAGATGATATACCTATATATGACATGATGAACCTATATATGGCATGATTTTTGCTCTTTACACTTTTAGAAATGCATGTGGTCAATGTCCACTCCCCCCCCCCCAAAAAAAAAAAACAAACAAACAAACAAACAAACAACAACAACAACAACAGCAACAACAACAACAACAACTTAAAGACAGGCCTCTTGCTATATTATATGCAGGGGCGGATCCAGGAATTCCGTAAAGAGGGGGCGCGTTTACAATATTAAAGGGGGGGGGGGGGGCGCACGCACCCCTCCCCCATTTTTTTCTTTTTATTTCATTTGTTTCAACAAAAAATAAAGGGGGGCGTGCGCCGGTTGCGGTCCTCCCTGGATCCGCCCCTGATATGTGTACAAGACACAACATATTATGACAAGATAATATGTTGTGAGACATATTATGGAGATCAACTGTGTCATATCTTGATGATTTTCTGGTTCCTAAATGCGATGCGATCTAAACTTCACACCTGACAGTAAACTTGGGTTCAGAATAAGTGTACGATATAAACCCAGTCTAATCAGTCCTGGCATTACCAATCGAGTGTGTCGTCATCACCTGCATGACACGTTTGTGAATGAGAAGCAGGGGCGGATCCAGGAATTTTGTAAAGGGGGGGGGGGGGGGCGTGACTAATATTTCTGGTGCCACTTCCGGGTTTCATTTCATTGTTTTTCTTTTTATTTCTTTTGTTTTTTACGAAAAATAAAGGGGGGGGGGTGCGCCGATTGCGCCCCCCTCTGGATCCGCCACTGAGAAGACTGGTGACTACTGGACTTTGGGCCGAAACAAATCAACAGTATATGATATATGTTATAAACATTATATTCATACAAAATGCTCATGAACGGTGAAACAGAAACGCGGGTTAGCGAAGGACAGAAAAAGGTTAGACGACGATCTGATTCGACATGCCAAAAATTGGGTCTCACCAATTACTCCATTTTCCCTGTTTTTTTCCGCAAACGTTAAGGTGAAGCAAAATAAATGTTGGGCTAACATTGGCCAAGTCAGTATTTTTATCTCCCTCTGCCTTTTCCCCTCTCGTTCTCTGCATGCCCCCCCCCCCCCCCCCCCCCTCTGTCAATGGGGAGAGATTTTGCCTGTATTTTCTTTTGCTAGACTCTCTTCTTCGCTGCTGTTGTTTCTGCAGGCCTCACGGTATGTGAAGATAGAAGTGAATATAATTAGGCCGACCCGCGGGGCGAGATTTGCCCGATCGCGCAGAGATGCTCGCGCTGAAGGGAAAATGAGTGACTAGAAGAAGCCAAAGAAAATATTTTCCCACTTTTATTTTCATTTGGGGATGTCGAGAATGGCAAAGGGAAATCTTGAAAGCCTCTTTTGTTTTATTGATATGATTACGTCTGCTCCAGAGAAACGGTGGGGAAAAAAATGTTGCAGGCGCAAAGTGGAAGGCTTTTAACACATGTCACTTTTCAAGCCCAGGCCAGACAGTAGCACTGTTTGCGTAAGAAGTAGGTTCGGGTAACCCTTATGTACATGTTATCTGTTTCACAATGTCTTCTCTACTGGTGATAAAATAACCCGGCTTTCCTGCAAGAATCCAAGTCCTCATTTATGGGTCTCATCCCAACCTTGAAATGTATATACACCTTTGCTTTTTCGTTGTCGACGTGCAGATTACGCTAAAAAACAAAATAAACACCATTTTTTCTTTAACGCCGCGAGCTCTCGGAGTGTTTAAAAAAGCCGGCCAATTTTCACGTTTCACACGCAAATTATTATTACCATCGGGAACAGAGTCAAACAAGAATAAAGTACTGTTTGAACAAAACTAGGCCCTTATAGTGACCTACACTAGTAAGTGATCAATGATGTCGATCAAATGAAAAGCATGGACATGTTTGTGTCAAATCCAGTTTACGACTGACACGCCCCATTTTTCAAAATGAGGTCAAATCAATAATCACACAAGGAAAGTTTGAGGAAAAGACAAAAATCGAGTGTAGCAAGCGACGTTACTAACAAACACATGCGTTGTATTGAATACTTACGAACACACACACACACACACATACACACACACACACACACACACACACACACACACACACACACACACACACACACACACCCACAGAGTATGTCTTTTTATTCCATTGATGTGCATTATAGGACCTCAAGTTTAAACAAAACAAAACAAAACAGAGATAACTGAGAATTCACCATACATTACACATAAGCCCGTGATGTTTATTTCATTTTTGTTGTTACGTGTATTTATATTGGAAACACTACGGTCTCCTCAGTAGGCCCAGGAGGTGGTCCCACTTGCCGTGGTGGGTCCCTATCTCTTATTGCATTTTGGTTATTCGTTCGTTCAGTTTTTAAAACTAATGTCTCTTGCGTATTAAAACTGGACAAGGGGGTCGTTTTTCATTCGACTTGATACGCACCGTTAAAAAAAAAAAAAAAACGTTAAAAAAGCGTCGAAGGGGCCTGTTTTTAACATTCGGCGTCGTTGATGTTTTGCCTAAAAAGGTTTTTATTTTCTATCACAATTTAAGTATCCTACTTCACACTCAAATTAAAAAAGAAAGAAATGTTTGGCATTCACTACTAGGCCTTCATGTAGTGTCGTGGATTATACACAAATAAATCTGACATCAGATCTGTTTAACTTCATTCGTTATCGTATTTCAGGAAAGTGTAATTTTATTGTTTTTTTTTCTGACTAGTGTAAAGAGCATTAATTCAAAATGCCATTTAGCATATTGTTTGTACTTGATACCACAACGAAATACGCCATTTAGCGTATGTGACGTCCGTGGTGACGACCTACACGTATGTTTTGTGTGACGTTATCTTTGGGTGCCGTAATACGCCATTTAGGGTGCATTTCTGAGGTCTGTGGACGCTGGTGGGCAGCACATTGTCTGAGAGCGCCCCCCCCCCCCCCCCCCCCCCGTGAAACTTAACATCAGATATAACTTTGCCAATGTTGAAAATGGGATTTATATCGACTTAGTGTTTAAAAGCCAACAGATCATGAAGAAAGAAACCTAGAAAATTCTATAAGTTTGGAAATCTTATGTATGAACTGCTTTGTCTCTTTGAAAGCACATTTCCAATCTGTCAATTTCGAGAGTAAAAACTTGTCAGTATAAACGCATGTGCAGTTGCGATAAAACGATTGTAAATGACATGATGTGCGGCGATGATGTCAGCAGATAACATGGAACATTCCATCGTGGAAGAAGCCTTAACTGCAGGTTGTTCAGTGCTTTTCTGCGGGAATGGGGGAGGGGGTTGAGTTTGGCACCATACAATGTGGTTGGTTGTAGTTACATGATAGTGTCATTGTACAAGTTTTTGAAACAAACTATCATTTCTATTGTAGTCTTAGGCGACTTTTAATATATACCTGCGCATTCTTATAAAAAGTCTACCTCTCTGACACGACACGCTGTACTAAACATGAATTATATATATATAATTTATATATATATATATATATATATATATATATATATATATATATATATATATATATATATATACAGTGTCCCCCCAAAAGAAATTACAAACGGATTTTCGCATCGATAACACCCAATATGATTAAACTGTCCAAATGTTGCTTCAGGGTCTTAAAATATTTCATCGTAGCTCTATTTTGCAGAAAACCCCATTCAATTTGGTTGAGCTGTCACAGAAAAATGTGGATTGATGTAGAGCATGTCATGAGTCTGATTCTTCCAAGTTTAGCACTTGAATGCTCTTGGAACTGCACATTAATGTGTAAACACAATAGACAGAACTTGGAGGAAAGAGATTCCCGACATGCTCTACAAAATTCCTCATTTCTCCTTGACCACTGAAGCAAATCGAATGGGGTTTTCTGTACGATGTGGGCAATGAGTTATAATTTCATACCGTGAAATTGTATTTGGATTGATTCACTATTCTTAAAATTATCATTGCGGAGGGTCCCACTGTGATTTTTTTTTTTCGGGACATACGGTATATATATGAATAAATAAATAAATTTAAAAAAAATAATATATATATATATATATATATATATATATATATATATATATATATATGTATATATATATATATATATATATATATATATATATATATATATATATATACATACATATATATATATATATATATATATATGTACTTATGTACTCTGTGTATAATATCGATGCGATCAAAGGCCTACGACGTCATAATATCTACGACAGGATACCTCAGGCAAAGGTAATGTCCACATAATAACTTTATTAATCTTTTTTGAAACACTAGAAGAACAAAACAATTTGTAGGACAGCAAACAAGTGGTCAATGTATAAACAGGGGGTTTTCGGATCGTACAACAATCATTACTGTACAATACGCTTATTCACATTTTGTAGACTTCTTGTCTCCTGAACAGTGAGAACAGTGAATATAATATCATGGTTGGGGGAGGACAAAAAGGTACGGAGATAAGGTATGTTGTTTTGATACACTCGACTCAAGTACTATACGACATTTCAGTATTGCATTCGGTACTACGTTCCTACGACTCGCAGCGATTCATAATAGTTTCTGCATTTACACTCTGTTGCTGACTTTTGAGTTTGGTGTTAATTGCTTAATAGCAGTAATTATACCTTTCACAAAACCAGTATGAGACATATAAGAGATACAGAATAAGTTGTAAGGAAAACGACAACTAAGACGAGCGGACAATAAGAGACAAAACAGTGCTTTTTATTCCGCGGAAAGTCTCTAAATCACACACAACACCGAGTGTATGTACATGAGAAGTACTAGTACATGTATCTAGGAGGGCGCTATGGTATAGTGCAATGGTGATCAGGTAGAGCTCGATTTCAACCAGAGCTAACTCGTAACAACTCGCTCAATGGTATCTGAATTGGTACGTACACGTATTTCTGCCCATTGGTTTCACGAACATCGGTCGACGGCAGTATCGACAGCAGAACAAGGATCAGAGAGTTTCTGGAAATCGCATGAAAACATGTCGCCATTCGCTCGAGAACGATTTTATGTACTACAGGAATAATATGTCTTAGCAACCCTATATATGGTGTCGATGATCAACAGTATAACAAACTGAGACAGACACTGTGGTATCATCATTGCAGTAAATGCTTTTAAAGCCTTACACCTGCATGGAAAATGACAAAGACCATTCTGTTTGAAGTTTTGGTAATCGCTTTTAAGAACATTTCGCATCTTACCTCATATCTATTACGAATTTAACCTGTCAAGACTAGAAATAAAAAAGACAATGGAGTACTCAATTACACTATACTTTTTTATATGTTAAGAAGTTTATTATGAAGGTGGTAGAAGTTTACCAGGGTTTTCTTACCATTGACCGACGTAAAACTGATTGATATCATTATCTCTGAAGAGCAACAACTCGGCAGCTATTCATCTTTATACGGCAATCATGACAAACATGGCGACAACATTATTATTTGCTTTCGTCAGAGAAAGAATCCAAATGCACTTTTATCTTCAGATATAACTTCCTTTTGGTTATAAGTCAGAGTCGGGGAACGACGCACAATAACTTATACTGTCTTCCCTTTTCGCTGTGTTTTGAATACCCCGATCAAAGATAAAAGTGTCCGTTTATTTTATGTCTGAGGTCAGAAAGGCTACATTGTATTTATCAGCCTTGAATTCATTCCAATCCAATATGATTATTCACATAGCCCCGTCATACATAGAGTTCATAAATTCATTTTTCGATGGTATTATGCTGAATATACTGAAGAACTGAAGATGAAAGCCATTTTCCGCATGATATTGTCCACTTCGACATTATGTACCAAATGAAACATATTGATATTCCTGAATGACGCATTGTAACAACGCCCATATGCCCTCGCCACAATCGTCAACTTTGACTCATGTGACTCTTTCAATGCAAGGTTCCCATATTCTAATAATAATCTGACGGCCATCCATATCGTACAATTGTCAGAGTATTCGAGCAGATACGCTAATCTCATTTCCATATATACTGACACTGTATCAAAAAGTGTAATCCACCTGCTATCTTCTTTAAGACTCCATTTCTATGCGAATTCCTCTTCGAAATTGTACGTGACAAGAGATTAATTCAATTTTTATGTAATAGTTCGACACAAGCCAGTTTCTCCCTTTTTCGTGTCCTTACAAGAGTGTTGATCAAACTATCTGCACAAAATTGTGTCTTTGTGTTAATATCTTTAACTCACGAATATTATGGATTACAACACTATACTACTCGATAGTCACTTGGGACCCTGTAATACGAATCTGCCATTAGTATTACATCGTGGATGTGGCGTCTTCCATAATAATTATATAAATTGATGGAAAAAATGCATGATTATCGCGCCTGTCCTCAGTTAATGATTGTGCACAATAAACGTCATAAAGATTTAATTCCATTGACCTACTCCCACGAAAAATACATATCCCTATAAAAGTCTCTCGGCCAAAAGTAGTCTTTAAGAATGAAAAAAAAAAAGGTACGACGTTAAGATAAGAAACTTTACAGAAACGTCTACACCCCGGATGGTATACACACTTATTTCAAGTAACAGGAAGGTTGCTCTCCAACCTGAACACAACAACACATTACGGGTCTATAGATCTGGTAGAAACACATTCAAAACAAAAATAGTGAGAGAGACAGATTAACTACCACAGTTTTCTTATGTTTTCCTCAAAGATATATTACAAAACGTTTCCTCTCACAAACTCGGGTGTCAACAAGAGTGTTGCGAGATAAAATATATAAATACATCCTCAGTACTAGATATGAATTTAGTACCTTGTTTCTTCTTATGGCGTAGAGTACAACAATTGTTGGAAAGTGAAGTGGAGAGTACAGTCTCAATAGTGCAAATAAGAAACCATGTCCCACTTGGGAAATGATAATACTGTGCATTGTTTAAGGACACCATGCCACGCCTGTCATAGCGACCTACCATTGATTTTAACGTCGGTTTACCTGTTCTCGTGTTAGTTTCGTTTATTTGGTTTACAAATGCCATCCAGCGGTCAACACTCCTGCATATCTGATAATGGCAGACTAAATTTTCAGAGATGCTACATTTGTTATGATTACTGCAAATTCAGCTTCGTGGATCCCACCACTTCTACTGTTGCGTGGAGTTCTGACATGAAGGTTCAGCAAATTGCTGTTCACATGCGCAGTGATGTTGTTCCACGTATACAAGGGACGTCAGCAATTAATGGGAGATAACACAAGGGTGTTCTGCGTGTAACAATCTGGCTGATTAATACGTCACTCTTTGCGTCACACTGTGACGCATTGCACCGTATGCCAGGTTATCACTAATCACGACTTTAAATCTGGAGGCTAAACCGGCAAGGGTTTCGTTCTTGTCTCTCCGAAGTACTTTGGCGCCCTCTCCTTAGGAGAAAGACATAACTTCTACTCATTGTAGAGCCGGAGTCTACCCGGGTTTTCTACATACATATCATGCCAAGACAAATGGAACCAGAACCTGGTGTGTATCTCACAGGAATTTCTTGCTATGTCTTGACTCAATGGCGAGACAGCGAGATAATTTCCGCTGATGTAACTTTTTAACGAAATATTTGATTTACGTCCTTTTAACTCAGATTGCGGCGGACTGTCTTAAAACTATTACAAGTGTGAAGAATCGTCCTGTCGCTTCGTCTACCTCAGCTTGGCTTGAATTTGCGTGCGTCTAGACGATGAGGTCCAGGGTAGACGATCCATGATGAGCATTCATCGCTCAGTATCGGCATTCCACCTCCAATGAAGTCACGTGATAGAGTTAAGGACAATGATTCTGTACTTTGGTCTTGCTATACTCCTATTATACGAGGCTATAGGTCAACCACTCGAGTTCATCAACCATTCACACCAAAAACACAAATCCTGCATTTTCGAACCTTATCACAACATCTTTACCATGCACATCTTCAACTCTAAACCCTGTCAAGTACTATATAAAAAATCAAAGAGTTTCCAGTCTTGCTACCATTTCACATTGCTGGATCACTCTCTTTCTCTCTTTTTCTGCTAAAGTCATCTTGTCCATATTTTGTCAAAGTTTGTAGAGTAAGTAAGAGTTTTCGGTTCAATCATAATCCTCTTTAATGTCCAGTGGATGGTGCGGCGGACTATTTGACTCGCCGTTATCCGACCCGCCGTAGTTACTGACGTCCGAACCGCCATCTAACCCGCAGGCGCTATCCGAACTGTGATTGGATACTATGCTGCTGGCGTTGGCCAAGTTACCCGGAAGTGTATTGTTCAGTCCCGTTGAGCTTCCGGGTGGCAGGCCCAATTTGACCTCCATAGCCTGAAGACGCTTCTCTGCTAGCTCCCTTTCTCGGGCACCCTTGCACCTCTTCCACTTCATCCGGCGATTCTGGAACCACACCTTCACCTGTAGAAGGGGAAAAACCCAGAACATCATCAAAGCAGGATGATCATTATGATAGCTTAGAGAGCATGTTAGATTCAACGACTCTTATCACTGGGGGGTCATCCCTCGAGACCGACACTCACGAGTCATATGGCCCACAAGCTCGACACTGAAAAAGGTCCATGAGTCATACAGCCCATGAGCTTGACACTACGCACATTATGCCTCGTGATGTAATGTCTGTCTCGTGGGCTTCCCCCCCCCCCCCCTTTCTTTTGTCTAATGTCGGACTCGTGGGCCTTGTTCGCATAGTGTCGGGCTCTTGGGCCTTATAACGACTCCAGGGCTGTATGACTCATGGGTGTCGGACTCGTGACGTGCACCCTAATTTTTATGTCTCTGACTTCATCTCATTCTTTCGTGGAGTAGAGTGCAAACCCCTTTGAACCTCGAGAAACAGTCACATGCTCTTCAATAGCATCTCAACACTAAGAGAAATCTCCTAGCCTCTGAGAGCGGAAAACCAAGAAAGCCTCGTACGACCTATACAATATAGACTTAATTGTTCATCTTAAGACTGTTTTTGGCTCTTTCCCGAAGTCTCTTGCTTTAACCAGCCTATCATTGGCATCTCTCTTCATTATCTCTGATAGTACCCTCGATTTCAAGCCATTCTATGCTGCATGCAACGTGGTTGCAACTGTTGCCGGGAAATTGGAGGTTTAGGTGAATCTTTTCGAACATGCAGCATTCTTGAGATATGGCGGTCAATTACATGGATAAAGAGCTATTTATGGCAGAATTTAACACAGTTCAAGCAATCCCAAGACTTGGGAATGGGATGTGATACACTTTCTGAATGCCTAAATATCAGATTTCTCTCTAGATTCAATTATTACAAATATTGTGTAAGGACAGCATCATCTACTGCTAACATATGTGGACATCAACAGTGTCGACAATTCGCATGTTTGGAGGTTTTTATGATGAAAATGTCATTTACATGATGGATGATGTTCTCTGTGAGAATATCCATGAATGCTTTGTCAGAGGTGCCGAAATCCACTGCCAATTATAGATATGTAATACGGAAATTCAAAATATCTTATCTCAAACATAATAATCTAATCTGCTACTTTTATCTTCTATCATAACAAGCACACTATTATATTTGAAATTTTAATATACTGCTTCCATTCATCGAATAATCTTACTCGACACTATTGCGTCGAAACCATTATGCACTGCAGTTGTAACAATTCAACAACTTTTCGCCGTGTTTCTTACTTCAATAAGAACAAACCAAAGTCGGTTAGCTTTACAGTGTATAATGGCAGATGAGATTGTTGGCAGTCAGTATAGACTCCGCTTTTATTGGGGATTTAACAAAGCCGGGGATGAGAGCGAGAGCGATCAATGTATAAACGCAGTGCGACAAAACCCTCGTAGAATTATTTCCATGTGATAATGATTGACCTCTATGATCGAAGGCTGAATATCATATCGGTTAAACTATCATGTACAAAACGTCTTCATCGCATTGCTCTGTCAGACACGAAGTAGTGATTAGCCATCCTGATAATAAACTACAGATGGCGCTGTAGATTGTAACTTCTCGCGGCGAAGTGCCGTCCCGCTGCGTTCCAACGCCATCTTTCGGATGCCCCGCCAACGTCAAATACTATCCCAGCATAATGCTTTAAAAAACAAATATCTCGACATGTTTTGACCCAGTTTTCATGAAAAGGCACTGAAGTCCCTTTCATCCTCCCGTGCCAGCGATGTGTAGACAGCTGGAAAGTAATCTAATAGTCTGTCGCAGGGGACGGTCTGGTGGTACATATACCGCACAATTGTCTATTTGAAGTTCCGTGACGCGGCATTTCATGTGTTGCAGGGTGAAAAAGAAAAAGAAAAAGATGTCGCCCGTTTTTTGTTTCTGTCTAGTTTTCATATTACATCCTTAAACTCTACTACGGCGCTCCATAGTTTTCATATTACATCCTTAAACTCTACTACGGCGCTCCATTGCGAAGCTCGTAATCTCAGAGACTTTCTGGGGCATTACTACGCCGTTTCATCGTAATCTCTGTTTTGAATGAAATCTGCGGATTATAAGATGCCAGCGATGCGAACCATTATGAACCGGCCAACTTTTGGAGCCAAAATAACGCGCGGGAGATAGCTGAGTCTGACTGCAGGTGCTTAATATATTCATTCATGATGAACACATCCTGTCAAATATTCAGGATCATTCTAAATCCGGGTCACTTTACTGATGATGATCTAGGCCTAAATGTTTTTTTACAGACAGCCGTAGAAATGATTATTGTATAATTTGGTACACAGCAGTAGAGCAAGGCGACACGTAGTTTGTAATGGGAGTTTATGCTGCCCACGTAGTAAATAAGCAATGATACTCATCGACTGAAAAACCTATTCAATATAATACAGCTTAGTTTCTTATTTATTCTTTTTGCTTCTTCGTCTCTTTTAGAGCATGTAAATATATTCCAATTCTTTTCAAACCTTTCAAAATCTAGTCTGTCACTCTCAGCTGATATAATTCATGCTGGTTAAGTTATTTTAGTATTCCATCTTTTGGACAAGAAAAGTCCAACTCTATATCATAAACTTCGAAATGATTTTAAGAAAGATTGTTATCCTGATGTTGCTGTCGTCTATAATGATGAGGACGATGATGGTTGCAATCGTCCTCACTATCACTGCAGTCATCGTTATGGTATCTATTTCCCTTGTTTATCGTTTTCAAGAAAAACACGACAAGTTAAGGCTAATATTATTCTCCCTGCCGTCTGAAAGAGGTAAGTCAAGTGCTATTTCATTTTGGTAGGAATATGAAAATATGCTGTGTTCTCTGAACATGTTCTTGATATCGTTACGACACTGTAACATCATAAACTGTTGTGGTCTTCTTGTTCAGTGACGACACATAGATAACGGATCGTCTGATTTTCCTCAAACCTTACCGATTCGTACTACGCATAAATTCAGCAAGCATCCAGTGACTCTAATATGAGGTGAATTCCCTTTAACGTGACTGTATGGTGAGCCATATCGGTCCGTGCGCCTGGTGTTAAAACTCTATATTCTATCCTCCCTAAAATCAGTTGTACTAGGTACAGTATTGATTAAGTGTCTTTTTCTTCTCTGATATATTATTGTGAGTGTATAGCCGTGATGGAAAGCTGCCTTACACAAGGACAAATAAGCGTCCGGCTGTATTGCATTATAGCACAAATCGCACGGCTGCAGACTGGGGTAATGGAACAGTACATTAACATGTATATATGATTTCGCAAATTGATGTGCGTGCTTCCCTTTGAATATTGCATGAGAAAATTGCATATGTATAAAACATATTATCCTCAATGATGATTTGCTGATGAAGACCTACAGCAACATTGATTCAAAGAAAGAGATAATAATGAGGGCAGAAAATTGTGATTATATATTCTAAAATTACAACCCAACTTTCTGCCGTTTCAAACACTTGTTTTTGTTTTTGTTTTTGTCTTTGTCTTTGCAGTTGTTGGAGGGGGCTGGCATGACAAAACAAGATCGTGATCGTCCACGATACCAACCTGTCGCTCGGTGAGGTTGAGTGTGACTGCGATCTCGTACCGCCGCAGTCGCGTCAGGTAGTTGTGGTGGGCGAACTCGTTCTCCAGCTCTCTGATCTGCTCCTTGGTGAACGCCGTCCGCTCCTTGCGCGGCTTCGTCGAGAGGTCCAGCTGTTTGTAGCCGCCCTGATCGCCCGGTAGATTACCTGGATGAGAAGGGAGAGACAGGTTGAAGAGAGAGAGAAATATACATTAGTTATCTTTTAGCCCCATTTTATAATATCATGCATGTGTGTATTGTTGCTTATAATATACGCTTTCAAAGTGACAATAGCCACAGTGGCCTTTACAATATAGGAAACAAGTGAAACGCCATTCCATGACTTTTTTAAATCAAATTTTAATTTACTTCAAAATTAAAAGGCATATCACTTTAAATCATCTGAGGAGAAGAAACAAACCAGTAATAGAATTTTGTAATTTAAAATTTTGACAAAGATCCATTGATTTAAGCTATTGTCCAGTAAGCATCATCACGTACATACGAATAATAACATTTAAGGAGGATGATTGTAGTACATTGTAATTGCCTGGTATTTCTTCTCGACCGATTTCCCATTTTACACTGATACACGATGCAATACAGCCCCCTTTCAAAACTGTATGGACTACATTTACACCCTTTCTCTGAAAATTGATATCTATAGTCTCTACAAAGCTTCCTCGATTTCTAATTTTCGTGAGTTCTATGCTAGGGGGATCCACTCCATTTTCAGACTTGTAAACTTTGAGGAATATAGAGTGAAAGGAGTAGAAACAGAATGGTGAAAGTTTCATCAAAATTGGTGGAAAAGAAGAAAAAGGATATGCGAAATAAAAAATGTGGTTTTGTCACACAGTATACATATCACTGGGGAACATGTAGCGGTGATATTATCGCCTTATGCATCCCCATTGGTTTATGTATACGATAATTATAGAAATCACAATTTCGGTCGATTATTTGACAACAACCTTATTTCCCTTGAAACATTATCAATATGTTGTTTACCAACAAAACAAAAACCCTTCTGTTATCAATTACGTCATCGTTTTCGCAAAATTTGTATAAATTTAATGGGTTGCGAGCAATATCACACTTTCGAGGAAACATTTACATCCAATGTTTAAGCCATTTTTACGGTTCTGTTTGATTGGTTTGTTTGCGTTTCTACGCTAAAGGGATCGTATAGTTTGGGTTGAGACCTAATTTCAGGTTTCTAATATTTTTGGTGAGATGATGAGAAACCTCTTATGAAATATGAAAGAGCATGTAATTTTATGAGGAATTCAACGTTTGTTTGATGAAAATTGGTTTGAAAATGGCTGAGATATGCAAAAAAGAGCGATTCTAATAAAGTGTGGGACCCACACTTTATTACGATCGCTTTGTTTTTGGATGTTTCAGTCATTCCAAACCCGATTTTCATCAAATAAACTTTGAATTCCTCTTAAAATGGTATGCTCTGTACTATATCATAAGTGTTTTCTTGGTAACTCGCAAAACGTTAAAAGCCCAATTCTCATCTCCACAAATACTGTACTATCCCTTTAACTTGTCAGGGAGTGAAGTTTTAGTCGACCATTTTGCTTACTGCTTTCTTTCTTCAAGATTTTCCTGTCATCTTTAAACCATGAGATAGCACATTCATGGCAAATGCCATTCCATGACGTCGAAACGACGAAAGGTAGATCCGAGACATTCATTTATTTATCTGGCCTTCATGGAATTTGACGACATTTTCTACTTTGTCTTCAAAAAGACATTATTTCGAGAGAGATGATTTATATCTGAAAGGAATCATATCCAGAAAGAGACGTACAAAAGATGGAAAAATAAAATCTTCGAACCACAGTTTAAAAGTCATTGTTGTTTTCTTCTCCAATGCACGTGATGAACACTAACTACCATGAAACTAAAATTTGCGAAAAATACCGTGTTTGACAGCTACCGAGATGTGTTTACAATGACCTAATATCATGCCCCATTTCGAGGAATGGATTGATTGGTACATTGTCTACCGCTAGAGCTTTGTCCAATAAAATGAAGACAATTCTCAAATTCAGCTACATATTGTCATGTGCACAGTGATGACAAAAAGTGAACTGTACTGTAAAATGCTTACAAAAGAACATAATAAAACATGTGTGGAAGGGGGAAAACGCGGAAGGGAGGGGTGAGGGAGTGTAGATTGACAGAAAAGGAAGGAGAAGAAGATTGTTTGATGAAAATGAAAATATGGGGCCAACATAACAGCTAGAATGTCACGCATTTTGCGACCCCGTATGTCCATTAGTGAAGCTGCTGATGTCAGTGACACTTGGAGCGCGTCTTGGGTGTTCCTCTCGGCCGAGCGTGGCGGGCCGGGGATGCGCTGTGCGTTGGTCTGTCAGCACCCTCATAATGGTGACGCATCGCGGGTTAAAAAAAAAATAATAATGATAATAATAATGAGAGCCGATATAAGGCTCGACGCTTGAATATTACTCTATTGACAGCCGCTCATGCATTAATCTTAAGATTCTTTATGGCCATCAACTCCATGATATAAATATTGAACAACAGATCAACACCGTCTGAAAATAAACAAATTGATTGCAAGCTATTTCGATGCACTTCATTGCAAAGTGTATGTTGATGTATACGATTTATGTTGTATGTGACTCGATGTAGAATACGAATGAGCTGAGATAAAAGTTGATGATAAGAAAATAAAGTATCCGCTGGATCATCGCTGAAAGTGAAGACTGATTTATGGAAGTTATAATGCTAATGATAACAACAACAATAATAGTAATGAAAATGATAATATCAATGATATTGGTAGTCATAAGGATGATGATGATGAAATAACCCCTCACATGTTATTATAATCATAAGATAAGTAAAAGTATGAGTAAAAGTATGAGGGGATTGCAGACTACAAGCCCTGCTTTTGAGCAGTCCTCTCCATTTCCAACATATTTTTAGGCATTTGTCTTAAAAATTACAAAATTGTACCAGTGTTCATAATTTGTTTTTCATTGCACTTTAGTGTTATATGTATTCAAATATTGTAATCATAATGTGTTAATCAAAAACAGTAACAATGACCATGATAATAACGATGACAGGACTTGTGACATTATATACCTATCATTCTAGGATGTATTCAAGTTTTAACAACGAAAACATATAATCACAGTCCATAATCACTGCGACATTTCACTCTCCTATATTACGTGGGAACGGCAAACTTTGTGAGGGCAAACTATGCCAAGTACATAATAATCATCGGGTCAGCATTGTCGGAACCAAAGTGCTGTTACCTTGGCGATCACCTCAGCACTTATTAGCCGGCTGAATCCCCCGCTTCCTCCCTCACCCTTCACCTCTTGCCTAAATGTTGTCTGCTGAGATCAGGGGGGCTTACAGGGGGCAAATTTGGGCAATCAGCTGCATTTCCACCAATATCCGGCATCTGTAACACCCTCCGGTCTTCCCACAACCATCTAGCCGCTGACATGTTCATGGGCTTGGATTGGCAAAGTTTGGCGGTTATTCTTTATTATATGCGTATAAATTTGCATGTTTGTGACGTGTACACGTTTCCGGTGCCTTACGACAGAACAGTCTTTCACCCCCCCCCCTCCCTTTTTTTTTTTCTTATAGCGAGACATAGAACTACATCATCGACGAGAGGTTTGTTTCTTTTTCTGATCTGCTGGATTAGGTTGAGCAAAATAGCAAGAGAAAAATTGTATAATTAACGGTTTCGCTATATTTTATGCTACGCATTCAGAGGTCTAACGTTTCCGTTGTGGAGAAGATAGTTTTGAAATGTGCTTTTTGTTCGGGATCTCCGGGCGAAGACCATGAAGACATAAAAAATGACAAATTGACAGTGACCAGTACAAGTCTTCGAACCATTGCATCCGTTACCATGTTTGTTTAAGATTAGTCACTTTTTCTTACGTGCAAACCAAAGGTAAGGGTGGGGTATTTTGATCCAGAATTGGAATTAACGTCTCATGGCTTTATACTTGCAGAGGGAAAAATACAATACATGAAGAGACGTTGGGGTGGGGGCAGACAATGGCAGGCAAACTCCTGTTGTATCACGAGGGAAAGTATCGTTAGTGAACTCATTCACTCAACAAGATCAGGACTACATCGACATACCGTCTGCTAGTTGATGCTGTTCCCATCAAAGAAGTCGTCATTCATTTGAATATCAAATTTTACACCATGTAGGACCCTACTCATACTTGTTGGGTATTTTGTAGCAATTACGATATTTTAATGAACTATTTTTTCTTTTCTCCCTTCCGTCGATATCGAGTCAATTTGTGAGAGTCCAACCGATCTCGATCTGCACATAATCATCTGACCAGCTTGACTCGGTATATCCATGGAGGTACCTCCATGGTATATCCAAGGAGGTACTAGGCAAGCTTGCCTAGTACCTCCTTGGTATATCTGAGCAGGCTATCAAACAGTGTATATCAAATATAGCGAGAGAGGAAATTCGGCCTATATCATGATACTGCCTATAGTCCAATATGAGACAATAAGATCCAGATCCTGCCGGCTTGGTCTGATCAGGGAGGTGGTCCTCCTTAGTCTGATCATGACCTCTACAAAATAAAGTACCAAGTACATTTTTTATTCGTGTGATTGTTTGTTGGTTTGTTGGTTTGTTAGGCTCTGCTTCAGTCGCAACTACTTTCGGCACTTCCCTGCCCCGTGTTTCCCTTCGGTGCGGGCTCTCACTGCAAGTATAAGTACGAACTGCTGTAAGGCAGACTAACTGAAATAAGGCTAGGATGGCACTCATGGATGCACGGGGGTCTATTTTTTGAAATGAACTTTGGGGAAAGTGCAGTCGTTGATTTTCGTCGGTATCATCATAACCGTGGACCATTTTCCCCCTATCACAGTCGCATTGTATTTTGTTTTTGATTCACACTCCACCACATTTTTTTTTGTCACTGATGGCACACTTAATTGAAGTTAGCAGAGCGCCTATCGTGATGCTGCACGGAAGATTATTGGCGACTGTGAACAGCACGGTAGATGTTCGATGGGCGGTTTCATTATCATCGGATATTATTATCAGCGGCGGGCTCAAAAAAGTGGCGGGTCTTCCGAGCTCCGAGGAACCGTGAATGTTGTCGGCGCTCGCCCGCGCATTACTCGACAATGTAATGCAGCGAAAATTTTCCCGCCGTTCTGTGTGTAACAGTAATCATTACCCCAATGCCAGGCTCGTCATGTAGGGCGGATCTTGCGCGTTATTGTGTTTGATTTGTTTCCAATTACACCGAAAGAGATACACCTTAATAAAAACCACCAAACGGTAAAGGTCTTACGTTGACATGGAAATATTTCAATGATATTGGCACGATAAAACCCTCGGGGCGAAATACTCTCAATATGACGATATTGAGATCTATACTAGGACCCTACCGCCAAAAATCTGTGCCAAAAATAGAGGTTACACAGCACTGAACGCTGAATACGAGCAGAAAACACACACAGAACTATGCGATGTCATTCACATTACATGCATCCTGCAACAGATATAGGACCTATGCAGTAAAGAACGAAGGACACAGAACCTGTTGAAAAACGCCATAATGTTGTGGCTATACAAAATTGATGAGGCACGTGTCAAGCAAGGAGGTATAATACCTCCTGGTATCAACTAAACTCCAGATCATTTCACGACGGGCGTGCCCAAAAGCCTACAATCGTAAACACACACAATTATAGTTATTTTAGTATTCTGCAGTCACTCCAACGAGTCATCGAAAATCGCCACAAACAAAAAACTCGTTAAAATCGGCGCAGTCTGCAGGCAGAGAGGGGGACTTCTCTCTCTAATTGTCGCGCGTAATTCGATCTGAGGGGCCGACGCTGGGCTGTTTTTACGACGCCCAGACGCATTAACGCCCGTTCCTTGAGGGCAAAGGGAAGTTGTTGAGGTGCATTTCCGTTTTTATTGATGCGTTTTTAATGAGTAGGTAGCGGCCATTGTTTTTGTTGTGTGCCGCTCTTGCGTGCTACCGCTCCGGGAGTGTACACGACAGTAAACGAAACGAGCTTATCGCCCCGAGACCGCGCTTAGTTTGAACCTTGAATGAACATCCAGTATTCGAGGGTATGCCCTTTTTTTTCGAGGAAACAACCTTTTATAAAGATTTAAATACCCCCTTTGATTGTTACGCAATGCTCCATTTTCAGTCATGAGATGTGGGCTCAACAACTGCATATAACTTTATAAGCAGTAACCATAATGATACCAGGGAGGTACACCTCCTTGATGATACCGATGACGTCATGAGAACAATTCTAAGGAACCAACTGTACTTCTGTTTCCCCGATAGTCTCCATCAAGTCTCCATACTACGAATCACTGCTCTCTAATACTGATAGCCTTCTTTCTCCCTGTGTGTCGGTCTCTAGCAAGTTTCTTTTCGGTCTCTGTCATTCACACTGCCTTTTGCAGATGAAACAAAAACCCAGCATTAGTGCTTCAAAATAGTTCTAAAATTTGAGTTAGGGATAGAAACAGGCAGTGTAAAAATTTGAACCAGTAAAATTTAAACCAGTAAATTGTTTAATATACAAAACGTGAACAATAGTTAAAATAAAATGTTTCCAGACTAAACCGTCTACAGTTATGGTTTAATGAGGAAAATAGAGATATCTCCTTATATTTTAGGGTTTATTGCAAAAATTTCATATGATAAAATGTTTTGTGATACAAGTTACAACTGACCTACACAAATGCATCAAAAGTGATATCTTGATACATTTTTTAAATCACTGCTCCCAAAGGTAAGCATGACCTTTAAACAATGATCGAGCTGTAAGTGTAATGATACGTTTATTTTGAATCGTCCACTCGTGCAATGTCACGAAATATTACCTTACACAACAACGTGACGGTCAGATGTGACAACATAATGCTTACATACAGTGACAAGTACAGACCCACGCTGTGCCTAGAAGGGGGTGGGGGTAGGGGGAAAATACATCCTGTCGGTTATTGTTTGGCCTTTGACACCACGGTAGCTCCAGCGGCGGACACGCGCTATTTCTCCTCGCCGCTTTCCACATCATCACCATCGTATCAGCGCTTTGCCAGTATCACTCTAAGAGGATTCGCCTTTTTATTCGTCGGAGGTATACAACGCAACAGCACATCCCTACCACAAGTCGATAATGCGTGAAGGAAATCCAAGCAGCGTAAATTTTGCCGAAACATCAAATCCACTCACAATCAAAATTTGTTTTTTTTCTGTTGTTTTTATTTCATCGTCTCTCATGCTGAGAAGGCAATTGTAACAGCAAACAAAACAAACTAATTTTATGCATTTATTTTTTTATCAACTTTTCTTGAGTATGTTTCGGTGTATTCTCGCTTCTATACTGAGAAGACAGTTCCATATAGAAGTTATTTCTTCTGCCGAAGATCTGCTGCAGAGGCCTACCTAAGATTGAAGAGTAAAAAAGCAACATCAACCAAACAGGATTCACAAAGCATTTTGACGGAAGCACCAACTCCTATTTTTTTTCCATAGAGCGAGGTCAGTAAATCTGACAAATATGCCCACTGATGTCCTCTGTCCCTTGTCAAATTTATAACGCCTTTATTTATTTAACTCTCAGCTATGAGCAGACGTCAACGTCACGGTATGAATTCTTTACGAGCAGAGCGGAAGGAGCATTGAGGCACAGAAGATTGCGACCGGCTTGTATTACGCCATCTTCGTTCAGCTCCGAGTAAAACTTTTCCATTGAAAGGTTTACCTCAAGCAAACCGAAATGCCAGAAATCTCATTAACTGTATTTTTTAGATAAAGTTTGGAAGTTCGGCAGAATTTCAACGTTTCAAGTGTTTTTATCCAAATAGTGTGAACTGGAAATTAGATGAGTATTGAAGGTGATAATGATGATGACGCAATCGCCTCAGAAGCCTGCCATTGAACTTCTCACACATCTACACATAATGCATATCCGTAATTATCTTTTAATAGAATATAAAACAAATCAAATGCTGTGCATCTAATTATTGTGAAATTGCAATGATTTACCAAAAAAAAAAAAAAAAAGACGACTTTACAGGGGAAAGAGGGTTGGCGTCTTTCCAAGTAAAAAAACAAAAAACAAAAATAAAGAAGGAAATTCCAACGAGCAATTCGTAATTATCCTGTGTATTGCATGACACTAGATAGGTCAAAATAATACCCTAATCGGGAAGGCTTTTGCATGTCTATGTTGCCGATACACGAAGAGTAGTTTCAGTTTTCAGTGAACCTCCTTGTAGAAAAGCGGAGATTGGGCAGCTCCGTAGTTGCTGTGAATTAGTAACCAAACTACGATTTCTTGGGTATTGTGAGTAAACCAATGAAAGACTTCTGATGCGAGAAAGCATCGTCTCATACAAGGGGCATAATTTTGTGTTACCTTCTCAATCGATGTCTGATCCAATCCATTTGAATAGCACTCCATTTTCTTTGATTTTACTTTATTTGATAAAATCAAGAGCAATATTGGTATCTGTACAAAATTACACAAATCAAGGGTATTTATCTGTGACAAAAATATGTCGTTTCATCACGCTTTGATCATCACAATTATTGTAAATGCTATTTGTAAATAGAATAGATTGTTTACTCTTGGCTTTCAACATTATGCCCTATCCGAAAAGTAGCGACGGGTAGGCTATCTCGGGGCGAACGCAAGCTATTCTCCACAAAGTCAGCCGGTTCTGTAACATTCTAATGATCTGTACAATTTCACCTGCATGAATTTGACAGAGCAGGAATCACGCACCTTGAGGCAGCGTTTTGTTTTCTGATCGTGGTACATGCTGAATCGTGTACTGAATACTGCCGCCAAAAAGGAGGGAAAAAGATGACATCCCGAATTCTGTTTGAAAAACGTTCCTGACCGACTTTCCTGATGAGATATGATGGATAAAAATGATTGTTTCATCGAGAAAAGAGAGAGAGAGGGAGAGAGAAGGCGCCCGAGAGCTGAAGGGAATTGGTGATTAACGGCGAGCTGTGGTTGAGGAGGATAGGGTCGGCTCGGACGGGTGAGTTACGGCGAATGGCTCGCCTGAAATGAGGGTTCTCCAGCCATTGCTGTTAAAGGGCGCTGGCTGTTTTACGTTAGGCTATCGTTCTTTCATTCCTTCGAATCATTCATGCTGTTTATTTTGCTTATTTACTATATTCACGTTTTTTGTTTTCCTCGGAGGAGGGGAGGAGGTGAGGTGGAAAGACTCTTAACTACGATAGACCTTCTTTCCTAGAGTGAAAATACGTCTAAATTATCTGTATTATTATAGTTATAATCCGTGGCATGCGCATGTTCATATTTCGATGCCATGTGTCAACTGAAGAGAATTGCCAAGTCTTGGTTATACAGATTGCTATGAAAAGTCATTCCCAAATGTGTCTTGTTGTTGATTTTTTTTTCTTTTGCAATCGGCTTTTTTGAGGAACTCCTTTTCTTTATTTCACCGCCTTTTCCGCGTCACATGTTCTCTCACTATCTCCTACCTTCACGTTTTGTCCCTCATGTAGGTCTACATAGTTAAGGCGTTGTTTTTATTTTAGTTGTGGTTATTAAAGACGCAGGTGTTGGCGGAGAGATATCTCGCCGTGTATAGTCTAACTCTCTGGAGACTCGTTGTTCTCCTGTTTCCGCGGCTAATCTGCGGCGAAGTGTCCACCACAGAGTGGAGACACGTTCGCTTATCTCCCCAGCACGATTTCCTCTTTCTATTTTCACGTATGAGGATAAAAGCTTCTCCATTCGCAGACGATCTGATCATATTTCTACAGTTTCCGTCTAATTTTGAGCTGACAGTCCAGGTCAAAAATTCCGACGCATTACATCAAGCGGAGAATCAATTGCTCTTTTGTCCCAATTCCAGACTTAGTTTGCAATCATCAATTATATCCATATTGATAATCAGGCAACTTGAAAGTCATCTTCTCGGAACTGTTCACAAGGTGACTTTTTTTTAAAGGTGTGTGCCTCGTCCGAGACGACATTAAGGTGTCCCTTTAAGCTCTGTCGTTGAGGGACTCGTTAAAAATTTGCTCCGGTATTTGCCCCGATCGTAACCCGCCGATACGGTTCACTGTCTGGACTATATTTCTTGGTATCGGGCAGGAATTAAGATGACAAGAAGTCATGCCACTAATCTTTCATCCCGATATCTGTCTGTCTTCCCCGTTTTATTTATCATACTGTCCCTTTCTATATCCAATTTTCCTTTTTAATAGAATCGCCCATCGTCTGCTTTTCTTCATGCCATGTTTTCCAACATTTTCTCTTCAAATATTACCTACCAAAAACTTATATCATCCCATTCTGACGGTTTGTTGTACTTTTTATAGGTAGGTCTGAACTAGGCTAAGGTCTTTTCTGACGATGAACGAATGCATCGTTTCTGACAAGCTGGAAAGTCAGGTCCATGATCAAGTATCGACAACAAAGGTTTTCCGACAAACAGAGGTTTTTTAAAGCTTCTGAGTAAACTACATAGATAATTCTGAGATGTTTGTCGGAAAATAAACGAGTTGCCTCTAGAAGACGACGGAGTTGACGAAATGGAGAAGAGAAAATGATAAATGAATACAGGAATAAGCGAGTAGGCGTGTGCGTGTGTAAGAGAGAGTGTGTGTGTATGCTCAAAAGAAATAAAAAGAGAAAAAGAGGTGGGGGGTCCTCAGTATTGTAATATATATTACAATATTTCGAGAGTAGAGGCGGAGTAGACATAGAGTGAAATAGAATTTAGCCGTCGAGCGCGAGCTTTACCTTGCACAAAGGGTATTTCCTGGTTTCGGGGCAAAAACTTGGACACAAGATTTCAGATTACTTTCTTTCGGTCGTGTAATTCACTGTTTTGTTTCCTGATTTTGTAAAATACAATCATTCACATTTATGATTTATATGAAAAGAACGTAATTGGGTGTCACCTCTCAATGTCACCGATGGCACTGTACGGGCCTATCTCGGATTGATAAAGACCAAGGATATGGAGTGGTTTTATGTGTGAGCGCATGTCTTCCCCCACATCGCATCCAGCCACAAGTTCTACGACTTTTATGAATGCCCGTCACTTTGAAGCGTAACGTTCTGAAACAGGTGCACCTAACATCCGCGGCCCACACGAATATGACATAATATTCCAGCAAAGCAAAATATACATCCTTTACTTCCCTCCGGGGAATAACTCTAATCTAGTAAAATATGGGATGTCGGTCGCAAAACTCCCCGCTCCTATCTTTGTAATCCCCGTTCTCTCGCTTTTACTTCCGTATTATTTACGGCTTCCTTTCCCGTTCTATTCTTTATGGACGTAGTAACAGGTGGTCATGCATAGGCTCCCGCGAACCACGGTATCTCTGGACCGGTCACGAAAGCTATTACGTCTAGTTTGTAGTAATTAGGTGGTTCATATAATTCGCTTTTGATTGCAAAGTGATATGTACAACGTATCTATTGTGGGGGAAAGCGCGTGCATGCCTGGTACCAAGGAGCAAATGGAAGAGGAAGGGCGAAGGGGTACGAGAGAGGAAGGAGAAAATATAATAGGAGGAGGAGATGGTGAGAAGGAGATGTTGGAGGAAGAGGAGAATGAAACGAGGAAGGAGTGTTAAAACAAAGGGAAGGGGGGACAGTGAAGTAGGTGGAGGAACATAGCAAGGAGAAGAATGAGGAGCTATAGGAAGAAGGAAGAATTCCAAACAGGATCAGGACTATGATGTAGCAGACGACCGAATACCCCCTTTCATTAATTTTTTGCCGATAGTCTTTTTGTTCATTTGTCTAGATTTTTTTTCTGTTACTGATGTTTCCTGTAATTAAAAACGAATCTATCTACTTGCCATAAGTCTGTGTAAATAAGACTGCGAAAAATGTAGATTATGACGGTTAAAAGCAATATTGCCGCTACTATAAGGCATCGACAACATTGCCATTATTTTTGTCATCATCTGTCGGCTATATCTGAAGCTATTGGAGAGGATGGTTTAAGCTTGGTTCACTTTACATATGCAAAATTGTATGTTACCAGCAATGCACTACTTTAATTTCTTTCTTCTTCTTCTTCTTCTTCTTTTTAAATAAGACAAGTCACTCCGGAAGTGCTCTCATGGAGTAGATGCTTGTATCAACTGAAGCTACTGTCGTCGTGTAGTGAGCAACACTCCATGTGCATCCAAACCCTCGGCAAGCTACAACCTTGTTCTCAACATCAAAATATCTGCAAGTCGACAATGAGGGCGTAAAACAATTTCAGCGTCGATTTATACATGACTGGTAGGTCACTTGCTGCGATCATAATCGCTCGCATTTTTTTCCCTATTTGACGTATGATTTGACGATTTGACAAGAAAAAGAGTCAGTCTAGTAGTTGACCTATTGAACGTGAAGCAATTTGATATTCACAAGATAAACATGTAGGTCTAGCCTGGAATTTAAGCAGAAAAAATGATGGACAATTTCATTCCAGCCGTAGTTCTCACCATTGCTATCTGGACTTCCTTTCATAGTGAGGTCGTCTGCGCCATTTGTTGTACCCTGATGGTGTCCTAACGCCGTGGGCGAAACAATGGGCGGACTCGATGCTGTAACGGGGGGAGAAACTCCACCCCCTAAGCCACCTCCGCCGCCTCCGCCGCCACCGCCTGCGCTCGACGACTTGAGTCCGTCCAGATCGTGTGAGATATAATCGGAGTGGGACGTCGGGTGGTGCGACGAGGGGTAGATGCGGTAGCAGGACGCCGGAGTGTGAGGGGCAACTCCGCTGGAGTGCAGGCTGCGTGCACTGGCCGTGGTCGCAGAGCTCCAATCCTGGAACTGAGGGTGATGTGTCGGAGCCTGGTGGGGGTGGTGAATGCCAGCCGTCTGGGCAGAATGGTAGGACATGCTTGACAACGGCATCCCCGAACTCCCAAGAGGACGCTGCAAGAAGAAAAGAATCAGGAAACAACGTTGAGTTACTTGCTATAATATCATATCCATCGACTTTTCTTGAAAGTGTGTAGGTGTGTGTGTGGGGGGGGGGGGGGAGGCGTCACATCACAGGCCTACATACACTATTCACAGTAGCTCCCACTGGTTATACCAAGGAAGTAATAGGCGAGCCTAGTAGTATTTCTTTGGTCATACTGAAGTGCTGCCAGTTAACGAACAATCATGAACAAAAACGGCTAAAATTTGACAGAGAGTTGCTCGAACGCTTTTCTTCACGAGTCCACTCTTTTCATGATCTTGCATTCAGAAAACTGCATTTTTTTTTTCATTTTGCCGGTCGATAATACTACAAAATTTATCAATTAATAAGTCGAGATTATTTACTCTTGAAAAAGAGAGAACGATTGTATAGCACTGTAATGTCTCAATTACATTACAGTGAATGACGGCGTTACTGAATTGCTGATTGAAGATCCATCTTCACATTCGCACAGCTATTCATTCATTTTCTAGAGACGTTTTCATCATCGAACAGAAGCCATTCATTCAGTGATAATCAAATCAACCAGTATGTCAGAACCGATATTTTCCACGCCTTGAATGAATGCATAGTGACATCATAAATACTGCCAGACACTGCCATTTGAAACTTTGTGTGACTGGTAACCGAATTCTGGCTGCCTGATCGAAAAGATAGGAGACGTAGGAAAGTCGTAGACTCATGAGATCATGATTACATTACCAAGTATTGGGTGAAGGGTACATAATTATAGATGAATGTGCCGTAAGCTTCAGGCACCAAGTGTACAATGCACACTCGGAGTTATTGAAGAAAATACGCCTGCCGCACAAGAGACGTCACAGTAATAAAAGAAGATAATTATGGTCCAAGCATACTTGCTGTCCACATTCCTATATTATGCTATTGAATCGTCTTAAAGATTTCATATCAGTCTTCTGACGTCACAACGAAATGAAGAAAACAACACATTTGTGTCTTTTGTTGTTTGTTACTTTGTTTGTTTGTTTGTTTGTTTGTTTGTTTATGGTGAATTTGTAGTTTATTCTGCTTCAGTCCAAAAACAAAGCCGTCACAGAGTGCTGTAAAATGTATTTTTTTGAACGATTACTTTGCCCCTTTTCATATTTTTTGTTTGCTTTTACCTCGAGGGATTGACGCCAAAAAAAGAGAAAAATTAACGCACGTCTCTAATCAACACAATGAGGTCATGCATCCCGGTAGAAAAAAAAAAACAGCTTACAATCGCCATTTGTAACAATCAAGTCACCGCTGGTGTTTGATGGTAACGAAGTATAGCATTGTGGCTGAGAGCATTTACTGCCAAGGTTGGAAGTTACACTTGGTCGATGTTTATATCATGGATCGGGAAAAGAGGCAATCAGCGGGCTGCAACATATTCACTCATGCAATAGTCAATATTAACTACTTCCTGTTTTCCCTTTCAGCTCCTCGTTTTCCTTTTTTTTTTCTTTCAGGAGAGCTTTCAGGAAAATCAGTGGAAATGCTCTCTCCGAAAGAGTGGCAAATAGGGGAGAATTTTCTGGTACGGGTGCATCATCGTAATGATTGGGTCCGACGCATTTGTCATCTTCCTGAGGAATCAATTTTGGTGTATTCTTTGCGGCAGAGAGCATAGCGTTAGAGGAAGTGGGATGAAGAAAGGGAAGATGAAGAAAAATGGAGAAAACGATGCAAGATGACAGGAAAATATAGAAAAAGGAAGTCAAAGAAAAGAAGACGCAACAGAAGTGGAAGGAGAAAGAAGAAAAAGAAAGGAGATCACCAGGAGGAGGAGGAGGAAGAGGAGGGGGAGGAGGAGGAGGAGGAGGAGGAGGAATAGAACGGCGAAGAAAAAGACAAACAAGGTTCGTACAATTATAGTTATATTAATGTATAAAATATTACTAAAAAACTGTTTATATCTGACGAATTGAAATAAGAAAAAATGGTGAAAGACCTCGGGACAATGTGAGAGAGCACCATTCACCTCTACAACCTTTCTACTCTCAAGTACCTCGAAATTCCTCACCAAGACGCCATCTCGCCTGCCCCCATCCATCTTCTCCTTCCTCCTCCATCTCACTACACCGCACCCCTCCCCCTCCTCCTCCTTCCAGCTCCCACCCTATCTTCCTGACCCTTCCTACCCCCACCTCTAGCTCTAGCTCCTAACTCCACCCCACCCCGAGTCTCCACCCGGTTCTGTTTTCAGCAGGCGGCTCAAGAGAAATTTGTATCGCCTTCTGAAGCGATTGTCGTCACGTATGAATCATCGGTAGCGAGGTATGATAGGCCGACCCCGACAGGGGTAATTCACCTGCTCTACTTTCATCACTACCCGTCTCATCAAGCGAACCGCATCATCCATTCATCCATCCATCTGCTATGTGTCTATCGACGTTGCCTGCTAGCTCTAGCTATGGTAGGTCGGTGGGTGGTGTTCAGCGATGGTGCCCTGGTGAGGGGGTCGGGGTGGTGTCATGTGCTCTTGATGGCGACAAGTTCATTTTTTTATTCCCGGTCATGTTAGGGATGGACTAGGAGAGCACCGAGTTTGCATCATCATGGTGTCTTCAGTGAATGGCCAGTAGGTGTGGTGAAAAACATGATGGAGGGTGGGGTGGGGTAATGGTAGAGGGTTGTACTGTATAATGTCAGCGGCAACACACATTTGCATCGGATCTTCCTATTATACCGACATAGCTTTTGGCTCAATGCCTTGATGAGCAAGATCACGCAGAATTGCTGATTTATACAAATGATACAAGCAATAAATATAAAGTAAATACATCGGACTGTGATATTGAAGAATAATCCCATGTTGCAAATCCTACACCCATTATTATAGCAGACGGTGCAAAGAAACGTCCATCGTTTGACCGATCCTCTCATGACCAATCAAACTGGACGAATAACGCATAGTCGAGGTTCCTTCTTTTTGGTATGGTTATCGTTGTGTCTGACATGAGTTTGATAGCACATTCACGAAGATAATTATGACGTCCTCGGTATTTAGATGCTACATTTAATACATTGTCTCATTAGCATACAGATGAGATAAATGTTCGTAATGTGAGATTGCATCAGTAGGAACATTTCGGTGACACGCCATTTCTGTCGGGAGTGACTGGAACTGTACACAAAACGTGCAATACCATGCAGTTATCGTTTTGATATCTTTATGCTGCCCTTCATATAACATGTAAGACCTATACAGTGTATAAAAATGTCAACAATATCGGTCTTGTGCCGCGAGCCTGGAATACGGAATTTGCAGCTTTGGGGTTTCGATTTCGTAGCTCTTTGTACCATGGAGCTATGCGCGTACTATGACAGTCTTGGTGGATGAGTATGTGAAGCGCATACCACAATATCACCAGAGAGTTCGACTGACATTATTTTTTTTTCTTTGAACCATGTGACGTCACAGCACCCCACAGGACTCGGCACGAGAACTAAAGATTTCTTCTTTTTTTTTAATCCCACTCTGGAGAATAAGCTTTCTGCAAAGTCAAACATCATTATTATCGATTAAGCCAACAGAGAAATTTTGCAATCCGCAGACATACTACAAAATCTTTTGCTGATCAACAAATTATATTAATTCTGTATTCATGAACTCTCATAGCGATAAATACAATATGATAATGTCTAAAGTCAAAAGGTGTATTCTATTGCTTTTTAGGGTAATTCAAACACCAAAAGAACAAACATAAACGTAGGGCGTAATGCAATACCATGACATGATTTTGGCAACAGTCGATTTTACGTACCATGTTTCCATCTCATATCAATTAACGATGAACATCTAATACATCGTGACTACCGTTCTAGAGTACCAAGATGGACATAGCTTGAATCTCTATCTTTCGTTTGACAAGAAAAAGATGCGCAAAAATGTAGTCGTTTTGGCTAAAAGCATATCAGAGATTGGCAGCACTTTGTATAAGGCTATATACTTCTGTACTTGTCAAAAGATTTCTGATTGCGCCTTTAACTGTTCACACTAGCTGGTCACGGACGAATCCGTGAGCTTTAGTTCCGTCACAGTTGCCCAATTAATCTGTCCCCGCGGCTAATTACGTCTTTTTCTCCTCATCACTTCGCATGGTTAACAAACACGACTAAAATGTGAGGCCGTTATTAGCTGCGTATGATAGCAGTCATGCGTTGATTTCTGCCTTTATCACAATACGTGCGCTGGGGCTGTTGCATCCTTACGTTCCCGAGCGAACTCGATTTAATAACTTCATATCTGTCAACGTCACCCGTATTATTGACTTATACTTTCTTCTCATACCCATTCGTTGGATCCCGTCTACTAGGCCACTGTGAACTAGAAATATCGGATTCCACGTGGTTGATTTTTGTTTCTTTCTATATAAACTCAAGGATTGCGTCGCTTTGGATGATAATTTTATGTAGAATTTATCGTCTTATTACGCGAGACTGGTGTCCTGAAGCTTGAATTTGTTTCTGCGTTGTGTTGGACTAGTTCCACGAGAGGATTTGACAAGCGCTGTTTAGTGGCGCATGATTACACGTCTCAAGTACCTATATTTGCGAGCACACATTATACAGACGGTCCTTGAGCAAAGCCATGAATGGGTTAGAGGTCGGTGTTTGAAGGGAAATGGAAGGCAATTAAGACATAGCCATTAGTTTTACCTTTAATCATTCATTTATTTTTGCATCTTTCTATTATGGACTGAAACAATAACGAAAGTCGTTTAATATTACTAATGTTTGATACATTTAATAATCTTGCGTTGAACCCCGATCGTAAAATGCGTGACGTACAATCTCTCAACGAACCTGGCATTGGTACAACTGCGTTCCTTTTACATCTTTCAGTGGAGAGAAAGATTAGATGGACATTTTAATTGCATAAAATATGCTAAAATTCAAAGGAAAAATGCAAATTCGAGAATGACAGAGGAGCTTTATTTTCTCAAGTTTGTCACAAATTGCAGCCATGAATCAAGGATTCAATTACAAAGTAAACAATAAGTAAAAATTATAATGAATAATAAATAGAGCTCACTCATTACATGAATGAACAGAGACTCTACCTCATACGAAAACTTACAATGAACAGTTAGATTACAATAAACAGACAAAAAACACAAAAAACAACAACACGTGGTTTCTTGACTTTTTGTGGTTAACTACAGGGCCAAGTGATGTAACGGCAACAAAACAGAAACGTAAAAGAAATATAAAATGAACACATTACAATAAAGTATAGGAGAATCATATTCATGACTAATCCTTTGATTTAGATTTTGGTTTGTAAGTATGCTCTTAATCGGGAAGAGTATTATGATCATTTTCTTGCCAGTTATGTCTCAGAATATGCAAACGCACATAAAGACAGTCACATACATGGATGATAGTGTGATTTTTGAGGAGGAACAACACAGTCATGTACCCACGTAATTGCGTAACTTCACACACAAAAAACAAAGTAGCAACTCGTTCTGCCGCATGTTCCCCCCCCCAAAAAAAAAAAAAAAATACAACGGGACCCTCCGCAATGGTAACTTTAGAAATAGTGAATCAATCCAAATGCAATTTCAGGCTGATAAACTATACTTATACTTATTACTCACAACTTACTGAAAACCCCATCCGATTTGCTTCAGTAGTCAAAGAGAAATGAGGAGTTTTGTAGAGCGTGTCAAGAATCCCTTCCCTCCAAGTACTGTCCATTATGTTCACACATTATGCAATTCCAAGAGCATCCAAGTACTAAATTTGGAAGAATCAGACCCATGACATGCTTTACAAAGATCCACATTTCTCTGTGACCACTTAACCAAATTGAATGGGGTTTTCTGCAAAACATAGCTACGATGTTATGTTTTAAGACCCTGAAGTAGCATTCAGACAGTTTAATCATACTGGAAGTTTTCAGTGCGAAAATCCGGTTGTAATTTTTTTTTTGGACATACTGTAGAGTGTGCTAAATGGCAATACAGCTCAGGTGAACCGTTCTGTCATAAAGAAGCATTACTTCTCACAATCTATTCTTATTGGCTGATAACGCCATCTCGTGTTGTTTGCAAACCACGTTGGGCGCAAAAGTCCACATTTTAGGCTGGAATTTTCCGACGATCCCGCCTTCGCAAAGGCAGCAGGTTTCGGCCCAGGCTCTCGCATATTTTGTGAATAGAATGAACCCTCCCGGACTCGATAATATCGTCTTACGAGATACACTGAATAGATTGGTAAAAATATCCTTACAACTCCCAAAACAAAGAATACGGGTTTCCGGTATCAAGTAGTTGATGAGGGGAAAGTACCTGGAGACTGGACATGCAGAGAATTGGAGGGGGTGGGGCTACATTTTGTGTCGGTGTCAATTCACAATGCACGTGCCATTATGCGATTGTAAGCATAGTAAGTTCACCCATATAAAGACAGAGAGGTCAAATTTCCGTAGAAATCCTCTCGCAGACATCACAACATCTAAACTGCGTTGGTCGCGATGTCTTACATCAAGCTAATACGGAAGTTCAATCGAGCCCAACCCATTCGTCCTCCGTTTACTTACTGGATTTCGTATCGCGTTAAAGTTCTTCGAGGGAGGGAAAGGAGAACAAACGAACAAACAATCAAAAATCAAGACAAATAAGAGAAGAATAGCGTGTGCCATCTCGGAGAATCACGGAAGTATCTCAGTTCCTTAACCGCCGGTCAAGAACTTAAATAAAGCTGAACATTGATCAATTCAAAGATCATGATAATTATAATGTATTATGCACGTATTCTTTCTTTTTCCTCTTTTTCTCCATAGATTGGGAAGTCAATCTAAAGTGGTATTAAGTATTATTGAAAAAAAAGAAACAAACTAAGAATACTTCAAAGTACAATCCAATGACACTGTGCACCCGTTCACACGAAACGTGTGGACAATATGTAGGGATTGATCGTGTTAATCATGTTTCTTAGCCTCGTCGAGCGCCATCCCGAATTCGTGTTTCCCATGCACCCACCTACAAAGAAAAATACTCGCTGTACGTTTTCGTTGCAGCATAAGTCCAGGATTTCTTAGTAAAATTTGTAGAGCGGCTGCATATTGGAATTAGAACGTATCGCTCTTTAAGCCCGCTTGGAAAGAAAATATTTGAACGTCGTTTGGCTCTTCCGTTTTTGCCTGCTCTTTTGATACTTGTATTGTTTGGGTTGAATGTACTGACAGTCAAAAACAAGTACAAAACAAAACAAAGAAAAAAAACTAAGAGCGTTATAGTTGCTGTCGTCACGCTCTTTAGGAAAACCACACGCTCAATAATATTATATATATATCCCTCGCGGATTGCGCAAACTTGCCACTCCGCTTCCAGTCAGTTCAAGGTTCTCAGACCAGGCCGTTGTCTTGTTGCTAGGCAGCGGGAGAAAAAAGGGAGGGGCCGAGTTAGCGCCTCCACAACTTCCTCCGCTGAACACGCGAGCTCCCGGGTGCTGGGTTTTTTTGTTGTTGCTGTTTTTTTTTTTTTGTTTTTTTTTGTTTTTTCTGGCATAGCATTCGGTGGTGAGAAAGTCATCGTCTGAAAAAAAAAGAAACCCTAGCAATCTACTACCTCTATGAGTCAGGTACAGTTTAAAAAAAGCAACAATTTAACCCAAGATTTAAAAAAAATAATACAAACGATTTATGCCTGCCATAGCTTAACTTTAACGACCTTTCCAGGAATAATTTCAAATATCTCACTGAAGCAGATAAAGGCAAATTTGTACATAGCTATCAGAAATACATCACAAATAATATAGTTTAATCTGTATTTTTTCTGTCTATCTGACAAGGAGAAATGAATCCCATATTCTAACTACGTATAGGCCTGAAGACTTTTACGAACGAACTGAATTGAACTCTCTTTTCTCTGTGATTTAAAAAGGTTCAATTGTTATCTCTACGTCATTGCGTCATGTTTCCTCAGTCTCTGATGACTGATATCCCTACATAGGTAGGTCCTTCGAATGATCAGTCGCGACTTGTATAGCTGTATATGTGAAGTGTTTGTTATCTATAGGACTCGGCAAGATTCAAAGTGAGTGGGCGGACGCTGTCTCGCGGTTCATCGTGAGAACCGACCAAACAGTTTGAGTCGCGTGCATCGACCACATCTTCCTGCATGGCACTCCAGTGATATCTCTCTTATTCGTGCCTTTTTCTGTTTTGTTGTCTTTTCCTCTCTCTTTTTTTTTTAGGAGGGGGGGGGGGTGGTAGGTTTACCCACCACTCGCACGGAAACTTCTCTGGAGCTACTGCACAACGAGGAACCCGTTCACGTCTCTTTATAGTTCCTTCTTCAATACCCGCCTAAGATTTTCGAACAACTGCATCCTATATACACACACAAAAAAGTCATGTAGTTGCGAATAAATTAACCGAATAATTCTCTCGGAAATCAAACGGAAGGATATTCATGGTTTCTGACCACTGTGAGAAGATGTCAGTCACTGCATGGGAGAGCTGTCGGAGCAAAACTCCTTAAAAGTGTGTGGCAAAGCGTGATAGCGACAATTATCATCTGTGGCAGCGTTACTATTACTGCTAATAGTAGTAGTATACAGCAGTAGTCGCAGAAGCAGATGATGATGATGATAATGATATTGAAAATAATGATGATGATGATGATGATGATAATAATAATAATAATAATGATAATAATAATAATAATAATAATAATAATAATAATAATAATGATAATTATAATAATAACAATAATAATTTGATGATAATAATAATAATAACAATAATAATTTGATGATAATAATAATGACATCATAAAAACCAAAAATCATCATCATTCACTGGAATACTTATGGTTAAAATAATGCTGCTGATAGCCATATGGGCAATGGTATCTGCCGAACAACACTTTTTGCATTAGCGTCAAAAAAAGATACATTTACAAAAGCAAATATGTCTGGATACAGTACACTCTTTCAGGAAATTTCGTTCATGCCGGCCTACTGCCTTACCTTTCTTGAAAAAAAAAATTCAAATATTTCAAAATTCTAACTAATTATAAATGTTTGAGTTTCTTTTCTCACTACATTTATGAAATGATACCAGGGGAGTTTAATAGCATTTTTCTTTCATTGTGTGAATAGCCAAAGTGCGTGTAGATGGTGCGGGAGGTGAGAGAGGGGACGAAGTTTAGACTAAATTTTAAGTGAGAGATCACTAAAAAAATGAGCGACATGGAACAGTTTCTGACATTTCACTTAAATTCGACTCCTTCTAACCGAAAAAGAAGGATGCGACCTCTAGACCTGTGAAAATAAAGTAATGCCTTGTACATGCAGCTAACACAATCTTTTTCGTTGAATTAAAGAGGCAAGGTGTTTATAGGGAAGCCCATCACTGATGAGCGAGAGACCGAAAGACGCGACAAAGGACGCTCGCCCAAAGTTATCTGGGTCTTCTTCGACCGTGCTTCGGTGACTATTCGCCCGCCAAGTCCCAGCCTCGTTCTCCTCCTCCCATAACGCCACTCGGCCGCGCAACTCTCCTATTTCTATAAAGCAAACACGATATAAGTTAAGTGTTGACGGACGGGCGGCAAGCCGTCAGGTCGGTAGAGTGCGCGCTCTGTTTTCATTGTAACTATTTTATGTTTTCCCAACAGCGCACCCCGATCGCCCGGGTATTTTCCTTCCCTCCCCAATGCCGCGATCGTACCGTCTTTGGTTACAGAGCTTCGAAGTAGTATTACTGTCGTCGACTAGAGTTTTTTTTTTCTCTCTCTCTCTCCTTCCCCTTATTCATTTGAGCACGCTTCGTAAAAACGACACTCCAGCCCGGCGTCTACGTTACTATCAGAGGGGTATGCGGAGTCTACGTATGGTCAGGGAGGTGTAAGATAGGGGCAAACCAGTATCAAACTAAGCCAAATGACGGAGGGAAATATATCCACGCGTTCGTTTTAAAGACGTTGCACCAACCGTGTCTTATGTAATCATCATCATTGATGGCGTCCATGTTTGAAATAGAATCACAAGATTCACAGAATCTTAGAATCACAAAAATCACGAAGGGCAGCTTAATGACATGACATTATTCACTGAAGTACAGCGACAAGCTTTGAATGAAAATTCCACCCCGCGTTCAGAGCAACAAACCGAGCAGTAAACGTTTTCGTCATAATGGACATGAAATAAGAAAGTTACAGAATTCCAAGACCCTAAAGTTTTCACGAAACATGGCCGATAGAAACAAGCGCGTATGCAAATTAGGAAAAGTCACCTCGTCATAAAAATAATGTTCCCCCTTTGGTTTTACATCACCATGTTTGTTTTTCATAATGCGCCTTCCGTAACTCCGCTCCTTAACAGAATTAGCATTGCAGAATCGTTAGCACCAGTTGAAAAAAGAGGTAGATTATCTTTTATAGGGAAAACATACCAACTTGTAGTTGATATTTGTGTGCCAGCAAAGTGGAGGTTTGTGAGATCACGACAAAATGACGTCATGGATTGCGTTCCATGGGAAAGTGACTGATATCACTGTTATGGGGGAGAAAAAAACAACAACAACCTGAAATCAACTTTTACGCTAGAGGTGCTCTTTTATCAAGCTAACTTGAACATGACGTAGTTATTGTTATGGAGAGGACTTTCATAAGTGTGGGATATTGACAGCCCCACAACACTTTTCTAATGAAAGAAATCTCATTTTCACTGCGGAAAGTCAAACCATGTGCATGATTTTCTTGTCTTCGTTTTGATTTGTGTTTAATTCTTTTATGTCCGCGCTGTACACTTTGTAGAGATCATCTAGTGTTAGGCATAAACGGGGCTTCTTGGAATAGATCCCTGGCACTGAAAGAGACTTATATGAAAGAAAGACAACATGAAATATAAGGCAACATCAGGAATCTTACTCTTAGTTACAAAGTTTTCCGGTGGTAGTGTATCAGTCTTGTGCCTGATACAGAGACACTATGAAGAGAGGAGAGAGGAGGTGGGATAGAAAAAAATTACAGATGGAAAGGGAGGGAGAGGAAGAGAGAAAGAGAGAGGGGGATAGAGTGAGAGATAGAAAGACAGAAAGACATATATAGAGAGTGAGAGGAAGGTAGAGAGGGGGGGGGGGGGATATCAGCGAGGGACGCTGCTGGCGGAGGTGAATACCCCCCGTATTTGCACGTGTGGGATTAAGGCAAATCTCCCTCCATGAACTTAATTGATTCGACTCGAGAAGAAATAACACGCGCTTGATCTTGGTCAAATATTAGTCTGAATTCATTGTTCTCCCGGGCTCCTTGCTCCTTGCCTCTGACATTGGGACGTCTCCTTTCCTTTCGTGGTATACCTTTTATATTTTCTCTTCTTCTTTTTTTTCAAGCCTTAATGTGTGTACGTCAAGAGATGACAAATACATCCTCTAAAATACACGGTATCGCAAAACAAGGCAAAATAGAAACACATAACCTCCTGAATGAATAAAAATCACTCAGTCAAACGCCTTTACCTTTGTGAAACAGATTGGTCATTAAATGTGCGTTTATTCGTGGTGGTATATATTACGTAATCGCGTTATCTTCATAAGATCGTAACTAACTGCATATACCGTACAACCGCCGACACAGCGATCGAGATTGTACTTTTGTCCAGAGTAATAAAGGTAACGATACAAAGTAATGATGATGATGATGATGATGATGACGATGATGATGACGATGATGATGGTGATGGTGATGGTGATGGTGATGATGATGGTGGTGGTGGTGGTGGTGGTGGAGGTGGTGATGATGATGACGATAATCACCCATTGGCTAGATGACAGGAATAGCCATCCGACACAAAAGTACTGCTGTTCTGTGTTTTGTGTTGATGTCTAAATCACAACACATAAAGTCTGACGGTTTGGATAGAAACAATATACATATCGCCCTATACAATCATTCAAAGTGAAGCAGCGAGGCTCCCCTTCTCACCCTCCCTTCTAACCATCATATATACACACACACATTCACGCATACACACAGATACACATGAGCAATCCTCGTGTCACCCCGACCGTGTTCCTGACAATTTACAATTTACTGACATCGCACACCGTAATCCACTCAAAGCGAAGCTATACACTTTCATCACACGACTTTTCCAAAGTGTACATAATATGGCCACATCCACACCTCGTGTGTTTCCGGTTCTATGACGAGAACTATGTCCGTCCCCAACAACTTCGCCCCGACGGTCGCGTGAATTACATATTTTCGCCCGCGAATGATGGATGATAGAGTGGACTATTACAGCGCAAATAGCTGTATCAAATTCAGAATTGGGTGTGGAATGCGAATACTCCCAACGCCGGGCAAGTTCAAGTTATCCCAACTGTGCATATAATACTTTCCGTTTCAAGGCTACTCCACTCTTCAGTGGATTGATACTCGTAGTGACGTTACTTCGTGATGATAATGATCATACAGATTATGATTTGATATCTTAGTACACATCACGAATTTTACCGTCTTCCAATGTTCCAATGTCAATTATACAAGAGCGTAAGCAAAACATATGGAATATTCAAGACCCTCCTCTGGTTCAACTCTGAACATCGCACTAAGAATCAACTAACTCTAGAATTGAACAAGCTGCACTATTAGAAAACGGAGGGGTGCCCTCTTATGCAAACAAAATCTATGATAAATACTCAATTCATTGGCTACATAATAATTACACTTGTAAAACTCTGCTATGTAAAGAATGCTTTAATCTCTGCATTCCCTAGCCTGTGGTCCTTGCGCTTTTTAAACTGGAATCGGTTTCGAATTGACGATCTTTTAAATAAAAATGAAAATACTAGTACATTTTTGAACGAACATGGATTGCGCGTGTCATCGCCTGACAACATAAACTTTTGGAAAACAAAGGGACAAAACTTTAGCATCATAGGCTTCTACAGCATGGATAAATGGCCGACGTTTTGACATGCAGAAAGGAAAGTACACACGAGTTCAACAGAACTACGGATCACATTGACAAAGGCAACTTTGAAGGAAGTTCCTTCAGTCATTTCAAGAAAAAAAATTGAGGACAAGTGCCACGTGGGAATAATGCTTACTATACTATAATCCACTATAATGCCTATAGTTAACAACAACAAAAAAACAAAAAATAAGAAAAAAAAAAGGGTCTGTAGCTGCCTCTTCCCCCGAGGAAAGAAAGAATAGGTCTATCTCTTCCATCGGTCTTTTGTTGCCCTTTTTCTTCTGTCAAAACAAAAGGTAACATTGGCTGTTTCCCACGAGTGTACCGTCTGTGACGCTGCCTGCTCTGTTCCGTTCGAGCTGACTAAGACCAAAGCTTGTGTCGGACTTAAAACGCCGGGCTAGTAGCACGCCAGGCTCCGCCCTCCTGTACACTACACTTGCGTCTGTTGAACTTAAGTCACTTTCCTTAAATGACTTTTCTATAAATCGGTTAAAAGATTGGCACCATTTGGACACTTTTTTTTTTTCACTTCAAAGATTCCATTTGGAGCACTAAGTAAAGATAAAAAGATCTCGTGGCCCAATTAGCATTTTATGAAATACTGTTTTGCATCGTCTCTTCACTTATCAACTAAAAACCTCAGGAATATACGAATATAATTATGTGGGAATATTTAAATATATATGTATCATCGTCATGAAAAGGCATATGAAAATTCATTGGAGAGACAAAAGAGGCTTGGTTTGACTTAAGGGTACGCATCACAATGATGGGGGAAGTTATCGGGACTTGAAATCGGGGTTTTAGCCTATGGCGTCAAGGCTACAGCCACTTCTACTATATATGTTCAGAGACGTATATAGGCTCAGCATCGTTCTGACGTAACAGCGTTTTGACACATTATCTTGCTGACCCGTCATGCTTTGAGGGATAACTCGCTTCTCATTAAATCGCGAAGAACAGCACTATTATCGAGCCATGCCATACCTTTCCGATGTTCATCACGTGACATGGAATCATTGCAAAGTTCGCGTGTTTCCGAAAATCCTACACTATCCTCTGTTGCTCAGGGTTTTCCTCGCATTCTTTAAAAGCAAAAGAACTAGCGCGTTTCGGCAATCGTGAAAAGATATCGTCTATCCTGACTGGGACTAACATATCATATCTGCATGTCCTATTGTATTTGACAATATAAAATTACTAATATTCCTTGTAATTTCTCTGAAGGGATTGTTTGACAATGCACCATATCTTTAATCTTCCCAGGTGAACACTGTCACCTAAAAACAAAAACGAAAACAAAGGATGTATCGCACATTTCTCACTAGGTTTTGTTTGCGCTGTCTTTGTTTTTTCTGTTTTGTTTTTGTTTGCAAGGGCTTTGCTTGTTTAAATATGCGTATTCAGGGGCCCAGGCCAATTTAGGTTTCCTCCGCAACGGTGCTCCACACGCTATTCCATGTCAACCAGCCAAAGAGACGCCTGGTCTTCCCGCGCGAGCTTCCGGCCACGGCTGCTATTGCTTCCCTCTAAAAACACCGGTCTACTTTTGATCCTTTTTATACAAATTGTTTCACACCTATGCCGAAGAAGGAATTGAGGCTTAAGACGAATTCCTCCGTGATGAAGAAAATTCTGAAGGAAAAAAAAAAGTACTAGTCACCTGTTCAAGGTCGACCTGAATATGCAAAGCCATACCTGGTTTGCAATGATATGGCATCTCGTGAAAATTTCAAGATCTATACAGGACCAGGGCTGAGAAATATAAACAATGAAACAATAGCATTGGGGGGGGGGGGGGAAACACTTAGATCTGATTCAGTCGACAAAAGAAGAAGAGAAAGCAAAAGTTTAACGTATGACGCGATAAAGAAATGCTGTAGAAATATAGGATATGCTCGTATTCATCCTGAAATGATGTTCATTATTTGGATGAACAAGAAGCCAAAGGTGTTTCATAAGCTATGATTATTCTCATTTCGTTCATGTCAAATTCATGTTTAAATCTATTTAAAAAAAAGGATCACTGACGAGCAGCGGTCAAATGCTACGAAATGTGGAATATTACCTGTCCACCACCTCCTTGGAACAACAACAACAACGACAACAACAAGAAAAACAAAGAGGGCATTCATTTTTCCTCGAGAAAACTTTGTAAAACGCTGGGAGGACTCCCGCTGCTCCCACGGGCCGGATTAATGACAGACCGGGTGAATATCGCTGCTGGCTGCGGATTCATCACCCCTCGATCCCCCGGATAATCGCGGGAAATCGTTGGGCTTACCCGCCGTAAACTCGGCCCGAAATTGTTACTTCACTGACTGCATTGTCTACGCTCTTTGTTGTGCTGCCCTGTGCTGTCCTATAGTGTGTGAATGTGTGTGTGTGTGTGTGTGTGTGTTTGTGTGTATGTCTACCTGTCGGTCTGTCAGTGCGTCAATCTTCCTCTTGCAAGAGAGAGATAGAGATGAATAGATAGATATGAGAGGGAAAGAGGAAGAGGGAAGGGGGAGGGTAGGCAGAGTAGGGGGTGTTAATAGGCGAGGGAGAGAGAAGAAAAGCTCTGTACATTAGAGGCATTACACGGCCAAGGCAGCAAGATGACTTTGAAAATAAAAACAATACAATGCGATTTAACTCCACGTTCAAGCTGGCTTAAAAAGAAAGTAGAATCAAACAGACAAAATGAAAGAAGTTTCATAAAAATCAGACGTAAAATGAGACAATGAATAATGATGGAACTTGCAAGTTTCAAAATAAATGTTGACATTTGTATAGCTAACAATGATATTGATTGCAAAATACGCTAATTAGATCTCTCCCATCTGTTTGCACACAAACATGGTTAAAATCATGTTGTTGTTTTTATCGTTGATTTAGCAACTATAAACAACACCTTCTCTCTTAAAAGTCATCATCATCGGGTATACAAGTTACGGCACAACAAATGGTTCCTAGGATACGGGCGCGTTTTCTTCTCTGATAGAGGCTGTCTGTTACATAATCACCTCTGCAGTTTAGTAATGTCGTGGCTACATAAGTCACTGTTTCCTGAAATTATTGTGAATGTTTTAAGTTCCATAAAGTTCTTGCATTATGCCTATTTTCGATCAAGCTTTTACCTTCACTTTATTTGATTATATGCTATAAATTCGAAACAACTTAAATGAACTGATAACAACCTCATCAACATAATAATAGCCTCTCATTTCGACTGCCCCTGCACCAGCCCAACCACTGGACACTCACTAGTTTTGGAATATCAATTTTAAGAATGGAAAGGAAGTTCAAAAACCACAGGCATTCACAATTCTGTAAAATATTCATGAGGAATGAAATGTAATCACACAGTTTCAGATTTGCGCAAATTGATGTAGTCGTTATAACTCTAGCACATTATTGGACTTGATTTTTGTGGAATTATTTCGCGTATTTTGATGCCGACTTTTGTAGGTATTCCTCGCCGAAGTCGAAGAGGTTCAAGTTGAGACATCAGCAATATCAAGAAAGGAAAAGGACATACTACCCCCCCCCCCCAAAAAAAAAGGTGACCCCTAGGTCGTGTGCTGTCCCAAGAGGTCAAAACGAACCGAACCCTCGAACCAGCATCGAAATAGCGAGATCACATGATCCGAATGCCACATTCTCCCTCATTGTGTCATTCTGCTTGCATCCGCTGATGCCCTGCGAGGGCGACTACTCTACAACACATCCATACCATACCTATATACGACGAGAATAGCAGGGTTAATGGGTCTATAGCCTCACTGCAAGGCGTTTGTCACATGTGGCAACCTGACGAATTGCAGACACCGTGAGTTTATTTTTTCAGATATTAGAGAAAGGTACATATACAATTACAAGGTACATGAAAGGTCAGATAACCAGAAAATTTTCGCATACTGTAGACCTGGTCGCCATGGATTAAGCTTTCTTATTTCCTGGACAAATTTTCTATGTCACTGAAGTCAGACCTTTGAGCCCTGTTTTGATGGTAAGCAATCAAATGAAAATCGATGTTATGCATTGGGGTGCAATATACAAATAAGATGTGTTCCTTCGAGTTACGATGCATAATCGCTTATTATTACTCACAACAACAACAACAAAAAAAAAACCATCACAACATAAAAGTAGCCACTCTGTTACATTGTGTATATCCACGATAGATTAAGAATGAATGTGCTGTATTTACGTCTGTGTTTCAATTATATTGCAATAAATTCTGATTGAAAGTGGTAGCCTATACAAGACTAATTATATTGTGAAAGATAGCAAAAACAACAACAACAACAACAACAACAACAACAACAAAATGAAACAAAATACAAACAACAGAGTATATTCGGTCGAAAAAAGGGTTACTTTAATTGACTTGTAGTTGTACTGTTTTTCGCCTCACACACAAGTGACAATTTAGTATTCGGTATATATACGTGCACTCGCGAACCTGCAAGACGTGATGTACGAAAATGTACTTTCCTGCCAAACTTGGTAACAAAAAAGTCATTAGAACAGACGATCAAGCCATCACTATTCTCAGTTGATTATTTTCACGTCTCTCTACTTGTTTTATGAATTAAACCAACTCTCCATTCAGGATGACATGGAAATTATCGTTTTCCCCCTCGTTGTTGTCGTTGTTGTCATTTTTCAACGATTCCACCCAACATGTAAGCCATGTTTCTAAACTGTCTACACATCCGATGGAAGTAGGTGCGAGAAAGGGCTGAGAAGGGAGTAGAAGTAAGCAGCTGCCATTCACCGCCGCATACGTCTACTCACGTGATCTGCTCTCATCACGTGACCCCGTTCAAGGGGAGCTAATCTCTTGCTGCTGCCATGAAGCTAGCTCCATGCTGCAGCTAACGATTCACTCAAAGGCGTAATATAATGACACCTGGGTCTGCGTTTGCAGACTATGATGGCTTTGTGGCTTCATCAACCTATACAAAATCTCGGAAACATTATCATTTTGAGCAATGTTCGTACCTTGTCAAGACAGAGAATAGAGCTTTAAAGGGGAAACCGTTTCTATGGTCGCAGGGGTGTACAGAGCACTTGTCGTAAAGAGTCAGGCAGCCTTAAACAACAACAACTTTTAATTTGAAAAGTCTAGACGTGCCATTCTAGCATTAAGAAATTATGGTGGCAAGGCGCCAGACACGCATGCTCGTAATTCTTGTGAGCCCGCCCTAAAAGAAGAAGAAGAAGAAAAAAAGAGCTTGAAATGAGGGAAATGAGATCGGGTAGTTGACGAAAGAAATTATGTTTGTCGACGACCGCAGTTCAAGGTTGCATTTGAATTAGCACCCTAAATCCGTTTATCCCGATTCAGGATCAATAAAGAAAATTAAAGATTTAGGAAGTTATTAAGCAATTTCCTCTCATCATATTGGCCAAAAAGAAAAAAAAAAGGGGGGGTGAGACCACGGAGCACGCTGTTTCGGTCTCGTCGCAAATTAAAAGCAATTTACCGAAGCGTGGCCCAGTTTGCCTATTTTCGTCACAAGATGTCAAGATATAACGACTCATTTTCATTCATGATACCGCATCCTGTATAATCACAAAAAGAAGAAGTTTTTCGTCCTCATATCATGCCCTGAAACTACCAGATCTCGGCGCACATGTCTCTCACGATGTTTCAAGTAGACAGATTTTTGGAAAGCACGCTGGAATTATACGAACGGTGTAACAGGTGCAGTGCATGCACTCCACCGTCAGTTGACACCTCCCGTCTATGAAATATCTCAGTTTTAGCAGATGGCCATACCTATGAATTGTATATCATTATAATGTATATATAATATATACACTGCTGATAAAAATTAGAATAAGAATAGGGGGAAGTACTTATAAGACTTATAGGGATCAGAGATGCACATTGTACGCAGTTTGATGCTGGCGCTAGATGTCAACCATTTGATTACAGTAACTGAGGTCGATGAGCAATTACCGTATAATATCGAGTCAATCAATGAGTTCATTATGACGACTTCACATGAAATTAAACTTTCCTTTCTTGTCGTGGGCTGGGATTGGGTGATCAGAGCACTTTGTTCAATAGTGTAAATAAATATATTGTTTGTATTATGTCATGATATGATATGATATGACATTATATTATGTTATATCATATCATATTAAATTATAATACATTACAATATATCATATTACATTATATTATATTATAATTTATATTATATCAAATTACATCATATTACATTATATTATATTATATTATATTATATTATATTATATTATATTATATTATATTATATTATATCATATTATATTATATTATATTATATCATATTATATTATATTATATTATATTATGATTATTATATTCCATTATTACATGTAACATGTAGTACATGTAGGCATTATATTACATATACTATACGCATGTGTTTGAATACATTGTATAATATGGTGTGTGTGTGTGTGTGTGTGTGTGTGTACGCGTACTTTGGTCATGTGAACGTCATTTCATTTCATTTCATTTCATTTTCATTTGATTTATTAATTTCCACAGGCCACTATCATTTCAAGCACACGCTTACGATATGTGGTATGATGCATTTTTCACCTTATAAACATTCCCTTTTATCTGGCGTCGTTTATCATCGTTGATAATAGATTTGTAACTTATGTTGCGCTGTATTTTCTTTCGTCCGCAATGTTGAAAAATATTATTGATGATGTTATTTTGTATTGAAAATGTTTAAAGAATATTATTCATGATGTTATTTTGCATTGAAATGATGAAATATGCAGAAATAAAGCCAAACAAACTAAACAAACAAATCATACAGTGTTGCGTTTACAAAATCCATCCATGACAATGTAAAGTAACACAGTCTTCACTATTTCTGTAAGGGGGAAAGTATTCACTTTGATTCTCTGTAAGTTTGGTAAGACAATCTAATCTATCTCCCTATGTGTTGGGGCTCAAGCGATTTGTGCGATTATAATAGCGCGACATAACATTCATACATCATATTTGCATGCATCCTTATTCTCGCTCATGCTATTGTACGAGAAGGGGGTTTGATGGGATGGGTTGACCGATCACGTGGTTTGCAGAAGAGAGAAGGAGAGGTCTCACTGTCACACGTCACGTACTAGGGTATAGAAAGTGCAGCCGGAATTCTAATTTTCGTGGTGAGCCTCGAAATGCACTCAGGAAACGGTAGCCAACTGTTGGTTACCTCGTTACATCGAGAAACCCGGTAACCGCAGTTCGGTCAGAGTAAATAGCAAATAAGCAAATTAAACAAAATAGTCACAGGAAAAAGCATGCCGTTTATGAATAAACACGTTGCCGTTGGTTATTAATAACGTCAAATCGTTTCTGCGCATGGATGTGCCACATGATGGAGTCTTTCAGAAGTAATTCCAAAAGATTCAAAGAAGTGACAACATCTGATTAACACGAAAAAAAAATACTTTGCCAACAGTGTTTGCAATCGGCGTACACAAACAAACAGAGAGAACCAAACATGTCAAGTACAGGTAGATTAAAAAATAACAGTATATCGTCCTCGTGTGACCTTCAGTTTCGCAAAATATCTCCTTGTCAGTGGAACGCGAGCAATGGTGGGAAAAGAAATTATGCCAAATGCGTAAAACAGATACTGTAACATACAGATGACATAAGTGTACGTGGGCGTATGCTGGCGTATGAAGTCAGTTTGAGAGGCCAAAGAACACTTTTGATTTTATTGTACATGTATTACACTCCTCAGTCATGCTTACAGGATTGGGAACAGTATCAAATGGTAACATGTAATCAGCATGTTTGCCTAGCTTTGTTTTTGGTTTTAGTCGTTTCGTATGTGTGTGAATGATCCTCCTTGTCATTCGACCCTTGCAAATCCTCCCCTCTCATCCTTGCACATCCCTCCCCTCTCCTCCCTCCGCCATTTCTCCTCCCCCTCCCCGCTTTGTACTCCAGCTGTGATAGGGAGCTGAGAGCTGAGCAGACGACATACGAAATCCACATAGGTTTGCTCCCCCCCCCCCCTCCAAACTTGCACACTTGTTTCTCGATCAGCGAGAACTTTAACTAGCTTAGCAGTACTTAGCGTGGATTTTGTCTTTGGGTTTCAGCTGTTGATACATTGGCGTTTGTGTCACCATGCGTTCTGTAGCATGTTTTTTAGTGGAACACTGTTTTCCATCATTGTGATTATTTACTCTTTTTGTTGCCATGACAAAGTGCATTGTTTCTTTTTTACGACATCATTTGTGTATAATATACTTTATATTGTATTGAAAAATCCTTTATCGGACGAGTGTAAGAGAAATGAAAAAATAATTGTATCACTTTGGATTATGTCAACTTTTTCTTTTCTTTTCTATGTGATGATGGAAATAAATAAACTATTGAATATTGAAATTGAATGTTGGCGATCCTATATGACATAAAACATCTAACACTCAAAAACCAAAATAGGAACAAAACAAAACAAAAACAGAAAGGCAAACCTTCCTTGTGTTAAACCTTCCTTGTGACTTAACGCCAGAGGAAACCTCTTGGACTTCTGCATCATCCCATGTACCAGATACCATAACCTCTGACAAGGTAAATCACAGATGAAACATCTGACCTCAAAAACCAAATGTGATGAAATCCATAAAAGCATTGTTACTCGAGTTCCAATTTAAAGTTACTGTTCAGTAACATAATCACGTTCCTGTCCTTGGTGTTTGCTTGCTTTACGTTCTAATTTGTTTTCTCTGCAATATATATATATATATATATATATATATATATATATATGCGTGTGTGTGTGTGTGTGTGTGTGTGTGTGTGTGTTATGTGCATGCACTGCGTTTTATCAATGACACACAAAGAAATATCATCACACTGTCAATCCAGATGAGAAATTGACTTTTCGTTATAAACTGGATTCCAAATCTCAATCTCAAAGTGCTATTCCAAACCAAACCTTCAAGTTGCCTGCTAGAGAGAACACAGTTCATTTTATAATGTGACCAGTGTCCCACAGTGTAATGTGACCAGTGTCCCACAGTGTGTCCCACAGTGTGTTTAATGTGGGTTCTCAGTGTCTCACCATAATACAGTGTAAGACGACAATGTGAACACAGTGTGTAATCAGAAGGTCTAGGGTTCGACACACTGCGTTCGACTCTGTGAACACACTGTTAACATACTTATGGGACACTGTGTGCTATCAACGAAATGAATGGTGAAATTTACACACAAAGTTTCACATGCGTTTTGACGGAAGGGTGATATCATTCGCAACCGCATTTATTATCATACAAGTTAGCTGAAAGAAGTATGTTATAAACTCACAGTTCTATTAGCTCGTGAACAAACATAATTTCTTACAATAATTTTCCCGATAATTTAGTAACGCCCTTCCGCTCTTTCTATATACGTCATTATTGCAAAGCTACTACAACATATTGACAAACTTCGCCATTTGATTCAAAGAGTAAATGTTTTCCCTTTTTCTTCGAGAAGAAGAAATTTAGAGAAGATTTGTGTACGTATTAACGACGGACTTAATGGCGTCATCAACTCATCTTATTTGCATAATATATCCCTGCCATTAGTAATCACAAAAATTGAACACTTCTTTGAATTATTTCGGTTCTGGTTTGGTCGAAAGTCCTACCAATCTGTTTGTTGGACTTAACTCTATTTATCAAAGCCAACCTAAATACAATATCGGCTTGCGCTTTAATCGATCTCTCCGTGAGAGGGCAAGGGGCAAGTTGAGTCACATCCCGAAGACTGTGTCGGCGTCTGCTCGCACGTTGGCCATGGCGTTGTGATGGTCTTTTTACACGGAACAAAGAGGACTCTCATTTGGGACAAATTTCCAGTCACTGCCACAGAATCGTGAGGACTTCAATACACCTATACCAGATACAGATAACCTGCTAGAAGCTGCACGCGTTTTACAGAAAGCATTTCTTCTTTTTCCAGTGTATGCACCACTAAAGAGGGGAATTCGTGTTGCTAGACGTGACTGTGCATACATAGTTATATGAATGATTTTTATGTGTAATGCAGCTAACACACACACACACACACACACACACACACACCCGGTCTTCTCTGGTTCACTAAGACCTTCGAATTTGAAATTTTCGTGGACTGAAGAAGAAATAGTGGCCCGAAACCAAAGGAAACATAAAATATCATTTTGAATTCTATCTGACTGTCCGATCGGGCTACCAAAAGATAACCGCTTTGGAAACTAATGGTGGTCCGACATCAATTCTAAGTGGCCCTGTAGGACCCTACATACATTATCTTTGTTTATTTTTCCCATTTTTCTTATATCTACACACCTTCAGTACCGCGAACTTGTGGGAGATCCAATCTTGATAGACTGGGGCTTAGATCTCACCGGCCCCTGCTCAAGACACGAAATCCCGCCGGAAACCATATGCCAGGTTCGGCAGTCGAGAAGATCTATCAAACGGTCGAAATTCTTACATTTTCATTTTTTCATTCTCTCTCCGCCCGTCTGCCTGCGTCGATAAAAACAAAATCACACTTTCTAAAAGTGAACAGGAATTCGCGAATAACAAATTATTTTTGGTGAGAAATCGTCGTGTGGGTGTAACAGCAGATCTGGTGATGGAAACAGGCCTAGTCTTCTGCCAACAGACCCTAGCCAGTGCTATCTGCTTGTTCGTATATAAGTCGACAATGCCATGGTGTGTTCTATATGAAATGGTGGCGCCAGTAAATACAACATACTTGTAGCTGCATCACTGCACGTAAGCTACTTTACCACTAACCAGCGCGCCACAGTGTCCAGGCGGCGACGGCTATCTGCCGTGGACGACGAGTAAGCTGAAACATCCGTCCATGATTGTGTGTTCTGCGGAAACAGGGTTGAGCCGCGCCCGATTTACTTCAGTGACAAACTGCCATTTCATGACTGGATGATATCGGACGTTTGAACATTGATTAACGCAGAAAATGGTTTGGACACGGACACAAACACACACACACACACACACACACACACACACGCACACACACACACACAACTCATACACACAAATATACCTATCTACCTATACCTACCTAACGACCTTACTACACAGTTTTACTACATTATGCACATGTACATAGTACATTTCGTATATACATAATGTATTAGTACACATAATCTAAGTACGCATAGCTCAGTACACACACACACACACGTAGGGTCCTATAATTATAATATACCTACACAGGGCCTGCATACATACTTAGGTTATACAAAAATACCTGTATTATGATGATGATGATGATGATGATGATGATGACAATCATCATCATCATCATCATCATCATCATCATCATAATCACAATCATACATACATGCATAAATTGCGTGTAATCATGATGGGGAATTTGGAGCGGGATCCCTACGATTTTCTGTTACATCTACATGAAAGGACGACCCGTTATGATAAAGCATTTCACTGCTTGTGACCAGCACTTGAAATAATAGTACACGACGCTTCATACCAATATTCCGAAGACCAAGACCGAAACGGATAGCCCCATCTAGCGGCAGGGAGACAGTACGACGAAAAAGTTCACATGCGGTGCTTGATGGAATCGGCTCGTAATCAGGCTTGCAGAAGGACTATAATATTCCCTGCGGGAATACAAAACGGAAGCTAGTGTGTGGCATTTCAGCGGCACGCTGTTCATTTCTCTATAAGCTAAACGTTGAAAGAGCTTCTGGTTTGTTACAAAAGCAAGCAATTTCACTCTTAATATTGAACTACCTCACTAAGAATGAAGGATTTCACACGAAAAATAAAATCGATAATTTCGAAAAGTTCATCCGCACCCCACAAACAACCCAACATTGTTCCCCCTGCCTTCTGAAACAGGTAAGCGGAGTGGTCTTTCAATAAAGGGACTGCTAGAAAAAAATAAAATATACTTTTACGTTGAATTCTCTTTACATTTTCTTTATATCGTAGCTATACTGTGACATCACGAATTACTGAAGTATTCTTATCCACCGACGACGGTACATGGATCTAACAAAAAGTATATAAGAATTCATAACTTTTGTACGACTTATCGGTTACCCGGTTTTCTCAAACTTCACTGATGTGCATATCCATATTTCTGCATTCACTTAATCCACTTATCTTTGGGATACATGCCCCTGTGAGAGAGGACAGCTACCTTTAATTGGGCTAGTGAGGTCGAAGTCTGGAAGAACCTGTTGATATAATATTTGGAGATCATCTTTGAGGAACCGAAATTCCCTGGTTTGGTGGCGACGATGGAGTCTGCCTCAATCGTGACAAACATTATTAAGTCTTGTTATACGTAGATCAAACTGACACTAACATGGAGGTACAATTATCTTTCTCCGTAACAAACTGCCTGCTTACTTTCTCATATTATATAATAAGATTATCAGTAACATTCGGAGATCTTGTCTGTACTCTGGATCCCCATTATTGAAGATGGTGTATCTTATCCTTTTGTTTTGTTTTGTTTTTCAATTTATAAGGGTTGTTAATTTATAGGCCTACATGGTTCATTGATCGTAAATATCTATGAAGTCACAAGTTTCTTCTTCTCTTGGTTCACTAATCTCAAACGACTTCCCTGCCTATTGCGGGGGGGGGGGGGGAAATGGCGCCAAAAATAATACCAGATCTCTGGCGTGGTATGTTCTTTTGCTTTAGCATTGCTCTAATGCTTCTTCGCTAAATCCCCTATAGTAAAGAGCGTTTCCTCGGAAACATGTGTCCCAATTTTTGCGCGAACATTTAGCGCCGATCCTCAGAACGGTCTTCTGGCTGCAACGCAATCTTTTAAAAACATCTCCGAGCTCATCGATAACGACTTTAAGCAAATTTTGCTTGTAATATCTCGGCAAAAGGTATGTGTGGTTCACTTTTAATGTGCGCCATCACTGAAATAAAAATCCTTGACAATGTTAAGAAAAGTTCTTTGAAAACATTCATCCTGCATGTATTTGAAGCAGTTTGTGCCTTGTTCACTCTGTTGAAGTTTTGACAATTCTCACATCTTGTAACTCTTATATCATTATCATCAACACATGAATGTCTTATAACTACGGCTTTAGTCGGGCAGAAGCGGTGTTAACAGTAAAATATATCATACGAATTTCTTATTCAACGTTTCTTTACTTAACTACCAAAAAAAAAAATACTGCACTGATTTCTTGTTCGAGGACATGACGAATTCCTCGAAAGTCATCAGCCATAAACATGAACCATTCAGCCTGAAGCACAGAAAGTGCGTTGTTGTTTTTTTAATAGAAAACAAAAGGAACTCCTCGCTAGAGAATGAAGCATGTCATCAGTCCTGCTTTCCTGGCATAGCTAAATGGAACGCTAATTGGTCATCACATTCGTGGCAAAACAAAAATAATAGAGCGCCGCTATTCGCCGAAAAACAACAAAAAGTCAGCAATCAAAATTCGCCGGCTTGCGCGTCCCACGTGTAAGCCATCCATGACCGCGTCTACTAGTCAAGCTGGTCCTGATTGAGATTTACCGAACGGGCAAAGGATAGGGTGAAGAATGGCGGTGAAGGGGGGGGGGGGGGGGGCGGTTGACGAAGATGAGTTGAGTAGTGGAACACGCTGTCTATTTACATTGGAAATAAATACAGAGACCCGAGAACAAGAAACTGCTTGAGGAAAGTATATAGCGTTGGTGATTGAAATAATGAAATGATATACAGCTCGCAGAACACGAGGCGTCTTCCGTGCAAAAGACTTCCCTCCTCTTCGTCCTACGCTATCACACGGACCGGTGTGCTATTTACTATTGTCAGAGGGAGGTGTGGGGCTCTACCTTACCCTCCCTGCTATTATGGAGCTCAATGGGTGAATCATACCGACCAGTGGACTGTCGTCATTTCATTTATGTGCATTGTTGTCAGATATTTTCCAAAAGACCACGGTAGCCAAGAGAGTACTGAAAAACTTTACGAAGGATGTGCAAATGATCGAATAAGATCTCTGTTTTTGTACATCATCAACGCATCTCCATAACTATAATCAGGGAGGTGGAAACTTTCTACCCCCCTGCTATAATCGTACATGGTTAATGAGAGCTTTGAAGGTATTATCTCAGGTCAACGAAATACATACAAAAATATTCTCTTCCTACCCTCAACTTGCGGTACATAGGGGGCCTTTATAATGAATCTTATACTCATATATATACTTATATATTTTTATATCAATTGATCGCATGAGTGTTATTGGTGCGGCCCACTGTTGGACCACGAAGCTCTTTCAGGTGGGTTGCGATGTCAGCCAGAAACGAAATAAAAAGGTTCGCATTCGATTTAACTGGGTATCGGAAAAAACTGCAAGAGCCAAAGTGGGCCTTGGGTTAAAAAAAAAAGATTAAAAAGCGTGGTCTTACACGAATTGACCTCCTCAACACAGATTACGGACGGACAGACGAAGTAGATATTTGCAAACATTTCCCCCTCCCTTCCTCTCCCATCCCTCCCCTTCCCTCCCCCCCCCCCGCCCCACCCCCTTCTCTAGGACCAGGCAGTCATAACATAACATTGACACCCCACCCTCGTAAGCTGCTTCTTCCCTCGACCTCTGCCTCCGAGAGCCGAATGTCTTGCCCCGTTGTGGTGCGTCGCCTCCGAGTATGAGTCGGCAGTGATGTATCGTCCCAGCTGGCTCTGCGGGCTGACTGAGGGGGGACGAGAAGTTTATTAGCACTCACCGACCGGCCAATATTTACGTCTTCATGGCTATCCCCCCATACCGCTCATTCATGTGCCAAAATCAAAATAAATCCGGCCACACACGAGAAATGAAGACGACAGAATATGGAAAGCTGGATCGGAACAGGGCAGTCGACCATAAGTGTGGGTTTTTTACGGATTCTTTGTATTTGGTTGCGCTGTGTCGCTTGAGAAGAAGAAATCAAAGAACCTAGAGACTAAAGAGCTGCCGTCGATCTAAGATTATACAAAATCAAGGGTACTTGGCACTCCTCTTCTGGGGTTTTCCAGTACAAATATATCACATGCAGAGCTATTTACCCCGAATACAGACCAGTACGTAACCACAGAAGTTGTAAGAATTTATGTTTTTGGAAAGGGGGATATTGACAAGCACGAATATGGAGAAAACCATCGGCTGCCCTTCATGTGACAGGCAATGCGTGGGCACGCGAATACTTCCTCCGAGCGAAATGGATACGATTTTTGACGCGTCTTCGTCTAGGACTTGGGAGAAGGCCATCGAAAATATAGACAGTGATGATAATCATAGGAAATATAATCATACTTCCTTTAAAGTGCTCACTGCATTCATTTTATAAACTTATAATGAAACTAATCCCGAAGAAATCTTTCTCAGGCATTCAGAAACCTCTACAAACAAGTTTCTCATCCAGATAGACGTGGGGACAATATTCACCCTTAAAAAAGGAAACAAATTAAAAGATGCAGAGCTATTTACCCCGAATACAGACCAGTACGTAACCACAGAAGTTGTAAGAATTTATGTTTTTGGAAAGGGGGATATTGACAAGCACGAATATGGAGAAAACCATCGGCTGCCCTTCATGTGACAGGCAATGCGTGGGCACGCGAATACTTCCTCCGAGCGAAATGGATACGATTTTTGACGCGTCTTCGTCTAGGACTTGGGAGAAGGCCATCGAAAATATAGACAGTGATGATAATCATAGGAAATATAATCATACTTCCTTTAAAGTGCTCACTGCATTCATTTTATAAACTTATAATGAAACTAATCCCGAAGAAATCTTTCTCAGGCATTCAGAAACCTCTACAAACAAGTTTCTCATCCAGATAGACGTGGGGACAATATTCACCCTTAAAAAAGGAAACAAATTAAAAGATGCAGAGCTATTTACCCCGAATACAGACCAGTACGTAACCACAGAAGTTGTAAGAATTTATGTTTTTGGAAAGGGGGATATTGACAAGCACGAATATGGAGAAAACCATCGGCTGCCCTTCATGTGACAGGCAATGCGTGGGCACGCGAATACTTCCTCCGAGCGAAATGGATACGATTTTTGACGCGTCTTCGTCTAGGACTTGGGAGAAGGCCATCGAAAATATAGACAGTGATGATAATCATAGGAAATATAATCATACTTCCTTTAAAGTGCTCACTGCATTCATTTTATAAACTTATAATGAAACTAATCCCGAAGAAATCTTTCTCAGGCATTCAGAAACCTCTACAAACAAGTTTCTCATCCAGATAGACGTGGGGACAATATTCACCCTTAAAAAAGGAAACAAATTAAAAGATGTGTAAAATTCAAATATGAAATGTATCAGCCTGCAGTGACATTTTTGCTTGATTCGTGCATGAGAAAAGTAGAATTAAGAGTGAGCCTGCAACCGTCACACTTTCATTTAGAAACACCCACACAGCTTTCTTACGGAATATTGTCTGAAATAGGAGCATGCAATATATGCTGCATGACCTGAGCGAAAATCACTTCTGATGAACTGACACAACAAAATTACAGTGCCATGGACAAGCATAATTATTGTAAATGGATTCCCATTAATAACCATTACACTTTTACTGAATTACTCACTTATATCATTGAATGTTCAATAGATTGTTTTGATGCATAATTACAGTATAATATTATGTGATTTGATCTTCGTTTGAATTGGTGTTTATATATAGGTTTAGTTATCTATACGGGAGGGTTTCGGGATTTATTGAAGCATAATCTCACAACTTTTGAAAAAAAAAAATATACATGACTAAATAATAGAAAGTAGTTCGATAAGGTAAGGAGAAAAAAAAGAGATCGTCAACTTCCCCCTCGCAATATGGGCATTTTTATGGGATATGGCGCCAGTATTTGAGTACGTCATCAGCGCCCTTTCTGATGCAATAACGGCCAAAGTTGATGCCATTTCATCTTCAGAAAGAGGAAAATATTACCCATGTACCATAATGTCATCTACGTGTAAATGACAAGTATGCCTATTAGATACAAATTAGTGATCATTATAATGTATATATATATATATATATATATATATATATATATATATATAAGATGAAGTCATTGCCTCAATCAATTCCGTGTGAAAATGCACTTACTATAATCCCCGTTTCTTTTTTTCTTGCGCATTTCTTTCGTGATGGGAAATATTATCATTAAAACACATCGATCGAAGTCTCTGCCATGAATATTTCGTTTGCAAGACGGTAACATTTGCATGAAAGGAGTATTTTAACCATGTTAACGGTATCATTTCATTAAGTAAAAAAAAAGAAGAATATCATGTGTAAGAATGTTGTCAATTACAAGAGCCTGTGCTGCACAAATATCACAATCCAATTATTTGCACGAAGAAATGCCGAATTTTGCGTGAAATTTTGTATACAGATTATGACATTTCTGTAGCGTCGTGTGTTAGATAGAAAGCAAAACACAACATCGACTTCAGCGGACAGTTATATTGGCGTGGAAGTTTCTATTTTATCATTTCCTTGCGGTTTAAGATCATCTCGAATGCCGTCGAGAAAGGGGGTTGGAAACCAATCAAGGTCTAATCATCATCATTAGGTCACTTTTTTATGGACTATGGATGTGATATGAATGGTATCAAATTTATCTCTTTCTAGTATAATGATATTCGCAGGGATAATACACTGCGTTATAGAGTTTCCCCCACAACAATATACATGACTGTTGAATTTGATCGACTCTGAGCCACATTATAATTTTAACCCAGTGAACTAATCACTCCAGTCATGCAATCCACCAGCTTAGGAAATTATTGCCTATTCTGTAATCATCAAGAAACTGATGTCTTCTTCTTGTTCATTTTTTTTTTCATTAGGTAACTTACACATCTCACTGCGAGATGCTCCGTTGTTATTCAGAAGGATATTAGCAACAGTGTCTAAACTTGTTACTACAGATAATTTGAAAGAGACATTGCTTTACAATACTAAAACAGAGAGAAACGCTTGGCCAAAAGCTTCGGCAATTGCAAAACAGTGACGTGGTAGATATGACTAGATATAATAATTTAGGACCCTGAAACTGAACGTCTACCGACAATCAGTAATAAGTTCACGAGAGATTATCACATTAATGTGCATTTCTGCAGGGTTGTCAAACAGGAATAAACCGTTTCCTGTGAGCTCTCCTATCATACGTCTTGGCGGAGACGTAAGATCGAGACGTTCAAAAAAACAAACAAACTACAAAGCCACTCACTTTCAAGTTCATAAAGATCAATAAAGATGAAATCACATCATACAAAGAAACAGAATTCCACATATTCTCATCTTCTTAGCTATGTCATCATTATTTTATGAAAGAGCACTTGATTCCCTTCAGAAGGCAGGGAGCACAATATCCACTGCATCATACATTATCTTATGTCATGCCAGTAAAAAATCAAAGGAAAGTCAGCTAAAAGTGTACTCTTCGTCAAAATAAAAAAAAAGATGTGGATTTCATTTTATATTTTCTTTACATCGTTCCACACTTGGGACATTACGAATTATTATAGTCTTCTTACCTAGCAATGACTTCACATGGAATTGACCAAAACTTAAAAATTGTATAACTTTTGAACAGAATGTCGAATCTTCCTCAAACTTCACTGTGCTCTACTACATTAGCATTCATTAAACGTACACTTTGCTGGGGCAATTGCTCTTTAAGTTTACTGAGTTTATAGATCACTGAATATTAATTTCAGAAAATCACGTCCAGTACACGGTTTCATGAAGCGTTAATTCCATTACGATCCATGGCCAGAATTTCAGTCGTTCATGCACTTGTAGGCCTACAACATAGCGTAATAATGAGAGCATGTTTTGTGACAATGCCCTGGAATCATAATCTGCATGGCTAGAAGATTGATTAACCCCTTTACGACCAGTCCCTTCAAAAACAGCGATGACATATATTATAATGTAGGGCCTATAGAGTACGTTTGACAGCAACACAAGGGAGTTAAAGAGCTACTAACAAGTCCGTGATATTGGAACATAAATGCTCATACACACAATCTTGTCCTTCGAAGGTTTACGTCATTATAAAGTCTCCACCATCCAGTGCGTGTGGCTGTGATGAATTGTCCATTCTCTTATAGTGCTGTGAGGATTTTGCTTGATGCACTATTGTTGTCCTATATACTGAACAGTCAAGTGTTACGCGTATACACATAATGATTCTGGATTTGTGTGCGGGTGTGTGTATGTTCCTATGATTATAATGACCATGACTATTTTAAAATCGAACGCTATGTATAAATTTATCATGAAGATAAAGACAGAAATCGATCGTCATTGTGCTTCAAAATGTTCGCTATTAATAGGGTATATACTGCTGATAATGGTTACAGTAATCTGCAAATGACAATATACAGGTTTTTATATACGGCGTCTGGATATCCAGTAAGATGTTATTTATCCATGATGAGTCATTTATCTATTTGATAAGTATCTATTATTGCTGCTCCCTACATTTTCAGTGTCTTTTTTTTTTGGTGATTGCAAAAAAAAAGTATTCATCAAAGAGTAGAAAGAAAACCACTTAAATTAAACTAAATATGCCATACATGAACTGTCTTTGATTAATGCCTCGATATGGTCTGATTCTATTTATTCGGGCGAAATTTGCAGTGTTCTGGTGCAGCTAGGCTGTGCTGTGTAGCAACGCTTGCTATCATGAGTGTCATGACCAAGAAAGAAAAAAAGGACTTCAGAGATATTTTTATAAAAAAAGAACAACCCTCGACCTTGAGTTTTGGTTTTGCGAGGCGGGAGGAAATTTTTGTAGGGATACCGTGCTTGATGCCAAACTCTGGCGGATGTACCCGGCTATAAAACATCACGATATTCGAAGGGTAAATGGTTTACGAAAACATTGCTAATGTACGGGCAAATGCGAGCATTTCATAGCAAAACACGTTCGAGTTTGCGTTCTCAAAGCGAAACAGAGGCATGAGTATTTCTTTGCTGTAATAAAACGACCCTAGGATACACACTAGGAAACCACGGAGCTACAACAGGCTAGCTCCACGAATAGACTCAGATTTGGGTTTCTTCCTTGTTTACCTGTGTGTCGAGATGTTGACTCGTATGATTGTTCGTGATCGTTGTTACTGTTATCGCTATCGATCAGTGTCATTCGGGTAACAGCGCAGCAGTTATTAAGGCAATCCAATCGTCACCATTACTCTAACCCTGTTACATGTACAGATGCTCAGAAAGTTATCACAAGACACACTCGGCCTTCTCTTTTTGCCATGATGTCTTCGAGGATATTGCTTCTTGCGAACATGAGTTGGCGCCAAGGGCACATACACCCTTGCATCGTTGTAGCATGGACCCTACGTCCATGGTTGTAGATTGCATGCAAAATGAAATTCGACAGCTATCTGTATACTATGCCTGCATGGCCCGCTGAGCTGCACACAGGCGAGGCTCCTTGCTTATGAACACCGCCGCACTATTATCACCATTGCGTTGTCACGACCTCTAGTCGTCATTATAATAGCAGCAATATAATGCAGCAATAATGCAGGACAAACATGAAACAAACTGTTTGCTGCTACTGGAAATATCCACCCCAGTGACTGTGATCATACCGCACTAAACACCTCATAGATTTGCCCCTTTCATAGCCGTGCAAAAGAAAACACAAATCAAACATATCAGGTATGATAGCATTGCACTTACTAATACTACTTATAAATTCATAAGAGACAGCTATTGAAAGGACAAGTTCTTTGCAAGCTGATCTGACGGATAAGGACCAGCATTGATGATTTCATTGCTCATAGTTGATTTTATAAATGTTAGCACTAAAACTGGCAACGGTTGATTGATGACGTTGCGGAGTGAATGATAATGACTGAGAGCGTGAGAAAACCAATAAAATTGGAATATTATCATGTTGGGTCAGGAACGTCAGAGGATATACGTTGGTCAAGCTTTATGTTTTCTCTGCCAACACATTCCCAGTGACCAGTACCTTATGACCCTCGAAGTGACATCAAAACAAACAAAAACAAACCAAAAACACTCAGAAATGGCGCCATTTCCATCTGCTTTTTGACCACAATGATGTCAGTCTTTCCTTTGATACCTAAATCCCTCTTAAAGTTTCAACCTGATATGGTTTTGAATAATCCGTGGTCCACTAAGGGGAACTATTATAATACTAAGATTGGTGGGATAAAGACAATGAAACCTTTCAGTGGATCAGAAAAGTGAGAAAACTCATAGAAACAGACGAGATTATAAGGCGCGCAATACTACAGTTGCCTCCCCAAGCATGCACGTGTCATGAAAATACTTTAGGATCAATGTTGTGACAGACTACACACACACACACACACACACACACACACCAAACAAGACAAATTCTGATGAACTTATAATATAGACAAAATCATATACTTTTGTACAATATACCATGTACCACATGCACTATACAAACCATATATAACATAAAAATTCTGACATCCAAGCCCTGAGGACTAGCACCTATATCATGAATTGCAACTTCATATTAAAAGTATCACTATGCTGCGAATTTTTGTCATACATCACGCTTCGGATAAAGGGTTGTACTGTATAAGGAGAGGGGAAAAAAGAAATTCAGTCTGGGGCTTATCGGGTGTGAAGAAGAAATTGGACACATTAATGTTAAGGAACGACTTAAACACCACAAACTAGGCATTTATCAATCAAAATATCTGCGATATGTAAAAGGAAAGGCAGGAATTTACACCACGGGTTTATCGAACATAAATTTGGAAGTGGCAATATAAAGTGATGTAAAATACTTTTAAGTCAGGGTTTATCGAGTATGAATGAGAAAACGTCAAATCACTGTAAGACTTTTCGGCGTGTCCGGTCGCTTATGATTTATGTGGAAGAAGGAAAAAATCAGCCAAGAAACTGGAAAATCGGCGATTGCAGTCAACAAATATGTATTTCACGAGAATAGTCAAAGCAGACTATAATGTCAATGGTGTGTAGTGCGTAGTGTTATAGTATTGGTAGTGGTGCATGGTGGTGATGGTGATGATGATGATGATGATGATGATGATGACGGCAACATACAAACAGAATTAGCCTTCCAGCCTTTGCCGTTGATGAGGCTCAGATTAATGACTTCCCGAAATTCCCGACCTGCGCCCGGCAGCGAAAATCGCAAAACCTGAAATCAGATAAACAAATCACCTGCCCCTGACAAAACCATAACACATGGATTTGCAGTTATGCTTGTCTAACATAGATGTGTCGAAAGCAGGAGCAGTCGAAGGAGAGACGGCCTGCAGTCTTCTTTGATATGGACTTCGTCCCTGCAGTCCGCGTGGAATGAGCAGCAGAGGGATGAGCTTACCTGGTACGGTGACTGATGGGCCGCGCTCGGGATCGCACCCGGGTAGTGATGGTGCAGCATCGAGGCGCTGGTCGGGCCGTAAAGAGAATGTTCCATCATAGCGACTGCTGGCTGGTATCCTCCCGACGACGGTGGGGGAAGTACTGGCAGGGTGACGGTGGAGAAAGTATAGGGCGACCTCGGGTTCCTCGCTCCTGTTCTGTCGTGAAGCTTAATTTGAGTTGATCGTCGACAAAATCCTTTGATTCTTAATAGTTAATATCATCTATGCGTTTCAAACCATTTCAGCTCAGATGTGACGAAAATTAGAAAAGTCACGATGTTGTCCATCCACGGCGTAGTAGTATAGAGTTCGTCTATCGTATCAGATGTCGCCCGAATAAATTCCGGTTTTCGTCTGCTCACTACGGAATAGCCCAGAGACAGCCCGGGTGTGGGTCCGCACTGCGGGGAGGGATTGGAACTACTACTCTCTGCAACTCAGCTGCCGCGTCTGATGTCTCCAGATGCGTAGACCGACCGCAAAGTATCACGTGCGTTTGGCGACAAATAGTGGCACACTGCGCAGAAAGTTGTGACCACGAGAGAGAAAGAGAAAGAGAGGGGGAGAGAGAAGGAAAGAGACACGCGATGGAACGACCAAGTGCTGCGGTTTACTGTGGGTTGAGTCCGATCCACACCGAGTGGTGCTAGCGAGCCAGCGAGTTCAAGTTGATGATACCTTTTCTTCTGCCTTCATGGTTTTCTTGCGTTCTTTCTGAAACAATCGCTGTTGTTGTCGTTGGATCTTACTGTTATCCTGGTCGAAACAGGCATCCACATACACGCGTTGACCCTGAAACGTAAAATGCAACACGAGAAGGTGTAAATAAATATACAGCGATTACACAAATGCAGGTATCACATCAAATAGATTCCACTTTGAATTTTAAGCCATCCAATATATTCATCTTTTATTGCAGCGTCGAGCAATATCGAAAGTCATACAAAGGTCAGATGGTTTCTTTCATTTAACAGGAGACTCTTTTTCTTTGCATCAATCTATACACAAAAAAAAGCATGCTCTGCACGAAATACTTCTGTTTTAATAGAAAAAGGGCAAATTGTGGAAAAATAGATCAAAGATTGACATTGATGAGCAAAGGTAATACAGTGTACCATCAAGACCTGGAAGAGGTCGTACAATCCTGACCTGCAATCTAATAACACTGTGTATGTAGGCCTATGTGTGTGATTAGTGTGCTTTTTTATACTAGCCTGTCAGTGACAGACACACAAAGGTTGTTACTGAACTGCCTTATACAGTAGTCAGCATGGTTGATGGCAACAGCATTGATAAAGGGATAAATGACGTCATCAAACCTGTATTTTTTAGCCCTTGTTCTGAAAACCACTGCTCGAGTCCACGACACATACACTCTTGACTTTGTAGCAAATGACAGTGATAATAATGATAGTAATGATGATAATTCGCATAACAGTTTATTTACGAAAATGTCTGTCATTTTATTATCTGAGCTCTTAGAACCCAAGATTTTAGTGCTTTCGTGCCGACATGGTATTCTGTCTATTTTCGCCTTTTCCTCCTCTCGTTCTCACCTTGATTCCAATGGGTAGATTATGTAAAAAGTAACGACTTTTATTCCTAATGCATGAAGTTAGGTTCGTTCGTTGTATTTTGACAGAGGAAGTTAGTTTGGATTCGTTGAAAGTGTTAGTTTTGATACCGTCATAAATATGTTGACTCTAAAACATTTTCTTTTAAATGACGTATAGGATGTGTTTAGCAACTTCCGCGTCAATGATTTAATACAAGTTTCTCGTTGACTTTCGTCATGAAAAATTCTCGTGTTATTATTTTTCGATTGTTCGATGCCATAGAGGGCGCTAATCATTCTCAACCGTGCAAGTCCCACACTGTCCCAGGCTGTACAGAATACTTTAGCACAGTGTGTGACGAGGGTTTCACCAAATGTGGTCTGAACAAGTAGTTATCACTATGAAACTTTTATTCATTCGAATTTATACTATCAAAAGCGAAACTAACTTTAGGAGATACATATGGGAGAAAGAAAATGCAAAGTTTTTTTTTTGTGTGTGCGTGTGTGTGTGTATTACCATGTGTTTTTTTCCTCCACCTGTTCAATATGGCATTAAAAAATCACATTGAACAAACAAACAAAAACAAAAACAAAACGTTCGTGGGTTAAAGGAAACGACGTGGTCTAGGTTGACCTTGATTCAACCAAGGGAATGGAACTCAATTATTAATGTTCACGCTAATCTAAACAATGGTTCCGGAAGCACTTTTTCTAGAAGAAATTATGTGTGTCAGAGGAGAAATAGAAAGAAAAAGGGGGGGGGGGTGGGGTGGGAAAGGGAGCGAGAGAGAGAGAGAGAGAGAGAGAGAGAGAGGGTGAGAGAGGGAATCTCACCAAAGATAGATTTGTTGGTATTTTTTGTAAACATGTGTAAAGATCAACCTTCATTAGTTTCCTGGAAGACAAACCACATCAAATCTTAAATTTCCTGAAAGTGCAGCGATTGCTTCATAATATTGTCAAATATTGTATTAGAATGTGGATTTTTTTTCTGTAATCAATACCAAATGTACATAAACTATAAACCATTGTCGCCACAGTGTTCTTTACACTCTTCGTTAACCCGCAATGCAAAGAATCTAGAATGTGTCTACGAAAAACAAAACAAAACAAAACAAACACCCGAACAGCTGGTATCAGAATTCCTCGTTTACATTATTGATATGATACTAATAATTTGAATAAGGAAGAATTGATAATATTCATATTTCACAATCATGTAAACAGTGTATGAGATAATGATACCATTTTAAAATTCTCAAGTTCCATTCTGAGAATGAATGAAAACTGGAAAAAAAAATCATCACTTCAGAAATTATCTTAATACAATGACTTAGTGATAATAATCATATACAAATATACCAGGCCTCAGAGGTTCTGGAAGCAACTATATTAAATGGGCTAGTCAAATACCGGTTATAGTGATTGGCTAAACATAGTCACGTAATGGAGGCACATTTTGTTATGTTCGCCCATGGGCAGAACATTTTTTTAATGTTCTCCCTTGGGAAAACATTTTCACGTAACAAATGACAAACGATACCAAACGATTGAACGATCATATTTTTACGCAATTGACAGGATACATTTGCCGTGAAAAAGCAGATGACCGTTTCTTGTAATACGTACGAAAGTGTGATTTGACTTACCCGTATAATATAACAGATGATGACTTTTGTTATCGGGAACATGTACCAAACGTTCCACTATCAGGGTTTGAAATGTTATTTCGGGAGGCTTTAAGTCCCTCGACTTCGTCTCGGGACTTATAACCTCCCTCAATAACATTTCAAATCAAATCCTCAATAACATTTCAAAAAGTCGGGACTTATAACCTCGGGACTTATAAGTCTCGGGACTTATAACCTCCCTCAATAACATTTCAAATCAAATCCTCAATAACATTTCAAAAACATTCGGTATGTTCCCTCCCCCGCCAGTCATCATCTATATAATGTGCATGAGGTGACTTCAATAGTGCTATACCTCGACCTCAAACATTCTATCATTCATAAAGATTGTTGATGGAAATTCAAATATATAACTTTAACAATATTCTTATCGTCTGAATTATGTATATGTAAGAATGTAAATTATTCATACGTGAAAGACAAAGAGCCGTTATAAGATTTCTTGATAAACCCCGTTAACGTAACCATTTGCACACACACACGCACACACACACACACGCATATATATATATATATATATATATATATATATATATATATATATATATGTATATATTCTCCTATTCTCTCTCTCTCTCTCTCTCTCTCTCTATGTTTATTTGATTTGATTTTGATTTTACTGTTCCACATCTCAAACACAAATAACATGATATAATCGATTGAACATAAGACTGGACATAGCGTCGTAATTAAAGAATACAAGAGAAGACAATTTAACAAACATGAAATGTGGGGGACCTACTAAAAAGCAGAGCTTGTAATATATAGGTCCCTATATAGATGAAAATGTTGGTCTTCTTAAACAACCTAGTAACGAAAACTATGAAAGGAAGGAAAGGGACGTAAAGGAAAAGAGAGAAATATATATATATATATATACATATATATATATATATATATATACTCTTAAAATCATGCATGTTTTTATTTGAACACAATCTGAGTTCACAGTGAATTACCGAATTCCAATGGTTGAGTGTATTTACGCAATTCCGAGCAAATCTGTTTTTGTGTTTGTGTTTGTGTGATGCTTGGCAGTCATTGTGTCCAAAGCCGGGTCTTATCAAACTTCAAAGCAAAAAGTACCCTTCAATTTTTTGCCTCCATTAAAATATACGATCTCTAGAGCTGATGATCTTATAAGCAGGTGCTAACAAACTAGTCACCCTATATAGTCCAACAGGCAAGGTTGAGAGAGGTTGTAAAAGATTCGATCAAATAAGGTTACCATGATTATTGGGGTTGGAGTGCGCCTAACTTCATGCGATCACCACCCCAACTCATTTCCCGCGAAAGGAAATTTCCCCCAAATTCCCAAAATTCTGTGAGTGCTGAAATATTAGTATGTAGAACATATGAAAATATGGAAAATTTGTGTGATAATCCATTAAAAAGTTATGAATGTTCAAACTTTGGTTAAATCCATGTCACATAACTGTTTGACAAAGAAGGCTACGCAATTCATGATGTCGCAGTTGTGGAACGATATGAGGAAAGCATAAGGAAGATTCCAAATATTTTAACTTTTCTAGCAAAAAGATGTTTGACTTACATCTTTCGAAGGCAAGGGGATTAATGTCACTCTTAACATATTTCAGTAAGTCAAAGAAATGTGTGTTTTTTTTTCATTCTATTTTTTAAATTCTCATGAGGCCTAATCTCGAAAACAAAGAGATTGAAAACATGGTCACAGATGACGACCTATATTTAATAACGAAAAGTTAGTAATAACAGTGTTCAATTATCAAACGTGCGCAATTGATTTGATCCCCTCAAATGTTGGATCAAAAAGTCTCATTCAAAGACTTACGGTAAGGATCTAAGTAAGAACGTAAATGAAAAAAAAATCAAAATTAATGATTCGTAGACTGAAAGTGATGGAAACAGAGTAAAAATAATCGCGTTCGATGAAACGTTAATTATAATTACATATAATTACATATAAATGTACACGCCTGTGTTCATATGTGTGTTCTATATAGAGAGTATTAGTACGAATTATAAGACAGCATGGTCTATTGCCATTAGCCTATACATTCTTGCCCAACTCATACCGAATACGAAAGAAATAAGATAGTTTAATCTAATAGTCTTTCATGATTTTTTTCCTGAAGATTAGCTCATTAGAATGATAATGATAATGTATAATAGCTATAATAACCATTATAACCTATTCGTTTCAAAGACTCGTTAACTCGCGCAATTTTTTAGAACATGATTCTATGTTTTGTTTAAAAAATGATAGTTCGTTAGTTTTAATAAACAGTCTTACTGTGATAATTCCTCGCGGGGTGACACATTTTTCTGGGAACCAACTCACCCTTCTCGAATAAGGGTTACTTGACTCACAACTTATGACGTCACTGATTTTCCAGTAGAGAACGATGACTACATCGCGATGCTATGCCTCTGAGATTAGAAGAAGAAGAAAAAAAACAGAAACAAAACAACAACAAAAGGGGCAGTGTTTTCTGCGTTGGTTCGCTCACCGGGTCGCGCGCTAAAAAATGATTTACAGCAAGAATTCTTTCGCGAACACAGAAGTGAAATGAAGATTGATGGCAGAGATGACGCATCTCTTGGTCACTGACAAGTTCATGGGAGCAACATCACGTTTGAAACAACTCCATCATACTCACACGACAGGTACTGTTATATATAAGGGACACTTTGCTCTGTTTAAACCCACAGAAAACAACAGCAACAACAACAGTATCGTTTCCCCACTGCATGTGAAGCAACGTAAAACGAAAGAAAGGCATCGGAACAACGCAATGCAGCAGCATAAGTAACAGCAGCAACATCAGCAGGTTTCTAAACAGAAAACATTTCTACGAAAGCCTCTTCTTCGCCTGACGTGTTTCAAGGGTAACATACCTTCCCTTGTTAACTGCGGCAATACAATGTACAATCGCCTAATCCTCACTTTTCCCAGTTCAATGTTATGTGTACTTGTGTACGCAATAACATTTCAGTCGAAACCAAGTGTGTTGTTGTTTTTTTTGTATAGGCGTGTCGTCACCCATACACACATTACCAACCTGACGGTTGTCGGTTTTTTTTTCTCTTTATTGTATTACCTTCGAATACTTTCTACCTTAAAATTGCAATATATATCACCATCAAAATCAGAAAATTTGATATGTTCATTGTAGTGAAACAAAGGAAACGATTTTCACTTCTCTAAATCGTCGGAGTATGACATTCCTTGAATAGGCGTGACTGTTCGAGTTGGGATAATGGTTTTCAAAGTACATCTACAAGACTCGAGTTGGATTAAAAAAATCAACTACCGTACTTAACCAATCTTTCTAGTGTTGCAAAAGCACAACTTTTATTGGGGTGTTACGGGGAGGAGTAGGACGGAATAAGAGAGAGGGGGAGATAGAGAGAACGAGAAAAACACAACAACAGAATAAACAAACAAACATTGGTCCGGGCTATTAGCCACCTTTTCGCATTCAGCGCAACTGTCATCTAATATGAATTTCACATTTGGAAGCTTAGGGGGGCTTAATTTAGTTTTAATTACTCCCTCGGGGAGTTCGCGGGAGTGAAACATCCATCAATGAGCCTACAAAATACCCAGAAGCCCTAGCGAAAGGGACGATAGCTCTTCGCTTTTCATTGTTTTAAGCCGGGTTGATGGACCGCCATTACGTGTCACGTGGCTCTTTACATCTGGGCTGACACTTCGTCCCATTGCTCATTAGGCTCGTTCGCTGCTAATGGCGTCCATAATAATTCTATCTGTTCTCCCTTAACAATCACTTGCATTACGCATAATAATGAGACTAGCAATGGGTTTACACATGGATATCACTTATTTAAGAGTCCTCTAGAGAAACGCCAACACTATATATCTGCTTCCTTCGTTGCAATATCTAGAAGAAGAGTACCAATTAAACATATCGACGACAATAATTTCAGACAATTATCACCTACAAATTGGCAATGCAATCATCTCGTTGTGATGGATAATGCATATTGACCGACCATTACTTTATCCTTCTGGTGGGGACATTATCTTGTGGTGTGCTGCTCATATCCTGACCTCCTTTTCTATCCAAGGCACGCTATTAAAGATACATTGCCAGCCGGTATAACGGTTTTTGTTAAAGTTTGATACAGAGAAAACAATATCCGAAATGAATATATGATTTCTCGACGACCAGTAGTGTCCAAGGCGGTGCATCTTTTCTTTGTAAAACTTTGTGAGAGTGAACATATGGTGCTCCGCGCAATAATTCTTATTTTTCTGTTTTCTTTTTCTTCACAGTATTATTGTTGTCAATATAATATCCTTGACGGTGTGTGCATAGGAGATAATACTTATATACAAATAAAGACTTCCGACCTCCAGAACTGAAAGAAAAGACGCAGAGAGCGTCAAGTATAGACCTGATGATATGGGAGTTACCGTAAATATAACAAATTCTTCTGCGGTGTCTGGTGGCCAATCATGTCTTAATCATTGTTAATCGCAATTATTTCTCGACGGTGTTAGCGTCTCAGGTTGTTTTTTTTTTCATATAAAGCAATTATGGTCAATGAGTTGTGTTGCCATTCATCGGCTCTATCGCCATGTCATGTACAATTCGTTAATACTTTACTGACTTTTTACTAATTTCTAATGACAAATGTGCTCGTGAAAGATGCACCCAAGTTGAGGTAGAATTATTGAATAGCCACCTGCGATCAGATTATTACCTGAATGAGGCAAAGTGATAAAGAATGGAACTTTCTCGGGTGAGGTTCCAGTTCTGTGTTCGGTTTTTGTAAGAACGCAACTCATTGACACGTATAATATTTTGCTAGTAATTGTTGTGTGATGTCATGGTACAGGTATATGACATGAAGGTTTGATATACATTTAGAAACAGATTTTAAAAATTGAAAAAAAAAATCCTTTTTCATGAAATAGTCTGTCTTAAGCACACTTAGTATAGAGCATGTCGAGGGTACACTGCAGAAAAGTCCGGTGTTTAAGATATGAAACACCGAGCTGGTGTTAAATTTCCGGTGCTCATTTATGGTGTTAGATTAACACCTCCGGGTTTCAAAAAAAAAAAGTTTTTCGAATAGTTTTTTAGTTACTGTTTTTCTTGTTGATTTTAAACTTCAACAAGACGATCAAGAATTTTCCGATAAAGTACTTGATTTAAAAAAAAAAAAAGGTTCGAACACATTTACACCACAGTAGCACCAGTTGGTATGGTCTCCTAGTGAAACTGGACGGATGTCATACCATTGACATTAACATCAGCAATATCAAATCAACACCATTCGGTGTCATTGTTGAATTAACACCAGCGCAGTGTCAAAACTATCACTAGCTACAGTGTCAAATTAACACCACGAAGTGCCAGGTGAACTCTTTTCAACACCATCACAACATACTTTCTACACCTGTGGGTGTGGTCCTCTATTGACATTTGATCGGTTTTAGATTTAGCACCCAGGGTGTTAAATCCAACACCGATGTTTTTGCAGTGTATTTTAGGGGAAATGCACATTTGAATGGATTTGTTGTTCCTTTTTTGATGGGAACTTTCTCACAAAATTTGCTGTGGTCAATTTGTTTGAGGTTGGGTTCCATTCTAGCCCCAAGACGCAGTCTTTTATTAAAAATCAGCAAATTCGATTTGTTATACGGTCGTATAAGACTGATCAAGATATTGTACCATCATTACGTTTTTGAAATACAGCGTCATGTTTCGTCGATAGGAAACTGGATATATGCACTTTTTAGTGCACTCTTCTTTTCATTGGAATGACATAGTTCGCACTGCTAAAAAAATCGAATAAGAAATAATAATGGTAAAACTAGAATGATGAAAGAATGGTGATAATAATTATTGATGATAACACAATAATATTAACAGTAGTAGCAATAATATCAAATAGATAGTTAAAATGACGATACTTATATTACTACTACACAATATGTATTGTATTACTACTAGTATCCGTAGTGGGAATGGCGCCTACTGATAAGCGCTTTTCAATATTTATACCGTAGAAACCTTGTTAAATTTGTCATTCAACTGTACGAGGTAAAACCAAATAAATTTCTGGGGGAAAAAATGGCTGCATTCTCTTCATACCCAGCAACCACGGAGTCCTACCTCGTGGATACCTACATATGGGACTTACGACCTACACCGGTGCCAATGTGTATTTATTTCACGTTAGTGAAAGATGTCGGAAAAGCGGTGACCCAAACCCTCGAGGATTAAAGCGCCGACGAACCGTGATACCCCTGTGGTTCTTTTGTTTCTTCTTGAGATATTTCATTCATCGTCGTTTCTCTAAGCCAGAAATTTCCAAATAAACGTTCGCGGGTCGCATGGCGAGAAATTTTAATTGCACTTGAAGAGCGAAGGGGACTATAAACAAGCAATCGCGTTTACGGGTTTCCCAGGGACCCTTGGGTGCGATGTAAGCGTTAAAGGGGGTTGCTATTTTAGGAAGAATTCATGGAGAACTTCTTTCCGTTCAAAAATCGTTCTACGCGTCCTCTTTATGCTAATAAAAAAAGATAGGGAAATTAAACTAATGATATGGATCTCATGACGAAGATTCTTGTAAGATTAGTATAGTAATCATCGTGTATTACTTACTAGTTACTTAGGGCACCAAAGCTAATATTTAGATCTGTCTGCTGGAATTAAAGGAGAAAGTTGTTTAGGTTAATGAAAGAAAAAAAAAAGATTAAAGAAGGAGAAACAAAGATTGACAAAATAAGACTTATAATAAATCCCTTCTATGTGTGTTCATTTAATCTCTTCCTCACAATCAGACAATCAAAAACGTCGCGCCAAACCCATGTTACATCTGTTTAGCTAGGAACAAAGAAATGTTTGTGCACAAAGAATGAATCACGTGTGGCTGGTTATTTATCAACGTCATTATTTACACATATTTATTGTTGTTGCTGTTGTTGTTCTCACTTCACGATGTCTTGATCCTCAATTTTCTTTTTGTTAGCAAGACAGGGGAAAAATATAAAAAGATCCCTAGGAGAAGGGTGAGGGAGATAAAGTCCGAAAATTTCTGGTTTTTGAAATATCATTTTATCATGAAGTAGGATCAGATATACGACGTGAGAATGGAGCAAGCTTCTAGACCCAGCCAATAAGTCTTGAGACAATGCACAATTGCTTGTGTCGATTCAAAGCCAGATCCGCTCAGAAACATAATAGCATGGATATCCGGATATCCGACGACTTGATCCGACGGCGGAGGTTCGGCGCCACCCAGCGCTAGCCTTGAACTTGTGGCGTCTAACCGCACTGGAAGCAGTAACAACTGGTCAGCGCAACGCTACAGATCAAAGCGTAGAACAGGGAGGTTTCCACCTTCCTGGACAGACGCAATGGCCTTCTTCTCTCCAGGGGGTTCGCATGATGCACTCATTAGCACCCATTGTTTGTACAACAACCGGTCTAAGGTCTATGCTGAGTGTAACAGCGGCAGCGGGTCAGTGCAGTGATAGTAGTGTGTGTTCTCCTTTCTTTATCTATCGATTCTGGAAATGGATCTTCACGTATAGACGGCGTGTCGATGACTTAAAACGTGCTGCACTGCGCATGTGATGTAGGTCAGCCGAGGACATCGCTAACTAGATACTAGAAAGGTGGAACATCTTTCCACCTCCCTGGACCAACTACCGATATCTCGCGTTCATTTGGTCCATTTCACTAGAGTAACTCAATGTATGCATGAATATTCATAAATTGATCACGCAGTAATATATGAAATTCGCTTGGCAGATGCCAGTTACGTTCAGACGGTGATCCTTAACTTCGAGGACAAGCTTACTTCGAGGATACCTATAAAACGAGGAATGTTCGCTTGCATTTTAATTTCGCGAATTTCGCGTGAGCCAAGATTCACGAAATCAAAATGCACGTGAAAGTTCTTGTCTACACTATACGCATTGAATGTTAGAGGCAACTTGCGAAAATTTCATGCCGCGAAAAAGCTGTCGGCTCCAATTGGCGAAAATTTCATGCCGCGAAAATATCATGTTTTACAGAGTAAGCTTGTAGTTAAGTATGGGGCTCCAAGTGTCGCATGGTCTCTTTCGTGACGAAATGGCCATTTCGATGAAATTGTGATTTCGTTGACAAAATTGTCGTTTCGTGACGAAATTGTTATTTCTTCAACGAAACTGTCATTTCGTCGATGTCGCTTGTTAACGGAAAAAAAAACAATGAGATACAGAGAACGAGACCATGCGACATTTGGCGCCCAGTACTTGACTACGAGCTTATCCTCGAATTTAGCTTATTTTTGAAGTTAAGGATCACCGTCTAAACGTAACTACTCTATCTACTCAACCGTTAAGTATGAAATCATCCCTTATGGAACAAACACAGTGTTACCACACTGTGTTCACATAGTGAACTATGTGTAAAATATGTGAATATACTGTGTTTACAGTGTTGTCACAGTGTGAGATTACAAACTATGTGGTTCACCACATACAACCCATATAGTCATACACAGTTACCACAGGTTACCACATAATAGTCACAGTGTGTTACATGCTGGAGTATGTGGGCATGGTGTGTTCATAGAGCTATCATCGTATGAATTTTCAGACTAGGCCTATGTGGTTAACCACATACTTATCATATGGTGACATGCAGTTACCACATAATAGCCACAGTGTGTCACATATTGCAGTCTATGGGAATAGTGCCTCCACAGAAATATCACAGTGTGAAACGATGGACTATGTGGTTTATCTCCCACTAGTCACATAGTAGTTTACAGTTATCACAGCTACCACATAATAGTCACAGTGTGCTAGATGTTTCAATCTGTGGGGAAGATATGTTCACATAGTGCACAGTGTGTATTAAAGACTATGTGACGTACACCACATGCTAATCTCATAGAAATCACAGTTACCGCAGCTTACCATATAATGACCACAGTGTGTCACAAACTGCAATGTGTGAAATTTGTGTTTCCACAGAGTCCCCACAGTGTGGAATTTTTGTCTATGAGGTTCTTCACCGAAAGTCACATAGTAATCACAGCTACTACAGCTTGCCACACAAAATCCACAATTATGTCACATATTGCAGTATGCGGGAATATTGTGTCCACCGAATTGTAACAGTGTGAAATTCTAGATTATTTGGTTTCTCACCTAAAAGTCACATAGTGGCTCGTCACCACAACTTACCACAAAATAACCACAGAACCTTTCACATGTTGCAGCATGTTTGGAATGTATAGTTTTGCAGATTTGTCACAGCAGACCGACCCAAAAGTGATTGGGGAGGGGGTACAATGTACGTTATAAAGTGTTTGGCTTGGAAAAACATTCATTCACAATTTACATGAGATACGGGATATATATGTGGTATTTTGGGACACATATCACAGGACAATTATATACCGCACTTCAGTACCACACAGGAGTACCATACAGCAAAACCACACAGTATCGCACAGCAGTACCACATAAAAGTACCACACGATAAAAGAAAATATCATAGGATATTTCTGTGGTAGTTTTTCACATATACCACAGGACTACCACAGGACAATACCAAACAGCAGTACCACACAGGAGTACCACACAGCAAAACCACACAGTATATCGCGCAGCAGTACCACATAGCAATACCACCAGGCAAAACCGCACAAAATACAATAGAAAGTAGGGCCTACTACAGAAAAATTTCACAGGATATTCTTGTGGGTTTTTTTCTTGACATGCTATACCATATCACAGAACAATACCACACAGCAGTACCACACAGTAGTACCAACTGGAATAAAAAGCACAGCAAAACGCATATATTCCAGAATCTCATTAATAGGTGAGTTATGCTGTGAATTATGACAATTAATTGAAGCAGTACTTAACCTGTCCTATTCTCCTACAATATTACCTATTAAGTGGGAATGCTGAGGTGCAGCATGTGATACTTCATGTGGTATTTCTGTGGTATTCCTGTAATGATACTGTGGTATTCCTGCGGTATTCCTGTGGTACAGATTTTTGCATAGCTCGTGAATATTCATAAAAAGCATCCTAAATTTTAGAAAATTCAAAAAATACTTCTAAATTCGAAGTATTTATGATGGGATTTCCTTTGAACTATTGTCTAATAATGTTATGTTATACCCAGTATCATACATTTTGTTATGAAAAGGTAATTTCATATTCAATAGCAGTGTTATCCAGTCAGTAACCGTGCCTTCATGCATTACAAATATTGACATCTGATGACTATGTAGTGACCACCACAATGTGGTGGACTATGTGGTGACTGCCACAGTGTTGTAGACTATGTGGTGAATACCATGGTGTGGTGGGTTATGTGGTGACTACCACAGTGTAATGGACTATGTGGTTATAACCCTGTGGCCACAGTGTGTGAGACTGTGGTTTGATTCACAGTGTATTTAATATGTGTTTTAGGCCATGTGGTAATGCTATGTTGCAAAGTGTGGTAACGCTGTGTTTCACACTGTGGTAAATACAAAGTGTTACCACACGTCCCAAAATCACATATTAAACACACGTCATGTGTTCGACAATGTGTTACACATTGTGTTCCACACTGTGTTTGACACTCTGTGCCACACTGTGTTGCACACAGTGTTACATAGTGTGGTAAAACTGTGTTCTTTCCATAAGGGATACCTTAATGGCCAACACATTATTCTGTCTATCGGACTGTGCATATGCTGCTCAATTCGGGAGCGCATATATAAACAATGGTGAAGAAGTGACGGTTTCATTCCCCCATTTTCTCCCCTCCCCACCCAACCACCAGCTCCCCCCCCCCCAAAAAAAAAAGGGGGGGGGGCAAACGCCACTTTTTCTTTGATTATTTGTGTGTGTGTGTGTGTGTGTGTGTGCGCGCGCGCGTGTGTGTGTGCGTGAGTAAATTACAGTGAATAAGGGTATATCCAGTGAGGTGTTCCCACCTCCCTGGTTTATATCTGAAGTGTCACCAAGTTGCGAGACCGCAGAAACAATATGAAGTACATCTTGTTGCTGACTGGATTTTGATAGAAGAAATCAAGTCCTCTGCAACACATTATTCGACCGTTATATTCTTCGGCAAGAATTAAATTTCGGAGGGAGTGTTTAGATGTTTCTATTGTCAAATCTGATTAGAGTTGTGGGGCCTTTCAAACAAGAAACAATGTCAAATTGTCAATCCATATCCTGCCTTCTCTATGAGAATGATAATAAGGTTTATCATCGAAGATGGTTGCTGGGGATCGGGAGTGGTTTAGTTAATGGGTAATATCCGCCATTCTCGTTATGATTAGAGAAAAGATTACCCGCCATTTTCAATATCACTATAGAAAAGAGCGATGTCTTTTTATTACACGATGCTAAATCCATGAAACAGACTTCGTATCATTAATGTAGACTAATGAGTTCTTGGATTAAGTGACACAGTCTTTCAAATCTGATTGTAAATTCACAAATTGATTTTTGCGCCTCATCCATTCAGAGGCAATTTTCTATCCAGATCGGAGTCTGTCCGTCATTTTTGAACGGAGCCTCCGATCTTCTCAAACTTTCACAAAATACGTCATTGATTTGTCTGCATTTACTGAATACAGACATAAATTATCTTTTATATCTTTTTCGGGGGGGGGGAGGGGAGAAACTTAAATAAACACATTCTTGCAGTTAAAGCAGTCGATGAGGAAATCCGTGTATCTGCCAGTTTAAGGGAGGGATCACCGATTTGCTTCTCCTCGGCTCCCATGAAAGTGAGACGGCCCCACTCCCTTAGCAACGCATCCTAACCGCCAAACGGTATATTCTTTTAGCAAACTTTCCGATGAGTCCAGATGAACGACGCCAAACGTCTTCGTCTGCTAACAGATGGTAGCGCCGAGCTAGCTGACATGTGTGCGCCGTGGCCCCGCTCGACTACGGCTCTTGTTGGCGCGCGGAAACTGCGTGAAGGTCTCTCTCTGCTCACTCCCGCCCTCACAGACGGACCACATCTGCCGTGTATCCTTGGGGATTAGTGACATTTTTAACACGCATCCATTCTCACCGTCTCGTAAGTCCAAAAGGACGCAACTCCACTCCAATGCTTCCCCCGGAAATTCCTCAACAACAGTTCATCTTGTAGTGGAAAGTCCACGGTGACGATCAAACGCGGAAATAGCACCATATGTCCGAAAGTCCCTTATCAATAATGTGAGAATACATTTGGAACACGACCCATCGTGCAAAAAAGCGACTGTGATGTGCATCGCGAGCGCTTTCTCACACTTGCAATCTTCTTGCAGGGATAAACTTCAGGATGCTGTAGTCTTCTCTTCTTCTTTTTTTTTCTCCTGCTTTTCTCTCCCCTCTTTCTCTTCCCCCCCCCCCTTCTATCGCTCTCTCTGTAGCTATGTGTTCCCGTATTCCTGTGGTCTTAGTTCTACAGTGATATGCTTTTAATGTTTCGCCGCTTGCCGTACTCAACTATGTACCACGAAATATCGCGAATTCTTTACATAATACACACCTTGACATTACAAAGGGGAGGGTGGCTTTCCATGATGTTTGTAAGTGGCACGGTCTTAAGTCGAGAATGTGGTTACGTTTATTGGTTCAGTCTACCGAGATGTAGGCATTTCATTTTCCCCTCTTTCTTTGCCATTCCTTCGATTGGAAGGAATATTACGTTTCCTTATCTTCAGACGAATCGTATAGATATCCCTCTGAGTTGGTATGGGGGGAGGTGTCTTTCACAAGAGTGCAGGCCATGACAGAGGCGATTTGACCAACATTATTGAGTGCTTTTTTAATCACGAAAAGTATAAGTATATTGGGGAATATATTAACGCCAAACAGCATAGCAAGCAGCCACAACCAGGCATACTTGAACAATGTAATAATATAAGAGCAATAACAACAATAACAAGAAGTTTTTGAGCGCTCATGCCGAGTTATCATTCATTAATGGTGTTTCAGAATATTTTTTTCGAATCTCTCAACAACAACCAAGGCAGGATAATATCCGGCTAGAATCATTTCAAAGTGATAGACAGTAGTTTAATGAGGACATGGATTTACCCTCTTCCGGATGTTACTTCCTATTGAACTTCCTTTCGAACAATATTTAGTACAGTCCGTGGCTAAAGGACTCTAAATCGATACAATTTTGAATGCTTCATGAAATTCAATGTGGTTCAATCGTAGAGAGAATTCTGATTTCATATTTGACATTTGATGTCATGGATAGTTATAAATTACATAATTATATTATTGATTGAAAGATCAATAATCACATTTACATTCTAGGATTGCTTTGATACGACTGCCTTAAGATATGGTCGAGGGATGACCCCCCCCCCCCCCACCCCAACCCCACCCCATCCCTTCACTCTGGAACAGGTATATCATCATTCATCGGAACGCGGCAGAGGTAACATGACACTTCGCAGTCTTGTCTTCGCACCTTTTAGGATCCATCTCAACCGCGTTTTCTCTTTCCTGTGTATTATCGCTCGGCCTTGCAGCTTAAGTTTGTGTATTATAACAAGTGATGGGGATATGAACGCGGGATTAGGCGGTTTATACATCAACCTCGATGACCCAGTAAAATGATTGTAGCAGAAAGAAGGAAGAAGTCACAGGTGCCAGCCGAGGTGAGAGAGAGGGTTGTGTGAAGGGGAAAGTGGGGAAGGAAGGAAGGAAGGAAGGAAGGAAAGAGGGGAGGAAGGAAAGAAGAGGTAAGAGACGGGGGGGGGGGGGGGGCACATTTTTTCACTGACCTTGTTATATGCAGTTGAAGCTGCAATGAAATTCAAGGCAAAATGGTTCCGGGTTAAAAATAGCATGTTGCATCTACAGTCCTGAACGCGTTTATAAGAGAGTGATATGCCACTTTCTCACTGCACGATTATTGCATGTTTTCCCAGCGTTATGTACAAGCAGAAATTTGACATGTAACTAACACCAATGGCCTTACATCTTTTGGATATTTGGATATTTCAAAACTGTCCAAACTCGCTATGGAGTTGTATGCAAGGTATGCAATGACACATAAAACGTACACACTCCTTTACTGGTGGAACTTTGCTTGGTATTACTTTTTTTCCATATCACATAAAGCATCTAATCATGACATAACTATTACACTTGGCCTAAAAATTGTTAACACAGACGACCTTTCCAGCCTTGTCACCAATTTGCGTCAGAGATGGTGAAAAGAATGAGAGAAAAATGATTGAGAATAACAGAGAAACGGTTGGCAATTATTTGACGTTATGGTGACCCTGAATCAACTTTTAATCAATGCTGGAAGAGCTTTCGTGCCAAATTTGCTTTGGCGTCGTGGAACAAGATACAAACATTCTTATTTTGGAAATACGAAGACGGGCCTAAGCTATCTATGTAAAGAGTTTGAGCAGCACAGTGTCTAATGAAAGATTTGGAAGATGAAAAGTAATTACTCATGTCTTTTCATAAAATCGTCGCTTTATGACACGCTCTTGTCCTTGTGACAAACCATTCACAGGTCAGAAATCTTTGCAGCGAGTTCACCCTTTCTGCTCTGTGGTGGCGCTGTGTACAAAATGAAACATTTCAGGACCTACACCTCACATAAATTACGCTGAGTCTTTAGTGCGTGGTTTGTGTAAATTAGTCTACGATTATATCGAGTGAAATGAACAGGTATGAACAGGTATACCTGCAATATCTGTGCTGAGTTGTTGGTTTTTTTTTGTTTTTTTTCCACAGAGTTGCAGCCGCAACAAGTCACAGCAGACGTCTATACCGCGCATATTATGTCGACGGCGTTCGAAAGCAATATTCACGTGAGAGTTAAAAAGAACCCTATGAAGGGAACTCAAAGGGTACCAGCAAAACACAGCAATACCAAATGTTTTTACAACAGCGTTACTGAGATCAAGGCACAATTATCCCAAAGTGTTTTTTTTTTTTTTTTTTTTTTGGGGGGGGGGGTTACATAACAGAAATAAATACGATCAGAAGCTCTCTTCCAGGACACAAATTTAATCTCTTTTTTCTTCGCACGGGAGAGAGAGAATGAGAAATAAAAGAAAATTCGCTCGAGAGAAGGAGAGAGCTCGCCATTTCATTTCAAGTTTTTGTTATCACTGTTCAGATCTAGGAACTGAGCAAGAATGTATCGTTTACAATTATGATGATGATGGAGTATTTAGTTATCTTCGTTGGAAGCACATGGATGACTGTGACTATAGTGACGATAATGAATGCTGATATCTAAATGGTTCATTGTTATTACGATGGTGATGTTGATGATTGTAATTATTATTGTGATAATAACTATTGTCTTTGTTGTCATTATTTTATCATATATATCATCATTATTGTTATTGTTGTTGTTACTATCGTAAGTATTATTTCTGTTATTGCTGTTATTGTTACTTTGGATTACTTTCATTATCATTATAGTAATAATGATAATGATGATAATAATGATAACAACTTCTACTAAATGAATGACTTAAGAGATTGAAATTTGCTCTTTGATAGGATCCTCCGGGCAGGATTTTGTCCTGGAGAGGCATAGAAATGCAGCTTTTCTATATTAGCTGTATTTAGTTGATTTTAGAAACATTTTTCCTTCCAATAGGTAAAAAGGGAAGAAAGCATGAGCATGCAGCATTGGTTTCAGGTAATTATTCCTAAATGTATGAACGTTGCGTTGATGTGCAGATGTCCTTTTCGATCAATTTTTTTCCCCTCGCGATTTGAGGGAACTATTTCTATCCTTTATCTCTCGATATTGATAGAGAGAGAGAGAGAAAGGGAGAGAGAGAAAAAACAACAACAGTTGCTTGAGCTCTGGGCATATTACTTCAACATCATGAAGACAACATCATATTAGTTTAGTGTGCACCAAAATAGGCTCTATATAATGTATAAATCATGTTCTAGCGAATACTCTGAAAACGAATAATAGCTCGGTCACAATTATGGTTCACATTTTAGTACAGTCCTTTTTTTATCATTATAGGCATTCTCCGCTTCCCTTATTTGGTATAATCAAATCACCTGGTCTTAACTTTTATCCGTTCTCCGTTTCTCTTTCACAAACACTGATTACTCGGGGCTTACAGCCAAACAAGCTTGCTTTCATGTAGGTCCCGTCATACTTCTCTTTGTACAACCCGAACCGACATTTCGACCAGTTCATTATAATTACTGTGTTATATATCATGTATGTATACTGTTTTTGGGGTTTTTTATAAATACTGTGTTATATATCATGTAAGTATATTGTTTTTTGGTTTTTTTTTTGTAATTATTGTGTTATATATCATGTATATATATTGTTTTTTTGTTTTGTGTATTATTGCAAAGGTACAAGAAATTGTTCTATCAATATTGATATATATGAGAAGTATGAAATAAAATAGAATTGAATGTGAAAGTTTGAAATTGAAATCTTGTCTTCTGACATATTTCATGGCTGTACTGTGTGATCATATATAAAAAAAATAACCCCCAAACCTTTAATCATTTATCCTACCAACACCGTTTCAACCAGGCCGGAACTGGTAACTGTTTTTCTCATTTGATTGTTCATTTTTTCCCTTCTCTCCCTTTTTCTCTATAAGTTTATATACATTTTTCTCTCTTTTTTCTCTCTTTCTGACTTCGATTGCGCAGTACTAGGATGGTGGGGCCAGGTGCTAGGTTGAGGTGCTAACAATCGGAGTGGCACAGCCGATGATTCTCCGTGACAGAGCGCCAGCGTTTCGCTGGAAAATATTCTTGGCGGCGTTGATGTGACGACAAACATGCCGGACGCAAAATAGACCCGCTTGGCAGGGTCGCGACGCCGCGTCGCGTTGGTAAAGGACCCCTCTCACAGTCTCAACTTGTACTGGACAAGACGAGAATCGTGTTAGCCAAAGTCATTGGAATGCACAAAAATCTCCATTCACTCCACCAATTCCCTACATTGTTACTTATATTTACCTTCTAACATTTTATTGGCGTCAAGATAATTACTGGTGGTAAGGGCCACTAAACAGTGAGGCGATAAACATGCGCAATGAGTAAACGAATAACTTTCATGTCTTTCCGAGCTCCATGCATGGTTGATCAACGACAAAGTTGTATATGCTACAAATTCCCTTAGGTAAATTTGCTAGCAGCATCTCGTCTAGTTGAGAAGCGACGAATTTGCTTCATACTTTCATAAACAACAACACCAACAGCAGCAAGACAATCTTCCGTAATACATTTACGCATATAGTGTATAGTATATGCAATCAATATCGTAATACCGTATACTATAGATGCAGGTACCCTGTCCGATTCAGATAATAGACTGGACTGACAATTTCAGCTACCATTGGAAGCGATACCACGTGTATTATTCTCATCTCTCGCGCAACCTGTTCTGTCGATATTTGTTGTCCGACACTATCACACGTCCATGTCTTCACTTTGGTAGATCAATTAATGATTTTGATCACCGTTTCCTTCTTTCACCTTTAATACACCACGAGGTGTTTGGGTGAGGTTAAACACATTATTGTCCCACATTTATCACAATTTGAGCGAATCTGTAAGATAGACTACAATGACGATAAAAATTGCTTTCTATGACTACATACGGCTACAACGGCTTTTCGTCTCGTCCTGTGGTACTGAAAGCGTTCAAAATCATGAACAACATGTAAATAGATACAAAACATGCCTAGTCAAAAAGATGATGACAGAAATTGGGGCAGAAAGATAAATGTCCTGGGGAAAGATGTAACAAAAATCATCTTCTTATCATTTAATTGGCATCTCGGCATTTTAATTTGTATCTTCCATTGGAGAAAATTAGATTAAGATTTACAAATATTATGAAATCTGTACAAAATAAACAAAGGAAAATATACAATAAAATTTCCGAATTGCGAGAGATGTTTTTGTCTCCCATAATGTAATGACAATTCATGAATAAGATGAAGATTTAGCTATTAAAATACTTTTGAAAGTTCATCAACAGAAACCAACTATCTTATGTGGTAGAAACTCGAAAGAAAGATTTTTGTTTTTCACTCTTCCTGAGTAGGCCTACATTCTTGCCTGTAGGCCTACGATACCGCTACACCGTTGATCATGAAGTTCGACAATTTGAAACGTGGTATTACATGGGTGGGCTGATTAACTCGCCCACTAATAAATAGTTCGTATACACCATCTCAACTAACATCGAAAGCAATGCTGATATACTATAGTGGATGATAGTCTATGGTTTTATCCACAGCGATAACTACCGCTCCGTTTACTCATCTCTACCCCCAATTCGCCGCCAGTTTCGTCAGATAGAGTAGGCACAGACTGGTACCTAGGATGGGATCTCCCGTGGATGTCATCTGTAGTATATGGGGTGTTTAAGCACGCAGGATGATTATATCTGTGCTTTTATTTACATCTTTCTTTCAAAAACCATACTATATTTTACACCACCCAACTGCTAGAAGACAATTATTTCGGTTACCGACACCATCTCCCTGTTCTTAACGTAGCCAGCTATACAGTCGTCACGACATTGTGTTTTTGTTTGGTTGTTGTTGTTGTTGATGTTGTTTGGGTTTTTTTCAGAAGAGGGATCGAGGCTTGATTTCTACTTTGCGGTTCACATGGCAGGCAGAAACGCCCCAGAAGGAGGAACGACCAAGGTCAAAGGTTATGCATTGTACAGGGGTTCCACACAACCAACCACGGTGGAATACATATATTTCCTGATCAGCGCCACAATAATGGCGGATTGTTCGGGAAGGAGAAATCAGGCTTTAAAGGGACTGTACAGTGCTGGTTGAGGTGAGGATTCAGGTTTATAACATTTTTTTTTTGTGAGATAATGACAAACCTATGAAATATGAAAGAGCATGTAATTTCAAGAAGGATTCAGCGATTATTTGATGAAAATTTACCTTGAAAATGCTGAGATATCAAAAAAAAGCGATCCTGTTATCGACAGGCCAAGACTTTTATTAGGATCTCTTTGTTTTACCTTGTTTTTAGATATCTCAATCATTTCAAAACCGATTTTCATCAAATAAACTTTTGATTCCCCTTAGAATTGTATGCTCTTTAACATTTCATAGAGTGGTTTCTAAATATCTTGCAAAACGTTACAAGCTGAATCCTCACCTCAACCAGTACTGTACGGTAGCGCGCAAAAAATAAATAAACAAGTAAATAAAATCGGAAGCTATTTTTCAGTATAGAATGCAACAAAAAGTGTTCATGACTAAACATTTAAAAAAACTCATCAGCTTTGAATGAAATCAGTAATGATCGCAGAGGAGTTATAGCATAATAAAAGACACAAAAATAGTTTCGATGAAAGAAAAAAAAAAACCCGAATTGTATAAGCTAAGCATCTGACTTCGTTCTTAAAATATGCAGGCATGCATCATTCCCGGAAAGACATGAAATTCAGTTATTACTGTTCGGGTCTATAAAGAATTGTTGTGGTTGTAAATGAATGGCATATGTTTTCGTCATTGTCAGTCGTCGTATATCTGCTTTTTATAGACCATGAATTGATGTGAAGTCCCGAAATATCAATAACAGTCCAAGTCATAATGTGAGAAAAGGTGATAACAAACAACCAGTATATAACCGGAAAATGACATGATACGCATACAAAAAGATATCACAGAAGTTTAAAAAAAAAAAAAAAAACTTGTTGGGAAGAAAAGGAAATAACCCTTATCTACAATAGGAGATGAAACATTAGACAACGGAATGGCAAATTTAACACAATCTTGTGGGGTATAGGCCAGGGTATATCATAAGTTAATGGACATCTTTACTGGCTCTTTTGCTATTGCATGATCACTACTTGGAAGTCGACTGTCATCTTCCTTCAAGGTTGATAGGGAAGAATCAGCCACCCTACGCAGCCACGCCTGGCGAATAACTTTCACTGGCTCACTCTTACGAGAAGATGACGACCCCCATTCATAAAAAAACAAAATAACAAAACAGCAACCTCGAGCCTAAATCCCATTGACGGGTATGTAAGCCTAGGTTTCCCCCCACCTTTGAACGATATTGCAAAGCTCAAACATCATAAGACACTCAAGCGCTGTATAATGCTATGAAGGGGAGCGTAAGAGTAATCACAGTACAGCTCCAGCCTGGTAGCTGTGAGCTACACAGCTGTAGGAGTCATACCAAATATCTATAGCCGCTTTTCTAGTTTCCTCTCTCCCTCTCTTTCACACACACACACACTCTCTCTCCCAACGCCCCTTATTCTACTTTCATATGATTATTTAACGATAAAATGTCTCGTAGTAGTGTGTGTATATGTGTGCAAAAAGACAACATCCCGCTTGACCGTTATACCAATTAAAACACTCCCATCAGCTACTGCCCAATTTCGTGAACCTCTTTTTATTGTTACTCCAATTCACTTTGTTATGACACAAGATGATTGATTCAGAATTCATAAAGTCATCAGTCTAACGGTACTGCAATGACAAAATGTCATCTATAAAGGGATGAATCAGATTTTAGCTCCTGCACTGGGCAAATTTTAGCTTACATTTCAGTTTTTTGTTGAAGTTAGTATTCGATTAAAATTTTATTCATACCAAAGAGGAAACTAGTTGCGTAATGGAACTTCATAGATCATTTTAGAAAATTTCCAGTGAAAGAAAAATGTAAAATTACATAAGCTTCGAAGCCTATAAAGAACCCTTTTCCTGGCTGCACGTTATCGTGGCTTTGTATCACATTTAAACAAACATTGGAGAAAATGGTGCTCCACAATCTATCCGTCTAGAATTTTAAGTAAAGATCAATATGAGGCACTTGTACGGGTTCTCACTACCGTTCGCATTCTGCTCCCTCGATTAATAGCATAAGAACATTGTTAAGATAATATATGATTTTAATCGTAATTTGTATTCACGTGAATAAATCAGTTAAATTCAGCATGTCTCCTCCATTTTCAACAATCTTAGTTTTCATTTTAATTCACTATTCAAAATGGTTACAGTATTCATTGTGAATTCACAGCATTTTTCTTGGTTATCGATTTTGTGTTACCATTATGTATGTAAATGTTTTCTGTTGTTGGAAATGAAGCAAAATGAAATGAAATGAATGAAATGAATATGTTGACCGTGATATGGTGAAACAGAACACTTCGTTTTATCCATTGCCATACTTTGATTTGCACTTTACGCCCCAAGGCCCAATGTTAGTATTCCTATATTCTTCGATTAATACAAGATATAATAAATGTTATACATTTCGCCTGCAACAGAGGCTACAGGAGAGGGCGAGACAAAAATTACAATTGAAAATGTGTTTTAAGCCATATGTTTGAATACATCGTACTGAGTTATCTATTCTCTTTCACTCTATATGTAACTATAGTCTATAGCTAATTTACATTCTGAAGGTTCTATATATATATATATATATATATATATATATATATATATATATATATATATAGGTACCATTTGCAGATCTACGCTTAGAGTGACGAAATGTAAACCCAATGAACAGAAAGCGCTGCAGAAATATCGGTACGAGTCTACCACTATTTAGTTGTCGACAACTCGCTCCCCGATGTTCTCTGTCTTACCCTTGTGATAGCAGGTCTTGAAAACCCTCGGCAAATGTCGAGCCTCTGACCTACGCTGATTCCTGGCGTCGCGCAGTTTCCCGGGGCCCTCTCCCCTATAACTGACTCTTGCTGCTATACAGCCGACTACCCGTCTATGAGAAATCGAGATGCCAGTCGTTTCGGGTACCAGCACCGCGCATAGCTCTCAGCTGTCTGTTATTCCAGTGAATAATGTTTTTGATGATAAGTGCAATTCATCTAATGGGTATGGAATGATAATTTATCACTTCAAGCGTACAGTCAACAGAAATATTTTCACAGGTGCAGTATTGAGATCGACAGGCATAATAATGAACATTTCATGGTCTTTCAAGGATAGTACACACATTTCGATTAAAAACACAACAACAACAACAACAACAACAACAACAACAACAACACACACACACATTTACAAACATAACTGCCAGCAATATATACCCCGGACAGGCTTTATATGAGCAACATTCCAACGTGGTATCATGAATATGATAACTATTGTTAGGTTTGTTCTTACTGAAAGATGGGATTCCTTATACATCAGTAAGTTTATATTAACTTAAAGATATAGATTCCTCGTTTGATAGGGAAATGGTTTATCGATTCTAGAGTTGGCGATACCCAAACACTGACTAACTTAAAGATGTACATCATGAACAGGAAGCTTTTGAATCCACTTAGAGGCGTTTGTATCATCACCAGTTAAAAGAAAACTCAGACACTTTGCTTACTGTTCAAACGCCTTGGCAAATACAAGTTTGAATTCAGTTTTGATCCAACTCGCCAAGTTGTTTTGTTTTTGTTTGTTTGTTTGTTTGTTTGTTTGTTTGTTTGTTTGTTTGTTTGTTTGTTTGTTTGTTTTGGTTGTTTTGTTTTGTTTTTTTTTTGGGGGGGGGGGGGGAGGGGGGATGAAAGAGGGCTGTCGGGAGACATATTATTTTAGAGAAGAAAAAGAGTATAGTACCAGGCACGTTGACCCAAGGTACATCCTTTCAGAACTTTGTAGAGGGGTTTCGTTGTTGTTGTTGTTCTCATGGTTTCTGTCATTACTATAATTATACCGTCACTGCTGCTGTGCCTGTTCTTACCTCACTACTCTTTTTTTCTAATTTCTACTTCTGCTTCTCGCTCATCTTCTTATTATTCTCTTTCTTGTTCTTCATTCTCCTCCTCCTCTTTTCTTCTTCTTCTTCCTGTTATTATCGTTATTATTATTATTATTGTTATTATTATTATTATCATTATTATTATTACTATCATTATTATCATTATTATTATTATTATCATCATTATCACCATTATCATCATTATTTATCAATAGCATTATTATCATTATCATTATTATTATTATTATTATTATTATTATTATTATTATTATTATTATTATTATTATTATTATTATCATCATCATCATTTCTACTACTTCTCTTTCTTCTTTCTAAAAATCAACCCTCTTAAGATGAAAAAAAAATGAGATCGGAGAGAAGGCTCTTCGTTAATCTTCCTGCGGATTTCATAGCCCTTATTGTAAAACGGGACGTATTTCTTGATGTAGGCCTGCAAACAGAATCGCAGAAGTTTGTGATTATTGTAATCCTAAATGAACATGTCGATGTTACTGATGTGAAACCGTTGATGAGTGGTTATGTTGGATACGTAAATGAATGAATTTTAATGGATGTTTTGCTGGAAATCAATTCACAAAGCTATACGAAGGGGAAACTAATGCGATGAATACTTATTAAATCAAGTTTAATACAGCGTAATTCAAAAGAGAAGAAAGTGTTGTGGACTTTTCCCCTCCCGTTCAGTAGAAACAATCGTAAGTAACTTATTTACCTATTTCTTCTCACCTCCCTGGTCAGACAAATTGTCACGGGTGACTTCAAATATGATTTATGAAAGGATGTGACTTGACCAAATTTGTTGTAAATTTTAAATTCTCATTCATTCATTCATTCATTCATTTATTCATTCATTCATTCATTCATTCATTCATATATTTTTCATTTCCAACAAAAACATGTAGATATATTACAGAAATTGAATACAAGTAGCCTACATAAATTTCATCATAATATTTCATCATAGAGAGGCCCTCACAGGAAAACTGGTCAATATCTTCCCAATGGATATGTTATTCAATATAATATGATATCTACACATTTATGCTTGAATAAAAAAAAAGATGATTATATAAATTCAGCAAAAGTGAGACTATTGCCCTGAAAGACCTTTTCCTGTTGATGTTTTCACGTAGAAATAAAGTACATGATAATCACGCCATGTTTCTATATACACATACTGAGAGGAATAAAAACACAACAACAATGTCGAGTATTTAGAAGAAAAAAAAAACCTTGCTCGTCTCAAGATCAAGGCTGTTGACGTTATCCCATTCAGAACTGTCACGATAGATTACTTGACAAGAATGAGAGAAAGGGGTCCGCGAAACAAAAGTAATCCAAGGGAATTGATAGCGTGCAAGATGACAGGGCGAGAGGGCACGGTTTATGAGTGAGGTGTGATGACGCGTGCTCATTAGCCCAGTGGAGGGGAACACGTCCTAACTAAACATTGTGACCCGAGGATAATTTCTTGCAATATGATTTGCGTGTGATTAACCCGCCAATCGGCCATGTCAACAATTACAAGTACGCAATGTCGATGCACTAGCTGGCTGGCCAGAGAGCGCAAGGCAAGGACGACCCCGGGAGCGCTAACACGCAACACCGTGGCGAGGGAACAGTTCGGCGAACTGACGCGAGATGTGTCCCGTCTTGTTCGTCAGTCGGTGTGTTTTTGCAAAGATACGTCCATTTTGTACGATCTGGTTTTGGTTTTGTCGCACACGACGCACAAAGAAGGTGCTGATGACAGCAATAAGATTTAAGTGAATGGTTATGATGATGATGATGATGATGATGATGATGATGATGATGATGATAATGATGATAACAGCAAAACTTTAATGGTACGTGGGTAAGCACAAAAGAAGTGTCGATATTTGATCATGTAAGCAAGCAATCAAATTCGACCACGCATTTTGTTTACGCTTCACAATATGACAACGTTACTTTTCAGGATAAGCAGAATGATATTGGCACTTCCAGGGCAAATTTTGGATTTTGGATTTGCCATAAACCTCCTTCGGTAACAAAGTAATGAAAGCTTCTTCAATCAGGAATACCCCTTCCAGTGATGATACTCTTTTTGATAGCATCGACATTTGGAAAAGAGCACTGCATAAACAACCCGCAATTCTCTGTCCCACCGTTTAAACGAAGAATAAAAAGGAAAGGAATGAGATAAGTCATGACTTAAGTTTGTGATCACGTGACAGAGATGAGAGAATGCTGTCAATGTTTGGCGAACTTTCGTCCAATCAGTGGTCAATATTATGAAAATCCATCGCTGACCTTTGAACCCTGACACTGTTGTTCCTTTCATATTCTTTTGTCGCTTCTGGCTATATGCTCTGAAATTCTCCAAAATTGATGTATTAGTCCTTAAAAAGTTGGGTATGAATTTCATAGCTTCACTCCCATCAGTCAATGCCAGGTAAACTTTCAAAGACACGGCGAATTGAAGTTGTAATAAAAGTGACAAAGTTAGAACATAACTCGAAATCTTGTCATACAGGGCAAATACTAGTAGCGTGTTTCCGTCTCGGCTGTTTTGATTCAGCCCCCCCCCCCCCTCTTTTTTTTTTTAGAACCCATTAGGCCCGTAGCATAAAATCTCTACTCCGCAGATGAGGAGCGTGATGTACTCGGACGTTGATGTGCACACGAGAAAATCATCAGCCCGTTGTGAAAGTCATTACAACTGTCAGCCGAGCTATTAAAACGTACCATTAACAAAGTGAGCCCGATGTTACGCCACCAATATTGAGAGTGAAACACGTGGAGAAAGGGATGAAACAGAAAAAAAAAATGAAAAGATTTAAAGACGGGGGGGGGGGGTAGACTTGTACCCAACATCGCAAATATTAGGAGCTTGTCGCAATCAAGCCGATCCACGCTTGTGACACTAAGAATTAATTCCTTAATAAGAAGAGTTGGACAGTAGAATGAAGAAGTAGAGCAACTTTGGAGTAGAACAAAGAGAGGGAGAGAAGAATCATAGAGAAATAAAGAGTGGCGATCTATATAAAGTATAAGGAGAGAAAGGAGGAAGGGGAGAGGGAGAGGGGAAACAACTACGACTAATCTGCTAAAAAGGGAAATCAGGTAAGAAACTTTGAAAGAGAATGGGGAAGCAAGTGAAGCTTGATAAAATAACGTTTGCCGCAATAAAGGAGTTAAAGGAGACACCTTATATGCGATGAGATAAAAAATTACAAAACTGATGTGGATGGTAAACTGATTATGAAAGAAGACAAACTGTACACAGACACATACATTCAAGCAACAAGGCAAGAAATCTAAAGATATCTATAGACGGATATCACGCACGTGCATTAGTGTTTTGCTCACACTTTGCATGTAAAGAGTTAAAAAGTAAGAAAACACAAAAATTAAGGGAATATAATAAAACTGTTGGCTCCAAACATATGAAAATAGGGAAAAGGGGATTAACGTTTTACACTAACAACCACCATGCAAAATATATGTACAGGTATATGATCTTCAAGAAAGAGAAAGACAGACAAAACAGACAGAGAATGTGTATGTGTGTGCGCGTGTGTGCGTGTGTGTGTGCGAGCCTGTATGTGTCTGAAATGCAAGAAGATAGATGACACTAGGCAGACAAAGAGAAGGGTAGAATTAATAAGTTTTTGAGAGACACACCTGATAGAGACACCAATTAGTGTGAATCATTTTTCTCGCTCTCAATTTCCCCCTTCTTATATTCTTTCTCAATCTTTCTCTCCCCCCCCCCTCTCTCTCTCTTCCTCTTTTTCCCTGTAAACAGTTTCAATTTACCCAAATTCGTGCATCCCTCTCTCACTTTTTTTTTCCCTCTCACCTTACTTTTCTTCTTCCCATCTTCTGTCGGGCTCTTAATTTTAAGAGCGAGAATAGTGACGGCAGCAGCTAGCGGAGCGTGGCAGCCGTTCGCTTCTCGCCCTTGTGCGCCGGGGCCCGACAACTCTCACGCGATGTGGCGCCCCCTGACCCGTGGCCAATGCCGTACCAGCCATGCGCACTTTTTTTTTTTTTCCCTCCTTATAAACACCGACGGTCCTCCCGTTTTTGTTTTTTATGTTTTCATTCTCTCCTGTCAATTATCGCTATTTATTCTCTCTTTAATCTCCAAATACACACATTGCGATTGTTTTCTTGATGCACAAAATGCAATTAATCGTTACGTGGCTGTGCATTTCTTTTCTTCTTTTTTTGTTTTTTACTTTTTTTCCTTTCAGTCCTGTTGAGTTCACACATTAGGAAAGTGCATATCTTTATATCTTCATCTACACTGAGGATGTTTTTTTCTGTTTTTCTCAAGAGAGATGCACTAATCGATAGGTAGACGAATGGATGAATAAGTTAAGTGTAAAAGAATTATATAATAAAACAATATATACATATGAATTTGATAGATGTAAATATATAAATGGAAAGATAGATAGTTGGATGGATAGACAGATAGATAGATAGATAGATGCATACATACGTACATACATACATACATACATACATACATACAAGCATACATACATGCATGCATGCATACGTACACATACATGCATACCTACCTACATACCTACATACATATATACATACATACATACATACATACATACATACATACTTACAGAGAGAGGCGGGACAGGCAAAGAGATAGAAAAGGAATACATAGAAACTCCTGGCCGTTTACATCAACACCTTTTATTCATTATAAAGGGCGAGTAAAAAAAAATGTACGAATCAGAAATGTAACTTACTTTGATAACATGTGCGTCTGTCTAGAAATGAAACTAGTGTTATGAATTAGCAAAGAAAATGTGATTCCATAGGGATGAAATCACGAAAAATGGGATCCCGATGGAATCTCATTTTCTTTTGCTCATTTTTCCACTAATGAATTGTATTCATTTCTGGTCAGTTTCCTTCTGTTTGCATTTTTTAAAATGAAACTAATAAGGTATTGATTCAGAATCTATAAGTTGGTATATAGGTTTGGAGAGTACCTTCATCATTACAGAATAAAATTCACGAATATAGCTTTGGTTCTCTAAAATGTTTCAAAGTTTGCCCCCTTAACAATTTATTTGCGAATATGATGATAGGTATCTCCTTAGCCCAATCCTTTTGAAGACTTGTATTCGCTTAGAATATTCCCAGTTTATGACGTGTGTCTGAATTGGTTGTCTTTACAGTGACATGGAAATATGATATACGAGTGTATGAAATTTAAAGGGACCATAATGAACAGGGGAAAACTTGGGCAGTATGGATCCATGTGATATAGATTAGGACGAGACTCATGTAGACTCTCTCTACAACTTCCTAGGCCACTTGAGTGGGAGGAAACCAAGGTAGGATCTTGATTCGATGAGCAGCCGCAGAGGAAAGACCCTACGTTGTAGACGAGAAGTAGTGGATAAAACAGGAGCGTGAAGATATACACGTGCATGATTTTGGGCGCCATGGTTAGGTGATTACTACAGACCGTTCAACCCTCTTCCAGCCCCCCCCCCCCCGCCACACACACACACCCGAACACACAAATCTCACAATCTATACCACCACTATACTTGCAACATTGAGTTTTTCGAAATCGTCGGTAATCGAGTTTCGACGTTGATGTATCTCATAGGTCATCGACAAAAGGAATAATAATTTTTCAAAGGAGACGGAAAGAAGAATTCGATGTCTTCCGAGAAGCGGCCAAATTCAGTACTCTCACTAGTTGCAAGGCAATAAGTGATAAGAGGTAATGTGTTCCTACGATTTGGTCCTTGCAACCTTGTGAGGTATTGAGGAAGTCGACAAGTGTTAAAACGCTTCATTTGCGAATGAATCTGAAGGTTGAAAAAAATGACAACTACCGACACGCAGAAGTTATTGAACAACATGTTCATGTCATTCATATTGCAGACATCCCCCTGTTGATTTTAATGCAGGGCGAGGTATCGTTATTATAAAGTCATTCGGTATTTTTTTTTGTCTTAAATCGACGTGAGATTCTCTCACCTTCTAATTGTCTCTGCTGTATGCGACTGCTATGCTAGCCTCGGCCCGTAAAATTGGTGTCTCTTACGTTGATTTATAGTGACAATAATCACGATTATTTTAACGGTTGGCATCGCCCCCTTAAATTCATGAATGTTACTTTTCATATTTGCTCAATGTATAGATTTTTTTTATAACCAAAGCAAGATTTATCCGATTTCCATCTCATTATGCGCGACATTCTTTATGCAATATTTGCTTCTTTTTGTCAGGATGGACCCTAATTTTGTTCTTCAAAATATCGAATGTATATAATAATCGACATTTTTCACAAAAAGTGCAGTGAAAGTTAAAACGCGGGTCTTGTAGAGCTCTGTACAGAGTAGACAGAAAAGGAAAATAAGCGAAGATGGTGAGAGAGATCCGAGGCCAAGAAAGAAAGACAGTGAGAGAAAGACAGAGTGAGTGAAAGAGGGAGGGGGGGGGGCACTGAGAGATGGGGAGAACGTGAACTTTAATCAAACAAGAAATTGACAGTGTCATTAATAACATGTCGGGAGGGGGCAAAATCTCCGCAGCGCCTAGTTTGTCACTGACAACCTCAACCCCGAGTGACATCACCTGCCGACGTAACAACCAACAATCTCCCCCTCGCATTTATTTGCCTTCGCCAAGGAGCTATGTAATTAGCTTACGGCCAATTTGTCTCCATTATTCATCTTGAGCTTAGGGGATATTTTCCCCATCTTTGCTCGTCTTCCATGGTTTTACTCTTTCTTTCTTTCTCTTTCCTCTCTCCCTCTCTTACGTTTTTTTCCCCGTCTGTTTCTTTTCAGGAATGTTAAGTCGCTTAAGATCTCCGACAGATCATCAGAGCGTCATGGGAAGAAATGAGGTGTGCCCACATGGCACGGAATCACTTAACGAGTAGAGGTCGGTATGGAGAGAGAGAGAGAGCTAGGAAAGGTTGGGGTGGGGTGTCGGGGTGGGGCGAGAGAGGAGGTTGAGGGGGAAACAAGAGAGCTGTAAGAGGGATGAAGACCAAGGATGTAGTTAGCAAAAGATGCAGTCTCTTCGTGGACAGGAGGATGCGCAGAAGATGGTGATGCAATTAGGCCATAACGCTAAACCCGATTCGATCGGTTGCCATAGAGTGAACTTGGACCTTACTCTACGGCAACAACAAGAAAAAACATCAATACAATGGAACATGATCCATCCCAAAATAAGCTACAAGAGTTTTTTGTCCCGATGACGTGTTGCAAAAACGTTGAAGACAAGCGACCGCGAGAAGAAGTGACATTTCGTTATAATAAGATACTATTTTCTATCTTCGCGAATATAGATACTAGTAATTTACCTACTGATTAAACATAGGAAGACAACTGAGTGTTTGTGTGTTTTTTTGGTTTTTTTTTGCAAATAGTATTACACCGCAAAAACGTTTCGTCTCAATTTTTTCGATAAAACCCAAGCATTCGTCACAGTGTCTACCCTAACATAAGTAATGTACTAATCGTTTCTAAAACTTTGAAACAAATCTGGAACACAACACACATTATTCAATTCTTCGGTAATTCAAAGTTCATGCGAACGAAACTTTCAAAAGTTAAAATAACGCAACCGACATTTAAAAGGGAGTTAAGAAATGGTCAAGTTCCTTAACATTAGCAGCATCTCTGAAATAAGGAATAATGATTTCAACGAAACGCCTCAAATTTTAATAGGACGCACAAGATTCTATATGTGAGATGGTGACACGCATTGTATCACCTGTGTGAATAGATACTTGAAGTTACCGCTTGAATGGTGCTCCCCTTAACACGATAATTTGTATCGATTAAATCCGAAATCAATTGCAAGCATCGATCGTGCCCAATCGATAATGAACCCCTCATTGGAGGGGGAGGGGCAGAGAGGGAGGGGTAGGGAGGGAGAGGGAGAGAGAAGGAGGGATCGAGAGAAGGGGGGTAGATAGAGAGGGAGAGGGAGGGAGAGAACGAGTGTGTGTGTGTGTGTGTGTGTGTGTGTGTGTGTGTCTGAACGTGTGTGTGATGCTCGCTTCAAAATGTCAACATCTAAGGGAGACGTACGGTTAACGGCGGCGCAGTGAAATGATAGAGAAGACGACAAGCAACAACTAAGGGAAATATCTCATCAAGGAATTATCACTCTGATGGTCCATTTTCGTCCTTCTCAGTCATTTTACATTAAAAAGTGGTAGTGGTTACAAAAAAAAAGCAACAATATTGACAGCATCGACTGCAGAAGTGTACTGTCAACACTTAACAGTCTTTGTTAGTTGAACTATAGCGGTGTAGTAGGAGAAGACAAAAGCATCCCTAGTAGGAGTGTGAAAAGAAGGTGTTACAAGGAGGATAAGTGGGGACAGAAAGCATCAGTAGCAAATCTATTGTGCCATAAAAAACACAGCACAAGCAGCGTTGGTAGTAGAAGAACTATACCAATCAGTGTATAGTGGGCAGCTCAGTATTAGCAAGGGCAACTTCAGAGGCTACAGTGTCGGCAGTATTAGTAAATTTATGTCAAAGAAACAACTTTTCCCTTCCACAAAGTTGCAAAGAAACTTATTGTTATCATTTTTTTTTTGCAAGCAGAAGAACCTAAAGATACAACAAATATATGCACAAATCAAGATGAAATTTAGAGTCACTGTTTTTATTTTCCCTGAAAATTGCCACAGAGAACGTTTATGCAGACGTCTAATATCTACAGGTTTATCATTAACTGGCGAATCACTTTTAAGACATGGTCATATCGAAATGAATGGAGGTTCGCATTGTTTACAGTCTTGTTGTAAAAAAAAAGATGTCGTGTTACTAAAATCGTAATGCACTTACTTCAATGCAGAATGTAAATGTTTGTCCGTTTTGCGAAATAACAAAATAACATAAATGAAGTAACAAATAATAAAGTAGCTTGAACAATTTCTCGAAGTTCCCTCGGTCTCCTTTTTCCCAACTTTTCTTCGCTCCATCGAGATTCTTAAGAAAAAAAAAAACTCGATTTCGCGGGAAAAGTTAGACAGTAATTTCGTTCTTATATGGTGTCAACCCTACGACGATGATAGGGATAAAGAAACTATAAGAAAATGTAGAGTTCTTTGGCGGGGCGAGCTGTTCGGGCAGACGACCGAGACTCCCTCGCAGCACTTGGCGCGCTAATTCGCGCGGAATGGCGAGCCCGGAGCTGTCAGCTCCAATTCAGACGGGCGATGCATCTGCTCGTTAGTGCAAAAAACAGGCGCGGAACAGATGCTGACCGGCTGCACGGAGTTGGACCAAACCTTCAGACGAACCCGATTTGGTCTCAGACCCTCCTACATGTATGTCTCCACACACAAAACTTCACATCGGAGCTACGACTGTTCCAATTCACTTTCGATATTATATTCTGACATTTCTGCATTTTACGTCTAAAACTGGCGCACATACCCTTAAAACAGCGAACAAATCAAACCAAAGGTAAGAAAGCATCCACATCATAATGGGCTGCATGCCGAGAAAAGTCACATCTTCAAGAGATGGGACAAGTCGGAACTCGTCCTCCCACGATGTTTGTTAAAGGTTTTGTCAAGTTTAGAACATCTTCAGAAAAGAGCAAGCCTCAAGAAGGCCCACACACATGTGCATCAGCACACACACGCACACAAACACACACACACACATAACAGTATGAAATGTCTATCTTTGCGACAAGAAAACTAAAAAAAACATATAATAGGGAAGATAATGAGATGCCACCAAAAGAACCCTCCAGTCTTCACCCCCCCCCCCCCCAATTTAAGATCCACGCAGTGATACCCCGTTGACACTGAAGACAAGCCTTACTCTGACTGGTCAACGCACTCTGCCTCGACCTCACGTCTTGAGAGGAGAATCCCACAATGCATCATCACACACCTCCATCGCTCAACCTACGCCATATCAGTAGAAGACGGCGCTACAGATGTTTACAAGCTTTACGCTACAGCATGATTCATAAATCAAATAGAAGACGGCAAACCTCCCAAGCTTTCACGTCACTCAGTGACATCAGTGAGAATAGACATAAACTACTCACGATTACGTATGCACAAGCAGAGATAGGATAATGTGACACTCTGCCCATGAGAAACACAGTAATACAAACTACTTAATAAATCATTCCCAGGCAAATTCGATACGCAAAAACCTTTGCTTTCCAGCAGTCTTTATTGGCGCCCTTCACCTCCACGACAAATTTATCATCCTGGATTGTCATCGAGATTGAAAGCCCAGTTTTTAAGACTCTTCGCTGAACAGACTCGACAGCTTCTCTCGTCTGGGCTAGAATTAGATTTCCTGGTTTCTCCGAATACGACTTGTTGACCATGATATTCCAAATCATTCATTGTTACGAGAAAAAAAAGTACACACACAGAAAATAGGAGTTCCGTAAACAACACATTGGTTTTCTCGAAAAAGAGACACAGCTTATATATAGACTGCTAAGTTTGCTAGGTGTAACGTATTTACAAGGCCTATAAAAATAATCATGAAATAACATTTTTGCCAAACTAGCTCTGGTTTTCCTAAGGACAAGGGAAGAGTGCTGGTTGCAATACACACTCATAAACTTTAATATCAGTCACGTGAATTACCTCTTCAAGGACCTTGAGTTATAACACCCTGATCATTACGTATATGTGGCCACGTACCATTGTTTTGTCATAATTTTTGTACTTTAAATTTTTCTTAAGATTACTTGGATATGCCACACACAAAACAAAACAACAACTGTCAAAACCAAGATCCTGTCGATGATCATCATCTAAGAATTAATCTCATATCCACATCTGGGAATCTACACCTTACAAGCAATGCTTCAATGTAGATTCCACATGTTTCACATGTTAAATTGTCTTAAAAGCTGTACTTTGACAATTTATTCATCCATGCTTTTGTATTGTTATGTTTATGGTTTATCTATTTGTTGAAATGTGGAATATGGAACAATAAAAAACAAACAAAACAAAAACAAACAAATCTATCAATCGGTGACTACTAATACGATCAACAAAAGACGTTGGAAGGTGCGTTCTGGTGTCTTTTGTTAATGATAAAGTTTAGAATTGATTGATAGATGAGGTCATACACAGGAATACTAGTTTGGAAGATTTGTGTGTGTGTGTGGGGGGGGGGGGTATCCAAATAATCTGAAGAAAAGAAGCAGAATGATATTCGCAAAATATATGGCAAGTATTCAGATATTATTTAGGCCACATAAGTGATGACCAGAGTATCATAAATCAACCTAAGTCAACATGCATTTGCGTTATATAGGTCCTTTAAAGATATCGCGAGATCACATCTTTGCAATCACTAAGAAAAATTCAAATTGTTTAGATGATCCTCTAACTTTTCCCATTTAACATGGCTCAAAGTTTGTAAGTTGGTGTAGAAAGGCAATGCTCATTAATGATCCAGTTTACCTTTGGAAGCAGAGATTTCAAAAACGTTCAAAATATCACATTTTAGGCATATGTGTAGGTCTGTTGTATCACAAAACATCCTACCATTTACAATTTTCGCAATAAAGTCTAAAATAAATTATAAGGAGATATCAATGTTTTTCCAAATAAACCATAACTGTAGACGGTTTAGTCTGGAAACATTTTTATTATAATTATTGTTCACATTTTGTGTATTTAACAACAATTTACATCGATTATACGGATTCAAAATTTTTACAGTGGCTGTTTCTATCCTTAACTCACATATTAGAACTATTTTAAAGCACTAATGCTGGTTGTTTGTTTCATTTTCAAATGGTAAATTGTGCCTTTTATGTATGCATATGTAAATACACACACACACACACACACACACACACACACACACACACGTGTATATATATATATATATATATATATATATATATATATATATACATGTATATAAAGAGAGAGAGAGAGAGAGCGAGAGAGAGAGATATATATCATCAGTCAAATGTTTCATAATGTGGTTGTCCGCAATATTATGTTCCACCATTATCATATTCGTATATGTACACACACACACACACACACACACACACACACACACACACACACACACACACAAATACAAGACAGAGGTAGATGTATATCTGTACTTCGTGTATGTGCCAATGGAACTTGATTTGGCATATTTTCGTTTATTTCAAATATACCTCCCTCCTTCCACTTCGCATTGCCGTTTATGACTGGAGTGAGAGCTCGAAAAATAGGTCACCAACAATAACGATGAAACATTTACGTTCGAAATCATCGGCGAGCCTGCGTCTCGGGGACGGGAAAGTCGAGCGGGACTGACAGACGAGGTAACCCGTACTACCCCGGGACAGATAAACAAGCCCCACTGGATAGACAACGCAGGTATAAATCACGGTATCCGCCTTAAAGGTTCCCTTCCGAAGTTTGGCATATCCCCCATTATTATACATTATTTTGCCTCCAAAACGATAGATTAATGTATATACATTGTGCCTGTTTTATATATTGTGAGGTTTGTGAGGAAAAGAAGGATAGGATCTATAGGATGACTCGACTCCATGAAAATTATGACATTTGGGAATGGGGAGGAGCTTGCTGGTTTAAAACAGAAGCGTATGCGAAACTCCGAGAAAATTTCGTCTTGTGCTCGTTGCGAGACCACCATGAATAGTTATGATATTATTTGAAATTGTTAAAGCAAAGGTAAAAGCATTAATATCTTTTAATAATATAACAAACCCGTTTCATCACAAAAGACAAAGGCACAGAATTCAGCGCATCAGATCGAAGGTAACTTTGACGTCCAAGACATAATTATTAGAAAGAGAAGGATAATCCTCGATTTCAACGTTTGTTTCAAGAATCTTGAAATGACGGAAATAACTATTTTCGTTTAAAATTAGGACAGATGAGAAATTATATCAAGAATTCAGTGAAGCATAATCAAACTTACTGATTTACTTTCATAACTCATCTTTCTTTCTTTCTTTTTCACAGAGATACACGCATAACCCCATCGAATATACGTCATGATACAAGTATCTTAACATTAAACATGTAGTGAATGATTGTTTAGAGTTTTTTTCTTTTCATTTTATCCCTTATAGTTCTTGAAAGCACTGCGACTTTTTCTACCTTTAATATGTGACATTCAAAAGCATGCAAACATCAACACTATCGGACACAGTGTTGCGACATTAAAGTTGAATAAAAGTTATGAAAGATCAATGTTTGAACACAGATGATAATTATGTACCAAATATATCCAAATTTGCTTTCACGGCAGCACTCGTATTTAGTTAAAATTAGTCTGCCTAACGACGGTATCCTGCGTCAGTAGTGAGGAGACGAGGATGAGGGAGGGTTCAATGACACTGGGTCCCTTCTTGGAGGATTCCGACGGTTTAAACAGATCCTTTCGAGTGCTCTATCCTTTAAACCTCTTCTTTCGTATTGCTGGGCAGAAAATCTAGGCCAGCGACCCAGTAAAAACATCACTCGGTATAATAACCTAAATAATTTTGTCCGTATCCTAGATGAATTATCCACGTACCCTCCTCCTTCCCGTCTCTGTCCCGAATCGGCGACCATGTTATTGCTCATGTTGTAATATTTACAGGGCCACTGAGATGGGAGGGTAAATAATCCTCGTATTTTCTGTATCCTCAAAACTACGGAAAACAAAGCGAGACATCGCGGACGAGCAATAAATAAAAAGAAAGGGCCACTCCACCTCGAAACGTTTGTAGGAAGCGATAACTCAAGTTTCTTTTGTTGGAATTGCTGATGGAGTCACTTACTTTTTAAAGCCTCCTTCTTCTTTAACTATCAGAAGCAACAAGCAGTGGTAACGTCTGTCTACTTTACAGACATGAAAAAAGTAAACAAACGCGGACTGATAGGAGCTACAAAGGAAATAAAAAATGTAGCCTTGAACAAGTAGGACTACATCCGATCCCCGCAACTTGGGATTTCAGATGAGCTTACAGTAGGGGATTTTTATGTTTTTGTTATTCTTTTTTTTTCTTACTTTTGATTCTGTTGGTACACGTATATGGGAAATCTCTGCTTTGCAACATATTTACTTTCCCCCATTGCTGAAACGTATAAAAACTCTGGACCCAAAATAGCGAAGTTTGCTAGTATTGGACTGTTAATAATGGACGAATTGCTGCAGGTTGTGTGATGTAATGTCATGAATATATGACATGAAACATGTACTACACTATCATGACATCCCATCGCGAATGCGTGTCCGCGCCCGTGCATAGTGTGTGTATAGGCCTATATACAATTTACTTGAGTTCCAGGGCATCAGAATACTTTGTAGCATATTCCACATCGCATACAATATATAGACCCTATATTCGCAGTCGTCTCGTCTGCTGATAGCTTTTGAAGAAAAAAGGGTAGGTGCAGGGAGGTGTTACAATCGTAGACCGCCGTGAAGAAATGGATTTGTTGGGGAAGTAAGTACGTGGATCATTTTCTGTGGTAGCCGAGAGGAGAAGGGGGACATCGCCCCGCCCGCCGAGTGGCTCTCGCCAGACAGCTCGGTGCCGCAAAGTACAGGTAGAGCGCTCTGCGCGGGAGATGACAGACATGGAGGCCGAGCTCCATGTACACCACACCGCCCTTCACGCTCGCTTCATCAAAGTCAAATCTCTTCTGTCAGGGAGACAGGAGACAGAAAAGAGAGAGAGAGAGGGAGATCTGGAAAGGGAGAAAGAAAAACTAAATACACGATCAACTACTGGGCCTAGAATCTCATCATCTCGATCGAGTTTCATTTCCAAAAATAGTTGGCAAAAACTGTCAGCCGCCTAACCTTCCATACCAACCTCAACGGGGCTCTGGAATAGATGGAGAGTGCAAGTAGATATCGGTTTCTTCAGCTGAAACTCGGTGATTCTATGATGCTGAGATTCTTCTAATTAATTTGAGTCTGTGTAGAAAAGGTGCTATATAAATGTTAGTTAATATTATTGTTAATTTGTTCATCTACTGTTCTTCAGTCAAGGTAGAGAAAACATCTTCGCAATCGCGAGGAATTTTCCTTAGTATTAGCTTCTAACTCGTGTTGATCTAGACGAGTGCATTCTTAGAAATTCTTGAAGAGGAACTTGACAAATGCTCTCAGATCACGGATCATTACGGGATATTCTCATTCAAGACAGTTGAAATACTTTTTAAAAAGTTCATAAAACTCTATCGAGTACATCAAAATGACGGATAAAACATACGGGATTCAATGCAATATATCTCAAGGACCCATAACAACAGCATGCCATGTCCCATTTACTTGCGTGCGAGCACGTGTAGCACATTTAATGCGAATAGTTTTTTTTTTTTAATGATGTCTTCATGATTCACATCGAAGGTTCTCAAAATATCACGTGACTATCAATGAGAAATCGAAGGCATCTCAGTCACCAGGTCACGCTTGACGGTATAATGATTGTCAGACGATATGATTCTAGAGAACGCGAGCCTGCACGTATATATCCTGCCAACGCTTCTATCGCTTTAGTCTCGCAATTTAACGTTCTCGTTTCAATGCTTTTGTTTATAACAACTGACACTGTTTAAATGTTAATCACAATGTGACACAATCGGTCACGTTACACGTAAATGACAATATTATATGCCAAGGAATATAGGCAGCTATAGCGTGTATCTGTGCTGTGTTTTATATTCAACGTATTTAAACGGCCATGAAATTAAAAAAAAAAATACTTGAAAAATCTGCCCTCGCACAATCTGCCTCTTTAATTCTCCCAGGGCTGGCCGATCGTCATCAGGTTACGGGAAATCTTGCCCCTGTTATCGGTAATCTAGCCCAATCCAGCCACCCTATCAACCCGATGTCGCCATCGGCCAGTGCGCCCGCAGATATTTACAAAGTTGTGAACCAATTATGTCAAATTAATCACCGGCCGCGGAGATCAAGATCATGACAAGTTTGAAATAGTTGCACAAATCGCGCTATAGGTAGGGAGAGAGAGAGACCGATGAATGTGAGGCAGAATTAAAGTAGAAAGACATGATGGCAAACTAGGAAAAATGTAAAGAAAAATTGGGAGATACAGACAGACAGACAGACAGACAGACAGACAAAAAAAGACAGACAGAGAGACAGACATTAAAGAGCAATATGGCACAGGTGAAGTGTGACTTGCCACGTGTGGGTTTAGATAAACGAGTTTAAAGAAAACCACCAAACAGAGAGAGAGAGAGACTTGATGTATCATGTAAACACTACAGTATGAATTGATCAAAAAATCTCATTCGATTTTGGATTGGTCAAAAGAAACAAGCACACCGAATTGGCGGCTTTCCTAAATCAAATAATGATTGCATGGTCTGTTATTATAACTTGCATATTATTACGATGTGAACAAACTTATTACTTCTACTGATGAGTCAACGCTCTTTGTTATGCTGCACACGGTGGGCTACTTGCTTTTTGATGGGTGTTCGTTGACAGGAGGCACAATACTGAAACGGCTATTGCGTTTGTTTGTTTGTTTGTTTGTGTGTGTGTGTGTGTGTGTGTGTATGTGTGTGTGTGTGTGTGTGTGTGTGTGTGTGTGTGTGTGTGTGTGTGTGTGTGTGTGTGTGTGTGTGTGTGTGTGTGTGTGTGTGTGTGTGTATGTGTGTGTCTGTCTGTCTGTTTGTCTGGTGCACGATGGGTGCATATAATTGTGCCTGTGTGTAAGGATAGTTATTGCCTGTGTATTTAATGTGTTTGTGTATTTTACTGTGAATATAACTTACATCCACGAACAGCGTCAATGGAAGGAAACTTTTATAGTACCCGTTTCATTGCATTGCATTTCATTACATTATGATATCCAAATCACTAAAGGAAATTCGATCAACAGTACAAAAACGTGCAGGGTTTTGCGTGTAAACGGGATAAGCGCATAAAATGTGTACAAATATATTCACATCCATTAGGTAAAAGCTTTTAACTTTATGGTATCCTTTATTATCTTGTCCGATGTAAATTTGCTGTATGTTTGTTTACTCATCCGATAGATTCTCGATTCATTTCAGCACTAGGAAAATAAGTTTAAATTGCTGAAAATCAATTAAGTGCCGTCGGCCCTTATTGTTTGTTTGTTTGGGTGTTTTTTTTTTTGGTTAATAAATCAAGTGATTTGTTATAATGGATGTTGATTTTAGATTAAGATATCATTTCGAAAGCACATAAGTTATCATTGAGGACATCAAACAAGGTGGTATACTATGAATATCTCTGCATACTGTTGACAGAATTTTGATATAATACTCTGTTTTACAGGTTACCAATGTAACTCAAGTAATAATGGACTACGATGAGAAATACGACAACTGCAAATGAATGTACACGAGGCATTATAATATGCCTTCATCGTAAATCATATTTTCACTGGAGTGTAATCTATATGTGATTATAATGTACAGTATGTGAAATACTCTTATATACTATAGCTTAAATATTCAGGAATGGTTAATTGTTCTTTATCATGAAACAGAACCTACCTAACCCAAGAGGGATTTTCTGGGGTGATTCTTACATCCCAACAATCCTAACACCGTCTCTTTATCATAGATCCAGAATGTGCTGGAGAATTTGGTCTGTTGTAGACTGAGTCCCTATACAATCGAATAAGAGTGCTACACAATAGCACTCAACGTTCATACCTGTCTTGTGTTTGTCTTGTCTATGAAGAACTGAACATGCACACATTGGTCAAATTACACCTGATTCCCGAGCGCCAGTCGTCCGACCTAATCAGCTGCAATGGAACCTCGCCGCTAATGAGGTCTGGCAGAGAAAGGACCGAGACGCGGTCGCTTTGATCAATCCGTCGTGATGTCTGATTGGTTTTCATTTGAGTTCAGCCTTTAAACTTATTTGTTTATCACGTGATGTATACGGTTTAAACCATTACATACATACCAGTATGGGACATTGATGGTCGGTCGTTTAAAGTGGTAATAAAAATTAAATGATAAACAAAGACACACAACGATCATTTTTCTAAATAGTGCAGGTTCGAAAAAGTGCGTTCGAAAAAAAAAAAAACAATATACAAGTCCGAAAGATTTCTTTTTACTTACGTAGGTGTTCTAATTAAGTATCGAAATAATGCATATGTGTCGCCGTAACAAGAATGTGAATCTACTATACCACTGAGCCTGGCATAAAAGATGATGTAAGTTTTTAGTTTAATTTCTGTTTTCATGACGATGCGATTAGCAGTCATTATTCAATCTCGGAAGTGATAAAATTTAGAAATGTTCGTTTGCGTTTTCAGGGAAAACGATTATTCGATGTAGTTTTTCATTTGATCACATTATTGCCTCATGCGTCAGAAAAAAAAAATAATGATCTGTTGTTCATTTACACAAATATGAATTGTAAAAAATAAAAATAAAAATGCACAATACTTCTGACCAGTATCATAATTGTTCTGCTCATCGCGTCTCATATCTTATACTCATGTTCCCATCATTTTAAATATCAGGCAACATGAAATAAAGATGTGAAACCGAAAAGGATGAATTATGCATCTTATTTACCCAACGCTTAGCATCATGAGTGACATATCTTTATTCTTGTTTAAACAATAATCTGCATTTGTCAAAACCTTAATCTTTATTGATGACGTAAGTTAATTCATTCTAAATTCAAATTGACTTATAAAACGCCATTACGGTTCCCCACATTATTTCTATCTGCTTTTCATTTAACCAGCGTATTTATACGACACCGTTTTCTTCTATTATCAAGATGAAGAAACACCAATCGAGCTGCTATTCATTATCATTTTTGGAATAGAAAAGAAGGACCTCCATAGCAGAAGAGAAAGGCGATGCCAATCTTGTGAATCTGTTATATTCTATAGCCGCTGAACCATTCATGACTAGGGGACTTCACGGCACGCCAGGCCTTGGTGCTCTCGGACAAAAAGTGATAGTATGCTTCGCTTCTGAGTCCCTGGCCCTGTTTCTGTTTCCTTTTATTATTGAGAGAATTTTCAGCGTTAGATTCCTGACGCGTATAACTTCCGACTTTCTGTCAGAACACCACGCGAAGCTCTTTTGCCTTATTGTCAAACACAAAATAAAAGCGCACCCTAAACTGGTCAAATGTCGAGCCAATTTGTAACACCATATATTATGTATATAATAACAGATTGTGACCAGGCTTAAAACGTGTGACAAACTGCTTGCCCAAATGCAACTGCATTTGACAAATCAAACTGAAAAAAATCAAAAAAAAATATCAATAGATTAATATCAAATGTAGGTGTGGAATGACATACAATAGTAGTAAGACAATAGTGCTTGATTTATTTATTTGATTTGTTTGTTTTCGTGGACTAGCTGACAGAGGAGCCACTGTCTGTGTTTATAGTAAAGTATCATCCACGGATATCAAGAACACTACGAATTAACTTTGTAGACTATTAGCATACAACTATACCGGTGCATGCCGTGTGGATCTGTAGAACATTGCTAAAATCCAATAGCTTACCACTCTCGGAAGAATTTCGCAACGATGCAAGCGGAAAATACAAACAGAATCCAGTCCTGAGTGGGTATTAGAATGTCCAAGTCTCGTGTCCAGGTCCGTGACAAGTAGTCAACCCAAATAGTCACAGGTCCTGGAAGATGAAGAAGATATCGGTGACGATCTAAAATAGGAAACTGGAGCTTGGGGATATCCCTTAATTTCTATCTGGAACCGACGGATAAATCCTTCTGATCTACTTCCACCAGTCGGCCCGTATTCATCTTTTTCACATCTCCTCCAATACTGATCTGATTCCAGCCATGTCAAGCTCTTCAACCTTGCGAGCATGATGCGATTCATGCTTTCCTCCCTCCTCGTCACCCTGGGATAACGATGATGGGTCGTCCATGACAACCGAGGTGTGCTTTTACAATACACCCCTCTGTCTCCTGTCAACAAATCTATCCGCTGGGATTTGATACAACTTTACCTTACCGTTTTGACAAGGCTTATTCCCTTATAAATCAATAGCAAATAACAGAAATGAAAACTTTCCCATTTAAAATACAGTAAAACAACAAGGATGATAAAATCATACTCTAATTCATCTCTTGGGATAACTGACAAAATGCACAGAGTGTGAATAAATTGAAGACAGCAAAGAACCATATGAAAACCCTATTAGTGTTTACTTATGATTATACATGAGCTGTATAAAGCACTTAGCATGGAATATACTTCTGGTGATGCCATGAGATCTGTGTCAAACCTTAAGAATTTTCCAACAATCCTCGAATTGAAGTGTTTTTCATTTTTAATTGTTTTCCCGTATTTCCAACACTAGTAAAATATACTACAATTCATTGTCTTCCAAAGCGTGACGGAAACGATAACTCTGCGGGGTGGGAATAAGACGAATAATGAAACTGTACCAAAGTGGAACAAATACGATACTTGAAGAAAAAGCTGTGGTGTGATAATAAACATGACAGAATATCAAATAGTCTATATTAAGTACTGAATTTTTATCTTTTGTAAAAAATATGTTAAATCTTCTGTGGAATATAAACAAACTTTATGATTTCTAATAATAGTTTGAGATCATGTTTAATGTCTCTTTGAGAGATGAACAATGTTTGCCTTTTTTATAACTAAACTTCTCGTTGTCATGAATTTAATTTAGAACCTATCGACACATTATAGATGAACTGAAAGTAGAGGATACTTTTTTGATTTGTTCGCAGAGAGCTTAATAGAAATGTTTGTCAGGCAAAAACAAACAAACACAAAACAAAACAAAGCAAAACAAAACACAAATCCCAACTGAATTATGGAGTTACAAAGCACCTGGGAAATATAGGAGGAGGACAATAAAAGAATATTTGTTTTGGTATCAGCGATGATATTGATTTATGAACCATATCAGAGGAAATGACTTGAACTAGACTGTAATATTTTGCAATAGATCATTTTAATAGGTAATCACTTCGTGCGGGTCTTTCTTGATTTGTAACGTTGTATACGTAATCCACATGGTACCATTCTTAGATGACAACTTCTCTTACGAGTCGATCATGACTGTTGATATGTATCATAAGACATGCACGTTCATCATGTTCATCCCACCTATGGAAGGCATCTGATAAAAGTCCTTCTTAGTCATAATTATTAGCGAGTAGTAAACTCTATCAGTTCGTCAGTCAGTGTGTCGATTAGCTGTATACCTCTCTAACCTGATTTCTCTTTCCACTTCCCCTCCCCCCCCCCCCCACTCGGTTTGGGGTGGGGAATATGGTGAAAAGGCTTTCATGTCATCTCCCGTACCGTAACTCTAACCTTTGACCATCTTTGAGTGACCTTTGACCCCCACATGCAGACCCATCTTCCTACTCGATTTTGCCGCCCTCACTGACGTCGCATTTTACGTACAGAATACGGATCACGCACTGCGAGTCGTTCCTTGTCGTTTAGCTCCTCTATCCTTTCTGCTCCTTAGCAACCAAGACAATCAAGAACATTTACTGACATCACAAACATCAAACTGAGATGTACGAACAACGACATTCCGCCTGCATGCTTGTCACCACTCCTCAACAAAAACCACAATAACAACAACGAACAAAACAGGTTTCTTCTGAAGATAAATAAAAACACAGCCTCAAATTCTCTCTTCGCACTAACTTGTAAGCCTAGAACCATGAGCCAAGTACACGTAATATGTAAACATATATTGCTTGTTGGTTTGTTCACACATAATTGTTCAAACAAGACATGAGGTACAATTACAGCCTCGCTAAGGACCCTCAGAAATCTATTTATTTCTCCTTTATGAATGTGAGCTGAATTGCAACAACATTTTTGTTTTGTTTTCATTTGAGCAAAAATTGTTGTTGCAAAGCTTTCCTATAAATTGTGCATCATTTTAGAATTCTTTGCATGTGCAATCTATACTCCAGACGACTACACATAAACAAAATTTTTACTTTCTCATATTTGTCATAAACATTTTTTTTTAATTGAAACGATAATTACGACAGAATTAAAAACCTGCTGACTACGAAGATTTCCCCGACTCACAGCCTACACTGATTCTGTTTTATTATCCCGGGCTAATGACAATATTGATCGAGCCTCATTTACAAAGGAGAGCTCAGGAAAAGAGGAAACAAGAACAGTCCAGCAGTCAATGTGAAACAATCAAGTTATTTTGAGACCATTTTTGTCTCGCAATCTAAATATCAGAGAAGGACATTTTTGTGAAAGAGACACAAGAACCGGCGGCGACAAGACAAGGCCGAGGCTGGCACACACCATGCGTGTCAGAGAATGGTTGCTTCCATGGTAAACCTACACAAACAACCACACGAACGCAAAAAGTTCGCAAAACTTTTTGTTTTGTTTTGTTTTAACGTTGGATAACACGCCATGGCTCAAGTTCGTCTACGCTGCCCACTTAAAGAGGAATTCCGGACCAGTTAAAAAGTCGTCTGGAAAGAAAGAGTAAAATATGACAAGCTTAACAGTGAAAATTTGGGCAAAATGGGATTTAAAGTAAGGAGATCATGAAATGCAAAGATTCACTTTATTTTTTGCAAATCAGTTCTTGAACAGTTGATATGAATAATCATGGTAGTGAGCTCAGTTCAGTTCAGTTCAGATAATTATGCATGCCGTTGTGCTGATCATTATAACCTCACAATTATCCATTGATCACGAAAGAAATGACGAAAATTCATTTTTTTTTTTTGCTTTAAAAGTAACATAATGTTATACCTGGTTGAATAATTTCAAAATAATAATCAATCAGACATAATCCATCAAGATTTGAGACTTGAGCATAAAAGCGTTTAAACGAAATACTTACATGTGTATCATGTACAACTAACGGTATGGCAAGTTGTTAGGGAATGACATCATCAAATAATTATTAGCATATTCAAATTGATTGTTCACGAACTGTCTCATGAAAATTAGCGAAACTTTACGATTTCATTCATAACTTCGTTAATTTTCGTCCGATTTTGATCAAAATTTCAGTGTTGTGCTTAGATATTGTTACACTTTTTACTTTCAGACTAACTTTTAACTGGTCAGAATCGTCATTGAACAGTGTAGTAACTGATTTAAACTCTGATTTGTGGTATTTACAGGTTTTACGTTAATTGAACACCGCTTAACTTGGGAGTCAACACAAAACTGTTAATAGCAGCATTATGTTAGGTTAAATGACTGTTTGTATTCCACAAGGGGCATGTAAAGATCATGACGCGTCTCTGGTTTAACCATTGTAAGATTAATTCCTTATCATAATCACTATTTTACTTTATATTGCGTAGCTCCTGCTTTCAACATGTGTTATTTTTGGGTAGTATGCTTTGTTAAAAGAGTATATATATATATATATATATTTAAATACTCATTATATAACGTATTAACAGTTCTAAGGTTAGGCGTTGAATCGAAATGTTATAATAAAAAAAATCAATGTTGGAAGTTGTATATGCTCCTGAAGAGAAATATAGCCGCAGGTGATCCATGCTGATGGACCACCTGCTGAGTATGCGACAAACGAAAAAGTAAGAGAAACACTATTTAACATCTGAACGCCACAAATTGGAACAGTTATGCCTACTCGAGTTGTGCTTCTAACATGCCAGAGTAAGGGTACGAACCAAGGTAGATACATGTAGTTGTAGAAAGAGTCGAGACCCTTATTGTAGTTTTGACAGATGACTTTAATGCAATGTCATACGTTTTATTACACTAACCACGATAACAGGGCTCGAAACAAACCTTTTGCTGAAACATTGGTGGCCCCAAAGAGAAATGTAGTGGCCCAAAATAATAGGAATCAGAATCAATATTGAATTCTAAGTGGGCGATGGGGCCATCGAAAGATTGCCTTTTTGGAAAATAATGACCTGACATCAATGTTTGGTGGTCATCGAGCCACGGCTGATGTCGAGCCTATGGAGAGCTGACTATAGTAACAACAATAACATTACAAGTAGTAGAAAGTGAGGCGTCATTATCCATGTTAGAATCATTGGCTTTGTTATCACCATCAATTTCCCTCCTATTTATTGCAAAAGTACCACATTTGAGGTCATGATGCCAACAATCAACTATTGACAAAGAAAAAATAACAGAAGAAGAATGAAATTGATAAAGTGTTAATTGTAACCTGATGGCACTGTAAATCCCGAGAAAAACCACCTTATATATCATCATAAACTGTACGTACCGATGCTGTGTTTCACAATAGCGAAAGACCCAAAGGTTCCTGATTTTTTTTTTTCAATTACTCTACTGCAATAATCTTTACTTATCAGATGTAGATAGTATCAAATGCTCTTGATTCATTAATACACTCGTTCCCCTCAAGACAGCGTTGTTTCCTTGCATTTTTCCCACATGAGAACTGTGTTTACTACATCATGTATATAATACACCTGTCAATCTGACACATTGGAACAGTCTTGAGCCAAATATAGAAGAGTGATCCTCCCCTTTCACTTTCAAATGCCAGCTTAAAATAAATAAAATGTAATTTCGTAAAAGTTTGTTGTTTGCTCGTCTTATTGTTATCGTTATTGCATTAGGGTTATATGCTATGATTTAACGTTGATGTTATATATCATTTTTGCATGGGCTTTCCGGGGTTTTTTTCTCTTGGAACAGCACAAATAAATGATCAAACGAATGATATACAAAATAAGAAGTGTCTTTATTTCATTCACAGCAGCTTACTTTAATGGTTAAACAGATGGTCGGAGGCTCAGATTATTTTTACTTTGTGTCTTGAAGGAAAAAAAAATGGAGTGGCAACATCAATAACGTCACGCGAAAACTGAAGTTACAGCAGGGAGGTGGAAGAGTCCACCTCACTGGTTACAGCTAACCACTATCATCAGAGGACATAAACTACGAGAATTCATTCACCCGATGAGCAATTATTCCACCGTTTCAAGTGGAACCGGAAACGAGGAGGCGAACAATAGCGCTTGAACTGCCACCATGTGACAATAATTCTCACGCCGATCAAAACAGCTATAATATAGGCTTAGTCCATCAACTGTACACGTCTCTTTGTGGCAGACTGGGCACGAGTTGACTTCTTCAAGGCGAGGGAGAATTGGGCGAGAAAATAGAGACATTCGTCTCATTATCTACTGTATATCAGAGAAGCCGACTGTCTTGTGTGAGTAAAAGTCGTCATGGAACCCTTAAGTTAACTTAGAGTTATCCATAAGTTAATCATGTGGGTGTCCATTTTTTTTTTTTTTTTGTTAGGTGTGTGGAATGGGGTGGGGGGGGGGGGAAGGGTTGAGTGTATCCTTCTTTTTTTCTTCTCCTTCTGTTTTTTTTTTTTCAGCTGCGTACCCGGATGCAGGAATTCATTATCCGATGACAAGGTATTACGTCATCATTAAGGCGCTGACGTCATATTCATCTCTGTTTGGTGACGATTTTGGACCAACACTGTTTATAGCTGTATAGTCGCTAGGCTGAACGGTGGCAACGAATAGTCATCAATGACGCATTACATTACGTCACATAAGGCATGATCATTTGAAATATAGCGGAGACTAATCATTTCATAACTAACACAGAGGAATGCATGACTTGCATTAAAAAAACAACTGAAAAAAATACAAAACTTCATTTCATTAAGAAAGAGTAACAGATTTTAAAAAGGTTTTGAAAAGTTTAAAATTCACAGCGTTTCCCAGCAAATTTTTGGATAAAAGGTCGTTTGATACATTGCAGCTCTTAAAAACTTATTCTCAAATTTAATTACTGGGATTGGTCAATAATTGTCGACATTAAATCCTCCTTAGGGGGAGGAAGTCAGTAAACATAAAGAAGAATATTATATTTTTTCCAGTCTGAAATTCGCTTAAATCCATTCCAATTTAGATGTAATGATCGTCAACCAAGTCGGGATCACGCTGTGTCTTTAATGCAATTGTAAGGTGAGTTCTTTCTTTCTTTCTGTTTTTCTTTTTATAAAGTAGAGCGATGGGAGAGAAAAAGAAAGAGAGAGAGAGAGAGAGAGAGAGAGAGAGAGAGAACGGGAAGGGCGGGACGGAAAAGAGCGGTTTGGCAGTTTACAATTTGAGAAATATATCTTTATTTATGATAAGATCGGAAATATCTTAGCTTAATTGAATTTTGACCACCTGCCGAGGTAGGACGCAACGCTTTTTTTTCTGCATAATGGAGAACCAAAGTCAGCCTGGAGCAACACAGTGTGCAGGACAAGGCATCATTGTTGTGAAGTAGCTACTGAATTATCCTTTTACCGGAAGTAGCTCCTAAAAGGTAACCTCACTTGGGTTCTAAAGTTATTGAATACCCTTACAAAGTCAACCGGTATGGTTTTGTTCAGCCAAACACCTCATTTTATATTCGTCGTTTTGTGTTTTATTTGCAGAATTCAGATCGAGCTTCTCCTCCCAAGTCTGAATGTATCGCCGGGTCTGCAGATCTTTTGTTTTGAAGAGCAGTGATCCTTTCATACATTTTGTGTATTATGTGTGTTATATCATAGTGTGCATGCTACCCATTGAAATAGAAAAAGATTCGGATGTATAATATCCAAGATAAAAAATTAAAGAATAGAAATTATATATAGAATATATATTACCAACTATTTCGCTCCCTCCTCTCTCTTATCACATGATCCTATACCACTTTTAGCAAAGTTTATAGTAGCTTATCCATGACTTTAAAATGTTTTACAAAACAATCAACGTGAACGGAGGATAATGATTAAATCGAAACAGTAAATTCCAAAAAATAGAAAAATAAAAGGAGACGCAAAGTACCCTCTGGATAATGAAATAATTGAAATTGTGAATAAGAATCACAGTCGCATGGCAAGATTACCATGTTTGGATCAAATTTGATAACATTTATATTAAACATTAAATGCTGTTTTTGTTCTAAAGTGTATTTTGATTTTTTTTCTGTAATTAATTGTCTATTGGTTTTATCTAAAATGGAAAAATTCCATGCTGGCAAATACAAGTATCTGCCAGCATGTTTGTAATTTGTGTTGATGTTATATTCAGTAAAATCTTTCTGAGGGGATGGGACTGTTAAGCGTCATGGTTGTGATAGTTGCATGGTGGTGGCAGTCGACGTGGCGTACAAAAACCGTCATTCAGGTGGTCACAGTGGTGGTGCTAGTGGCGATAGTCGTTTTGGTACAGAGAGTGATGTCGAATATGAAATGATGGTCGAGAAGGGTGTGTTGATGTAGTATTGGCTGCTGCATGCCGTGCATTTCATCTTTCGCCGTCGCGTCGCTTTGTTGCCACTTGAATGACCACGGCACAGTACATCGTCCGAGGACTAACCTTGGCCGTATGGTCTCACGCAGATGTCACCATGGGTTTCCTTCCACTTAAACCTCCATGGCTGTCCTTTTGCGCATTTCGCCTCGTCAGAGATTTTTCTTTCTTTCTTTTTTCTAGAAAGAACTTGCACTCATATGAAAATCAAATCAGGATCCTCAGACAAACTATGCCACTTAAAAGTAAATACAACAACAAGTATGACATAATATGATTGTTAGATGTTAGCAAGTACAAACATTTCTCACTCTTTGGTGATAGAGAATATTATCTTATGATAAAAAAAAAGAAACAGGTGGGCTAATATTAATTTTGTTTTTAAATTTCAGCGAAATTCTTTTTTCTTTCTTCACAGAATTAAGGTAAACTACTCTGATAAAACACTGTTATTTTTGTTCATATAAATTAATGTGTAAAATTGAAAGTAAAGGCAGGCACAGAAACAGGAACACGATATTGTTAGGACAGGATTATCAGAGACACAGATGGCGAGGTGAAACATTATGTTTGCAAGTGTGTTTGTTTCTGTGTGTCTGTGTGTGTCTGTGTGTCTGTGTGTCTGTGTGTATCAATAGTCAGGAACCTGTCTGATGAATGCCTATATTATGATATTCTTATTCTTCTTGGGAGGGCGGGGAGGTTCAACGCGTAATTCCTTAAATATCATGGTCAATAATTTGCTCTTTATCCTAAATCACGCTAGTTTTGGAGCTATCTAGTACTCACAGGATTGTATCTTTATTGGTGTTTCTTCAAACTTTGATTTGATATCACTTGGTGCCAACACACGCACACAAGAACGACACACAAGCGAGTTAATTACCTGCTATAAAGTGATCAAGGGCCTCAATTTCATTCTTTAGATCACAAGCGGAGTAATAAAGTAAGACTCTTCATACTTCGAATTTTTTATCATGTCTTACCTGTACACGGGCATAATCATTCTTTTTCCCATGCCCACAATAAGGTATACAGATTTCGTTATATTTTGTCCCTTTGATAAAACACCAATTGCAATGCGATGCAGAGATACATGGTAAGTAAAATTTGATTTCAAAGCATGTCCAAGCTTTCCGAAGGTTTGTCGAAACGGTAACGAACGATGCCAAGCTGTTAGATTGGCTATTTTTTTTTAAATGCATCAACTGATTTATACTGTTGCTTGGCTACGAGGAAGCACATTATGATGAAGAAATTCTTTTTCTTTAAACTGTTTCATAAAAAAGAAGTTAGAAAATTCTTCAATGGTAATCATGCGATATCACTGAATGCATAAGTCATTTTATTTTGTTATATCATTGTAGATAATCAATCAATAAATCAATCAATTTTCTCTTACAATAATTATTAAAAAGTAACACGCACATTGACCAGAATAAACACCGAAGTATTAAAGAAAAAGTGAAATAAAATAATCTTAAACAGAATGAATATCAGAGTATTGCGAATTATGTATGATACATAGGCCATATAGATTTTTAAATGTAATGAGAACATGCCTATGATTTAAGTGCGGATATTTATTGATAATAGTAATATGAATGAAGCTATTATGAACAGAATAACATATGGCCGAGAGCTTTTAACAATCGAAGAGTGAAAAATTAAACTGATGTTACTTTGATAAATTACTCTCTCTGTACTTTGTGACCTCCTTTTTGTGAGCTTGAAAACTCAAATCAAAACATTGTTTGTCCTCAATAATTGTATAATTCTCTGTCGTCTTCCATATTGCAGGCCTGAGACAAATAAGATACTAGGTCTACCGTAATGAAAGGAAATATTTTGGTTTCAAGAAATAAGTGACCAGATGTCAGATACCCCTTTTTCCCTCCCACAAGTGCCGGAAATTAAATGCACGACGGTACTAACAGTTTCCTTCTGCCCCACGAGTTGGTCATAATATTTTATCGTCCTCTATTGGTAACTTTCTTGCAAGCTGCAGTCCAAAACCTCCTTCGCAAGATCACCTTGAACGGTTGCATGAATATACCTCAAGACATGGCATGGCAGATCTTTATGTTTTTTTCTAAAATCCCCCCCCCCCCCCCATCTATCGTTCTCTCTCTCTCTCTCCCTTTCTCAAATTCTAGTCAGTGATCCACGTTCAAGGCCGCACGCTACAATGCGAAACGAGACTGCCGCGGTACGTAATATCATTATGAATCCTGGCCTGCGCCAAGCATTCGTAACTGCTCTTGGAAACGATTGACATAAAAGATACCATGAACTCGTATTTTCTTGTTTCTGAGGTTGTGCGGTTTGAACGGACAACTAACGTCTTGTATGCACGTTTGGCATATAGTATCTCTAAATTTGTGTTCCTGCGTGATGTTCAATTTCAACAATAGCATATATGGAGTTACCACATTTTTGTGTTTTATCATAATTGGTAATATTCGTGATTTTTTGTTAATAAACTTGAGTAAAATACTATCTTTTATATACATTGTACCTCATTTTTCGATTCCAGGTTGAAATTGGAGGCATAAAGTCAACAATTTGCCTTATTGTTAAGAAATAGCACTGTACTATTCGTTCGTTACTATCTTGCAAGAGATATACCATGGGAAATGCAATGACAGTGACACTCAACTTCTCGAAGCACTCCTCTTCATACAAAGAAGTTTTATATAAATCACATAGTACACACATGGCATATAACTATGTATGCATTTACATTTATATGTAAGTACATGTAAATAATATACATGTATACATATTATATATAAATATGTATATGTATATACATGTATATATATATATATATATACATATACATATAAGAACAGGGAGAGAGAAACTGTATACCAATAGCAGAAATACTCCATAGTTACAGATGTAATGGCAACAAAACAACTTGTGGAAGTAAGATAATCTTGGTAAAATACAGTGATAAAAGTGTCAAAGGTTAGGCATGAGAGATACACAGTATACAGGCTGCTGATATAAGCTAAAGGAGTACTCTCTATATCATTGAAAGTGGAGTTGACAGAAGCATTAGCAGAGGTATATAGGACGTATAATGATAATGATGAACTGGAGGGGTAAAGAAAAAAAATCCCTTTATAGTAACAGCAGCAGTTGTTGTAAGTTCCTTGATAATTGTTATCATTTTAATAACACAACAAAAGGGTAAAGTAGCAGAGTAAAATTGAGATAGAAAAGGTTGTAGATGTGATTGTAAATAAAGCACTATTATTATGATAGCAGGAGTAGCTTTATCCACCCAGGTATAGAGACGTAAAGTTGCGGAGATAATAGTGCTTGTGGTATATCTAAAAAATACCCCGCCCCCTCCCCCCCCCCAAAAAAAGAGGAGTAATCATTGTCAAATCAAAAAAGTCCTATATATGGAGCGATTTTTAAACTACTAGTATTGGTTGTTTTTTTTTTTTATAGTTTACATGTATTTTTGACGCTACTGCTTGTTGGAGGAAAGAAATAACATTGTGAAGCTCTCAGAAAGGGGATGTTTTGAATACTTGCAAATTCACATTTCTGTGTAGGAGACTTTGTCTTTCTTCAAACAAACAAACAACAAACAAAAACAAATGCCTTTCATGATGTCAAAAATCAGCTGACAGTATCCTTATAGGCCAATTGATTATATATCAGCATTCGTTTTTAGCATGGTATCATCTTGTACAACAATTACTTTTCTATGTATTATCATGGAGCTACCGTACTACCGTGTAGGACCTACTTATTCACGTACATCTTATATCATAAACAATATCATTTGTAAAGGCGAGAACGCGAATTCACGTTCATGTTTGTGTGGCTTTTTTACTATATCCGTGTCACTCAGTGAATGATTTTTGTTGTTGTTGTTTACATCTCCAGACCTGCCGATGGTGTGTGATGCAATGCTTATCCAGTCATTATGATATTGGAGGCACTTGACGTTGATAGAATTAAACCATCGTTAAATCACACTATACATGCTTTATTTTGTAGTCGCATATAAAAAAAAAGCACCAATGTGTATTATCAACAGGCGAGTGAGAATCGTGTAAGGAGAGCAGAATGATATGCTAAAGAAAACGCGATGTGTGATAACGAAATAATTTGTGATTCCTCACCGGAATGGCAGATGAAATCCTCCGCAAGATTTTCATTAGTATCCTTTTGATTTCTCCATACGAATAGTCAACAAATTGGTCACAACAATACTCTCAGATCATGATAATACATTAACATGCACCTGTCTCGAAAATGTATGAAACATTTAAGTACTATTGTCAAAAAGCTATAGATGTAGGAAAACCGTGCATGTATATTCATTTATTCAGATACCTTTTTTGGACAGGTATCTGCTAATCTTTACCAATATGTGTGCGTGTGTGTCTGTATGCATCTATCTACCTTTTCTTTCCTTCCTTCGGCGAGCCAACATATAAATACACTTATTAATAGACTTCTCCATTACTTCCCAATTCGTCAACATTCGTCTACACCAGGTTGTATACCGCGCGCCTTAATATTGACGAGGAGATGGACTGTAGCTGCAGTGACGAGTCTCAGCGGCCTGTCCCGGGTTTATGAGCCGCCGACACGGGCGTGTTTGTGAGCCGCCATCCGACTCAAGCCGCTTTAATCTGGCTCTTCATCAATCTTTCACGGGGTCGCAAGCGTGACTCATCCGCCTCCAGTGCAAGTCTCTTTTATTTCCCCCATTTTTTTTTCTGTCACGTTCATTCCCATTATCTCCATGCAAACCTTCAGACTAAAGTCCTAAGATTTCTGGCATTGAGTCCCAAGGAGGCAATGTTTAGTACGACATCATTTTATCATATAAAAAACAACAACAACAACAACAAAACAACACACACAACTATGTGGATATTTTTATGACAACAGTGATTACATACTGACTGTTCGAAAACGAAATAATGGAATAACTGATAATGCTTGCTTCTTTTGATTTATTCATATTAAAGATATTTCAAATATAAAAACAACATATTGGAAAGAATAAAGACACGAAATCTCTTGTAGCTTAAAATACAGCTCATGTTGTACACATTTACAGCATGAATGTTGTTTGATAGCGCACCCTTTACAGAACACAGCATAATGTTTAAGACTACCGGAAAAGATAAAACACATCAAATAGTTAAATAGAAATACAAATAGAAACATGGAGCTGATTTCTTATCCCAAAGACACCCTGATAAATAGGCCAACATATTATTACACACTATCGTATTCTTAATCGGTGTATTACATCATGTCAAAGTTCGATGGGAAATTAGAATGAATGTTTCAAATGAGGCAGTGGCTTTTTAAACAATGAAAACTATTCAGAATGAATATAAGAACCATTATGACTTTGATTCATATCAGAGATGCATTGTAAATAAAAACAATACATCACATAATTGAATAAAAACAAGGCGACAAAGAACAAGGCACTCATCAGTTCATTATCATTAAGCGGTTAATTTATGTGGTAGGATGATTTGAATACACATCATTTTTTTAAAGATATATTTTCAATATGATACTTGTATAAAAAGAGAGCGAGAATGCAATGTTAATAATATAATTTAGCAAGAGCTATTTGACTGATTCTGGAGGTGAGTGGTTTCATTTCGATATAAATGTAATGATAAATTTTAGTGATAAACTTGGAAGCATTTTTCGAGTACATACGGAACCATAATGATGCGGATTTTCAAAATGATGAAATCATATGTGCGGGAATTATTTCTTTCCATTTGGTGCTTGTGTCGCTCAATGTCAATGGTTTTTTGTTTCGCCTCAGAAAATTATGGACAGTCAACTGTTTTTAAAAAATGATAAAAAAAGGATTACATTTCTCCAAGGACCTTTATGAATAAATCTATTTTTAGTGATAACAACGTATGAGCAGTTGTTACATCATTACTCTTAATCCATCAGTTAAATAATCCATATCTTTATGCATGAATACAGTTAACATTTCTGTATGATAAAACTATATAAGATATTGTTTGTCAAATTTGCATCTTGTCACACAAAAATATAACTATTTGAAGTTAGTGTAAATCTTTAAATGCATTATCAACTATAGCATATCGATCCAGTAATCTTTACGAACTACAGAGCCTACGAACTATGAACAACATGAACAGATACCATGTATATTGCACGTTTATCCCAAGACATGAATTTGGTATGTTAGAATGTACCAGTGAACTCAATGAAAATACTTCTGAAGCTATCGAAACAAATTTCGAAAATGATGTCTTTATCCATGCAAAAGGTTTGTCATAATCCCACATTAGATGTAATCATGTTGCCCCATCGCTGGTTGCTGATAATAAAAAAAAAAATGGACTTGAAAGCCCTCCCTCTGAACTTCTCTGGCCGTTACCGGAAGACGACCTAATGGCGTCAAGTGGTATACTATGACAGGAAATGGTAGGTCTATATCATAATTCATCAATCAAAGACCTGCTCACATAGAGGTGAGACTTGATTCAAGTTGCTCGTGACAATTTCAAGGTCACTGAAAGTCGTTCGCTAAAAAAATGACCTCCCGGGGCTGACCTTCACCAGAGAATGTATACTACATCACGATAGATCTTTAGAATTATCATGATGTTTACCTTTAAGCTAAATAATATAAAATCAATGGAATCGTCAGGTAAATAATAATGATAATATGAAAAATTTGTATAGCGCTTCAGATGAACATGTTTCGAAGCGCTTTACAATTATCAAAAGAGAACAAACACATAAATTAACCACGAATACAAATAATCCACAATACATAATCACGATATTGTGAAGCAGTAGTGAAATTCCATATGATGATGACAGAAAATAAAAGAAACCCTATGGAATGATTGAAAATAGGCGATATATCGCTTGTTATACAGGACTAAATAAACATAACATTATGACGAGAAGCGCAGCTGATTTTGCTCTGTCAGAGACGGTGTCTGGCTTTTAGCTACGCCGGGAGTTTCGGGTGCGACTCCGCTCGGTGCTCGCTCGCTTTTGGCAGAACCGTTGAGATATACTGTTATCGACTTTGTCGCAATTTACTTCGTTTATGGATCTTAACTCGCTTACTTATCAATAGATTTTCTAGAAAATTTGACTTTAATGACATTACTTTATTAGATAGGGGAGCCACTTTCATCAAGGAACATCATAATTCTATAATACCGGAAATACGACATTTTTTTTTTCGATGTCAATATGTGAATATACGCAAAACGCCAGTTGATATGTAAATATACAATTAATGAAATCTATTATAAAAAATAAACGCCACAGGATTTTTTTTAAACAATTATGGGATTCTTATTACTTGCACTGGCAAATATGATTGACATGTTATATATCAAAGAGATATAAATGAAATATACATACATCAGAAGCAAAGTCCATGACAAATTGGAAACTTGTATTGGATTCCATAATATTTACTCTTCCATCATGGTTGTCTTACTCCTTTTTCGGAGATAAATCAGAATATAACTATTCAAATATACATGTACACGTATATGCATTCGCTCACTTATCATTATGCGAATAGTGCATCTATGTTTTATATATACGCGTGTATGTGTCCCTTTTTTTTCATTACTAAACCATTGTGCTGCTCAGTCAAAATGAACTTTGATTCCAAGATAGAGAGTCAGTATACTATACCTTCTTAATTCGCTGCTGAATAAATTGTTTTACCAGTAAGGCAGAGAGAGAGAGAGAGAGAGAGATAGAGATAGAGAAAGTGAGAGAAAGAAGCATACATCAGTTGAAGAAGAAAGTGACGCATACGAAACGTAAATAGTGCGCTAAACTGCCTTTATGTAGTTTTGATATTTTTATAGAGGACTTGAAAATGAAACTAACATGAATTGTGTTATACCAGGAGGTACATTGATTTAATGTGCAGTACTGCATGGGGTAAAGTTTTTGCCTCAGTTACACGCTGTGATGGTGTGCCCCGATTGTTTGGCACCTTCCAACAATGTATGCATTGTCAAGTTGGAATCTGGAGAGGGTGGGGAGGAGCGAAGGGTAGACATACGCTTTACCCATCAGGAATGACCTCTGGTTCTTTGAGGTGAACGGTCGTGATGAGAGGACCATTACCACGCTTAGAAACACACTCACAAAAAATATCTAGATGATTGATAAAAAACTGCAGAATTTCAGACAGCACTCCTCCCCGTAACGGATAAAGAAATTTAGATTGGCGTCGAGTAGTGCAAGAAAAATATACCGTGACATTATGATATATGGTGTACTTGGAGTTTGAGTGACTACACAAATGCATTGATTTTCGCCCTACACTGTTCCCCTTTCCATAGTACTGTCATGAGTCGTCACAGGTATCTATACAGCATGGGGATCTAGGCACCAGTGCTTACCGTCGTATACATATACGTGCCACAGTGTACGTCTGGCTAACCGACAACGAATCTGCTATGTCATAAAAATATCTTCATGGATTTTTAGGCGATGGCAAATATATATTTTGCAGGAGAAAAAAGAGCAATTCAAGAGGTGCTTCTAATGTAAAAATCATTCCGAAATTTTAGAAGTGCATTTACATCCCACCAAAGTAATGTATTCGTTGTAGGTTTATAAAATACACATGACACTACAATGATATTTGCTTGGCATGTTATGAATCATAAGATGCATTTATCAAAATGTTTTTTACAAACCATTAACAGCTCCAATTTCTTTTTGAGATTTAAAAAAAAAAATCAGTTCTATCTTTTAATTCATATCTAATATTTTCAAATACCAAAGGGGTCAGCGATGACCGTAATGTGGCATTATGAAATATGTTATTGAAATAAGTGTAAAATAAGGAGTACAAATGACTGGCGCAAAGCAACGCTGTGCTTGTGCATACCCAGTCTCAAAACATTGATAGCTTTAGTCCAAATCAAAATCAACTAGAAGATGTAATACTTACCATACGGGTAACGAAACACACACAGACAGACACACAGACTTACACACACACATATGTAATTATGTATTCACTTTCGTTGAGGACATCGTTGATATTTGATACTGTGAATCTCTACCTCTGAAATTCATATTTTTCAGAACATTCGATTTTTTTTTTTGCAATTATTTTTTTTTCTATGAGGGGACTGCATTCTACAAGCTCTGCTTTTTAGCAGTCCCCTCCATTTCCAGCAATATTGTTTATGCATTTACCACAGTGACGTAACAGTTATTTGTATCTCTGTTGATAATTTACCTGTATCTCTTTTACAATGTTATTCTGTTCATCGCATTGTGGTACTGATCTCCTGACGTATGTGTATATGAGCGTTTCTTTGTATTTCTAATTATTTGTTTATTGGAAGTGAAATAAATTAACTTGGACTTGAACTTGATATTGCAAAGTTCGTTGTTTTGTTGTTGTTGTTGTTGTGGTTTTTTTTTAAATAAATAATCAGTATTGATAAATGAAATTCTATTATTTAGTGTGCTGTTTTTGTAATATTGTACTGTGTAATATTTTTGAATATGGAATTGATTTACTTTACTGATTTACTTTTTGTTCGCAATCCAAGTCTAATGCCAGGACAGTTTTATAATGTTCTTTACAAACTCTTTTCTCCATTGCTTCAAGTTCTAAGTAACAACATATATACATGTATATGTAAGTATGTTATGTTTGTAATTATTATATAATTACCATACTGGAGCGAGATACCATGAACCATAATATAAAACCTCAAATCGTCACAACTTTATGAGGTTTTCCAAACATTAAGTATGAAAGCATGCTGACCCCAATAATACCATTCTCCTACCATTCATGGCATTGCAATATACGTCACAAATTTTGTTATCTCATTATTTTATTCATATATTTCTTTAAAAGGAAACAGCATCGTGTTTGAACTTTCTCCATCTAGTTGTTCATACCTTTCGAACATCAAGAAAGGCTGATAGAGCATATATATTTTGGTCATACTTCAAAGGTATAAAAGTTGCCAACTCATAGAGACAAATTAGAATCAATGAATAAATTCTTTGTTATTATGCATATATATATATGTGTGTGTTTATGTATGTGTGTGTATATATATATATATATATATATATATATATATACAATTATATCTGGGTTATGTTGAGCTGAACTGTAAGTTTTGAGCTCTTTTTTTTTGAAATTCTGTTTTTGAAATAATTGTGAAACTCTGAAGTAGTACACACAATCTTGATAACGTCCCTTCAGAACAGAACATTGTTTCTTTTTCAATCACAGTAAATTATATCATTATCACTTGCATTCACTCAAGATTGTCAGTGTTTACATAGCATTAATATGCAATATAGCATCTATAGAGCATTTTATGTTGATAATACATAATGAGAATGGATAGGCACCGTATGTTACTCACTTACGGAGTAGTGTCCCGACAAAGATTTAGACCTACGAATCTTATGTATAGCAATACTCACCAGATTCTTTGTGATATGCCAAACACTGTTGTGTGGTCAGACAAAGTGTGTAGACAGATGCCGTGGAACACACCTCCAACGTCGTAAAATCAAAATGTTGCCTTGATTATGTTCAAATCAATAAGAATATCAAATGGTATCTATAATAGTGTTTTGTGCAACGTCGGGCACGGGATTTGATTTGAAGGTGCAAGCTGAATTTCGGAAACGAATTAATGCGTGGCTACATCGCATCTGTCAATATCCAAAATGGCGGATGTAGCTCGCTGTCACAAAAGTGTCCTTATGCTGGAGTATCTTTCTACGCTGATGTTGACGACAGTGATGATGGTATTTTCCTGGAGTCAAATTTAACTGCTGATACAGGCCAGTAGATGGAAATCGGCATACATCATATCTAGTCCACTTTACGTTTATAATTGACAGGAGAAAGAAAGAACCGCCCTTTTCTTCTTTTTACAGAAGTCAGACTAGGAGTATCCAGCACAAGGAATTCCGATTATCGGCACAACATCAGCAGCGGCGCTTCTTTTCTACGAGTGTCGTCTGCGTATCAAGACCTCGTACTGTGTCCGAGGGATGGTCCCGCCCTGATGTTGCACACATATTGAAACCATTTCATGATGATGTCCATTGCCAATCAACCATCAAAATACAACTCTAGAGTCGAAAGTAGTCCTGCAGTCATTGGGAAACGGTGCACGGAAAAGCATTGAGAAAATGATGAGTGTTATTTTACTTGATGGGTTCATAAAAAGTGAATTTTCGTGAACACAAAATAGTTGGTCTTTGAATGCCTATCCATTACTCAATGTGCTCATGCCCATCTACTAATGTGGGAACCTGTGTTTGGAGTGTCACGTAAAAACAACTAGCCTAGAATAATATTTATAAATGGCAGGCTTTGATATATTCATTTTATTTCTGAATGTTTGATTGATTGTTCTGCATGTTATTCCCCAGGAGATGAGGAAAGAATTTCATAATGCAGGGCACTGTTTATTACAGATGTTGCGCAGCATTTATACAGTGTATGAGGACGTCTGCATACGCTGTATAAGATTATGATATAATTCTATTGATGACAGTTGTCAAAACTTTCATTACTGTTGTAAGGAAATTTATCGTTTTCCATGATGTATCTTTTAATTTCTAAAGAGTCTGAAAATTGTCATTCTTTGAATATTGTAATGGTCATTTTGAAAATTTGTGTCTTTAATTCTGTATTGTAAATCTGCATTTATTCATGAAATATTCTATAGATCTGTTTTTAATTTTTCATTAACATATAGCTAATCTAAAAATCCAGCCAAATTGTGAAAACAGATCGTGTTTGAGAATCGTCAGTTATTGAAAAAGGCATCTTGTGGTGATTTAAGAAACGTGTCTTGCTTATGTAATAGCATATAGTTAATTATATAAATATTTTGTACAAAAATGTCTATACTACGTATGATTATTTTAAACTTATCTTTGCAAGAAATAAGTTAAGTCAGTGTCATGGTAGCGATATGATGTCTTCAACTCGTCAGTCATCAAAATCTGTTGATGCAATTTCGATTTTATATCACATCTGATTTCCCTTGAATTTTAGAAATGACTTGATCTAAAATGATCTTTCAAATTTCACAACAAGTTACAATCCCGGAAAAACAAATATCAAAATCAACAAAATACAGATAAAGGCACAGAAATAAATCACACAGGCAGATTTTCACGGTCACACGTGTTGCTTCTGTTTACCTCGTTTCCCTTTATGGTTTGTATCGTCATTAAGTAGAGGCAAGTACTAACGAAAAATATCAAAATGTTAATCTCTTCATGCAAATGTGATCCTCCATGTTAGTATTGATTCAAAACCCATGTAGAGATAGATTTAAGTGAAGTTACTAAACCGTGTAAGCATTGATTAAAAAAAATAGATTCCAAAGATCTAAGGACTACAATCACGTGGAATAGGATAAGTACCGTTGAATGTTGTTGAAAGTGTGAGTATCAGTTATCAGTGAGAGAAATAGATAAATATACGACTGCGCATGAACATCAAATCACGTTATTCTCAGGACTTTTACACACACACACACACTCACACTCACACACACACACACACACACACACACACACACACACACACACGAGAGTTATCAAATTGTCTACACATCTTGCATGGGTCATGGAAAATGTTAGACACATGAACTGGCCTATATGTTAGGTTTCTTTCATCTATATGAGGAATGACGAGCAGTTATGTACATGTCATGACGCAGGCAAAAAAAAAAGAAAAAAAAAAAAGATGGTGTTTCCGTGTGAGAGGGAAAACGTGGTTGTTAGATCAAGAATTGAAGAACAGTATTGTAATTTCCTCAAGTACGTAGCTGGCCTGGACGGGGTGGGTTAGGTTGTGGAATTCAGGAAGCCTGAACAATTTTTCAAACACATCTTGGCACTCCAACTTGAATGCCAACTCCCAATGATTGCTGGTATGGAAAGGGCGGAACCATTAATTACGTCTGTTTTTTTAGGGGGGGGGGGGTAGGGGGATTTAAGAGATGATATTCTGTCTATATATAGTTATTACTTACCAACGAGGGTTTTGTTAGTTTATAATCTATGCACTTTGTGATATTATGTATTATATCAATGCATATGTATGTTATGTATGTATATAATATACAATATATCATTTTTTGTAATACATAATATACATATGTATATGTATGTAATATATATGTATATATATATATATATATATATATATATATATATATATATTTATTCATTTATTTATTTATCTATCTATCTATCTATTCATTTATAATGGTGACAAATTAAGACAAGGAATGTCGTAGGATGGCGGCTTGATAGTTGAAGCTTTCTACACTTGGTCAACTCAGCTTTATCGTCTGTATACAAACATGGTGTAACAAAGAATGACCATAAATGCATGCATGGTATAACATGAAATAATAAGCCGTGGAATGAATACAAACTTAACTATCCATCTGGCATCCTGTGACAACCCTTGCTTTCATTTCGCATGATTGTATAGGCTTTCCCGCCCAATTTCATCAGATTTGCATATCGAATTAATGAAAAGACGTTCAAATTCAAGCGATTTGGTTACTGCTCTACTCTCACGGTGCATTTTCATTCTTTGAGTATTTAATTAAGCTCCCAAGATGACAAAAGAGTGTGCTACATTATATCAGCACCATACCACTATTTATAGATGAATATATATATATATATATATATATATATTACATTACACTATATCAACATTCTGAGGAGCACAGCACCATGCATATGAATGACATTCACACCCATTACGAAATCTCCCCTTTCCAGCTCTCTATCAAAACCAACAAGAAAAAAAAAGTATTTTGGTTCTTTCTGCTTTTTCATTAACTTAATACAAATAATGAATAAAGCACTGAACCGTTGAAGGCCTGATTTCCTTCATAACAAGAGATGATTAAATGGATATTCAAAATGACAATCCACGCCATGATAAATTTGAAAAAGAGAGTAAAATCGAGAGACATAGAAATAAAAAGGCAGGTGAAATAACAAAAGTTATAATTTCCTCTGTTTTCCCAGAAAAAGTGATATAGGTCAGAGTCACGACTAAAGCAATTTAGATTAAGATATGACGTCAGGACCTAACTTCCTCCATTTGTGTAAACCTTCACCTAACTTTCTTGCTATTTGAAAAGATTCCAAGAGGCTGGGATCTTACCCTTACAGTCAAATTCCTCGATATAAAGTGGTAACATATTGAAAAACGTTAATATTGGAAGGCGAGAGTATATAGCTATAGTTGACTTTTTAACGTTTCGCAGGATATTGAATTATCAATGATACCTGTATAGATCTATGTATATATCCAAACAGTGAAAGAGACGATATGAGTTGGCATTATTTCCTGGTCTAATTCAACCTATAGCATCGTTTTAGCATTCCTTTATTGTCACATTTTTATTCATTTTGAAGTTGTCGCTATTCTGTTTGATTGTTTGTCCTTCGTATAAAACGGGCAACTTGAACTCGGTATGGAGATTCCCTTTAATAATTTTCTGTCACCAGTAAAATTGCCTTTACCGTTGGATAACATAAATAACTTTAACCGAAGGGACTCGCAAACGATGATTTTGAAAGACGTAATTGTCATATCGCAGAGAAATATGAAGTGATCTGACTATTATAGGTCCAGCTTACGATTCACCTGTGTCGAAGGCGAAACGTACATTTGGCACCAAGATTCACCACGGGTCTTGTCGGGCGTTTCTTGTGAATGGCGTCCGACGATTCCCGCACGTCTGGTTTTCTCATCTTCGGGGTGCTCCGAAGATCCCCGGGGGTCAAGCCCTTCTTCCTCGCTGATTAGGTCCCTGCGATCCGTGAATTATGATTTCTGGATAAAAGCGAACCGACGCTATTGTACAGGGACGCGTCAGAATACAGGAGACATTAAGGGATATATGAATGCTGAAAAAGCATACTATGTTCATCTTAAGTCATTCCTCACTGTATATGAACGTACAGTCTTGCGTCATGGCAATTGAGCAATTTTAGTTTGGGGAAAGTGGTTAAGAATATCAGGTATATGACGCTCGGTATTTTTTTTTTTTTATTTTGCGGTTTACCCGTTCAAATGCTCAATGTGAGTACTGATACTTTAATGCCAATATGAATTTGTCCGTTAGTTTTTTTCTTCAGGATTTTTTTTTTTCAAAGTAGAAAAACCTAAGATACACAGCGTTCTAGGTTTATGTTTACGAAGTGGGACCGTAGATTGGGAAAACATTCATTTTCCTATCTACTGAAAATATGTTCATTATGGAGACAATTGCAACGCCCCGCCATTATACAAGCGTGTGAGAAATTACAGTGATAGAAAATTGCATATAACAAGCCGTGTAAAGGATCCGTCAATGGAAAACAAGCCAATGGCTGGAACCGCTGTGCAAGATGCGTTTTCCATGTCATCTTTTCTATGAATATTACGATAATTAACGAGATGCCTGCTCATTATGCTTAAGAGAGTATTGTGAGCTCAGAATTGTGGTGAATTACCGAAAAATTAGGTTGAAGTGTTCATCATTGGCGTGGCCCTGTACTGCGTTACATTTCTTCACTTGCAGCCCTACCTCAAAAGTACAATCGGTCGGATTGGCCTTGGTGAGGGCGAGTATGTGTACTTTTCTTTCGGGAGATGTCAACTTTGATGAGCTTTTTATAGGTCAATCACTCGTACTACAAACTATGCTGAGAATTTTGTAGGAAAGCGCCAGAGATTGTTGGTGTATTTTTGAAAGTGCCTAGTCTCGATTTCAGGTGTTGGGATCCAACTGCAGTGTTCCTTACCAGTCTATGGTCTCATGGCTCGCGAAGGTTCCGCAGAGAATTATAGACGTGAGCAATGTGCTATATATTAAGAAATGCATGAAATGCAGTTATCCGATGCTCTTAAGTCTGTTTTTTCTCTCGATCATAATCATGTTCAAGAATCACGTTTTGTTATTTTGTCATGTGTGTAGGATTTTGCTCATCTGGCAAGTTGGGGAGTCTAACCCATGTTTTTCATTTCCTGCTGAAAGGACTGATCAATGAATGAATGAATATGTATATGAACAAACAAACAGACAAATGTATAAGCAACAGCAACAACAACAAACAAACAAACAAACAGACATTTTATGTACAACACGAAATAATGATTGTGTTCATATCATAGTAGGTATATATAGTGAGCACGGCGTGTTGCAAAATGGTGTGTAGTTATTACTTCAAAAAGCACCAGGTTAGTGCACACACACATGCACACACACACAAACAATAACACTAACACGATCGCACACACACACACACACACATATACTCACACAAACAAACTTTTGTTTATGATGGATACCCCTCATACCAGCGGAAATTTTCATTTTGAAAATTTCGCACATAATAAACTTTACTTCTGCCACAGTGCAAAGCAATATGATGTACTTTGCCATGATACATGGACTACATACAGAATTAGAATTATTATAGCATGACCTCTAGAATAGGAGGGGTGATCCGTGAGAAGTCAAATGCTTACACCCAGTATTTCTTAGCAAATTTTAGCATTTATCTGGATTTTTTGCCAGTTTCGTTTCTAACTTGTGTTTCTTATGTATTGTGGTGCATGCTTCTCTTTAATTATCCCTTTTTCACATTTTTTTTTTTTACCAAGATATACTTTTTCGTTAATCTTGGGTTTGTGAAATACCTTTCAGAGACAAAGAGAGTTCATCAAATACATCAAAAATTTAAACGTGACGTGATTACCGAGACGCGTTATACGTATTTCAATCCTTGTAAACCGTTGCATCAAGAACTGTTGATAATCCTGCCAACAGTTTGCGTATTTTAATAGAAACAGGCTCATGCTCTTAATATAAGAATTATTTCCTTTATAGTCACTTACTATTCCCCAAAAGCCGGCAACAGCTTTATTCGTTGACATTAAGTGTTTTCGACAGTTTGCTATTCGAACATGAGTTACTCTGCTAAGTATCATACGAAAAACTTTTTTTTTTTTTGTTATGATGCGTGCACAAGACCAATGGATCTTTAACAGGCAAAGACGACATCGATGTTATAGGTATAGTATAAGAACGCATGTGCCATGAAATATGTGAGGTACGTCAGTTTTCGTTCATTAAAGGCATTTTACCATTTGCTGATGAAACAAAAACCCAGCTTTAGTGCTTCAAAATAGTTCCAAAATGTGAGTTAGGGATAAAAACAACCGGTGTAAAAATTTGAATCAGTATAATCAATCTTAAGTATTGTTAAATATACAAATTGTGAATCATAGTTATAATAAAAATGTTTCTAGACTAAACAGTCTACAGTTATGGCTTATCGAGAAAACAATGTAATATCTCCCTATATTTTAGGCTTTCTTGCGAAATTTGTATATGGTAGAATGTTTTGTGATACAACTGACCTACACCTAATTATGCATCAAATGTGATTTCTCGAACATTCTTTCTTTTTTTAATCACTGCATCGTGATGACATTGCGACAAAGAAATCTTCAGGCTGCAGCTTTTTAAACAAAAATAGATTTGGTATTTCCTGAATTTCATGGCGTTATTCGACGTCTTATCTGTAAGATGTTCTTTCAAAATATACTCCAGGGAACAAAATATTCTGTTGTTTTAGTTTTTTGTTCTCGTGAAGAAAAGATGTGCAAAAGTGTGTTTGACTGCGCCATGCGATCGTATACTTCCGCGTATAAATCTGGGCGAACATTTAGCTCTGAGAAGTTAGCGCGTTGTGACAAAATTCCAATGAGAAACCATTCGAGTACCTAAGCCGAGATACCCAACAAATAAATGGTCATGATTGCCCATAGTTAAAGCTGACGTCAACTAATACAGTAATATCTAACAACAAAAAATAGAAAGTTATGAAATTTCGTAATTGATGTTTTCATTGATTAAGTATACTATTGATATTATAATAATGCTCTTATCATAACAGTGAACAGACAATTTGTTCAACATAGATACATTTTTTTATAGATATGCATATTATTTATCGAGGAATCCACGTCTGCAAGCTGTGCTTTTTAGTGGATCCCTCTTTTCCATCACTTTACTTCCTAATGTCATTTCTGCAAAGTATACATTGTTTGTTTTATATCATTATATATTCATTTGCATATACATTAAGTACTATTCTTTAATAGTGTATATACTTTTACTTTTTGCTTGTATACTTTGTACTCTGATCGCTTTTTTTATGATGATGGAAATAAAGAATTGAATGGAATTTAATTAATCAGTGATATTAGACATCTATACCGCCTGTACGAAGACGAGATGTTATGATGTCATCACCTCACAGCTTTAGTTTGTACGATCATAATTATAATTTCTTGTATTACGTGAGGGGGGAATGCACCCTACAAGCCCAGCAGTTTAGCATTCCTCCCCATTTCCAACATTTTCGTATACTTACAATTTTTCTGTAAACTTATCCTTTATTTTGTATTATGATGAAATTTATGTACTTGTATTCAATTTCTGTAATACATTTATGTTTTGTTGGAAATGAAAAATAAATGAATGAATGAATGAATGAATGAATGAATGAATGAATGAATGAAAATCTTTGTGTGTGTGTGTGTGTATGTGTGAGTATGTGTGTGTGTGTGTGAGTGTGTGTGTGTGTGTGTGCGAGTGTGTGTGTACTCTCTAAAAAAAAATCGAGTGAAAATATTCATTCTTAAAAGAGTGAATACAACAAAAAGTGAATTTAGAGTGAAATTGGAGTGAATTTTGAGTGAAAATGTTCATTTTCACTCGTTTTAGAGTGACCTCAGGGATCACTCTAAAATCTTCGAGTGATCCCTGAGGTCACTCCAAAATGAGTGAAAATGAACATTTTCACTCAAAATTCACTCCAATTTCATTCTATATTCACTCTTTTAAGAGTGAATATTTTCACTCGATTTTTTTTAGAGAGTAAGAGTAATGTTTTGTCTTTTGTACATTGTGCAAAAGCAAACAATAGCTAATTCAGATGGCACTGCCTAAGAGAGTTCCAAATTAGGCCAATCAAATGGTTCGCTGCTGCTCAGAAAGAAAAAAAAATGCGTCTTGACTGCAAGGCTAATAAAGAAAAAGAAAAACAAGAAAACAAACTAATGGTTGAAAATGAAGCACAGGAAGCATGCATGGGTTGATGATCTAGCAAACATGAATACTTCCCCCAAATTCATCATTAATTGCTGACGTATTAGACAAACAGAACTATCAGTTGATGCGGCAGGAATAAAAAATCCTTTTAATTTGTGATTTCCTGTTTTATCAGGAAATTTAAGTGAAAAGGTGTGTAAGGTTGATGGGATGATGACATCACCATCAGGTCATCTAATTTACATTAAGTTGTGAAACGTACACACTTTCTTGTTTAAGGTTCGATTTTCATGAAACTACAGTTTGCATTCACACTTGAAATTGCACTTTAATGCGGCTTTGATTTCAAAGTTGTTGTTTTTTTCACACAGTGATTTACTCAGTGCTACTCGAAAGTATGTGAAACATATAAATCAGGTTTACATGGACGACATTGTCTTATAGGATGCACTGCATAATTAGGTCATTGTTTTCAGCTTGCTAGTTCGAACTGAGGCAAGAATGTAATACGGATTCGAAAGTCATCTCCGATTCATGATATTTCATTTGATGACTTTTGGTTCTTCTAACATTTTTAAGTTCGTCAAAGTTTACGCATGCACGTAATAATGTGATATTCAAAATGTCATGACTTGATGCGATTAAGATTTTCATTTTTTTTCCTGAGTTCATATTTTATCAGTGTATATCTATAGATGCTTTGGTCTTTATTGCCTTTATACGTTGTCGCGTCTAAGTGCATGAATATGGAGTAGTTGGACCAACTACCGATATTTATGTTCTTTGGGGATGGACGTGTGTGTTTATATCATGTGTATTGTGAGATCATTAATGCAGCAAAGTTTTTGAACTTAAATTTTTCAATCCCTCTTTATCATTGTTGCTGCTTCTTAAATAATTTGGCATATATGGCAAACAACAAAATAATGTATTATTTTCATTAATAAGATCAGGGAGATGGGCCACCTCTCTGATAAGATGCAAGACTATCTGTAATATTGTTGATAATAATAGTCAATAAAAATGTGAATAGTCTGTTTATTGCGTTTTAGAATGACGTACAGTGTAGATTGCCATTCCGCATCTTCCCAACCCGTGGTCTATGTAATGTCATATTTGTTGTTGGTGGTGGTATTTTTTAGAGAATATGAGACCAATGAAGATCATACGGTTCATTATCGTGAAACTTCATAAATATCTCATTTCATCTCTTCAGTCACACTCCATCCGTTTAGTATACGTTTATCTACATCATTTCACCCCTAAAGACGTTACTTTTACCTATTTATCGTTTAGATTGTCTGCTTTTGATGATGTATAAAACTCATCATTCCGTTATTCGTATATTGTTAGCGCTTCAAATTAAGGTAAATATAATGAAAATATTTTCTCATAAACAGATGAAAACAAAAACAATGTCATATATTTAATATGTATCCATGCAAATACTATATGAATACGTGTGTATGTGTGTATGTATGTAATTGTTCATCTATACAAGCAGTGCGAGATTTGCGAAGCTGTCGATCTAGGAGATGAAGTGGTTTGCAATAAAAATGAGGTATCAGGAACGAATATCGATGACAACGTCATTTCGAACGAGCTGTCATCGGACTGGGGTCGGGAGAGCCCTGCGGATGGCCAACTCATCAGCACCGCTTGCCCCTCCACACCGCTCTCGCGGAGGGAACAAAGCCTTACCTTGTTGAGCTGAGTCGGTCGCAACCCTGGCCCTCTACTTTTTTAAACGAAAACACCAGAAGAAACCTGGCGGTATGAAAAACTCAAATAGGAGAGAATGAAGGAGGAGAGAGAAAAAGTTTAAGTAAGTGAAAGAGAACAAGACCAGACCATGATTTCCCTAAACAACAGCATCGCCTGTGTGTTGCTTGCCCCGACACACTGTATAACCCAGCAACATCTACTGTACAATATTGGTTGGACATTGCTGACCATGAAGAAGGGGGAGGAGAGAGAAATCATCTACAGAGACACAAAATATGATAACTTAGCAGTTTTAAGGTCATTTCATACAACGCTAGAGAGTACTAGTAATAGAAATGAAATAGAAAACAACATTCATTATGACGTGATTCATTATGACATGATTCATTATGACGTGACGTGATATAGGAAATCGTAATTTCGAATCAAATTGGTAGAGCACACTTGGCATATACCAATTCTTTTTGAACGGCATTCCACTTCGGAAGATTAATGTTTAAACTCAGAGACAATAAATACCCCTGTTACGGAATATAATCATTGCCTATGTGCCTGTGTGCGAGAGATTGGAAAGAGCGGGATAGAGGGAGAGAGATAACGTACGATCATAATTCTGGAGGTATAACTATACCTCAATAAACCTCAGAAAAATGAAGTTGGAGGTGTGAACTCAATATTACCTCTTTCATTCTTTATAATTTTAGGCCGAACTCTGACCTTTAAGGACAACAAACTCAAGATGTCATTACATTGTAATAACCGTAACATCGTACACACGACTAATAGATGGACAGATTGTATTAGTAGAGTATTAAAGGTACTGTTTACCATTGGGAGCAGTGATTAAAAAAATGTTCAAGATATCACGTTTGATCCATTCGTGTAGGTCAGTTGTATCACAAAACATCCTACCATGTAGAAATTTCGCAAGAAAGCCAAAAATATGAGGAGATAGCACTATTTTTCTCACTAAACCATAACTGTAGACGGCTTAGTCTGGAAACATTTTTATTAGAACTATTGTTCACATTTTGTATATTTTAACAATACTTAACATTGATTATCCTCATTAAAATTTTACGATGGTTGTTTCTATGCCTAACTCACATCTTAGAACTATTTTGAAGCACTAAAGCTGGGTTTTTGTTTCATCTGCAAATGGTAAATTATGCCTTTAACGGGGTATTGCTCTCAGCAGTCTTTTACCATGATAGCTCTGGTTTCAATCATTTGTTTAAGTAGTGAAATAAACTTCATATTCAACTCCACAGTCGGCCTTTGAGATGGTCCAATAATCACTCTCAGGTCCGTCTTGAGCGCAGAGCAGACACCAATCAGACAAAAAAATAATGTTACTCTAATTATGCTTTTGTTTTCGATTCATTTGGCATGAACATTTTTCTTCATTCAACAAAAGCAATTTCAGTGTAATAAATAATTTCTTTCTCAAAATAGAGAAGGAATATGAAATTGATAGCAAAAACAACTGGGAAAACAGAAAATCATCGTAATCGTCTATATGAATCGTTCAATAAGTGAACATGGGATGTTACATGGGAGGGCGCTATTGGCAGAGCTTTATAGTGTGGCCATCCAGAACAGAAGAAATCGCTTATTATGAATAAAAATTGCATATTGGCACTGTTAAAAAGGAGTTTGGGCAAGAGAAAGGGTGCAAGAAAAAGAAACAAAGACAACAAATCAAGTTAAGATCCCTAACAAATTGATCAGTCAATCAGTGAGGATTTTTTAAATTCATTTTTTTTAAAGGAATGTAATTTCCCTCCTTGACTGACCATCCTTGAGACTGGTTTACTGCTAGTCACATAGAGACAAGGATTTTAGAGTAAATAGTGTGATCATGATCTAAAATATTCCTAAGACAGAAACACCAGTCATGTGAACATCGCGTAAAATTTCCTAGTACGTGTATCCACACTCTGGCAAGATACTGAGAACATACAGAGGGCGCTTGTTATCTTTTGCTAGCTACTGTACTTTTATCAGTGTCGTCCAATTTATTTACGTCATAATGAAGATACTCGTAGTATATGCGTGGGTGTGTGAAAATATGAAAGATGACTGATCTTGAAATTTAATTATTCCCTCATCTTCATTCTTTTATTCTCGAGAACATGAAGATAAGATCACCAGAATTACCCAATATGAGCATTTTATGGCGCACACACGCACAAACCCATCAAAACAAATAAACCCGCACACTTTCCAGTAGATAGCAGATCAGAAGCGCATGCTGAGATCAAGCAAGAGTGAAAGAGCGCACTCTAGCGAGTAGAAAAGCATTTTGCCAATCTGTTATACATGTAATTCATTCAGTGCAGCTTGTTCAATGCATTATTTGTACATTTCCCCCCGAAAATACTGAACTGCCATTAGTAAATGTTACTAATGAATTTCTGACAAAGTCAAAGGTATAGACTGACTAGAAAGTTCAAAGAAAAAGAAATAGTCTGCATCCAAAAGAGGTCATGACACTTACCATTGACATAACACTGTAACCAGGGAGGTGTGTCACACCTCCCTGGTGTAACAATAAATTCACGCTATTTACAGAATCCTCTCAAGATTGCTTTTCATTGTCTCATTGCCATTTCGTGCCAGAGATAATATCGGGTGCACGTCACGAGACCGACACCCACGAGTCATACAGCCCACAAGTCATACAGCTCACAAGTCATGCAGCCTACGAGTCATACAGCTCACAAGTTATACGACCCATGAGTTCGACACTAGCCAACAAGGCCCACGAGACCGACACATTACGCGCCGTGTTGTATCTGTCGAACTCGTGGGCTGTTTTTACACAGTGTCGAACTCATAGGCTTTATTTGCGTAGTGTCGAACTCATAGGCTTTATTTGCGTAGTGTCGAACTCATGGGCTGTATGACTCGTGGGTGTCGGTCTAGTGGGATGACCCCATAATATCAATTCATAAACCTTATATTTTGACGAAAGCTTCGGGTACTTAACTCGACCCAGGTATATAAATCAGGTACCAGGCAACGCTATAGGGTAGTAATAATGGTAGGGCCCTCTGGCAGAGCAGTGGCGACACTGAAGGGGCTACTATGGATAAATAGGATCGTCTTATTGATAAAACCGAATGGAAGCCTACACATTCCTTATTTCTGGGGAAAAGCCTTAATTGTGAGGAAAAGTTAAGATAATGTTATCAGACACTCCAACTCTCCCGTTTTCGACGGGAGATCTCCCGCCGAAAACCCATTTTTACAAAATCTCCCGTTCTCCCGTTTGAGATTTAATTTCTCCCGTCCTGGCTCTGTGTCTCCCGTTGGAAAGGATTTCTTACTTATTGCTACTGTATGTTGAAAAAATAAGCCTTAGATAGCACCAGAGAGCATCTAGAATCCTAGGAACTTTGCACTTCGCACACATCAACTCGGAGTCTCCCGTTTGCTAGGGGCTTCAGGCGGGAGAATCTCCCGATCAGAAGGTGCTTGGGGTTGGAGTCTCTGTGTTATAATACTAATAACAAATTAATTTTGGCAACTTTCATGAAGATTTGAAGATACTTGCTTACAACATCATAATTCATACTGCAGTTCTTTATTGATAATATCAATAAAGAACTACAGTATGAATTATGATATAGCCATGCAGTTATGATCGTGTTTGCTTGAGATTCAATTTGTATGGTGTATGCAAGCAACATATAGCTGGGTTATCAGTTCATACAGTGTATCGACATACAACGTGTAGTTAATTCTAACTCTCTCCAAATTGGCAATAAGGCTTCCTGAAGAAAGAATGTGATAAACATGGGAAGAACAATAGTGCATGCTTGTACTTTGTGACACAATAAGTGGGATTTTGAACTTTTACAATGCTTGCTTAGTTGTAATTGGTGGGATGAACATGAAGAATACTGATATCAATGACAATAGTAAAAGTATAGTAATAGTTGTAGTGTAGTAGGGCCTAGTAGTTATGATGATGATGATGATGATGATGATGATGATAACAATAATAATGATAATAATAATAATAATAATAATAATAATAATAATAATAATAATAATAATAATAATAATAATAATAATAAAAGTAACAATTTATTACAATATCATCTTAGGTATTTTTATTGATGGTTATATTGATTATTTACTATCAACGACTTATTGACAACGACAACAGATTACGGTCTTATATTGTCCAGGGTTGTCTCTTCACTTAGTAATGCTTCTTCAGAGGAGCGTCCGTCATTATTTCCCCAGCTTTGCATGTAAGATATATCCATTCATTCATACACCAGCGCGAAGGGGGGGGGGGGGGCGGTGGGGGCAATGTTGGTAATGCACCCTGTTTGGGAGTAGACTAGTGAGCGTCAGACACGATTCAAAGTCCTTGATCTCCCCTTGTAAAGTCCCCCCATCATAAATACAGTGCTGCCGTCGAACCGGCCCAAAGCGGCAAGCCCGTCGTAGCTGGCGCTCACTCTCTAGTCCTTTCGACGCCTTTGATTGCCTTGGCATACCTTATTCTTCGCGTGAAAATGGAAGCTTTGAAAATTTTAATTCTGTAATGATTAATACCCAGTCGGTTGTCATAATCAAATATTGCGCATTGTCTTCATCATACTTAGAAGATATTGTGCCGGGTATGTATCTGGTATCATCGTTGGATATTTAGCAACTTACAAAATAATATTTCATAGATGACATTATATAAGATTATGATGTCGTGGGTTAAAAGTATGTACATACATGATGACGGTCAGCAAAGGTATTGCAAATCTTCGTCAGTTACTTTTGTTCACATGAAGTGTTTTTTTAAAACTCATCCTCTATATAGGCCTACACACCAGACGAAATTATTGCAATGATGAACTCCGTTCCAAATTTTGATGTTATATCTATAGGAAACTTTTGAATGCTTCATGCCAAATACTCCCAACTTCATTATCTAATGTGATAGTAAATATTTAAAGTTCGGTCTGAAGCATCACGACTTGTTGTATTGTGATGGCAACAATATTCCTTGTGTGTGGATGAGTGAGTGTGTGTGTGTGTGTGTGTGTGTGTGTGTGTGTGTGTACGGCTTTCGTAACATGAAATGACGATTTGCATGCATCGGAAGTTTGTACCAACATCCGATGTTATCGTATGGAATAAGTTCAGAAGCGGTATGAAAGGTGAGAACATCAAGAAAGCTGCAAATATAATTAAGTTGCACATTGGTGATGATGATGATGATGATGAAGATGGTAATAATGATAACAGTAATAACAGTAATGATGGTAATAATGATAAGAAGAAGAAACAATCCCGAACATTACCATCAGCAGTAGTAGTTGCTATACATAATCATAATTATGACAGTTATAAACATAAGAGCTACACTGATATAAAAAACCCCACTAATTACATAATTATACATTATCATCTAAATCTGATAACGCTAAAATGCAAAATTGTTCTTCATCGCTTTGATGTTCATTGCCGGAAAACAAGGACACGAGGATAGCTATCTTCGGTGATACATAGTTAAAAGGCCGCACTTTATCACAGATGATTCAAAAGTGGATAGGCGCGAACAACTGGCCGTTCCCATTTATCCTTTTCGCCGGAAACTGTTAATCTGGGCTTTAGTATCGATGTTCACATTATGTTGGTCGCTGCAAGCCATTTCAGCTGCCGAGAAGCATGACCTTACCCCTGTTACCCTTTTTCGTTACCCCCCCCCCCCCCCCCTCCTTGGTGCACTTGTGGATGAAAGCCCCGCCCACAAAATATGAGACTGTCCGCATCTCCAAACGATAACGAATCCGCGAAACCAATACAATCTCATTGCGGTTTCGCAACGGGAGAGTTACGGCTGTAGATCGTCTCTGTTCTCTTTCCTCCTTGCTTGATTCCCAGCAGTTATCGTCTCTGTACCAAAGTACCTTTCGTGCTACAACAATGGGCAGCACGTATGGCGATCGCGTACGCGCCCGCACCGCAGCAATTTGGTCATCACATAGACAGTGCAAAATGGCGGAGATAAAGCAGACCAGAAAATCGAGCATCTTCCAAAAAAATCTTACAAGAACCAAGGAGAAGGTATGTACTGCGTACAAAAATTATTGTTGAACTTGAATAAATCTTGGGAATCATCTCCAAGCATGTGATTGGTGGAGAGATTCTAGGGAAATCAATATCATCGCGTAAAATTGCTGAAGGGATCGGATTACACTGACCATTCAGACCGTCTGATTTGTTATCCCTGTTGTGGAGATAGATGTACACAATCCCGTGTTTGATGAATGATCGTGCAGGCAGGTTCCATCAACTTCAAGTTTGACAGTCGCACCTTAATTCCACTACTGACTCGTCTTTATACTGTACTGTACCTTCGCCAACCAAGGCAGGAGAATATGTGGCTTTCATCGGCGTTTGTTTGTTTGTTTGTTGTTTGGTTGGTTTGCTTATTTGTTTGTTTGTCTGTGTGCAAAATAACTCAAAAAGTTGTGAACGAATCGACTGGATGAAACGTGCCGGAAAGGTTGAGAATGATACAATAAGGAACAGATGATTCAGTTATAGTAGTTAAAGAATTTTTTTTTGAATTTTATGGAGGATTCTCGATATATTGCCAGGTAGGGTCAATGATCTTGGGAGTCAAGCTGCACATTTTTTGAGGTTTGCATATCAATGCGCACTAAAGTACACTTGTACGTGCTCCAGTATAATGTAGAGACAGATTGTCTAGGAAGGTTTGCTAGGCCTACTAGAAAATCTAGGTCTAGGGCAAGGCAAGCCACGCAGATGCAAATTGATGACGTATCAAGAGGCTCCTAACATCAATTACCATTAAGTCGCAAGACAGTAACGCGCGCCGCAATCGGAGATCAGCTGGGGCAACAGATTTTAATCACTCTCAAAAGACATTCCTAATTCACCTTTTTCCTCCATAAAAACACAAATAATTGTAATCCAAATGTATTTTATCATGCATATGTAACAGGTGACATAACCATTTTTAATGCGAGAACGTTTTTTATTTCGAATGGATTTCAGATGGCAGATTAACACAGTTTTTCAAACGCGATGATGCACAATGCATCCTACATTGAAGTGTGTGTATAACACATGCACTAATAATATGTGGCGCGCTATGGGTGGCGAACTAATTCAGTGCCTATCGTTAGTTCGCCAACCCGGGAGTGCATAGGAATTACACACAAGTGGCGACTAGGTCCTATACGGTAATTGACGTTAGTGGTCTCTGTATTTGGAAACCGGGCAATTTTCAGGGTGCATACGTATTGATGGAAATCACTGATCTCTTTTTGAAGAACTAGATCAGTGGTTGAAATAAGCTAGCTGCTTGGTGGAGGTCTGTGCTCTCAGAGTGCTTCTCTAGTTACCTCCGCCAAGGGAGGAGGTTATGTTTTCGTTACCGGTACCGTTTTTTTGTTCGTTAGTTTGTCCGTGTGCAAAATAACTCAAAAAAGGGATTACTGGATTGGGATGAAACTTGCAGGAAAGGTTGAGAATGATTTAAGTAACGAACGAATAAATTTTGGTAGTGATCCGAGAATTTCGGGGGATTTATGAGGGATTTTTGATATTTTGACAGGTAGGATCAATGAACTTGGGAGTTCAAGCTGCGCATTTTTGAGGTTTTCAAACGCGCACAAAAGTGCGTGCCATGGTGCGTGCTCTAGTTTCTGCCAGGGCGAGGCGCGCTGCGCAGCTGAGGGTTTATGAGGTACATGTAACAAAGGCTTCTACATTGAGAAATCGGGTGATTTTTCAGCATGTATACCTATGGGTGGATATCACTCATCTCTAGGGAAGAGCCCAAAGAGCTTTTCCCCAGTGGTAGACTCTAGAGAGGAGAAAAATCTCTTTCGGAAGGACTAAATCATCAGTGGAAAGTAGCTGCAGAGACTCCAACCCCAAGCACCTTCTGATCTGGAGATTCTCCCGCCTGAAACCCCCAGCAAACGGGAGACCCAAGTTTATGTGTGCGAAGCGTGAAGTTCCTAGGGTTATAGATGCTCTCTGGTGCTATCTAAGGCTTATTTTTGCAACATATGATAGCAATAAGTAAGAAATCCTTTCCAACTGGAGACATTGAGCCAGGGCGGGAGAAATTAAATCTCAAACGGGAGAACGGGAGATTTTGCAAAAATGGGTTTTCGGCGGGAGATCTCCCGTCGAAAACGGGAGAGTTGGAGTCTCTGTAGCTGCTTGGCATAGGTCTGCGCTCTCAGTGCTTTTCTAGTTTTAGTTTTTAAGATGCTTGTCATTCATTTGTGAATATTTATGTCAACGTTAGACATGTCTAGTTCAAGTATCTTCTGTGTGCATTTTTTAATGATTGAAGGTAATCTTGCCATCTGGGGCATTGTAGCGGATCTGTCCTGGTATTTTCAGTCAATACACTATGCTGAAAACGTAGGCTTGATCTAGGCCTAAAATGATAGTAATAAGGAGGTCTAGAGCTTATGTTAGAGATCTATCAACAAACTAAATGTAAAAAAACAGCCAAAATTCAATTGCGCGCAAAGGCATAGGTTTTACTTGTACTCGTAGCCGATAGTCAAATTTTGGATGGCATTATGGTCGAATTATGGGCTGCATGCTTGATGACCACATTAGACTCCTTGGAGTCCTTGATGAGGGTCTTCAACATTTGTTTTTACTAATTACATGACACAAATATAATAATGATAATAATAATAATAATGATAATAATAGACAACACTTTTAGCGTTTATTAATACTGACGTTTCTAAGCGCATTAATACGGACACAATTTTAAATGAAAATACAGCCAGTACTGATGATGCATATATATATATAACACAAAAAGTAGGATTTTGTAAATTATAGAATTGATGTGGAATGCAGAGTCATCCAAGAATCAGGAGATAATGTACTCCAATTTCTGCATTTACTGACATTTTGCCCATACCCATGCTCATGCTCATAATGGCTTTCTTGTCAGTGTGATTATATGTAGCAGATCTGGTAGAGTGATAGAGATTCTTAATGTATCAACCGAGGAGCTTGTCTCGAAATGTCAGACTTCAGTGCACTGATGATGACTACACTGAGTTTCTATGAAATAGCCTATTGGGTTCTCTATGCCAACATGATATACAGCAGTCTTGATTTGTATGTTTTGTTTACACTTGAGATGTAAACACTTCTCAGTTTTCTTTCACAGTCTACAGCAGTAGTTTTCCGATATCTTATTTTGTTCTCCCTCCCAGTTTCCGTAGGCCTCAGTATGGGTTTACTTAGTAAGACTTGTACAAATGTAATTAAGAATACAGTTGTAGCTTTACTACAAGTTTGTAGGCCTGTGCGAGTATAAATGTGCTCAGAACACGTAAAGCTTAATGCACTGTGATGCAAAAGAGGGGACAGTCAGTGTAACAATACCCAGTGTTGCATGATAAAAAGTTTGTCTGTGTTAAGACAGGGATAATCAATACAGCCAACTTATCAAGAGAACCTTGGCATATTGCCAATATTGGCAGACATTTTGTCTCACAGTGAGGAAGCAATCTTTCCAAGTTTATAGACCCCTGCATACATTCCACATTGCAACAAAGTTTTAATTGAAAGACAGTGTATTTAGCTGACACAAACTAGAGTTTTTTTCTTTACAATGCTGGTGAGATATATCCCACTTCCACTTCTCTGTTATGCATATTTAAGCACCAAATGGCAAACAAGCTAGAAAAAGTATATACCCCAGACTATGAACTTCACCAATTATTGTGATATAGGAGCTTATGTGAAGATTACACTGCAGGCATACTTAATCCAGGAAAGTGCCAATACTGCTAGAGACTGTTAGGGAATTCTCTCTGTCACTTGCTACAATGCCAAAGTATCTTATACAGTAAGTCATCAGTGCAGCCTGTGACTTGTGTATGGAACTTACAATGTATTGCCCTTATTAGGTGAGGTTTCCGTTTCAGTCTGAGAGAGGACTTAAATTGAACAGACTTTTAAAGGGAATGTCTCTTGTAAATTCAATTGCTTGTAGAACAAAATACATCATTACATTTTAATCACACACAAGCTGGGTTTCTATCGCTAAAGATGTACATATGAAGGCAAAACAAAAATTTCATGCAAAATACATCTGCTTTGCTTTGAATTTATATCATTTTATAATGTCAGCATACAGTCTGTACCGTTGCCATGAGAACAGTAGAATAGTGCAGTGGAATGTTTGCATTTTGTAGAGCACTATACTCAAAGGGTACCCCCTGGAAACTGGAGTGATATTGCATTTGTACCTATTTGTACATTGTAAATGGTACAGACATTTTAAGTCGAGCTTGTGAGATTTGAGGAATTTTTTGATCGCTGATATTTCCAGACATTGCAATTTATACATGTAGTCAACTATAGATCCTGTCAATAAGCCAATGGGTTCTGACAGCATGTCAGGTTGTTAGCATTGTCCACATTGGCAGCATTTGTTTAGGTGTGCAATGTGTGCATCGACAGGTCCAGTAAAGTGCTCCCCTGATAATGTAATTGGAAACCACTTCAGTTAGTATTACATTGTAAGTGCAATGAAATTCTATTTGATAAGGAAATCTTTTTTGTCTTATTTTCACCGCTATAATCAGTCATAGTCATAACTATGACCAGCTTAATTGGGTTAATTTTCGACTGAAACGTCACTACTCTCATTAAAGAATAATCAAATTTGGATGAATAATTGCAGTTTTCAGTGTTCTGACCATTTCAGCTTTATTTTATGTATTCTAGATAAAAGACTGCCAATCCGCCCTATTGCATGTAGGATGTATAGAGTGTAACTGTAAAAAGTCAAATGGCGGTGGCACTATTTACTGTACACCTGTATATATACACTCTTAACAATGTGTTGACAACGCTGTGGTGGTGCACAGCGTGAGTTCTATTTGATCATAAATGAAAAACATTAGGAGCACTATACATTGTACACAATCTATCTCCAAATTACTATACAGGTTTGTACAGGTCTTCTCAGCAGTTATGTGTTGTGATAAAGAAATATCAGGTTTTATGCTCTGAAAATTTATTTCTTTTGTGAAGTGACAATGTTTTAGTCCTAATAAAAAGGAAAAAAGAAATAAGATGCGATTACCACATATTTGCACTATGCCAGTGCCTACTGCACAGTAACTATGCATGACTGGAAGTGCATAAGTGAACACTGAAAGTGTGACCCCACTTTACCTCCATGTGTTGCGCGTATGTGTGCAAGATCACCTCATTCATTTGCAAGTTGCATACAGCCAGCATACATTGTACATACCCAGTAGATAGTGACAAAATGTTTACATTGATATGCAGTGGTAGGGAGAATTGCATGGTCCTACTCTTACAATTGTGTGACATCTTGTGGGACATGATGGCATACATTTATGTGTCTGTGTGTGTGTGACTGTGGGGGGGGGGGAGATAATTCATCATCTAGTTTTACAGGTCATTGCCTATGTGTGTGAGCCTTACATTACTTAAACATGAGACAGGTTTATCTCCTGACCTTTCCCTTCTACAATATAAGTCGAGTCCACTGTACATATACACAGGTACACCATTCAATATGACATCCTATTAGCTGTCTTGGTCACATACATTTGTAACAGCAGCTAAGAATGGTATTGTGGATATCATTAATTTCTGTGAAAACAAACAATAAACACCTATGATGACTTCCTTATCATGAAAGATGGTTGCAAACATGGGACTGAAATGCTCCCTATTAGTAAATACAGCTGTGAGTTCAATGTTAAAACTGTATGATAGCATCTAGACGTGTGTTGTTATGGACAGTATGGTAGAACTTTCAAAATTCTGTATTGTACTACATATGTACAGTGTACAGATTCAGTGAAAAATGTTGTGGTATTCTAATCATGAAATATCCGTTATGATAATATTGTAAAAATGGATACTTTTTGCGTGACTAATTTTTCGCGCTTGGACGGTTAAAAACAGTTTCATGTGTTTTTGATTCCGCGTGATCAAGACATCATGCACAGGAACATATGGCCAGCAAAAATATTTGCGTGCTTTTATTTTCGCACTAGTTTCTGGTTGCGCAAAATGTGCGAAAATTTCAACACCGCAAAAGTTTCCACTTTTGCAGTATTATATTCTTTAGAGAAAATGTGAAGACAGGGAGTGATGCCAGTCCAACTATGGCAACTATTTTTTGACTCAGTTTCGCTCCACTGGCTTGCCACTATTGGATTTCCTAAGGAGTTTTCAGCACCGTTATTACTATAATTATTATTATTATCATTTTTTTTTACTATTACACTTTTACATTTGTACATACATACGATGTGTATCCAAATGTCATGTAACATGTGTATCCCTCGACAAAGTTGTGTACATTTGAAATATGCATATAATGGACATATGGACAGGCAATAGTGTGTCCCATGTCATTCTAGAACACCAGCTCAAATTCAGAGAGTGCTGTTTTGGCTGCGTAGTCCTGATTGTTGTCAGTAGGAACCAGAATCGTGTTTTCCACATGGATTTCCTGTGTGAGACTGCCTCGCTCACACTTCCCGTATCTACCTCCACTGGTTGTCTAATAGATGCCAGGCATTGAAGGTGAAAAGGATGTTTAGTGCTGCACTAGTGCGCCATGATGAAGACATTATTTGAAATACTGTCAATTTACTTCAGTGCGTTTCATAGGAATGAACTGTGCGGTTGACGTGTGCTGAAAGTGCATTATGTGTGTTTTTGTAACATTCCAACAAAGTTGCTAAGTAGATACAGGTTTGTTGTTGTTTTTTAATTCATCCTTGTACATTAGTAGCTTTATACTGTATATGTGATCAAAAAGGCTTTAAGGCAACTTGCACAGGGCCTTTCCAATTTGCCAACAAGTTTGAATGAGTAGTTTCATGGCTACACATACGTCGCAAGGCTGACATAAACCACAAATTATGTCTGTGCTCTGTCTTTAAACTTGACAGTTAAATCCTGCCACTCACAAATTCCTTAGATTGAAATAGATTGTAATCAAGGACCAATCCAAACGTTGAATTGAAGTTTTCAATTTAATAGAGGTAGAATTCAATCTTATTCTATTGAAACTTTCAATCCCATTTTGGGTTGGTCCCTGACTACAATCTATTAGATTGAATTTCAGTTTACGGAATTTAGAGAGGGGATCATAAAAATCTGAATCATGTAATGAAACAGAATTCCTCCACTACCCTGTACCTACACGTGTAATGTACAATTGTAGTTCTTGTTTAAATCAGTTTGACAAAGCCAGAGTACCTGGTAATTGCCCAACCACCATCTCCCAAGTTTCATGCGGAAATGTGGTATAAGAAGGTACGTGAGATTTATGATTTTGTTATTAAATTTGTTAGAATTCTATTGCTATATTGTTTGATATCCATCTCTTTTTGATGTTTCTATTCATCTTGTTGATCATCCCAGCCTGTTGTATTATTGGACAGGCCATTTGAAATTATATGCATTTTGCTTGATGCGACATCAATTGTATTCTGTTCAGCTATTGAAAAAAAAAACAGAAACAAGACCAAACAACAACTTAATTAACATGATCCAAATGCTTGAATTTCCACAAGATTTAAAAAATGTGTATGATTATACAAATGTATCCACACATCATTAAAGTGATGGATGTGTTCAGAAACAAGTCTAACATTATCTTACCTCAAGCATATCATGCTTGTGACTTTACATTCATGTGGGTCGTACACTGGACTAATCACAATTAATGATAAAAGCACCATGAAGACTGCAGTAGGAAGTCATGTAAAAAAACTGAAATACTCCTGGAATAAAGAACAATGAGATAGCATGCTGTCATCTTATGTTCAATCAAAACCTCAAGGGAAATGACTTTTGAAGTAATATAGGGAGGGGTTGAGATGTTGTCCTTATCAAGGAACAGACCGTACCTTGTAAGATGCACTTCTCACAGTCACGTCTTTTCTTCTTTGTTTTTCATGATGTAGCAGTTCAAAATTTTTAAGCAAATCGGGAAACTGGTGAAAATTAAGGAATTTCAGGGAAGAACATTTTCTATAGAACTTTCTATAGCTGACTCAGTACACACATTGCACATTGTAAGAGTTAGCATTGTGGAGGTCTCGGGTGTGAATCCCAGTGGAATCCCATCTTCTTCGCTCATTTTCACATTTATTACTGAATTTGAATTTTTCACACAAAACTTCATCACTTTGGTGATTATTCGCATTTATCCCAAAGTTGATTTCTCCTTCTGGTTTATGTCAGGTTTATAATATAGCTGCTGACCATACAAGCAATGAAAATAAAGGGATTTAGGGATGAATGCCATATTACCACCTCCCTGGTACTACAGCTGTAGATGTACAATTGTACAATGTATGTAGGGCTTTCCATAGCTCAGTGGGTATTATAAGAGCACCGGTTTGACAGTCCAGATTTAATGCTATCTTCTTAGCTCATGTTTATTCAGTACATTGTGTTGTTGTTATTGATTATCTCAACTTTTAAGGCATATTGTATGAATTTGAGTTTGCCTTCGAGTATTATTGTAAATATGAATGTTAGGATCAAATTGTTAATATTTCAAATGACATAAAAATCTTTTTTTGTTTCTACTGTAGTTTAGACTCATACAACTATTCAGAAAGTGGTATTAGAAATAATTTACTAATATCACAGTGTTATTCCTTGTCAGGTTGCTGTAAGATTTGTTTGGCACTGCATGCAGACTAACATTCAGAGAGATACCGGTATGCACTGTACAGTTGTATCTGAGTTAGGAGTGAGCTTGAAACAAAGCAAGTGATGTCACAGAAATCTGTAACAACACAATTGTGGTTTTTATATGGTAGGTAAAAGAACCCTGCTGTGTTTGATGTGATCCAGTACTTCCTGTGAGTAATAACAGATATTGAAGATGAATCAAAGTGAACTGTAATGCCAGACAAGTAGTTTCTCTTTGGGCTTGATATGGAGTTGTGGTTTCCATTAGCATTGTTGATGGATTATTGTACATGTACACTAAGGTATTGTAATCAGTGCCATTTGCCCTGCAAGGGAGTATTTCACCACTTGACGGGAAATAATCATAATTTTGACAGTTTATTGCAATTTAAATCACGGTTCTGTTCTTCCACATTCAATACATGTCTAATGTATAATTTTGTCGCATGTTGGCTTGGATAATTGTTTTACAATGTGTACATCTTGTACTAGTAGCACAAAGCTTTTCCCCTGTTCTACATGTACAGGTCTTTGTAGGTTCTATCACGAATCATTAATGATAATGAGCACTATTAGTGGAACAAGATAAAAAGATGTGGTAAATGATAGTGATAATGTGATGATTACTATGGATAGTGTTTAGTTTAGATCTTTGGATTCGAATATTCTGAGTAAAGAGCTCTGCATTTGTCTAAACTTTATACTGTTAAACAAGAAATGTTTGCATGTATTCTAATCTTACAAATTTTGTTAGACTGATTTATTCAATATTCTCTTGAATTATCTTTGTGCAGGCCACCTACATGTACAGTAGTAACTCAGGTGTATTCTTGTAGAGATTGCAATTTGTATAAGTAGCACCAACTTTTTGGCAACAGGATACAACATGTACAAATGTATGTGATAATTCATATCAAAGTCTGCTCCAAATGACTTCATACAGGTCACTGAAGTCACTCAAATGTGTTCAGCTAGAGATAATGATATTTGACAAAGCATGTATTATTCACAAGCTGAATACTGGTTGTTATTTTTATCAACTTACATTCATATAAATCCAGAGTGATCTCGTGAATGGTCAGGATCGTTTTCTGAGAGAAAGCTGTTTAAACAGACACCACCAGAGCGTAATACAATTTAAGAAAGCCATTTGTGACAAAATATTAATGAACAAAATATATACAATGTATGCGTGCAGTATATGACATTATGACATAACAGAACATGGCTATCAAGTATGTAATTGTATAATGATATTCAATATCAAAACATATCACAGGAATGTGACAGAATAGTGGATTGATAACATCTGGAGCAACATCACAAGGTAGAATGATGTGCTAACATTTTGCCATAATACAATTGTAACTGCATTGTACTGGTTATACAGTGCACTCCCGTTACAACGAACACGGTTATAACAAAATTTCCTTATAACGAACTAAAACTTCTATTCCCAAAATTAACACCATGAAAGTCTATGGTACAAAATTCGCATTAAAATAACGAACACAGTCTTTTCCCAAGTCTTTTCCGAGCGCCACTGACAAAGAAAAACAAAAGAAATATGCTTCGTTACAACGAAATGCAAATTGCTTTCGAAAATACATAGCGGAACAAGCATTTATAGCGTCTCTGCACGGGCCAATGCTTCACATCACTGTGTGTTTGCTCCTTGTGTCACGCACAGTTTCTGAGGGGAACTTGCATTTAATATTGTAATACAATGATCCCATCCCATTTTACATAGCTTTCCAGTGTATGATGAGTATTCAGCAAACAGAATATGATATATATCTGCGTGATTTCCTTGTTTTCGTTTTACATGTACAGTATTTGTTCGGTTATAACGAAATTTCGTTATAATGAAAGAAAACTGCCGGTCCCGAGCATTTCGTTAAACGGGAGTGCACTGCATTGAAACAGAAAATGTGGTAAAAAGTGATGTGGAGAGAGAGAGAGAGAGAGAGAGAGGAAGAAGGCAAAGCCTCGATCCTTGCTTCTGTAATGCTGCATTATTATCTTAGTACAATGTGTATAAACAGATACTCCACAACATGAAAGTTAATTTACTTTGCGGTTTACTTTGAGCTTGAGAAAAACTGAAAGTGAAGATGGAATACTTTTATTTTTGTGTTGGTTAACCTGCCAACACTTCAGAGGGTATCATATGATACATTGTGAGAAAAAGCGTTTTACGTCCAGGGACACTATGAGAGTTTTCCATTACACATTCATTACTGCCTTTGAAATGTCCTTTCCATATAAAGGGGAGGACATTAACATTGTATCAAAAGCAGACAAAAAGCGCATATTGATGCAAGGTTACATGTACAATTGTAATGCACTCCCACAGAGCACTGCGTACTAGTCGGTTGATAATTACACTGATTATTCAATTAGTATGTCATCAGTTCTTTCTGGGCAAATACTGTGTAAAGCGTACACAGTGCCAGCACTCGTTAGCAAAACAGTTACTAGACCCATTATTGCATCTACACAATATACAAGTGTGTAAAATGTACAACTGTACATGCAGTTGTTGGTATGCATTTATTTTCCTGTCCATCTTCTTTGTACATAGTATTTAGTGTACAGTGTAAGTGTAAGTGTACAACTTGTAGGTATTTCTTTTAGACCTACATTTGACATCAGAAATCTTGTAATTATTTTCAGTCCTGAATGTCTTTGTTGGATTATTAAGTGGGTATTAGCTATAATTGTACATCACAAAGTCAGCCTGCTGTCACAAATTAGGATAGAGTATCATATATTTATACTCCAGTATCATGTGTCAATCTAATCCAGCATTTAAAACTTCGACAGAGTGTATAGTATATGAATTGTGAAACTTTGTGTCCTATCTGGAAATGATCTCTACAATTTGCCAAATATGTAGTTTTGTAATTCAGGTTTGAAATATTACTGTAATTGAATTTGAAAGGTGATACGATGTGTGACATTGCTGTAAAGTTTGTGAAATGCATGCTGAAGTTAAAGGGATTATTTTTGAATTCTTTTAGCTTGATGAATGTAGCCTCAGTATGTCTGATTTATTTTATGGTTATCTGTTTTTCTGAGAATTTTTAGGAGATTATGATTCTAAGAGATGGTTTCTGATGTGTAGTGAGAATAACGAGTGAAGAAAGTGCAGTGCAAGCCACTCGGTTTTTTACAGCTGTAAATGATATGATGTACAGTGCACTCCCGTTATAACGAAATGCTCGGGACCGGCAGTTTTCTTTCGTTATAACGAAATTTCGTTATAACCGAACAAATACAATATATAACGAAAACAAGGAATAATTGATAAACCACGTACATATATCATATTCTGTTTGCTGAATACTCATGATACACTGGAAAGCTACATGTATGTGAAATGTGATGGGACAACTGTATTACAATAATAAACGCAAGTTCCCCTCAGAAACTGTGCGTGACACAAGGAGCGAACACACAGTCGTGTCAAGCGTTCACCAGGGTTCGAAATTGGCGATGGTCCGCTGGCCATTGGCCACCTAAAACGACTAGCTAAAAATCATAAAATTCTGAAGTTACTAGTCCGTCTGGCTTGCCAAAATATTGCTTCAGTGTTAAAATTGATTCTAAGTAGTCCGCCTGGCTAGTTTTAAAAAAAAGTTAAGTGCGACCCCTGTTCACCCATGCAGAGACGCTATAAATGCTTGTTCCGCTACGTATTTTCGAAAGCAATTCGCATTTCGTTAGATAACGGAGCACATTTCTTTTGTTTTTCTTTGTCTGTGGCGCACGGAAAAGACTTCGTTATAACGGAAATTTCGCTATAACCGTGTTCATTATAAGTGAATTTTGTACCATAGACTTTAATGGTGATAATTTTGGGACCAGAAGATTTACTTCGTTATAACGAAATTTCGTTATAACCGTGGTCGTTGTAACAGGAGTGCACTGTAATACATTTACATTTAGCATTGGGTTCATGTGGACACTGAATTCCACTTGTAAGATTACAGTTTGAGGGCTTGTAACTTGTTGGCAGTTGATGTCATACTGAGGAGGTGCAGTGATTGATGTCCTTTGTTTAAAATTACACTGTACATCTCTGAACCTTGATATTGTGTAGGCTCTACCTTCTGCATTCCTTAGGCCCTACATGTGAACAAATCCAGTCAGTCTACACAGTGTAGCTTTTCCCCTTTTTGTTAGAAACTCTAGCAAGTTTATCTTTTAGTGTTGGTGACTTCCCTCTTGTCCAACTTTATGAACTTTGGACACAGACATTCACATTGTGTACTAAAAAGCTATTGTACAAATCTATGTGTCATTTCCCTTGTCTAGACAATTAATAGCTACAGTTTTATCTGCACAAATAGATAGCTTGCTGTATGAATTTTTTTCCCCTCCCAAATCTCTCACACTTTGAAGTTTTAAGTAAACATATTTGTGGTTGTGTGATAAGATAATAAATTCTACATTGGTTAGGACCACCAGAAACAATTGATTGGAGTAAATAGTTTTCTGTGGCTCTATTTGCAGTTTACACTGGAGGTGTGTCACAATGAGATACACATGTACATGATCATTTTCTGTTTTGAAATGTTCACAAATTCATTCACAATTGTAAGTGATTGAGGAAATGTTCAACTGTAACTTCTTCCAGTCACATTTTCATTGTTAGTGATGGTTGGTACTCTTACGTGTATAATATGTGTGTACAGTAGCAGTACTTGGTCCCATTGACTTGCTTGGGCACATTCGAGGTACACATGCTGGTTTAATAGCAGCACCCGTCATTTACCCCAATTTGAATTCAGTGAGGGATGAATTAGATATTTCCTCTCAGTCTGGTAGGTTCTTATCCTTTATGGGTTCATGTCAAGGTTACTGTCAATAACAGTCTGCCAGCCATCGTTTATCTACATGTACCATCCTGTTTTTGCATAATGCATACACATAAATGTAAGGTGCGTAATTTCTTGCTATTGGCTAATGAAAGCTAATACATGTACTTAGATTAATGGATCTGATAGGTGAGGGGCGCTCTCCAAATGTGAAAAAAAAAACCACTAAGTACATTGTAAATGCACTGGATTTTGTTCCCCTTTCAATATTGAAACTACATTGTAATACATCCCATCTGTGACACTAATACAGTATATGCTGCAGTGGAGATATGTGATACCTTTTAATGCTGGAAAGAATTTCGAGCACAATGCTAACTAATGTCTCTATGGTACTATACTTGTCATGTGCCTTTGTGACTCAATCTGTATGATTATACTTAAAAATAGCTTGGATTGGAGGATACTGCCCACTTGTGCTGTGTCTCTTGTCTAACTACAGGCCTACTCTTATATTGCTCATGAACCAGAACGACACAGTGAAACTTGAGTAAAACCACTTCTCTTCTCCACTTTAGACCATGTCACTTGTCAAAAGGATACAGTATGGTATATAATAAGAGAATGGAGAAGAACAATGTACAGTGTACTTTAACTGTCATATGTACATACTGTACCACCCCAAGAGTGTATGCAGTATGTGGCACTTGTCTGATTTTGAAAGGAACCTGATTTCACAACAACATAGACAAAACAAAGAGAAAGTACAATGGAAGAGCTGTAAGAAAATCATTTCTTTGATGATACCTCATCCCACCTACATTCTGATTTTATCATGGTGGAAGTACATTGTCTCCATCTGTTAGTATTTGCATGTGAAATTATAGTGCATTTGCTGAATAAAGTAATGATATCATATTTCACATTCTTTGTAGAACAGTAGCCCAATCATAAGCGAACACTTTTGAAAGTGAAACTTATAATGTATATTTCTTTAGAATATAGTGTCAGTTTTGTAAATAAGGAACTAGGAAATGACTCACAGGTTATAATTTTCGAGATGAGTCAATGTAGAAAAAAGTTATTTATAAGCATAATGTGTTTTTTGTTTTCGATGTTTTTCTTTTGTGTGTGTGTGTGTGTGTGTGTGTGTGTGTATTTTGGCAAAAGAAAACTTGAAAATTTAAGTGTTTCAATATTTTTTATGCCTCCGCAACGAAGTGGCCGGAGGCATTATGTTTTCGGGTCGTCCGTCCGTCCGTCCGTCCGTCCGTACGTCCGTACGTCCGTCTGTACGTCCGTCCGTCCCGTTTTGTTTTTGTCGATATCTCAAGAACCGTGTGGTGGTTTTACATCAAACTTGGTATGAGGGTATATCCTTGGGGGATAATACTTTGTGTGGATTTTAGGGTCACAGGGTCAAAGGTCAAAGGTCATAGGTTATTTGAAGAAAAAAAAATTGAAATTTCATGTTTTTCTCCATATCTCGCAAATGTTTCAAGGTATCTTCATGGAACTTAGTATATATGCTTGTACCGGTGGGCAGTGATTATCTAGGGAAGTTGGGGGACATGGGTCAAAGGTCAGGGGGGTCAAAGGTCAAGGTCAACTCCTCAAAATATCACTACTTTCCTTAAAATGCAATATGCCTGAAGGTTTTTTTTTTAAAACTTGATGTATGGCATGTATTACCCAATATATATTTTTGGGGAAGTTTCTTGCCAAAAGGTCAAAGGTCAAAAGGTAAAAGGTCAAGTGAAAGTGCTAAATTGCACTTTTTCCCCCATATCTCGAAAGTAACTCAAGGTATCATCATGAAACTTACATATAAAATGCATGTTCAACCTAACAGTGATTCTCTTTGGAACTGTGAGGTCAAAGGTCAAAGGCCAGGTTTAGATAATGCTATTTTCCCATTTGATACTGAAATTATACTTTTTCTCAATACCTTGAAAATTACTCAATGCATAAACTTATAAAAGGGTCAAAAGTCAAGTAAAAATCATCAGTTCCCCAAATACCTGCACTCTGACATTTTAATCATTCATCCAATTGAACCTAGTTCTAGGAAAGTGAACTTTCAGCACATTTGTGTCAAACCTGTCATTTTAATATTTTGCCAATTGTGTGAAACTGTCATCACACATTGTCAAGACATTGTACTATAGACCTATTAGGAGAACCATGCATTATGGCGGAGGCATATCAGTAGCCGTAGCGATATATCTAGTTTAATATGATTTTTTTTTTGAGCGAAGACACATTGTTTGCTTGAAATATATCTCAGCTGTTGCACTGTGATTTATGGTTCCCTGAAGTCTGCCATAAGCTGTTGCAAAATTCTAGTACCATGGAGTTTGCAAGTGTGAAATTTGCCACATGTATACTGTGCAAATGTAGCAAAGAATGTCCTGATCAGCATGTTTTAACTCAAGTTTGCTGATCTTCCTTTCTTTTCTGACATAGGTTTTACAGAAACTTGGCAAAGCGGACGAGACGCGGGATGAGTTGTTTGAACACTACGTCCAGAATTTCACCAACCAACAGGCTGCTGCAAACAAGCTGTACAAGGAGCTGAAGAACTATGTCACATGTGTCAGAGGTTTGTGAGATACTGTAGTAAATCATGAGAAATATAATTCACATCATATCACTGAGAAAGAGCAAAAGTAGCATAGTGTTGATTAAAAAAATTATGATAATCACATTTTTACTTGCATATCACCACATATATATAGTAGTCCCTGTGCATTGTGTGTGTCCTGCTTTGCATTCTTCATGAAGTAGGCTCTGACATGGATGTTATGCTTGAATGGTAGGAATAACCCTGTTTTTGCTTCTTAAAGGGAAAGTCCTTCCTGATATTACACTGAATGTTACTTTGTATGAAAACAGAAAAATGAGATAAGCACATCAGTGAAAATTTTGGGGAAAATCTGATTTTTCATTTTTACTTTCAGGACGGAATTTCCCTTAATGTGCTGAGCTATTTCTGTAGAATTTTGGAAATATTCCTTATCCCCCTCCCCCCCCCCCCCAAAAAAAAAAAAATCAAACAAACCAACAACAACATTGTGTTAATAAGTCACACAACCTATCAGAGGAGACAAAGCAACTTTACCACAGGAAGATCATTGTGATACAATGGCAATTTATAGGATTACCAGATATGTAGGGGTGAATGCTTAAGTGTGACAGAGTTTTCTGAATGAAGCATGCAGCACATATTTGTGCAGACCCAAAAGTCGGAATGTTGCGAAGTGGACAGACGAATGATTTAGTCATGAAGGGGTATTATTTCCATGGTTTTTGTACGTAGCGGTCAAGATGTCTTGATGATATTGGGAGTGCTATCATTGATGTCTGAAATGTCAATGTTATGACGGTGTTAATCAGCTCCACATGACTAGCTGTCCTTTTGACACACAGCAAAGGATGGATGGCGTAACATCCTGACAATCGTTTTTTCAATGGTTATCTGTTAAAAAATGACAAATAGTTACGCGTTGCATTCCTGTTCATTTTAAAGACCCATGTATACTAAATGTTCTTCCCTCAAGCAATACACTCAGGTTGTTTAATTAGTTTACATAAACCTTGTGTGTTTAGGATTTGTGTTTAGGATGTGATTTTGAATGTCCAAATTTCATTCCTGTAAATGATAATTTGTACATATAAAATATATATAAAATCATGACTTAAATGGTTAGGATGTGATTTTAGCTGTCACCCTACACAGCTTTCTGACTTGAAATTATCTTTATCATATCTATGATGGCAAATAAATATTTACTATAACTACCATTGAACTGTCCTTTATATTTTTTTTTTTTTCTTGACTGTTTCTGACCTGGGTCTTTAGATCACTTTTATATGGACTTTTGAATGGAATGGTCCAATTTCCATCTGCTCTTGTTCCATATGGATGTATAGTTTGAGTCTGAATCTCTAATAGCTTCTGGTGGTTGATTTAGTGCATTGCAAACCACTTTCACAAGCGTGAAAGAACCGATTCAAAATTTGTTGCCTTTCTCCAAAGGTTCCAGTTCAGCTGGGTAGCAAACTGGTTGCTGAAGGTTCTCCAGAGGATCCTGTTCACTGTAATTCTGTGAGTCGTCCCACGTAAGGCACCCAGGAATACTGCCAACTTCTTCCTATAGACCACATCCAGCAACTTGTCTTCCCCAGAAGTAGAATCTCCTCCTTGGAGGTGCTTGGAAGCTTGAAGTTGTCATCCTCCTCCTTAGTACTCCTTCAGGTATACCCTTCATGCATTTCCAATCCTTTGCTTCAAGGGCATTTTTTGATGCACTTGTTGCTTGATTCCCACCAACATCTTGTTGATGATGTTGGATTACAGAGGTTGATTAGCTGTTTCTGGTGCCAAATGAGTTGGGTCTGAATAAGTGGCGGTGGAGGTACGTAGTAGGGGTTTTTGCCCAGATTCTTCTGGCACATGGTCGAGGTGGTACATTGTAGGAGTTGATGGGTCTGGATTAGCTGGTAATGCAGGCACCTTCGGCAGTCTCTTCCCTTTTAGAAGGCTGATGCATTTTCGTCTTTCTCCGAACTGTCTTCGGGGTCATATCTTGCAGGGGTCAGCTCTCCCATTCTTTTGGATGACCACACTGAACCAAAGCCATCAATATGTCATTTGGTTTTCATGCTGCTTTGCAGCATCACTGAACCAAAACCATATGTCATTTGGTTTTCATGCTGCTTTGCAGCTTGCTTGGCCTGTGTACCCTTAATAATGGAGGCAACTGGCATTTCTTCTTGTCACTGCTCATCCATAGGGATGACACAATATCTATTTCATCAGTTTCCATGAAGTCCACAATGTAGTATGAAGACATGCTCTAACGTGTGTGGGTCACCGTCACACAAAGAAAATTGCTGTCAGAGTTGATCTTCATATAGAATTTAATGGAGTTAAGACTGCTTACAACATCCAGCAAACATTTAAAGCATTTAAGTGAAGCTAGTGCTATGTAAATCCTATAAAAAAAAAATTTCAATCTGTCTTTTCTCTAACTCCTGTGATAATATGGTGTGTGTATTTTTTTTAATGGAAAAAAAATGTGCATACCCTATTGTTAACAAGTAGATACTTTCAGGGCAGAATTTCCCTTAATATGCTGAACTATTTCAGTAGAATTTTAAAAATATTCCTTATCCCCCACTCCCAAAAGCCATTGTATTAATATGTCACAACCTATCAAAGGAAACAAAGCAACTTTACCACACCAAGGTCGTTGTGATACAATGGGCATTAATAGGATTACATTATTCCAGATACATTGTATGTAGGGATGACTGCTTACGTGTGACGGAGTTTTCTGAATGAAACATGCAGCACATATTTGTGCAGACCTAAAAGTCGGGATGTTGCGAAGTGGACAGACAAATGATTTAGTCATGAAAGGATATTTTTTTCCATGGTTTGTGTACATTGTACATAATGGTCAAGATGTCCTGATGATATTATGAGTGCTGTCGTTGATGTCTGAAATGTGTATGTGTGTTTAGGATGTAGTTAGGATGTGATTTTAAATGTCCAAATTTCAATCCTGAAAGTACCATACATATCATGACTTTAATGTTTAGTTTAGGATGTGATTTTAAATGTCATCCTTCACACAGCTCTCCAACTTAGAAATTATCTTTACTATATCTGTGATGGCAAATAATTTTACTACGTAATGACCTCCATTGAACTGTCCTATATATATATTTTTTTTCTTCTTCTTCTTGACTGTTTCTGACCTTGGTCTTTGGATCACTTTTATATACACTCTTGTGTGGAATGGCCCAATTTCCATCAGCTCTTGATCCATAGTTATATTTAGTTAGAGTCTGAATCTTTAATAGCTTCTGGTGGATGGTTTAGTGCATTTCGAACCACTTTCACACTTGTGTGAATGAACCGATTCCAAATTTGTTGCCCTTCCCCTTCCAGTTCAGTTGGGTAGCAAACTAGTTGCTGAAGGTTCTCCAGAGGATCCTGTTTACTGAAATCTTGTGAGTGGTCCCACGTTAGGCACCCAGGAATACTGCCAACTTCTTCCTATATCCATCCAGCAACTTGTCTTCCAGAGGCAGAATCTCCTCCTTGGAAGTGCATGGAAGCTTGAAGTTGTCATCCTCATCCTTAGTACTCCTTCAGGTGTACCCTTCATGCATTTTGTGCACTTGTTTCTTGATTTCCACCAACATCTTGTTGATGATGTTGGATTACAGAGATTGATTAGCCAAGTCTGTGCCAAATGAGTTGGTTCTGTTGAGTGGCAGTGGAGGTCGTAGGGGTTGTTGGATTCTGGTGAGTGGCAATGGAGTTGTTGGATTCTGGTGAGTGGTCGAGGTGGTAGGAGTTGACGAGCTTGGAATGGCTAGAAATGCAGGCACTTTTGGCAATCTCTTCCCTTTAAAAGGCTAATGCATTGTAGTCTTCCTCTGAACTGTCATCGTGGTCATATCTTGCAGGGGGTCAGCTCTCCCATTCTTTTGGACGACCACACTGAACCAAAGCCATATGTCATTTGGTGTTCATGCTGCTTTGCAGCTTGCATGGCCTGTGTACCCTTAATAATGGAGGCAACTGGCATTTCTTCTTGTCACTGCTCATCCATAGGGATGACATTATGTCTATTTGATCTGTTTCGGTGAATTCCACTATGTAGTATAAAACATGCTCCATTGTGCGTGGATCACCGTCACACAACGAAAATTGCTGTCAGAGTTACTGTAATATCAGTAATGATCTTCATATAGAATTTAATGGAGTTACATGTTGTACGACTGCTTACAACATCCAGTAAACATTTAAAGCATTTAAGTGAAGCTACACGTAGTGCTACAATTGTATAATATCCTATTAAAAAAATCTTCAATCTGTCTTTTCTCTAACTCCTGTTATAATATGGTATGTGTATTTTTTAAATGAAAAAAAAAATGTCCATACCCTATAGTTAACAAGTAGATATGACAAGGAGTATTCCCTTATAAATAGGAAAGAAAAAAATTCTGAGTAGGCATGTGGAAACATGCCTCGTCATCTACAAAGCAAACACCATTTATCTTAGATCAAATTATTGTGATAACAGTCTTGATATTGTCCTGTTTACACAATGAGACACACACTCCTATTGTAGTGCACAGACAGTGCATCTTATAGCATATCATGTCCTTTAAATCGAACGAGTTTAGAATGACTCAAGTTGTCATTTAATCCTGCAATCCATGTTATTAAATCTGCTATCATTGTCAAAAGTCCTTAAAAAAAAAAATCGCCTTGGGCTAATTAAGACAAATCATACTGATAATATATAACCTTCAAAACATACATATGTATTGTAAGATTGTAGATCTTTCCTCCATGGAGAATTGGCAGGACCAAGGAGGTTCAAGATATAATAGAGGCATAACTGTTTTATTGTCCCCGCCGAACGAGTTCGAGCAGGGGACTATGAAACGGGCTCCGTACGTGTGTGTGTCCGTGTGTCCGTCCGTCCGTGTGTCCGTCCGTCCGTCCGTGTGTCCGTGTGTCCGTGTGTGCGTCCGTGTGTGATCAAAATCTTCAATTTGCTACTTCTCTGTCATTTATGAGCCAATTTTGATTCTGTTTGCTTTATATGATAGCACTACATGGGAGCTTTGAAACTTCTACACAGAATTTCAGTCGTGACCTTTGACCTTGACCTTTGACCTATATTGTACATTTTGCTACAAAATGCTACTCCTTCGCCATTTCTAACCCGATTTCGATTCCGTTTGCTTTATGTGATGGCACTAGGTGAGGGCTTCAAAACTTCTACACAGAATTTTGACCTTTGACTTCTTTGACCTTTGACCTTGATTTTTTGACCTATATTGTACATTTTGCTACAAAATGCTACTCCTTCGCCATTTCTAACCCGATTTCGATTCCGTTTGCTTTATGTGATGGCACTAGGTGAGGGCTTCAAAACTTCTACACAGAATTTTGACCTTTGACTTCTTTGACCTTTGACCTTGATTTTTGACCTATATTGTACATTTTGCTACGAAATGCTACTCCTTCGCCATTTCTAACCCGATTTCGATTCCGTTTGCTTTATGTGATGGCACTAGTTGAGGGCTTCAAAACTTCTACACAGAATTTTGACCTTTGACTTCTTTGACCTTTGACCTTGATTTTTGACCTATATTGTGCATTTTGCTACAGAATGCTACTCCTTCGCCATTTCTAACCCGATTTCGATTCCGTTTGCTTTATGTGATAGCACTAGGTGAGGGCTTCAAAACTTCTACACAGAATTTTGACCTTTGTCTTCTTTGACCTTTGACCTTGATTTTTGACCTATATTGTACATTGGCTACAAAATGCTACTCCTTCACCATTTCTAACCCAATTTCGATTCCATTTGCTTTATGTGATGGCACTAGGTGAGGGCTTCAAAACTTCTACACAGAATTTTGACCTTTGACTTCTTTGACCTTTGACCTTGATTTTTTACCTATATTGCACATTTTGTTACAAAATGCTACTTCCGGCGGGGACATATGTTACGCACCGCGTAATTTCTACTTTTCCTTGTTCATTTTGAACCCATGATTGTAAAGACGCAGTGATGTGTGAATAGAATTACGCAAAGATGGATAAAATAAAAATAAAAGTTACCTTACTGGACATGTCCAGGTGCTAATCTAATGTATTTATCTATCAAAAGATTTTTTAAAAAGCTGTACTTGAAGAATGTAGAAGAATTAAGCAGAAAAGTAATGAAATTTGCTTTCCAGGAGGGTGCAGGCTTGACTTTTGTTTTATATGTTATCATCATCGTGAATAGGTGAAATTTCTTTTCATTAGGTGCATAAACAAGTAAAATATACCTGACGTCATATTAATAATAATAATAATAATTGCATTTATATGGCACTTCATACTGGCGTTTCTAAGCGCACTGGTGCTACTCGTACAAAAAGACTAGAAAACACAATAACATTAACAAAACCAGCATATTAACAGTAACAAAAGAAGAAGAAAGAAAAGAAAAGAAAAACATTTAAAGTGAAGTTCTATGCTGTGAAATTTGCCTTGCCCAATAATCATACAATGGATTTACATTGTATGATATGCAAATGGTGAATCCAGGGATCATACATTGAAGAATATAATCATGCAAATGGTGAGTGGATGTAGAGATTGTATGTAGTGTGCTAAATGTACATAGTCATCTATAGTGATGGAGACTGTGTTACCAGCAGCACATTCTTCCTGTATCCCACAGAAAGTTTACTCACTGGAAACCTCAAAACTGGCCCTGCTAGAGGGATGACCTTTCTGCACAGTTGTAACTTCCATTTTGACTCTAATCAGACCTCATGGTACAGTGTACACCACTACAATTGAATTAATGCATAGACTTCAAACCACACAGTAAACAGTGAATTAAATTTGTATGGTTGCTCTAAATATCATTGCATCCAGCTATGTGCATACATGTATTCATTCATTCAGGTGCACACATTTCTCAAATTTTTATAGAATTGCATTAGTTTAAATCTAAACCCATTTGATGACAGCTACTGAAAGTTCTTTACATCTAAGTGTCTGACCCCATGTCATACTGTAGTCGGCCTAATATTTTGTATGTAGTGCTCTTAAAAGTAGGTGTCATATTGTATACCACATACATGTACATGTATCTTGTGCATGTAGCCATTGAAACTAGAGTTGGCTGATGCTTGTGGTTAGAATTTGATCCAAAGCTTCGTGGTGGTGGCACTGTTCACATATAAAGGCAAATACCTTAATATGTGTGAAAATTAATGAATGGCTTTTTGCTGCAGCGGCAGTGTGGTAGTCATTGTAGAATGGTAACCATTCTACACAGGTGGTCACTGTGACACTTGATGTGCCTACAGGTCTATTATACAACTTCAGTGACATGGCTTCAAAAATAACATTAGCTTTAGCTGTACAGGTATGTAAGCACAAAACAAAAAAATGTATGATATCACAGATAAATTAAAGAAGTTGATGTTTACCAAGGTAGCATACAGTGCACCCTGTGATAACAAGCATGATTATAATTAGATTTTGTTACAGTTAAGTAAAAATTCACATAGATCTCAAAATTATTGTTCACATTTGTATTTATATACTCAATTAGTTTGGTGATAACAAAATTTTGACAAAAGAAAAGAATACAGTGCTGTACAGCTGGTCCTGTTGAGGACTTTGTGGTATTGCAGGAGTCAGCTGCATAATCATTAAAATTGCCTTGGCTAAGTGCTCCAAAACAAATCTGTGTCGAGAATAAAATTGATGAAGCAATTTCAATTGGGCGTGCAGCTGCTTGAAATGTACAGTAGCAATATAGCGTATCAAGTGAAGAAGATGCTCAAATGGAAGATGCTGTCTGGTGGGCAAGCCTTGTCCAAGTATTGCAGTAAACTGATAGTGAGTAGAGCAGTTCTGTGCTCACTTGATATGTAGTGTGTGTGTGTGTGTGTGTGTGTGTGTGTGTGTGTGTGTGTGTGCGCACATGCAGGCTTGCTAGTTAAAGTGATAGCACCTTGTTACAGTGGGTCAGGAGGAATAATCACTCGTGTAATTACCATTTGATTGATGTAGCCAGGTTTGCTGACTGCTGGAAGCTAGTGTATGTCATTTGTTTGCTGTTGTCTTCAAGGATTTCAGACTTGCAAAAGGAATCATGTATTAACGTATATTGTAGAAACAAATTTGAAGTCTTGTCCTTAGAAATATTAATTAAATTAGAATCATTTCTCAAATGGATGTTTGTACAGTCATGGTTTGCAAGCTGAATGGTTTGACCTCCGAAGCATGATTATAAGAAGGTGGAGGTTAGCCTGACCTTCTGTTAACTTTCACTGGGTGAAGTACTCTTGCATGCTAAGTGAGATTGTAATTGATTGACAGGCCGTGAAGACTGTGATATGCAGCTCTTGTATGGAATGTTGTATGTGCCCACAATGTAATAGAATAATGGTATCAGCAAAGAGACAAATTTCAGGTTTTTAACACTTTGTAACTCTGATTTAAAACAAGTTAAAAAAGAAACATGCCCATAAATATTAAAGTGTATTTGCAAGTGTAAAACTTCTCTTTATCTTTCCTGCTGGCCTGCTTGTTCTACCTCTGTGACTGGTTTTTATATACATTGCTGTAAGTGTGAACTGCAGTGTAGAGCGTGTAGATTCAATTAATCGGCATCTGAAAAAACACATCACATCGTGTCAAGTGATGGGTTCAAGTCTTTACCTTGAATTTAAGTTTTTGAAATGAAAAGAATGAAACTGATAATTTCTCCCAAATGTTCCATTAACATGGTTTGAGTGTCAGATATTGTGTACACTGTCCTTGCTGGTGTTGTTTGAATATTCCCAGCTCCAGCTCCATGGTAGTGTAATAGTGTTATCAGAAGGTATTATAGGATTGTTTACATAGAATATATCCATTGTTTCAAGAATGTTCCTACTGTGTGTGTATGTTGCGGGTAATGTTACACTTTGATTTTATGACAGGTTTACATTACAGGGTGCTTATCATGTGTTCACTCTTAATGTTTTTAGGGGGATTCAATACTTGTTGTGACCTTTTAAGCTATCAGGGTGATTTAGTAATGTGATTAATTTTCTCTCTCTCGTTTCCCTTTTTCATCCCTCTCTCTTATGTATGTATTCCTTGTGTGTCTCTCCTTATCCCGTTTCCTCCTAAAATTTTATTATTACTTATCTCATCTCCTTCTTTTGCTGACATCTATCTCCACTGGCTCTCCTGTTTATGTTTGTTGTCATTTTTCTCTTGAACTGAATTTAATTCCCACATCCAACCTTTGCGTACTGATGAATTACATCATCATGGTCTCTGCATCACACATTGATTTATTCATATTTTCTGTCATCTTCACCTTCTGGCCTTTCAATCTATTTTCTGAAACTCCCATGTACTTGTATTCATAACTTCTGTTATCATGGGCTTCCTCATCTTACCTTCTGTCTTTTCAACATCACATGTTCTCTCTGGATTTGCAATTGCCATCTTTATATGCTTTACAACTTGATTCACCTTTGTATGTGTGGTTGCACCCTCTTCTGTTTTGAATGCCCTGCATTTATTGCACCTTTAATAAGCCTCTTGTTTTGTCCTCTGTTTTTACTTTCCCTCACCCTCACCCTCTGCTTTAATCGCTTGATTTTTTTTTTCTGTTTCTCTCTCCCACTCCCCACTGCTTATCTCTGTCCCTGTTTGCCCATCTGTCTGTCTCTCTGTCTGTCTGTCTGCCTCTTTGCCTCTTTCCTGCTTTTGATAATCTTATTCACTTCTCTGCAGCCATGAGTCAGGCGAGCAGGGCACTGTATGAGGCGATGGAATCCACCTATGAATCAGAATGGCAGGGGCAGGAACAGTTGGCCAACATCAGAGAGGTAACACCCCGTCCCCCTTTTGGGTTTCCTATGTTTTTCTGCCCACACACCATTAAAACGCTAAGGCCACATGGCTGCACGGATGCACACTGAAATAACCATACATAACCATTACCATGGTACCAAGTATTTCACACACTGTAAGCTATTGGTATGGTATTCTTAATAAATGAGCGTTTGGAAGGTGCACGAAAATGAAAAGAGTGTCTTAATGATATCATCAGTGAAATAACCAATAGAATATAAGTTGAGATGGTGGGTTTTTTTTCCAGATGTTAGTTCACAGACCTCGTCAGACAGTTGATACTAGAAGGGAATTTGTGCATCATTCACTTAATTATTGATAGTAAGAGCTCAGAAGACTGTCAGTTTCCCCATATGGCTAGAGGAGAGAAAAGTATTGTACTACTCACACCTGTTGGCTGACAAAGGGCACAACACCTGTGAAAGAACATGTAGTAATTTATAATTTCTAAAGAAATTTTACCACTTGTTTGTCTTGACCTGTAATCTGCAGACTTGTATATGATTGTGCAGAATCTACATTGTACACATTCTGTGCAGGGTGCACTAAAGAAAGAGAATATTTATGATTACTAGGCTTCAAAATGTGTATCAATAATTCATCTTTTTCTCAAATCTCTGTCTAATGGCAGTGAATTTCATTATTTGCTAGTTGGGTTCTGTTTGTTTGTTTGTTGTTTTTTCTTTCATCAGGTTAGCAACTTTATTTATGTTGCAATTCATATTTAATCTGTAAGAAGTCATGCCAGCAGTGCATATGAGCACATGTTGACATGACACTCTTAGTACCCACAACAGATGCCTTACTTCTTATTATGTAAACATATATGAAATGAGTGCAGTGAAATGCTGTTCTGATAAGCTCTGGAGGTAGAGACAAACACGAATCCCCATCCACTTTACGTAAAATTCAGAAATTATTAGTGATACCTATGTGTCCGACCCAATTATGAGTCACAGTAGTTCAAAGTCCAGTATCAGACTGGACGCATCTCTGGCATTGGGAGTCATGTCTGTAATGCAGTTGTGATGCAGTCCTCCAGTGTGGTTGTTCTTGTGGTTACTGTGTTGTGCCTGCAATCTAGGCTACATTGTAGGTAGGGCTGAACAGTTAAATCCTTTGGGTGGGAGGATTTTAGTGGAAGAGAGTAGAAAGAGGAGAGGGAAAAAAGCAATGAAGAACAAAAAATGAGCTATTTATACATGAATGACACATCTTTCCTGGCCTGGATGAAATATCTGGGCTAGGATTCATTCCAAAACTCCATGACAGTTGTTTCGAAGGTACGCACTGACATATACTCTCCACAAAAAGCAAACAAAGAAAAAGAGAAAAAAAAAATCAACAAAGAAATTCCCACTTGTATTTTGTCAAGGTGTCATGATTAGGGAAGGAATAAATCATACAAAAGGTAATTGAGTCATTCATACCACTGAAAAGAGTTGCACAAGAATTAAAAACCCCTTTGTGTATGTAAGCTCAGTACTAATATCATAATTAATTATTTGTGTTTATCTTTTTTTTATGGGGTGATGGATAAAGGTTATGTTACAGAAGTTAGTGACTTGTCAAGGAAAGTAAGATCTGATAACCTCTCTCTTTAAGTGGATCATAGTTTGACCTCATTGCCGTGGTCATTAAAAGTCTGTTTACAATAGGGTATTTTGCATCACTACTTGCATTATTGGCACACTTCCCTGTTAACCTTCAAAGAAGCTATTAAAACAATTAAACAGCTTCTGTATGATGTTTCCATTAGGCAAAAAAAAAAAAAAATGTATTGGCGTAACATGAGATTTTCAAATAGGGTCAGGCGGGTGGATTTTTTTTCTTTCTTTTTTTGCTACCTGTATTTTACGTGTAAAACTCATATTTAACAAAACCCCATTCGATAGAGAGGGTCTGTTGCATCCAAAGTTTGTTATATCACCGGTTTAAAAGCCGTCACGACATACCGGTCAGAATACGAATGAACAAATTCCTGGGCTAAATCACCCAGCGCCACAGACAGATCGATTCTCCGAATAATATTAAATAAAATCTTTGAACCGGACTTGCCGGTCGCCGACACGCTGTACTGTGCGGCCATTTTCCGACACCAGCTGTTGTTGTTGTTGTTGTTTTTGATAATTCGCAAACCCGCTCTTTCTCGGTAAAAACAATGTATTTCCTTCTTTTGTTTTTGTAAGTTCAGGGTCGGGTTTTTTTTTAGGGTCGGGCGGGTTACGCCAATACAATGATTTTTTTTTTTGCCCTTAACATCAGCTTCTGTATGATGCTTCCATTGACATCATTTGCCTACTGACGTAGCTCATTGTTGAGCTTGCCCTAACTAGCAATAAGTCAGTAGCGACTGACATAGCAATGCATCCTGCTGTTAATCATTCCAGTAAATCTTTGGAAAATGAATGTACAGTGACAGTGAAATACGACAGTATGCACATCGTGAAGGTTTGATGCTAGCGTTGTGTCACAATTAAAGCATCCAACAAATAGTTCTACACCAGTTAACTGCCATTTTTGCAGATAGTGAGATCCGTCATTTCAATGTGTTGTACATTGTGGATACATTTGGCAGGGCTCTATCAAAGTATCTTGTAAACTATATCTTTCCAGTAAATCTCATTCAGGTTCTGGTTTAAGAAGAGGTCTGACAAAACAACTTAAGAGCTTCTGTATGATGTTTTCATTTGGCAGAGCCCCACTGGCCAGGGGAACCAGAAACAAGGGTCTGACTTGCAAAGTTTGCAATGATGCATATTTGATTGACAATATAGTGGGAATACCAAAGTTCCAAAGGTAACATTTGAAGTTTGGAAAGTGTTTGAAATTAGGTAGCATTTAGTTTAAACCATAGCATTTTGGATAGCTCCAGTTTTTCACAATGTGAGACACGCTTGTAACATGTAGAATCAGGCAACTCTGATTTTTCACATTAAAAATATTTCCCAAGCGGTGCTTTTAACGGGAGCTGGAGGCAACAGTCAGCCTATTTTGAGAACTGCAAGGAGTGGGATACAAGCTAAAGAAAAGAGCGCTATCTTTCCTTACAAGTACAGTATCAGATTTCATGTCAGATCCTTGCCTATTGTTAGTGTATGACAATAGATGAAGAGGTGGTTGAGAGTCGTCAAAAGCTTGCAGTCTGATAGTGACATGAATTCACTGGGGCAAGAATGAATGCATTTGTTGTCATTGCAAAGTCCATGTGGTAGACACACAGATAATTATTGTATCATGACTTATGTGCACATATCTTACAATTTAAGAAATGGGGATAAACAGGAAAAAATGTCATTCTCTATATCCTTCTGTGCAGTAATTGTTGTGGGTTCAAACTCTCAACATTATGTTAATGTCCTACACATTGTATTGAGTAGAAATATGGATTTATGTTTGCCTGTGTGTAAGGCATTTACAGCATATATGTGCATGCTGTAATGTTGGACATAGGAAAGTTTTGGATTGGTAGGAGGTGCTTTCGAGATTTAGTTTCTATTGCTCTTGTGCGTGACTGACTGACTACTAAGCAAAACCTGGGATGAATGGATTGTGATTCACTCTGACGCATGTCAGTTATTATCTCTGTTCTTGGGATTTTTTTTTTTCCCAAGTGTACACTCTCGGATATGGTTTAAATGGTCATTATCATTCTCAGTTCAAAATTTTGAATCCCTCAGAAAGCATGTAACAATAACAAAAGGATTTATCCATTTTGCTGTGGATTACACTAGATTGTGCCAAAGATTATATTTAGTTTTGCCACATGGATTATTTTTAGTAGTGACTGTACACATCACAGGCAGGTGGCCCAGCAGTCAAAATTACCGAACTAACAATGGTAAAACTATCAACCGCTGTGCTTATTTTGACATGCACAAACACACTCTACAGGTGGTTGCATGTGTCAACTAGTTAAAACAGCATTGAATGTGAAGTGAGTAGGCACAGAGAACAGTGGATGTCTGCCGAACAGAATTAAAGATAGTGAGGTGGCCAGCAGCACTCATAATACATTGTATAGTGCTTTAAGTCACAGATCCACTAGGGATTATAAGGGATTTTTCAAACTATTCACCAAAATTATTTGATAGCCAAAGTTATTTGAGAAGTCTGTAAACATATGGTATTGAAAAATAAAAAAGTTGTTTTGGGCTGAGTTGCGTTTTGTGAACTGGTATACCATATATAGCTGCAGAACAAGTCAACCAGTGTAATACAGTTTTATGTAACACAACTGTCATCAGAATATCTAATGAGTAGTTTTACAAAGAGAAATAGTGTAGATATCTTTTGTCCTCCTCCACCCCTACCACACACACCCACACCCTGTCACTGACTGATGTTTAAAAAGAAAAGAAGAAGAAGAAAAAAAAAAAACAATCAGAGGGTGCTTTCTGAATGCAGCAAACAAAATGACACTGATACAATCTATTCCGATGCAGGAATCATGTTCCCAGCTGCTCAATGGAAATGTATGGATGCGAGGAGATGAAGGCTTTGATAGATTAAAGGATATAGAAGACAAGATAGCTTATCATGGGTGTATTTGCATGTGTTTGATTGGGAGGAAGTGCATTCGTAGGGTGCATTAAAACAAAACCTTGTACTGTGTTCATTAGCAGTGCAATGGCACTGGAGTGACTGTAAATATGTGGATGTAAAAAGAAAACAGCATATTGTAATTATGCAGACCTGTGTTATTTCTGTTGATAAATTGAGTTAAAAAGATGTGTATGAGTTTATATTCGTCAAATGGAATATTCACAGTTGCTGACCTTCAATGTGACTATGACTTCTTTTGTTTTAAACAGTTTTATGATCTACTTTTTATATAATGTCCTCTTGTGAATTCACAACAGTTCTGTTATAATATGATGTACAGCTGTATCCAAACATGTGTAGCTGTGGTTATGTGACACAGTACATGTACCACACTGTAAGCTAACTACTTGTATGTATCCTCTTTTTTGTTTGTTTGCCCTGTATTCTTGGTTCTTTGTGATATTTGACATGTTAGGTTTCATTCATTTGGGCCCTTCGATATCAGTGAAGAGCTCTATAAGATTATGAAATACCTTGGTATTGTATTCAATAAAGGCAGAGACACTACTGTTTAAGCTCAGAGAAAAATGGATGAAAGATAGAATATCAATAAACCATCACTCAGGAATACTTGTAGAATGTCATACCGGTACTGTAAAAGTGGATATTTTCGCGTGACTAATTTTTCGCGCTTGACCGTGCCAGAAGACTTTCGCGTGTTTTTAATCCCGCGGAATCAAGACATCAAGCACTGGAACATATGGCACGCAAAAATATTCGCGTGCTTTTATTTTCGCGCTAGCTTCTCGTTGCGCGAAATGCGCGAAAATTTCCACTTTTACAGTAATTACATGCAACTATTTCTTGTGCAATACTAGTACTCTTTGCATTATAGAATGAAAACACACACACACACACACACACACACACACACACTGCATTTTTTGACAATTTGACTTCTTTGATGAGAGAGTGTGCGCAAGAACATAAATTTTACAATGTCCCCTTTGCAGCCCAGAATGTATTATTTTCCAAATACATTTAAAGTTTTGAAATTTTGCTCCATAATTGCTATTGTTTCAGGTAATTGCACAAAATATTCTTTTGTCAAAAACACTTTAATGCTAGCTGTTTCAAGAACAGTGCTGCATTGAGGAAATGATTGAATGTAGCTAGAATGGAGCTGTAGCACTCATTATTATCTGTTTGTTTGTTTGTTTCGTCTTTTTATGTGTGTCTGTTTAATTGAGAATTAAAGACTATACTGTTTCTGCCATGTTTATGCTCACAGACCCTGGACCTACTATGGGACGACTACCAGAGGAAACTTGTAGACCAGATCATGAACCCACTGATGTCATACCAAGCCAAGTTCCCAGAGGTCAAAGTAAGTGTCAGGAAGGACAATGAAGTCGGAAGAGCTGGAAAATTGTAAACATTGTCATAGTTATTCATTGTTGCCAGTGAGAAGTACAGTCAGTCCAGTCAAGAACGACAAGCTATTGTATGCTGTAGATTTGTAGATTTGTTCAGCTCAGACTGATCAAGCATTATGTGTGCATGCATTTTGTGGTTTCCGGCATGTCTGTTTCCTTTGCTGTTATAGAAAAATATTTTTTCTCACTATCTATGGCTTGTGTGTACATGCTTACTCGTCTGTTGTTGTTGTTGTTGTTTTTTTTTTTTGGGAGGGGGGGTGGCAAGAGTACAATAAGAAAACATGAGTATATTTTGATTGGAGACAAGTAGTTGTAAGTTCATATATCTTACTTCCAGTGTAGTGTAGCTCAGGGATATAAAATTATGGAATTGAATGTGATATAAAAGGCAAAATGACATTGAAATGGTGATGAACACGTCGCTTCCTGTGACTGAAGAGCAAGAGGGAGGAGTGAGTAGGGTCTGTGGGAGAATGGAGGCGCCTGGAACCATTCCAAGCAGGTGCCGAGCCCCTGGCCAAACCCAGCATGAGAGCCAACGTAGGTGGGTGTGAGGGTTCTCTGGCTACAGGCTGCCTTCGTGGAGGGTGACTGATGGTTTGTATGCTGGGAGTTAAGAATGTACTACTCAACTTACAATCACACTGCAAGGAAATGTAAGGAAGTGTGTGTCCTCATAACCAAACTGTCTCATAGTTTAAGGGGTTTAAGAACATTTTAAAAAGAAATATTACCCCCATCTGCAAAACATGATGGGGAATCCTTAACCCGTTGAGAACAATCCCGAGTATAGTTGGGCAAGTGTCTATGGGAAATGCGTGTTGTAGCAAAATCAGCCCGTTCTCAATGGGTTAAGAGAAGAGGTGTCATGTATTTCAATAAGTGACAACACAGATGTTGAAGCCATATAGCAACAGTTGATTCATAGTAATCGTGAACATTTTGCAGATGGTGTTGGCAGATTTTATTTCATGTACACTCTAAAAGTGTGGCATGTACACATAAGCAGTGTGTTAAATATCAGATGATACGTTTGTCATGTTGAACATGATAGTGATGAAACACTTTTCAACAGTATGTAATCTTTTGAAAGTTTGCCATTGTTATATGAAGTGTTTGTAATTACTAAGATTGTAAGCAAGTTGCCCAGCGATGTCTTTTTCTTTTCTTGTCTTCTTTTTTTTTTTTTTTTTTGGGGGGGGGGGGAGGGGGGGGGGAAGGGGAGGGGAGGGGAGGGGATGAAGGGTGGGGAGTGGGGTAGGGGAGGAGGGGAGGGAGACGGGAGAAGGGAAAAGATGAGTCAGGAGACCTTTAGTGGGCCACAGCAGGGCACCCTGTGGAAAACTGACTGTCAGGAGTCTTTACAGTGTGATGTATGAAAGGGGTACATTATCATTCAGCCAGCTTCCCTTTGTCGCACTGCTAGGCAGTGTGCTAATAAGGCTGATATTGGCTTGCGCAACATTGGGTAAAGTCTTTTATGATAGGATTCATACATTTGCCCTCATTAAAGGGATGATATAGTTTTGGTTGAGATGGGGATTCAGATTTTAGGTTTCTGCAAGATAATTAGAGACTGCTTATTTAAAATATTAAAAAGCATACAATTCTAGGAGGAATGAAAAGTTTATTTGATGAAAATAGGTTTTTCAATGGCTGAGACATTAAAAAACAAAGTGGTCCAAGTAAAAGGTGGGTCCCGCCTTCTATTTGGACTCCTCTATTTTACTTTATTTTTGGAGATCTCAGCCGATTCAAAACCAGTTTTCATAACAAGTAACTTTAAATTCTTCCTAGAATTGTATGCTATTTAGTATTTCAAATAAGCAGTTTCAAATTATCTTGCAAGTTAAAATTTCATTTCATTTCATTTCATTCCTTTATTTATGCACGGCACACGCTTCAGTCCGGAGACTGTTCTTCCGCAGGTCCGTGCTGATAAAACACAACATGAATATATCAGAAATATGAAACAAAACTCTTACATTAAAAACAAAAACAAAAACAAAACAAAACAAAATCATCAAAATCTGAACCCCCATCTCAACCAAAACTACACTATCCCTCTAAGACATGCGATCATTCGAGATGAGATATTTTTATGCATTTACAAATGTTGAGTGCCCCTTGTATGAGAAATTTGCTTGACTGTCATTTTTTTTTAATTCATATCAAGTATCATGGTATCAGTGTGGAGTCAGCTGCAAAACATCTACATGTTTATGTAAGGGCTACTGTGTATCCAAATTTCAGCGAGACTGCACAGTTTAATTTTAGTGTAGTCCTGTGGAATCTGCTTTCTTAATTGCTTTGATTGGGCAGTCTCAAGGAGTGTAAATGAGTATTGTACTTTGTTGCTTGTGATTAAAGACTTGATTTTTATGTTAATGTTTGCAGTGCTTGTTGTTATAATGTTTTCTGTAAAAGTTTATCCTTCCTGTTTGAAAGTAGTGTAGTCCAATATCAGATTATCAATTAGACTGCAAGTGAAGTAACAGATGTTTGATAAAGTAAGTTATTTAGTTTTCCAGGAAGAGAAGGCTGGGATTAGTAAACATGTCATTCAAAATGCAGAATGCAAATTCAAGGGCAAGCAGTCTATATAAGCAAGGCCACTGTTAAGGCTAGTGTTTTGTACATGTATTTGCATGTTTGTGCTTAATTGCTTTTGATAACAGAGGGGTCCCTTAAATTTGTCAGTAAATCATGACAGTGCTAAACTTGGATCAATGCCATCATTTTGATGAATGCAAAATTCTGACTTTTAAGTACATGTATATGTTTATGAACCAGAAGATTTCAAAGACTGTAATCAATGTTATGGAGGGGTTCTGTCAGTCTGGTTAGATTGGGATTATTCTTCTTTTTTTTAAATATTACTCTACAATTTAAAAGTTCATGTAGTTTAGCTCGAGTTTGTGCTCAATCTTTTTACCAACCATTTCCTGCTTTGACACAATTTTTCCCTTTTTAGAAACGAATGGAAAAGCGTGGAAGAAAGTTAATAGACTATGACAGCGCAAGGCACAACCTGGAAGCTTCGAAGAAGAAGGATGATCAGAAATATACAAAGGTAAAAGGCTGAAGGATCAAATTGTTTTGTAACCTTTAATGATCAAAGGATCACATTCCAATACATAATGCCACAGTATTGTGATTCACCGACCATTAAGGTAACAAGGACTGTATTTAGCATCTACGTATTTACTATGTGTAGGTGCGATATATTTCTTTGTTCTTTCAGGTGTGACTGAGATAATAGAGGTTTTTATTACAGTGGTTTAATTACTATCTGTAGATGATAATAAAAACTTTGTAGAATGGAATACATGACGTCTATAGTTTCTTTGGAGTATTATTCATACTCTATAGCATGTGCACTTCACTCGTATTCACAGCAGCCAGACATAGAAGGTATAGGAAATGACACCTGTATTTCTATTTCTGTGTTATGACAGTACTTATGGATCCAGTTTATGTCTCCCAAGAGCTTAATGGTTCTCAAGAACAGAATGACCATAATCACCTAGGTTGTTAAAGCTGATGATATGGCTTGGTTATATGACAAGCTGCTGAATAATTAGTCAGGACTTGCAGTATGTTTTCTTTCAGACAAGCACTTCCTATGGCCTGTTTAGGTATTCCTCTATCTGGAAGTGAAATTCATCGTGAGCTTGAGTGTGGGATTTCATGCTAAAGTGTTTACATTTGAGAGAGGAAAATGGCATGTATTGTGTGATGTCATATAGAGCATTTTTTTTTTTCATGTGGATTGCACTTCAATCCCTCAACTGTATTCTGTGGTACATTGTATGATTTGTAAAAGTTTTGTAATGACATAATTTTCTGTAACTGTAGCATTGAATGAAAAAAAAAAGAGTAGCAAATACATGGATCTCCCTTTTAGGAATACAAACAGAATGCATGAAAAGTTACATCAGTTATAACAGGATAATATTTGGTCCCTGTGGTGGTTAAAATGTATCAGGCACTGTGACAGGTCACCATATTACCTTCCCCCTCCCGTTTGTGATCAATTGTCATTTATTGGACAGTAACTCTCTGGAGTGATGCCAATCCTCATCCAGTAGATATTCTCACGTGTCAAGATATGTGTTAGGAGAACCTGTCCATCCTGTCACTTTTGGCAGCCACTTAAAATGGTTTCCGGGTTTCTGTCATTGACAATTTTTTTATCACAAATACGGCAATAGTTGGCAAAAATTCGATAAATGAAAGCTTTTCCTGTGTGCTATTGTCAATGCAGAGAATATAGATGTATTACAAGTTTACTACCTAGTTAATTTTCTGCAGATGTGTTCTCCCATATTTCCTGGATTTTGCTCATGATTGCAAGAGGAATAAACTTCAAGCTTTAAACTAGAAGAATAAAAGAATATTTAGGACCATGCATATGTTTAGCCATTAGGAAGGGAAAATGGCACGCTTCCATTTTTTAACCTTTACTTCTGCCTGGACAATATTTACCTTTCAGTCAAGATTTGAATACAGTATTCATCACAGGATGTTTTGATACCTGAAGTACAAATACCAAAGAATTCTTAGGCAAGAAGATGACTTTGATTGCTCCTTCTTATGAAAACTAAGAACAACAACAAAACAAAACAAAACAAGGCACAATAAACGACATCAACAACAATTCTGAGGACTTGCATAAAAGGCTCAATCATACAATCATTAATAATGGGAATTGGACTCATGAGTTCATTGGAATTGAAAACAGAGTATCGTCATGTACAGTATGTATGCTCGTGGGCTACATTTAGTAAAGAGCCTCATGGAATTGATTGGAGCTCCCATGGAGCCTAAAATGCACACATCCTTTTGTTGCCTCACATGTTGCCAAGGTAGCCATAATTGTAACTTGCTGATGCAGCTGTCATGTGAGCATGGGCCCAGAGCATGACTGGGTTTCTGCACATGCATAGGGAAAGTTTTTAGAAGCCACACATAGATTGCAAGCTTGTTGTCAAGTAATGCACAAAAGGAGAAATAACGTGTTGCATAATATCTCCTTTCTGAATACAGCAGTATATAAATACTCATTTGGCGAAAACTTATCATTTGTTGTTGTTTTTTAGCATATCTTTTTGTGGAAATTGAAAAAAAAACAAACAACTATCTAATCTTTTAGGAGCAATAACAAAATAATGCTCTCTGTGGAGCAATACCATGGAAAAATAATATAACGTGATATTGCCAACTTATGACTGTTTGATTTGTATGTTAAGACAGTGAAATTACTCTGTCTCTAAAGTGAAATAAAATAATAGCAATGACTTTTACCCATGTTATACTATGTCAGGAGGAGAGAGAGAGAAAAAAAAAAGAGGGAGTAGGCATCCAAGTCAGTGAAATGACTCATTTCTGCAAAACCGAAGAATTCTTAATGATAATCAGCACTGAGTATGATTCCTGTTTTTGTAAATCACTAGACAACAATCATAAATGATACAGCAGGTGATGACAGGCGGTTAATGTAGATTAGAAGCACAAAAATAAAACCAGATCTCCCATCATTTTGTCTCATTTGAAAAAAAATAATGTTTTTATGACAATATGCAATAATGCTTATTGTGAATTATTAGTGATATTTCACAATGAAGTTTGCAGACGTGTAGTACATCTGGCAAGCATACACTTGCATTTCTGCTTGATATTCTATTCTGTGTGCTTATTTTAAGAGGACGCTTTTATGTCATTACATGCAAACCTATCAAGTGATAACATCCACTCAAATTTCAGCACTAGGAAGCTATGAGATTTAGAAATGTGACAAGGCACATCCCCCTATACTCTAGAGAGTAGCATTCAGTTGAACAGCATTAACATTTAATAACAGGATGTGTGTAAGTATTTATGAGAATCAACGGAATCAGAATTGCTTTTTGTAGTGCTGTTCTCTGATGTGGTATGCACTGAGGTTCTTGACTTTCTCAGCAAGTGTTCATGAGAAGCCTTTTTTGAGTGTGCTGTGAGCTGAAGACTTTTATTTTGGTGTCATTTTCATTTCCATTACCCCACCAGGCACAGGAAGCGTACAATGAGGCGAGGAAGATGTATGAGGAGCTAAACTCTGACCTTCACGAAGAACTACCCACGTTATATGACAGGTAGAGTCAACCACGCATGTCTTACTCTCGCAAGGATAACAGTTTTTTTTTTCCAAAGATGATTAGGCAAAAATATTGTGTAAAAACTGAACAACTGAAAATATCAGGACAAAATCATTTCACATAATGCAGCTCCTGTGTAAGGGAGCTTGAATTAAGCATCATGATTCTAGTCTTTACAAAACATAATGTTTATTCAGCAAACTTTAGGCATAAGTGATTTGCGCTTTTGAAATTTTGGAGTTCTGATTAGCCCAAGTACTCATTTAGGACTGGGAATGTACGTGTACATGTAGTCCATGTGATGTACCAAAAAGGCAGCATAGATAAGTCAGGAGGAAAGATTACTTCCACTGACATCTGTAAACCTTTTGAATCACACGGTGCATGACCTACAGTTGTTTTTGTTTTTGTTTTCTTTTCCTGCCTCCTTGCGTGGACAGTCGCATTCCTTTCTACGCCAACACCTTCCAGCTGCTGTCTGCTGCCGAGTCTACGTTCTACGAGGAGGTGGGCAAGGCCAAGTCGTCGGTGAGCTCCATCATGGGTGTCCTCTACCAGGATGCCACTGAAGGAAAATACGACATCAGGAAGAGGTGAGGAACTCTCTCTCTCACTCTTGCTCTTCACTTAGGTTCTGTAACATTACACTTTTTCTGAGCCAAATAGCATGATGTAGGCCCACAAATGATAACACTTTATGCTACTATCAAAATGAATGAATAGAGTCATATAAATAATCATGATATCAATCTGTGGTCAGAATCTAGTGTATGTACATATATTCTTCTGCGCTGCAAGAGCTTCTGATATGCGTAACAATAATGCAAAGCTAATTTTTTTTTTTTTTATGTATCTTTGAGTTTTGATATAAAGACTGCTGCAGTTAGAGATTTCATGATTTCTAGTAGTAAGATATTCCACACAGTTTGGGAGCTGCTCAGGAAAATGCTTGGTCTCATAATGTTATTTTTGTTTTGCATGTTGGGATTTGTATCCGTGGTAATGTTTATGTAGTATTTTTTGTACGTGCCTAACCAGAAAATTTGTAGGGGCAGTCTTTCAATGTTATTTCACATCTGCTACTGGAAAAATTAACTTCATTTTGAGGGGAAAAAATGCTCAGTGAAAATATGAAGATATGTATGTACATTATCAGAAGAGAAACAAAACTGAATGCGTAGTGTCTTGAATAATAGGGTGTTTTGTAATATACATAAATATTTTGAGATACATGTACATCATGTGGCCACATAATTTGTAATTAAGAGTACCTCCAAGTTTTTAAAAAAAAAAAGTTTTTTGTTCATCAGTTTTTGCTTGAAAAGCACATGCCATTCAAATATCTATAGTGCAGCTTTGATTTCTTTGAAGAGAAAATGAGGAAATAATGGTGTCAATGGAGTTTATTACGTGTATGAAATCCATGCACAACTTCCATCTATTTGTGTGTTATTGTGATATGTGTATGTTCAATGGTTATTGCCTCTAAATCATCAGGTCCATTGTACTGAAAATAGTATAGCATTAGCCGCCCACATGAATGTACAGTATATTGTATATCCAGATGAATTAGTGTCACATAGATGGGCACGGGAATAGCAACCGGATTCTTGGAAGGGCCACAGCTGTATGGCTCTACATTACATCTATTGCATTGAATGATATATCATTACAGAGCTTCCACCTAGTGGAAGATTGCACAAATAATATCTTTTTGTTGAGTCAGTAGGAATTTTTAGGAAATATGTTCATTAGTGATATATCTGTCCTGAAGCACATACAAAGTCCCTGCCAGGCAGGTCCCTTGAAATGGTTCCATGCTTTTATTGGCATGTTAATCACATGTTACAGAATCTCATGGTTGATGTATGTCAGTCCCCATGACCCTTTTTTTTTTTGTCTCGCCCACCGGAGGTGAAGGCGAGACTAAGGGATCCAAATGGCGTCCGTCCGTCGTCCGTCCGTCGTCCGTCCGTCGTCCGTCGTCCGTCACAAATGTTAAAGTTTACCTGCAAGACTCTCTTATGATGCATAACTTGGCAACTGTTACAGCAATGGCAGCCACACTTGGGTGATAGAAGCACTAGGGGTATCTTCATGTTATGGTGTTGTCAGAGGTCATGTGATGAGGTCAAAGGTCATTTGAGGTCATATATTTAAGGGTATGTGCAAGACCCTCTTTTCTATGTTAAAGTTTACCTGCAAGACTCTCTTTTGACAAATAACTTCACATAAGTTGTTTGGATTACAACCTAACTTGGGTCATAGATGCACTTGGGGTACCTTCATGTTATGGTGCCGTTGGAGGTCACAGGATAAGGTCAAAGGTCATTTGAGGTCATACGTTAAAGTTTACTTGCAAGACTCTCTTATCACTCGTATCTCGACACATGTTGCTACAATAGCAATCAAACTTGGGTGATGGATGCACTGGGGGTACCTTCATGTTATGGTGCCGTAAGAGGTCACATGATAAGGTCAAAGGTCATTTGAGGTCATACATTAAAGTTTACTTGCAAGACTCTCTTATCACACATAACTCAGCACATGTTGCTACAATGGCAATCAAACTTGGGTGATGGTAGATGTCTCTTGGGAAGTTGAAGGTAACCACAAGGTCAAAGGTTACAGACAGGGGTCAACGAACTTTTAGGGCCCAATGTTAAGTTTTTAGGGTGCATTTCGTTTATGGCTCATAACTTTTGATCCCTTTGTCCGTTTGTGACCAAACTTGGATGGAACATATCCCTTGGGGAGGTGAAGGTCGTCACAAGGTCAAAGGTCACAGACAGGGGTCAACAAACTTTTAGGGCCCAATGTTATGTTTTTAGGGCGCGTTTTGATTGTGGCTCATAACTTTTGATCCCTATGTCCGTTTGTGACCAAACTTGGACGGTAGATGTCCCTTGGGGAGTTAAAGGTCATCACAAGGTCAAAGGTCACAGAAAGGGGTCAACAAATTTTTAGGGCCCAATGTTAAGTTTTTATGGTGCATTTCGATTATGGCTCATTACTTTTGATCCCTTTGTCCGTTTGTGACCAAACTTGGATGGTAAATGTCCCTTAGGGTATTGAAGGTCACCACTAGGTCAAAGGTCATAAGCAGGTCAATTAACTTCTGGGAGTTATAAAAAATATTAATTCCTTGTACGCGAATGGGCGAGACACAATTTGGCGATTGCCTTGTTTTTTCATATTTTGTTTAGGTTTCTCAAGTTACAGAATGTTACTCACTTGTTGAATAAGTCACTTGATGCTTATCTGTGTGACTTCTTGCACCCTATACGTGCATAAACATTCCTCCATACAAGTTTATATCTTGCTTCTTATATGTTTGTTATGTAGAGAGAAAGGGAGACTATACAAAGAGAGTCAAGGGATTTGCTTCATGCCTAAAGAATGAGGGTTTCCTGTGGGGTTTTTTTAAACAGCTAAATTTGATGTAGTCCAAATAAGAAATGGGGTGTGAGGGGTGGATTTAGGAAGTGGTTTTGATCCCGTTCCGATGCTGTCTGTGTCTCGCTGTTCACAGTATCAATGAGACAGAGTTAGTCACCATGATGGATGAGCCTCATAGGTAATTACTCTGCAGACACTTTATGAACAAGCAAGGAGACAACAGGGAATTGTTTTTGATTTTTGATGTTTTCATGCATTTTTAGTTTCAGCACTGCGTGATTAACAGGTGCTTTTGCATCTTGAGGCATTAACTGTATGCTACATTTGTTGCAAAATATTTGAAGTGAGGAAAAACAAATAGAAAAGGGGAAAGATTTGTATTGATAATGTGTGCCATGTTATATCATTTCATCCTAATCATTTTCATATTGCATTACTCCAGCAATGTCATTGTGTCCTAGTATGTGTGTATGTGTGTTAGTGTGTACTTTTAGGTTCACCAGTGTACTAGGAAAATGAGTACAGCATGGATTATGAGCTGCATGCATTGATCCAACCAGTGTCACTTTTCCAAGATGTCTCTGTGTGTGAATTGCAGTTTGCATCATTTTCTGATGGCTGTGTGCAGAAGTGACCCCTCCCCCTCCCCGCTTGTGAAGCAGTACAGGTTTTCAAGGAATGTTCCAGAATATTGACTGTGTTTGGAGTCAGACAGTTGTTATTGTTAACAAGTTAACCGGATGTAATCTCTTTGTCTTTCCTTCTCTCCCTTTCTCTGCGGTAGAGACAGGATGTGGACACAACTTGACAGCCTGACATTGAAATATTTGACACAACCCCCCCCCCCCTTTTTGTCATTGAGAATCTGTGATCCCTAAAGAATGCAATGTTTCCTTGGTTTACCCAGCAAATGAACTTGAAGTTGCTGCTGGTTGTTCTTTCATTTATTGTAATACAGTAGTTCATACACATGTATGTCATGTTGACATGGCCAATAAAACAACTAAAAACAGTCCAAGTACCAGTAATCATTAGATCCCAAGACATATTAGCATAGTCAGATCGTGGGTTATATAACTGACATGCCAAATGGTATAATAATTTCACCTTAAAGATATGCCATATTGTGCTTTGTAGGGGCACATTTTTGCCTTATTTTAAGTCTGTCTGGTATGGGCATGAGTACAGACATACAAAGGAGCACCCATAGAAAAGCAGTGAGCTTTGATTCATAATCACACTTTTCCCTCATCATTGTCTGTGTAGTTGTCAAGTCTGATCAGTGTCTTGAAAGGTGTCTGAGCCTTCCTTTCGTAGGGAGTTTTAGGAGACGGTTATTTCATCTCCTGTGGCTCAACTCAAAAGCTTGCAGCTGATTTAACCATTGTTAGTGTGTTGCCATGTTTGCTGCATGTATCATGATAACACAATAGTTGTAAATCTCTCTGGGAAACATGGCTTCGGTTAAGTTCAGTCATGTTGTTGACTTCAGTCTTGGAATACATGTGTATTTTCAGAGTAGTAAAAAAAATCCAAGTTTAGAAAGAAAAACCATATATACAGGAGATGACACTAACAATTTTATGTTTATAATGTATAGGGTAAAATACTGAGAATCCATAAAATTATAGCAGGTTGGCAAAATGTATATCCTGCTTGAGCTGTTGCCAACCTAGAGTTCACATTGTATGCTTATTTGACATATTGTCATGTGTAAAAGACATATTGCGTGCACTTTGATTGTATGTTACATCACATACAGAGACTATGGGAAGTGGTTTTCTTGTTCAGTTGTTCGATAGGAGGTTTTGGGTTTATGTCTTGTTTTTTGTTTTGTTTTTGTCCCTTTTTTTTTTGGTTATTAATGATACCACTTATATATTTCTAGGTCTGAAGTTATGAATGAGGACAAACACATCTATTCACCTTTCATGTGCTCAGGCACGTACACCTGTAACTTAACTTGCCAACCTCTTTCATTAGCATTCAGTAATCCCTCCATCTTTGACCTAGTTAAAGTTAGCAAGCCCACTCAGGTGTAGCGATATGCCTCAGTCCAACAGGAAGGCCATGGTGACGCTGTAGGGATTAGGGGATTAGGTAAGGCTCTATTCACTGACAATTAGTTTCCAGAAATCAGTGCCAATTGTTGAAAAAGGCACTCCAGTGCACGTGGCAATTAGTGAAAGGAGCACAGTAATTGCTGAATGCAAGTATTGTAAGGGGGATGTAATATCTGTTGTATAATTTCTATCATGTACATGTAGTTTGTACATTACATGTTCATAATGTTGGGGTGTGGTCAGCATTAACTATTTTAACCTGTTGAGGACGAGTCCAGAGTATACTTGGGCAGGTGTCTATGGGAACTGCGTGTTGTAGCAAAATCAATCCATCCTCAACGGGGTTAATACAGGGGAAACTTCAGAAAAACTTTAGAAAAAAGAAAACATCTTGAGGGCATGCTTTGGTGTATGAGATGTTTGTTTGATTGTGTATATGTGTGTGATGTGTGTTTAAACAATATCTATTGTACATATCTAACACTTTCTCAGAGTGTAAATTAATTTGCAAATGTTATCTTGGTGGGCTTGTACTACCATTCATGTTTCCATTCTGATATTATTCCAGTGTTTGCTATTTACAAATAGGAAAAGAAAAAAAAAGTTACGGGAGAGGGGGTGTCTTTCTCTAAATACTAGGTTCACGTATGAAGTATGTATGCTACATAAGGTCCATATTTGCTGAGCTAGATTTAGGGCTCTGGGTACTTGAGTCTTGGTAAATTAGCTTTAAAGAGTACTTCATTGAATACAAAAATAGGGCACATACATGCTATTCATTGGATATGGCACTTCATTAATCTTGGAAAAAAAGCTTTTCGTTTCTGTCATACAAAGTGTTAATGGCTAATGAAATGTGTAAGCATATACATACTGGACTATTACTCATTGTTTTGCTCACATTACGATGTAGATTATTTCCATTTAGTGGAAAGAGTGTAAAACATTATGATGAGGTTTAGTTGGAGACTCAGGTGGATAATTGATCAGGATTATGCCTACCCGGCCGGCGGTGAAGTAGCCGAGTCCAAAGACACCCTGACCCATTCTCAAACTAGAATGGAGATAATCCTGACTCACGAGTGGTGCATTCTTTGTCATTGCTCCTTGGAATACTGTATACGCTATAATTTTCGCGTACATAAATTTTCGCGAATTGCCGCTGTCACACATTTTCGCGAGTGGTTAAATTCGCGATTGGGGGACCAGAGAAAATATGAAGTGGCAAAGAAAGTGTGAATTTTCAACTTACTAGCAAATAAGAATGATACTAGTTATACACTGCATGAAAAAGACTTGCCAAACTCTGCGAACTAGTAAGTTAGAATTCAACATTTTTGAAGTGGTTAAGTCCATCGCGCTAGATTTCTGACGAGTGGTCCCCTTGCGATAATGGATTGGCTCTCTACAGTATTCGTAAGTAGACGTGGACGTGCGTAAACAAGCTTAGCCAGTATGGTCTGTTCGGTAAGCCGTGACATGGTATACTAGTACTGAAATGTTCGTATCATCAAGGCGAGGGATTCATTTTGGAAGGTAATATTTTCGCGTGTTGTTAATTTCGCGAATAGCTCCCGACTCGCGAAATTCGCGAAAATAAAACCCCCGCGAAATATATAGCGTATACAGTATCTGGAATAAAAAATCTTGCCAAATACCAAGTCATTTCAAACATAGTGATAGGAATTTTTACAGAGTGTGTTTGTTGACATGCAGCTCATATTTACTGCTTGAAGCAAGTGTTGTTGTTGTTGTTTTGTTAGGGATTTTCACACATGCTACACAAGTTTGTGCATTTTTTTTTCTTTTTTAGAGAAAGCCAGTTATCAAAACCTCTTGCCCCTTGTTATCCATGGATATTTGTGAACTTGCCATGGCCTCATTGTTGGCCTGATACCTGAAGTTATGTATATTCTCCCTGCTTATCATACATAACCGAATGTAACAGCATATTAGCAAGATGAATTGAATACTAACCCATAAAGGTATGGATTGTGGTCCAGATGATTCATCATGATGTGTTCTGTCATACAAGTTTCTTGACCAAAGACATAGAATGGAAGAGTGTGTTTGTGTTTCTAACTCATTCATTTGTATGATTTGTCCGTGATCTTTATTCAGCTATGTAATGAATTTTATGATATCATGACTGTTGGCAGTAGAATATAATATTGCTTGCATATTGTGATAGTGAGCTTTTATCTTGTGTTTCTATAAAGATAAATATCTGTGTTTGATTGTGTGTGGTATAGATTTTTCCATCAGTTATTTTTGTTAGAACATGCAAGCCTTGCTGTTTTATGTATCTTTGTGGGCAGTAAACCCAATACTAAGAAAAAGTATACCAGTAATAAAGAAAAAATATGTATATGATGTACTGTGCTTTAATGGTAGTAGTAAAAAAAAAACTATTTGGAGACATACAGCAGCTGTCTCTAAGTAACAAGAGTGACTTTGTTTTCATTTGATTTTGTAATTGCAGGTACGTCAATGGTCTTATACAATGTTGTAAGTGATGTCATGGATCACTGAATATGTTTGCATGAAGACGCTTATGTTTTATGACGACTGCTACATGCAAAATGTTAACTATGTGTCATAACTATACCGAGCTTTCTTTGCATCAGTATTTCATGGAGGCCTGACAGATTTCTGCATTACTTTAAGTATTGGTTTTTCTATGCATGCCTTTTGTGAGATGTGACAGTTTATGGATGTATCTTGCTGAAGTCTTGATCAAATATGCTCTGCCTTCCAGGATACCAGAACTCTTGCGCCAGAGCAACAGCAGCAGCAGCACGCCCCCGTCCACCATCTCTTCTCCCATCAGCCCCGCCCAACAGAAGACCCCCAACGAGTCGCCCCTCTACTCGGTACCCGCTCCCATAGACCAACGGCGGAACCTACCAGAGGACAGGGATGATGAGGACGATGATGATGATGAGGACCAGACTGCGGAGTACCAAGTGCCCAGATCGACCCCACTTGAGGTATGGTGATCATGCGAGACTGGCCTTACCAGTGTGGTCTCATTTCCTAGACTAAACCCTACAATAGAGGTTTTTGTTTTCCAGCTGCCCTTACATGTAAAAACAACAGAAAGGAGAATATCTCTCCTCTACATGCCAAAGTTGTAGGGTTCATTGACAAATCTCATTAGTGAGTGATGCCTTTTGTAATAAACACCATCCGTGCAAACCGTATGTATAGTATAGAGAGGTCAAGAAAACTTGTTTTTGCCGTTTTGTTTGAGTGAAGACTGCCCACCTCTCTATGACCCTTATACCAGTTATACGTAATTTATCCTGCACAGTGTTGGAGGAGAAACAGAACAGGTGTAAAGATATGTGTAAAATACTGCATTTCAAAGTAGGGTATTTTTCTTTTCTTTTATGAAGGTTTATTACCAAACAACAAAAACAAATAATATCACACTCTATGCCAGGATCTATTGTTTACGCCCTATATTTGTGGGGGGTTTAGTTTTGTGAATTTCACGAGTTGAGTGCAATTTATGATTTTAAAAAACATGCAAAATTGTTAATTCTGGTTCCCGAAATAAAGGCGTCGTGCACAGATATATTTCTCCATTGATTGTGAGCTTCCTCACTTGCAGAATTATTCAGAAGTCCTGATTTGCACAAAAAAAAATTTGACTCACTGAATGTATGGCATAATATTCTACTGTAGACCTGATTTGCATGCGACAATTCTTTGATGATTTTTTGCTTGTCTGTGTCTGATTTACATCTTGCCATATTGTTTTTCCTTCCCAGAGCAACCAGTCTCCACCAGGAGAAACAAAAACTCACAACGGCACACCTTTGCCCTCATCTCCTCCTCCGTTACCCCAGACAAACGGTTCCCTTCCAGCTGGTGTACTATACAGGGTGAGCATTTGTCTTTTTCTTTCCTTTAAAGGCACATAGTCCCGGTAGTGTAGAGGGCGTTGTTGATGATACTGCTGATCACCATTAGCATTGATACGAAGATTGCCGAAGTTGAGCTGTCATCAAGAGTAAAGCGCGTAGGTGTTGCTAGGTAACGTTGCCTTCGTTGTCTTCCCTGGGCATCACGCTGTTTGTAGTAATGCCAGGGTGCGTGCATATGTGCTTTTTATTATGACATCACAAAAGAAGTTTGCTAAAGCTGTCATCCCCCTCAGCCGAATCATGAGCCGAACTGTGATCGGACCACTGACTACAGTGGATCGGACTTCTTCAGACTCAGGGAAATGGGTCACAGCGTAATCGCCAAAGAGGAGTCAATGGCGTAGGTCTCTATAGGAAACTTGCGCAGTGCGCCCGCGTACGCATTTGACTAACCACCGCGACCACGTGCCTATAATGATCCCTCTTTCTCTCTCATGCTCTCATTTGATTGTCCCTTTCTTGTACAGTGGAGCAAGAGAGAATAGAGACTGCCCCACACAAACAAACCCCTTACCCAGTCTTAACATTGGTCCCCTATCCAGTGGTTAGTGCATAGTTTGTGCTGGATGAAATTTGGGATGTCGAGTCTGAAATCAATACCTCCGATGTCTTGTCTGCCTGGTAATGGATCATGCTGAGTGAAGCCTTTGCAAATTGGGTTGATCTCAGCACTAATTAAAGTCACACTGTGTGAAACTCTGTGGTATCATTTGTCTAAATCTGATCACGAAATGCTGTCTGAGCTCATGGGGGTACGCGGCAATAAGTACTTTGATGTGTTGTTTGAGACAATGAAGTATAGAACGAAACAAGACCAGGAAATACCACAAGCCCGTGGATAGGTTTCTGAATGTCCATGTGTGTGTAGCAGAGAACTCTTCAGAGCGGATACTCAACGACGTTTATGATCTCTTCACAATTGTTACGTTTAGATTGTTGTGAGAACAATGGAATCAACTTACAGACCCTCCTTGTCTTATTGAGAGTTAGGCAATTTATTTTATGAAAACACAAATGAAGCTGCCATGCAGTAGCGCTGTAAGGCAACATGCAGATAACTTTAATGAAATATTGTTATAGGATAGTGCTTTGACATTGGCTATTCTCTTATGATATCTTTTTGATCAATTCATTTTTTTTTTTTTTTTTTTTTTGCATGTGACCAGCCAAAGTGAACCACTCTTATGAACATTGTCCATCAAGTAGTGTTTTGAGGCCACCAAAGCAATAACAGTTGTATAATATACCTTTCATGGAGGAGATTTTGCACATCATATAATGTGCAAACTGATCAGACATTTCTAAGGCAAACTAAGCTATTTTTCAAAGGTTGTTGCACAGCCAGCTATACATTGCATCATTCTACTATTTATACCCCCACCCACACATAGTGTGTATGGGGGTATTTAGGAATCACTCTGAGGTCAGGGGGGTGTTTCATCAACGTTTGTCAGTGCTGACAACTGGAATCACCATAGTAACAGTCAGTGACCAGAGCATCTCAGCCAATCAAAACGAAGGATTTTGCTGAAATTGTCAGGGCTGACAAATGTTGATGAAACACCCCCCTGGTGGCCGGTTAGTTGGTTGGTCATTCAGTCCGTCGGGCGAGCGAAAATCACACAAGAATACTGTTAAGTCTGTGAGCATTTAGCTTGAAATTTGGCACATGTGACCGCTATAGTACATAGATGTGTGATCTTAATCTTTTGTCATAATTGAACAATGTGTTGCCGTGGTAACAGCATATTTTGATTAAAAATTATGCAAATATACTTATAGATTCAGTTAACTCCCCAAGTCTTTGAGCATTTAGCTTGAAATTTGGCACATGTGACGGCTATGATATATAGTTGGACAAACTTCATTTTTTGTTAATGTCAAACATTGTGTTGCCATGGTAACTCCACCCACCCCCCCCCCCAAAAAAAAAGAAGATAGATCAGATGGGAAACACATGTCTATATAATTACAGTCTTGCTGTAAGTAGACATTGCCTGTCTCCATCTCATTACAAAGGAGCTGTGTCAAGAGAAATCAGGACCATAGTTCTCTCTTTTTCTGATACACAAATCTCATACATTGTATCTCACTTTGTTCTTTATTGGCACTATAGGTGAGAGCGACACACGACTATTCCCCAAGAGACTCGGATGAACTGACACTTAACAAAGGCGACATTGTCTGTGTGGTAGAATTTGAAGATCCAGAGGATCAGGTATTTTTCATACCAGTGTGAATGTTATATTTGCAGTGATGGTGAGATGAAGTAGTTGTTTACATGGAACATCAGTTGTTTTACTGTGATATTTGTAGATACTGTATAACTTTCGTCTGTCTTGAACAATTCTGTACATGTGGCATTACAATTTGTGATATGTTTTGATCAATGTGCCCCAAGTGATCCCAAAGGGCAATGAAAAGTAGACATTAACTGTCAAATGCCTTGGCGCTTCATCCTGCATTTTGAAGCAAGACATACGTTAAGATACTTGTAAGAAATTCATGTTGCACATTTTTTGGAAGGAAAAAAACAGACAATAGAAGTTCTTATTTGAGAAAGATAAAAAGGGAAATGAAGAGATTTGTGTGACACGGTTTCTCTTAACCCTTTGAGGACGGACTTATTTGCTACAACACGCATATCCCATAGACACTTGCCCAAGTATACTTGTGACTAGTCCTCAATGGGTTAATACAACGTTTGCATGAAAATATGGCAAAACTTAAGATCGACTTTTTCGTACATTGATGAACTTCAAGCTTTCTACTGGTCTGATTTGTTTCTGATAAAATGAAGTTGATCATTACATAAAATTGTGCTTTAATTGTAGAGAGCACAGAGTCTAGACTGACATTTGTCTACATGTCTCTTTTCCTCCTCCTCCTCCTCCTCTGCATCTGTTCCTGAAGGATGAAGGCTGGTTGATGGGCCACAAGGAGAACAGCTCAGAAACGGGGGTCTTTCCGGAGAACTTCACCTGCAAACTTTGATAACAGTGCCCCCATGCCCTTGTCAGCATTACCCCAACTTCTCCATTCTCATTTGAATCATCCTTGTTGTAATTGTGGACACTTCCCGCGCCATCACTCATGCCACCAACACTTGTGCATGTATTAACAAAAAAAAAGCATGCTTACTGAATGACGCATACTGCCCATGAGGTTTCATCCACGTTTCTTCGTATGGACATTTCAAGTACCATTTTATGAGTGACTAGTTATTATTATTATAAAAAGAGAGAAAAATCATCTGTACTCATGGTGCTGTGGGGTTTTATCAATTATTATGTTTATGTTGCTTTTCTTAAACACCCAAATATACAGTAGGTGGTAACCATGATTTTAAAGATTTTACTTGATTTTATCTTCCACATTTAAGTATACATATTGATGAACTTCATGGTGTGACATTCAAACATGAATAGCTGCTGAGTCAGAAATTTTATGAACTTTGCTTTAATTTTGTTTGTGTGTAATTTGGATCATGATGCTGTTTTACTGAGTTAAAAAGTATTTCATTGATTTTCAGGGGATGAAGTATCACAAAATTTCACTGTGCATTCATGTATTGCCAAGCATTGTAACTACTGAAACCAGGAACAAAGGAGGGAAGAACAAATAAAACGACAGGAAATTGGAAATTTGGATTACAGAACATGAACTACAAGAATATTTCAACATTCCAATTTGGCCAGTTTTTTGTAGGATGACTAAAAAAGATGCATACCATAAGCCTATTTGCTTGGTCAGATCCAGATCCGCTTACACACTGTCGTGATAAAGTGGTTGGAATTCTCGTATTTGAGCTCTAAGAAGGGATTTGGTATGCAATGACCTCATTTCGGTATGACATGATGATGATTTAGGATAGCCAGCAGGAAACATCCCTTGACCCACACACCTTGAGTTTGATATTAGGAGGAATACATCGGTCATAACTTGTTAATTTTGTCTTCAGTCTCAACTGGACCTTGTACAGCTCAAACTTTTAACTCGAAAAAATATTGGATGCATGAAGCATTCATTTCAATCAGAATATGTCGTTTCACATTTGAAGTACGTGGAGAAAGTGTAATCTAGGTATGACATCGATGAACGATTTTGAATTTAAAAATGTCACAGAAAAGTATGGAGATACATATAGAGATAAATGTCAGGGTTGTCAGTTATTTATTTTACTACAGAAAAGGTATCCAGATTTCTTTTTGTAGCGCTGAAATAGCAAATTATGTACCAAGAGCATAGGCACTGTTTGAGGTCCCTTTTAATATGTATGAAACAAACTAAACATGGAGGGTTTTTGGCTTGCTGCAATGTAAAATATTGGAAACTTTTGTGCATTTAGAGACACACTCTTTCAAGATTAAGATCAGAGATCTAAATGAAGACACACATTTTAGTGAACCTAATACAAATATTTGCATTATGCATCGCACATGAAGAGTAAAGAAAAAAAAAAGAAGAAAGAAAGCTAATTGGAAGCCACAGTGCTGAGTTTATGCAAGAGTATAAGGGATGAGAGTTTGCAAATCAAGTCATTAGTTAAAAAGCAGTAAACGTAATTGTCGATGTTGATCTTGTTTTTCAGTCAGCTATCAATGAATTTACCTACTGCATCCATAATAAGAGAATGTTAACCTCTCTGTTTGGTCTCTCTTCACTGAACAAACGTGTATCATGTGCATTTGTTTAAAGGAGGAACATGCCTTAATTGAAGCACAATGATAATCAGAATTGGAAACTTGATTGTCGGCTTGAAGAAGATTCTCAGCAATGAAGGCAAAGTCTCGATCATGTTATTCAAGTTTAATTTGTATTTGTATGTTTGTTTGTTTGTTTTTTTAGTTTCATGAAAGCTATCATTTCCTCGATGGTAATTGGAGGAAACGTGTCAAAATAACCCTTTCAAAACAATGAGTGCTAATTGCTAATGATATTGTATGCAAACAGGTTGCTAGATGTGATGACGTGGTTAAGGGGCATTTATTACTCCACTATGGCTCAATGTAGTCAGAGTCAGAAAGACTTTATTCATTATATGTGGGTGAAAATGGGAAAAACAGCGGGAAAAAAGTAGCAAGAAAAATTGATGAAATATGTGGTGATCTTTTGGGTTTAAAACTGGTATCTTCAAAATTGTTGCATTTCTCTTGGAGAGACTGAAATTCATTGCCTATTGTTTTGTCTTTTACAAGTGACTTGTGCACTGTGTGAAGTAATGTCTGCAACATGGGTAGATGTACCAGGGAGGTGATCCCACCTCCCTGGATTTACCCAGTCAGTAGCAAAGGAAATGATAGAGGAGGATTTTCTCCAACGTAATGCAAGGTAGTTTTGAAGTCTGTAGAACTATAGCCTGTTATAGTTTCACAAATTCAACAGTGCTACGTGTCCCATGCATGTCCCACTTGAATGAGCATTGACATCCTGTATATGCTGTACATATTGCGGGATTTATATTTTCGTGAATTTCGCGAGTCACGTGCTATTCGTGAGTCACATGCTATTCACGACTGTAACAACACATAAAAATGTTTACTCTGATCCAGACATGAGCATGATATGCATGCAGACATTTCTTCATTTATTTCTGTACTCCATGATCGCAAATTCAAACACTTTTCAGGATTATCAGGAAGTCCCGATTCGCAAATAATTAGACTTGCTTTTAAAATTTATAGCATAGACAGTTCACCGTTAATGGATGATGATATGAAGAGGAGGAAAGGCGGGCAGAAAGAGAGAAAACATATAGCCTAGAATCTGTGTATTTTTTCTTTTTTTGGGGGGACTGGTTTGCTCATAACTCTGGCATGCTCACATCATCTCTTTCCTCTCAAATTACCATCCCAGCAGAATTACTTGACAGACCCATGTATCTACGAACAAGTGTTGACTTGTTGTGTATCTGAAAAAAAACTCAGTGAGATGGCGTCTCTCCCATCTTATCAACCTGTTGTGCAAACTACTCGCTGTGATAGAATGAGGTAGCCGTTGTAGATGATCTAGGAAGATATCTTTGTCATAATGAAGGGTAGAAGTTGGTCACATGTGGTACAGAATTTAGTGAGAAGAGATTACATGCATTGATTTGAAGTTCTCCATGAGGTTTAATTGTCACCAGTATTATGTGAGCCAATCTTTGTTGAAACAAGTCAGCTATGCAAAGAAGTTGTGATTTTTTTTCTCTCTCTCTCTCTCTCTCTCTCTCTCTCTGTAATTGTGTAACTGTACATTGGGCATTGCATTTCTTGTTGGTTTGTTGTCTATTTTGGTTGGCTTGATTTTCATTTTGGAGTAGATAATAGATAAGTGATTACCAGTTTAATGTTTTTTTTTTTATTTGTATTGATCACAGTAATTTTAAGCATGATTGTACATAATTTGTCTTTTGGGTTTTGACTCTTATCATGTTATGTTATGAATTCACAACATTTGCATACTGGCTGTCCTCCTGTGGAGCAAACTTTTAAATAGAGCCACTGTGAGTAAGTGCTTGAAAGGGATGATTCTGGTGGTGGTAATCATTGTAGGAATATATTGTAACGAGACTGCCAGTTTAGTGTAAAATTCGGCCCCTTCTATGATGCGGGAAGCTGTGTTCTGTACAAGAAAACAAAATCATAGGATATCGGGAAAGACGGGCAGTATTTGATCCGTCTTGGTGTTCTCTTAGATGCAGCTGTGCTCAAAGGCTTGCTCAAAGTATGGTCCTCGGTGACAAGATGAGGCCAGATTGGCAAATTAAAAATCATAGTGTGACCAGCTTGCCTGAATCTTGAAAGAAGTTGCTCATGAGCATGTACATGTGTATGTTTCTGTTCTTCTGCTTTCTGTTGTCAGGAGGGGCCAAAATCTGGAAATACATAAGATCAGATAACCTCATGTGGCTTAGATTTGAGCTGATAAACAACTTTGGTGTGTTGCACTCAGTACATGACTATTAGAGACTGAAGAAAAAGATAATTCTGTAAAGTACACCTTCATGTCCAGCTGCTGACATTTGGCTGTGACAGAAATGTCATGTGAACAGATCAGTGGATGCAAGTGCTGGTAGTAGAAATAAGTAGTAAATGAAAAAAAAAAAAGGAGCCCAAGTACCTCCTTTTTATGTGTACGTGGCAAGGAAGGTCCTCACAATGTACAGAAATATGCAAATGATTGTTGCAATTGAAAAATACATTTTGTTGTAGGTGGTAAAAAGCCTTGATAGCTTATCGATGTATATTTTGAGTGTGGGGATGCACCTTTTGGTTGTAAGACACTGTTACTGATATTGACAAACATTTTTTTTTTCTGTTAATTTGCTATTAATTCTACCATATAACAAGTCAACCTGTGAATTCATGTAATATGTAAATTGCACGTAGCCCTTGTTGGACAAATTAAAGATTATTTAAATTTGAAATTACCGTAATGCAAAAGCTGATTTTTTTTTTTTTTTTTTTTTTTGTGAGTCAGCATGAGATCCTTTAGCTCAGAGAGTTCAACTTTAATTTGGAGTAACTGTGCATCCATGTTCATGATTGGAATTTTTAAATGCCATTGGTACTTTTCTCTATCATGGTTAAATCATACAGAACTGTTTAAAGGGTGCTTATGAAATGTTCTTTCTGTCTAGATGTCCTCTTTCAGCAAATCTCCATGTGGTGATCTTCAGGCAGTAGAGTGTAGTTATATTACTTTTCACATACATTTGTTTGGGTTTCAAGTGACCCTTTAACATCATGCTTGAAAATGTATTGAAGTTGATAGTCTTCAGTAAGATGCATCCTCTTACTAAGATAAAGGAGGTATAGTATGTGATACTTCCTTGCTAAGATGCTTATGGTGATTTTTTAGGTGGGTATTGCAAGCTTGCCTACATGCTGATCTTAGAGTGTTTGCAAGAGACATGCAAAAAGGCAATTGTCAATTGTAATGTATCCTCAAATGGGCCAAAATTGATGTCTGCGCAAAATTTAATCTGAGACAACAGGTATTACCCCATTTTTCCCCATTGAGGGATTGTCTTGCAGAACCGTATCAATTGTCTTTTAATGTTTTGATAGTTTTTTTTATCAATCTATAATTTCATCAATTCTTATTTGTTGGGAAGGTGTGTTTATGCTATTTTCAAAACTAGTGGGTGCTTTATGCTCATGAACAAGCAATCTGCTGGCTGAGTTGAATTGAGTTGGATTGCACGCGACGAATTGAGTATTTTTCAAAATATGTATTGAAATCAGTGATTTGTAGTTATTCTGTTACCACTGCTTTTATTAGGAGATACAGGATTCAAAGCAACTTGTGATTGTCCATGTATGTATGTATGAGGTTCCATATTTTTCTGATTTGATCTGCACATTTCCCCTCAGTTATATAATTTGTCATTACTTCATGTAACATGTATTAGGCAGTTGGTAATAAAAACAGCTTGCTTGTTTTCATATTTCCCCAATATTCATGATGTAGTAAATATGCAAGCCCAGTAGGAATATCATTTGCAGGTGAACCTTTTTTTTTTTGATGGTCTCTACATCCTTTATAATAACCATTCAGACAATCAGATCATCACAAAATTATATACTAGTACATTGTTAGTCCTCAGCATATATGAGTTACTTATTATATCAGTTTCCTTGAAATGTGATTGAAAATAATGGGGGAATGTAACCTTTATTGACAACTTAAAGTCAACATATGAGTGTCTAAGTTGTAAAATATCTCTTATTTTGTATCAAAGGAACTTACTAGATGTTACTTTCTATGAACTATTTATATATCTTTCTTGTAACAAAGTGTATTGTACATTGAAAAACAAAACAAAACAGAAGTGCATTGTAAATCTGGCAATCTGTGTGTATGTTGTGTATACTAAATCTGATATCAGAGCTATTGTAAGCTTCTCCCTTCAGCGTGAATGTAATATAATAGGCTAGCTTGTGATGACCTATACGTGTATAAAGCGTTCAGTGGAGCTATAGAGAGCGTTGATCTATTGTATACTGTGTGTAAATGTACATACTATTAAACAATTTTTCATTACAAGGTATGTGTGTAATGTGCATGTTTCTTTATGACTCAACTTGATAGCATACTTGTCACAGAATAGTGTCTTCCTTTCTGAATCTCACGCTATTTGAGATATTTTTCCACAAACAATGTTAGTATTACAGATTCCTGCATTCTGAAGACCATCCCTAAGGTCACAATGTGTACCCCCCCCCCCCATGAATTGATTGGCAAGATTTCCAGTAACACAGAACTGAGGGGAAAGTCGCCAATGCTTTGATAGACAGGACAAACACTTCCTTCCACGTTGGCACGGCTATTATAATTGTGCTTTATTTACAGAAGTTGTCCAGCAAGTTGGAACAGTTTCATGGCAGCAAAGACCATCAGCGTCAGGTATGTTTGATACGGATTGATGGTTTAGTGTCAAGTCCCCGGCCGTGGCGTTTGATCTGTCACAGCACTATTCTCCCAGTGGCGTCACATGCTAACTTTGTGCCGAAACCATGCCCATCGGGTCGTTTGCCCCCGCTGGCGAAGTTGGTCTTTGCTCCACGTGAAATCGCTGAGTTGTTTTTAGTTTCGAATGCTGATCTTGGATGGGAGGGTGACGGTGGCGTAGAGGACGAAGGTGGCTTGTTCGTGAAGCGTGGTGGCGGAGTGCGCTCTGTGAGAAAGATCGCAAGGGAGGTAACAACAATATTATCGATGACGATAACGATAGGTGCCTGATATGCAGTGGACAACGGCTAGTCCTTTGTTGCCTGGGGCATCTTGCCCTTATACCAATTGTCACCGCTATCTTTATTGTTACTACGGGAGGATATTAAGTTTAGATCCTGTTTTCTATTCCAGCAATCACATTCAAACTAATACATTGTACTTGTATTTGAAAACAAAAACAAAAACTATCAACCGGTACTGAAACACGGAACGTAGAGTGCATTATTATGATAATGCTATTAAGATCATGTATGTTATACAGGTATATACAGCTGATGGTGAGCTACACCATCGTCGTGATCACAATCTTTGTTTTCGGTATTTGTTCTGAGTCATCAGGAATAGATAATTGTCCCTTGTGAGCTGCATACATGATGTAAACTTTGGACCGGAATTAATGTCAGACGATTGCGTCAACTTACTTGGATGTTGTGATAATCCACTTGTATTTTTCGTGTCGAAGGATGATGAGGCGGGTCCCTTTTTGGATGTGGACATTGGCTTTGGTGTGTTTTGGCCGCTTGATGCTTTGAAGCGATTTGTAGCGCTCTCCCCCAGAGACGCAGCTTTAGCCCCTCCTGCTGGAAGTTTAGTCTTGACTCCAAAGCCGCCTGGCGTTACAGCAACAGAGCCTGGCAATGCGCCTGCTGTTGGCTTTGGTGCGACATAGGCGGTACCGCCGATGGCAGGCGACATGGGAGGTCCACTTGCGGCAGTTTTATGTGGCTGTGATCCTGGTTGAAGTTCACGCCATCCGATGCGTTGTTTGTTGGTGCTCACCACCCGACGGTGCTTACCCTGGCCAACACTCATCTCTAGCTTGGTGTTCTCCAAAGCAGTCACCATGTCCAGGATCGCTTTCGACACCTGAATGAGTGCACCAATATAAGGAGTGAATTAATGTATGCACATTGTATTCAAATGCTCTAAATGAGTAACTCGAGGTAAATGAAGTTTTTTGCAATCAATTTATAACAAACTATCTTTTCTTGGGGGGGGGGGGAGGGGAGGGGAGGAGGGACGGCGTGGCGAAAATATCTTTAGCACTGGAAGTGCAGTCAGCGAACATTGGCAGTTAAGTGCTCCTCCAAGAGTAAAGACAGACATTTTAAGTTATCCTTCACTGAATTTTAGACTACTTAATTCTGACTGACATGATTTTAATGATTGGTTTCTGGGTTTGTTTTTTTTCTTAATGTTTAATCCAGTCACCGCTTAAGTTTATTATCCCCATGGGACAATGTGGTTTAGAGGGACACCAGTCAGAAAACAAAAGGTTGAGCTCGGTACTTAACAAACTTACTCTACTATGTTTATACATACCTTTGCGGATTCCGAATAGAAGTCGTAATGTGCCGTAAAGACGGATTTGAAAATGTCAATGACGAAGCCTCCACGTCTGCAAAGGAAATAATTATTTTTAGTGTATTTCATGAAAAATTCTGCCGCAATAATCTCAGTACTTGTAATATGGGAGAGCTTTGATGTGACAATCGCTAGTACACAATACATGAATGTTCAAGGTATTGGGGTTAAACTCAGGGGCACTAGTCAAAGCAAGTTCATGGAATATGCAGTGCGACGTTAAAAAGACTGAGTCAACATCATTGATTACATCAATAAATTTCTGTGTAGGTCTATGGTGTCATATGCCTTTGCTCTGTCAGAACCAATGCCAATGCGTTAAAGAAAAGTCAGTGATAGCTTGATGTGACGGACTTTAAAGGGGATGAATTATGGAGGAGTTTGTCCGAACCATATCATTCATAATAGCATTCTGTGCTTGGATTGACAACAACAACAACAACAACAACAACAACAACAACAACAACAACAGCAACAATAATGATAATGATAATAATAATAACAATAATAATAATGATAATAATAATGAAATAATAATAATAACAACAACAACCAGCAGAAGGGGAGTGGCTACCCGATATACCTTTTTAGTGCTGCAAACATTATGTATTTCTCATCCAATTTACAAATGCTGAATAATCTGGCTTTTATCAAACCATGCATGCATTCTAACAACGGAAGTCATATTTCCACTTTCCAGCTGGATTTTTCTGATACATTTCTCTTCCTGACGATTTGCCGACATAGTGAAAGCTTATAAAGACAAATAAGTACATTAAATTGCTCGTCATAGTATGTTGTCACAGAAAATGACCCATTTGAAAGTTGTATGATGTTAACTCGACGTAATAGTAACCACAAATAAACATGCAAGCTGAATTACAGGGGTTGGATTGTATCTGGTTGCTGGTAGGAGCAGGTGAGTTGAGTAAGGAGTTCGTTCCAAGGTGGTAGACTGATAATTTACCTTGAGCATACCTGGTACTCAAGGCAAATTATCAGTCTGCCAGAATCTTTAGCTTATTGAAGGAGGCAGACTTAAACAGAAGAAGAAGGAGGAGGAGGAGAAGGAAGAGCAGAAGAAGAAGAAGAAGAAGAAGAAGAAGAAGAAGAAGAAGAAGAAGAAGAAGAAGAAGAAGAAGAAGAAGAAGAAGAAGAAGAAGACTCATAAACAACAAGATTGACCACCTTATGCCGGGCTTATTGCTGACATTGCCACGCCCACATCATAGTGTCGTCACAAAGCATTCGAATGAATGCCTGCATCGCAACGCGCAGTCACATAAATGTCAGAGAGAGAGAGAGAGGAAAAAAAAAAACTTTATCGACATCAATGATCCGTGTCGCCCAGCATACATACTGTTCAAATAATTTCGCCAAATCGTCCACCATCTCATCGTTGACATTTTTCAAGTTGCCTCTCCGTTCCTCTGAGTCTCTCTGCAGCTGAATGACGAAGATGAAGTTTTGCGACAATGTATTAATTATCATCCTTAATGGATATTCAAGACCCTTATATCTCACATAAAACGGAGATCATCACTATTTTGAAACCAAAAAAAAAAAAAAAAAATTAAAATTAACAGGGCAGCTGAACTTCTAAATACACCTCGTTATCCCTCTAGCTGTGACTCGTTTATGAACAATGTTATCATTGTAGATTTCCCCAGTTATATAGGGTCCTACTGTATATCATATAGTCGATGATGACTGTGATGCAATAATCATGATGAAATGTCTGTCTACGACAAACTAGTAAACGGCTTAACATTTTGATAGCAAGAGAACCCGAAAAAAAAACTTTCAATCTAGTTGATATATTCATGATCCTGCAGTCTCAACTAAGCGTCATTTTCGTCAAGCGACTTTGTTGCAACATGCATCGGATGAATTCACGCCAGTGTATTACAGCTCGTTATTCCGAAAGTTCGATATTTCGAAGGCTCTTTATTCCCAAGATTCGTTATTCCGAAGGTTCGTTGTTCCAAATTTCATTTTCGGATTGGCCAATCTTCGGAATAACGAACCTTCGGAATAACGCCACAAATTTTCGGATTAACGAACCCTTTTTCATTTTCGGATTAACGAACCTGTACGTATAGGGAATTTGCGTGTTTCGGATTAACGACCCTTCGGAATAACGAACCTTCGGAATAGCGAACCTTCGGAATAACGAACAGCACCCGTTTTAACAACCCCAATACAACTGTATGTTGCTTCGTAGGTTATTGTTTGCAATCATTAACAATTACAATAATGTGCTTAGATGTTTATATAGGATAAATGCTATATTAGGCCTATATGCCTACGTATAACAGTAATATAATATCCAAAAGTTGATACCTGTGATTGCAAGTCTTCGGTGAATCTGGGACTCAAATTTGTTGATTTCTAAAATTAAGGAAGAAACAAAAACGCACAATTTAACGTACTGTAACGAATCGCATAAGACTGCGGTACACTCACAGAATCACATTCTTGTTATCAACAGCCAACGCCTCGTGCACTAGTCGAGAGTTTGCTACTTTTTTTCCGTTTGATAAAATGCAATGTGTACAGTAACAACATCTTAATGATAAACAAAAATACATGATCATCGGGGTGGGGAGGGGGTGCATTTCATGAAGCGTTTTGTCAGTTTGTCGCACAAATTTGTTGGACAAATTTGCTCTCAGCCAGTCAGATGCAAGGGTTTCTGTATAGCTTATAACAATGTGTCAGAAAAAAAAAATATATATATATGACAAAACGCTTCATGAAATGCTCCCCTGGATATATCATGAAAGTGCACATAATTTCAAGCAAAGCTGATTCTGCAGTCATTCAACATGTCCTACAATATCATTACAGAAAGCAAGAAAATATAAAAACTCGGAATCGTCATTCGTGCGTCAAACCCCCAACACGCAAGATTAAGAGGCTTAGATGTGATTTTTCGATAAGGTTTTTCTAATTTTTTCCAAAGAATAATAGACTGACCTCCCTTACTCTGTTGATCAAACTTCCTTCCGTTAGTTTCGTATCTGTGCGGATGAGATATTTCTATGGAGACGAAGAAAAATATGAAATGGGATTACAGATAAGAAAAACGGACAACTTGAGAGGTTATACAAACGATTTCCGTCGTCTGATATCATCAATACTTGAAGAGTGTGATTGCAAAAAAAGTCAGTGGCGGATCCAGAGGGGGGCGCAACCGGCGCACGCCCCCCCCCCCTTTATTTTTCGTAAAAAAACAAAAGAAATTAAAAGAAAAACAATGAAATGAAACCCGGAAGTGGCACCAGAAATATCAGTCACGCCCCCCCCCCCCTCCTTTACAGAATTCCTGGATCCGCCCCTGCAAGTTAACCTCTTTCTATTCGATTTGCGATATTTGCGATTAAAACTGCTTTTAAACAACAACAACAACAACAACAACAAAAATAAATATGGGATATGTTTTAATCATAATTGCAAGAGCATTCCGTGTTATGTTACAAGTGAGGTATCACAGAAAAGGTTCTCGATCTAAAGATGGACGTACACTTAAAAATTTTCAAAAATGGCGCTTAACCCACTTTCTGACCAATCTCCTTCAGTTATGTTTAACCCCCTGTGTGCCACATTCACTTCCTGACTATAGATTTGTGTGTAAAATTCGACTCGTTGACAGAGAAAGTGTTAATAATGGCATGTTTCAAAGCAATCGCAATATTCGAATCTGTGGCATCACGGAAGGATTTTTCCCCAAAAAAATTTACCATTTCAGAGCTTTTCGAAATACATTTTAGGGGCGGATCCAGATATATTCCGTAAAGGGGAGGCACCTTTGCTAGATTAAAGGGGGCGCACGCATCCCTATTCTTTCTTTTTATTTCTTATTCTCTGGATCCGCCACTCTATGTACAATTTGTCTTCATGCCATTTAATCGATAAAGCATCAATTTTTGTTCTTGCTACAGGAGATCTAAACATGATGAAATTACTTCCGATTTTTTTTTAGACTCAAAGACATTTTTTGTCATATGAATTAGGTCATGTTGAGAGAGGTTAATCAGCTTTCCCTCTCTTCCTCACATAAATATGATACACCAAAGACGCTTATATTGATGATACACTCTTTCTCTATCGCGCGCGCGCGCACACACACACACACACACACACACACTTTCTCTCTGTGTGTCTATTGTCTCTCAATCTTCTTCTTATTTTTTTTCCTAATGCGCCCGAGAGCTTACAAGAGATTAAAGTAGTATTCAGATCGAAACAGTTTAGAGTTTGATAAACATTAGCACCATTATAGCGCATCATTAATTCTAATCTGTCACGTCACAGAACAACAAACAATAAATATGTATAGGCTATACAATTCAATACCATCGGGGGCCCATTTCATAAAACTTGTTATTAGTGACAACTGCCACATTTCTACGACAAATTTGCTCTCAGCCAATCAGATGCAAGGATTTCAGTAGCTTGTCACATCTATGACAACTTGTCACTGATGACAACTTTTATGAAACGGGCCTATACGTGACATACACAAAAGATCGAAATCAGTTTGAAAATGCCAAAGGATAGGGAGAGACCTTTTTTCTTTCTCTTTTTTTTTTCTTTGCTCTACAGACCTTATTGCACCACTATCTCGACAAGATACTGATACTAACGTGATAGGCCAGCATATAGGACTGTTTGAAGGGGACCTCCGGATGATTTTCAGACTTTTACATTATTGAACAACTGTAAATTAATTAAACTAAATACGGACTTTCAGAATTTATAGTTATTGGGATGAAGATTGAGAATTTTTTCACAATTTATAACAAATTGCAATGAACAAGGACGATGATATGGCAGCCTCGCCAATGCATGAGTTGGGGCTCAAGGAAGCAGAACAAAATAAGAAGGCGTGCATAGATTCTTCACAGGTGAACTTGTTGAGCAGGCGGTATTGTAATGGAATTACACTGCTACATTTCTGAAATATGTGAGGCTCTGATGTCATCAACACTTCAGTGTAATTTGTTTGAGATTTTCAATTTATTGGTTTCTCTTCTCAAGGGCAACAATGAATTCCACAAATCTATTATGGATCTGTCGATTTATGGACGTACTGCATGATGTGAAATTATGAAAATCGGCTGGAATGCCCCTTTAATCATGTACATCATACGAATTCATATAAAAAAATCGCAAAAAGTTTATCAGGTTACACGCACATACAAGCTTATGGAGAATTCTGTCGTGTTGAATAATATCTGTAGGGAGTAGAGCTCTAGATACATATGCGAGAGAACCAATCCCTATATGACCCACTCCTTTAACGGGTTATTGCGTATCACACGTGTTTACCGCACCTCTGCCTCTACTCCCAGCTGGTCAAAGCGGCGCACCGGTTCTTGAAGTTCGTGAGTGTAGCGAGTCATTAAATTCCAGATGGCGTCACTGTCCTAATGAGGAAATTAAAGAAGAAAATTGAAATACTGCTACACTTTTCACACGCAAGTAGATATATCGAAAGACGTGGCACTGCATTTACAGATATCGTAGCTGATATTCGGAACGACTGAACCTTCAATAATGAACCCAGGATAGAGAATACTGTTCCTTTCCATAATCATGTTTTCCTTTTTAGTGGTAAACAGGTTGCCAACATGTCATAAAACAAACAAATGAAAAAACAAGCAAACAAAAGATCTCTCATAAACGGTAATGCGAATTATAAAAAGTGCCGGAATCAATTTGTGCAATACTGTTTAGAGAATGAACGTCCATGGGTGAGGGGGGGGGGGGGGGTGGTAACAGCTTAATATTTTCCTTACAACAGATATTCTGGCATAGGCAAGAGCAACAAACACCATCGTCTTACCTTCAAAGCGAGTTTAAATTCATTGTGTTGTGGCCAGAAGTCTTCGTAGAAATCTGCCAAGCAGTCTGTGACGTTCTTCAGGGTAGTCTTTGCTTCTGGGATTTAATAATGTATAGTCCGATACATTTTTTCCACCAGATTTCTCGATTTCTATGATGGCATTATACAAAATCTTCCTCCAAATACTTTTACTATTCCCAAGAGGACAGAAATAACTGGAGAATTATAAATTACGTAAATATTCTCTGGAGGTCATCGTTATTTTTATCTTTCATAATCATTTCATTACTCTTATCTGTTATTATCATTCTCATTATTCTTGTGTTTTATCCTTTTTTAATTTATCGTTATTCTTACACCTGTATTAGGCCTACGTCAATATTATCACCATTTAATCACAACTGCCCATCTGCCCGTCTCCATTTTATCCAGGAACAGTTACTGCTGTCTTGCGATCACCACACCACACTTTGCTCCTTTTCAGGTTTAGTATTTTCTCCTTGTGATGATGAACACAATTCACTGTTTTGCCAGTTCATTCGGTGGATGAGTAAAGTAACATCTTTTCACAAGCATGATTATATCAACAAAGGCATATGTAACTATATATAGCGACAGTTTGAAATATTATGAAATTTCTTCAATGTATTATGTACGTGCATTTCAGCCCCTCCCCAACATTGCATCAAACGAAATATAGGGCCCATCCCAATCGTATTCATCCCCATATTTTTATTTGTTTTATTTGTCGTTGCGTGGTGTTTCCTTTGTGTCGGAAGAAAGGAACTACGTACGTGACAAGACTTACCCTTCAGAGCTGCTGAGTATTGGTTGACGGCTTCCTTCAGTTGATTGACCTTGGAAATCTGTTGTTTGAAGGAAAAATGGTAGTCCTCGAACAGAATGTCGCCACCGGTGACGCCAGCGACTCGTCGTTGCTGTCATAGACAAGATGATAATAATAATGTATTACTATCAGTTAAAAAAAAAAAAAAATACACGCGTAATTCTAAATACGACAAACTAATAATGGTGATAATGATAATGATAGTAATGGATGAGTAATAGTAGTAGTAGTAATAATAATAACAACAACAACAATAATAATAATAATTATAGTAACAATAATGATAATAACAATAATACTTTCAGGGCGCTCATCAGTGCTAAACACGTCTCTAAACGTGTTTGATATAAGAAAAACGCAAAGTGTGTAGGTTTCAGTAACTTGAATACAAAATAATGACTAATATATACCGCTTCAACAGCTGGTGAGATCTTAATCCATGTAAGAACAATAAACCTTACGGCATGCAGGTCCAACATGTAGGAAAATTAATGTCTTGAGACCACTCCCTGTATTAATAGGCTAAAAGACAAAGTTGAAGAAGATGACAGCACACATGCAGGAATATAAAGAAAGAGAGAAAAAAAAACCAACAACATTTGCTTGCACTAACTGACGTATATAGAAACAATACCCTGCAGGAATTCTCAGTGCAATTAGCTGTGCAAATGGCAAATTTCTGTAGCTTACCTGGTATGGGCTTCCTGTAGTGTTAAAACTTTGGGTCATGACCAATACGGGTGTATGAACACGTCTTAAGATGAATGAGAATGTTTGGTTAAAGTTATACTGTAAGTCCAGTTCGGGAATCAATTACATCCTTAAAAAAAGAGAGTAAGCATAACGCTAGTAGATTTATTGGGCTATCATGAGTAAGACACAGTGAGATATCATGCATGGGCTGCTGCAGCTGCTATGGGGATTCAAATGTTTCTCTTCAACACTGTACAGCTACGTTTTGAGACTGCTAGCTAGCTGAATCCAGCTAAGGTACCCATGGCTACCAAGAGATACGCTTTGTACACTGTTAGGACTACCGAATGAGGCGCGTCCTTCTATTGCGTTTGCGCGCCCATCCCTTTGTTGCGTCATAAAACACTTACCGAGAGTGATTCTTTGCATTCATTGTCATAGGTATGTCATAAAGTACGAGTAGGTGATCTTGTATCATGCGATGTGACGGGGAGTAGAGAGACAAAATATCATAAAAGCTTGCTCATGTGAACTTGAAGTCACTTTTAGCATCACGACGACTTTAATTTAGTTAACATTGATTGCTCACGATTGATAGGGTGCAAGCTGTAGCAATGGCAACTGTAGCTACTGTTCAAACCTTAAGGAAGCTACAAATCCTATGCACAAAGCCCCCACGCCTTAAGAATGAAAACAGACAAAAAGAGAACAAAGAAGAAGAAATAAGCCGACACGACTGCGAGGAAATGATACATATGAATATGTAGACAAGGACGAAATGAAAACAAAAAAGAAATGAGACGGAAAACATGGGGGAAAGGAACCTAGGAAACAATGTGCAAAACTTTCTGATTGAAAAGATGAAAATCTCACACGCCATTCATTGGTTTCATATGATGACCGTCTTCCAAATTACATTACTTCTCTATGTACAGTGTACCACATTTCTTGGTGAACACATTCCGGAGACATGTACAATGTGCAGTGAAATTGCAAAATAACAAAGCTATATTTTGGTGTGTAGTTGTGTTTGACGTGGTGTAACTACAGAAATCAGAAAGAGGGGAGAGATGGCGGGAGAAATAAAAGGATATAAATGATTCAAAAGATTGAGAGAGGATATTGGTATTTAAGTGTCATATACACAGAAGTATGTTTGGGTGTATATGTACAAATGTATGTATGTATGCATGTATATCTTTATATTACATCATATTTCATACACACATACATATATATATATATATACATATATATATATATATATATATATATATATATATATACACACACATATATACATATATATCAGGGCTTGACACTTAAGTTTTTTTTTCTCTCTCTCTGGTGGCTGTTCGGGCAACTAAAATAAATTTGACATTTGATTTTCCAGTGGCCCCAAATAAAAGGAAATATAAATGTCAAGCCCTCTTACACATGATATGCTTGTATATAATTATGAAGTATATTACATATGAGGTGTGATACAGTGTATATGAAATAGCAATGTACATGGTGTAAATTTAAAGTTACACATGAACAAACACACAAACACACACACACACACTTATACATACACTTAGCCAAATTCTTCTGTTGGGTTCCATGTGAGGCCACTGTTATTTTTGTGTCAGTTGAAAAGACTGTTGAATGAGAAATCACAAGCAATTAGCATGGCACATGTATATAGTACAAGAACACATGCATATGTGCCCACAGCACCACTAAATGACAAATGCAATAGAATACATACATTACACAACTTATCAAGAGCATATCTACACTTATATAATCAAGTACATGTACAATGTATACAGTGAATATCACTTTTGCAAATTTATTCAGAACAAATTTGCTTGATACATAGTCATTTAAAAAACAAACCAGAAGTGTCTTGAATAAGCAAGCAGACACAGTTACACATTACGGTCATCTACATGTCATGCAATATGTGCAGGGCAATGTATGATGAAGACTTATACATAGACAAGTGTCTGCTTCAGTGCTATGAAGGTACACGTCTGTAACACAATCATTGTGTTTGCTATATCAGGGAGGTTGAAACTCTTTCCACTTCCCTGATTATACTCCCCTCAACAATTTTTTAGGAGAAAGCCCCACAAAAGACATCACACTTCATTGCATTGATCATTAATATCTCACTAATACATGTATATTGTGAGGTTGACTTTTTTATTTTCTCTTCAAATGCAACAGAAGTGACTTATGAGGATTTACATTATCTGAGACTAGGTAACTGGATGAATTGACTCTGGCATAGCTAAACGACTGAATTATCACAGGAACTTCTGTCTCCCAGCATACAGAAATAAAACTACTGCTTCATTAATGGATGCAGGAACTGGTATACTATAGGCTTCTGAAACATACAGCATGGCTCATTTGACAGAGCCTTTGATACCATGAAGTTTTCCAGTGTAAATTATACCAGTGTATACTGCTCGAGATTGGTTACTTAGGGGATTACGGAAAACATACCAGTTAAACACAATACACTACATGTATCATGCAACATTGCCTACTCATCACAAACACACATTTCAAAGAGGATGTGTAGTCATTGTGAAGCCCTGATATGCTAATGATTAAGACTCATCTCCCCCTTTTTTAAAATCTATGTTAATTTTTAAACAATTGTACTGATTGTTAGTGAATGCATAGATAAAGACCATATCAATCCTTCACAAGAGTAAATACAATGATGACGACCACTTAGTAAGGGAAACTGCTAGCACTAAAAAATTTTGGATTATCATGAACATCTCCTTGAAAAACAATAAAACCAACAGCATGTGGTATTATTTCTGACGAACCATAGGAGTGTTACGGTTTTTGATTGAATACTGGAAATCCACACAATAATATCACATAATTTGATGTATATCAAAAATTTATAGGTAGGTACAGACTTTTTTTTGTTGTCACAACAGATATATCAAAATGGTGTATACAATACAATAGTTGTGATGATACAAATCAAGAGACTTTCATTTTCTCTTCACAGGCAGACTAACAATGGTAATGTACATTGTATACAATACTGTATTGTAAACTGTGATTGATGACGGTGGAAGCATACTTGTAGCTGCAGTACATAGAATTTATCTTGCAAGCTTAATAGATAAAGTTGCATAAAGTCTGTTAATCTCATTCAAGAATTAATTTCCATGATCCTGGTTTACTCTGGGATGACATCCATCATACATATATGAAAAAGGACAAAAGGTATCATGGATTTATAAGTTTTAAAAATGTGATAATGACTGTCTCATAGGAGTATGACTAGAGTAATGATTTGAACTGCAAATACAGCATCTAACTTGTCTGCTGCAGCAGCATCTTTCCATCCAGGGTCAAATTATGCTGCTGTGATATAACTAGGTATCAAATGAACATCAAACCATGGAGTATTTTAACTTGTGTAAATCCAACACTTGTTTCTGGACACAGGGTACCACACTGATCAGGTTGGAAAAACTGATGCAAACAACCCGTTACAGGTTCTTAATCCAAATCAGTTCCTTGATTCTCAGCAAGGTAAAATAACAAAAACCTCACAGACATTGTCTGCTTCTCCTCCCTCCACCTTGTCCACTTGAAGACTTGACCACTTCTTTACCAAGTCTTGTATGACCACAAGGGAATTCTCACACATTTGTCCATCATCTAGTAAGATCAGTTCCTATGACTTCACCGCCTCGGCCTCAACTCCTCCCACTCCATCCAAGTTGGCGGCAGTGAGTAAGGCTTTCTGCCTCTCCTTCCTTGCCTCCATCATGTTGTAGAACCTGCTGCCAAGAACCAGCGTACCATAGACAGTCAGTCCCACCATACTGACTGCAAATGTCTTGTAGGCCAAGTCAGCAAGCTTCTTCCCCGACGACATACTTATGGTCAGTTAATTATGACCCAACTGGACAGACCAAAATCAGACGAGATGCAGATCAATGCTCACAGCAATGCTTGTTGTCCGTTATCTTTCATGCAGCATCAATAACCCTGTGGAAAATAAATACAAAAAACATATCTTAGTCACTTTCAAACAAAAGTATTTTCTGGTCCACTCCAATGTCTTCCGACACTTCATAAGTTACAAAAATATGGGGATTCCAATTGCCACAAGTATGACCACTGAAATAATCTATGTGAACAGATACCTGACAGCTTGTTGTGCATCTTCTTCAGCTGCAGCACAATGCACATTTTACAATCAGGGAGGTGCAAGTTTCAGCACAAATTACAGCTGTTTCATTGATTGTGTTTGCTCTACACCTCTGAAAGTACAAATGAAGACAGGGTAAAATTTTAGATATAAAACTGTTGTAAAATCAAACATGTGTAGTTGCTGTTAGCTATAATATTTATAGACTCTAAATCATAATAATAATTTCGACTTCAGGCTGTAATAAAAATATCTTTCTTCCGTAAAATTTAGTACAATTTCACACACAAACAAGCTCACTAGTCACTACATATAGGCCGAAAATATTAAAGAAGAACAAGAGTAAAATGCCTTAGCTATTTGGTTTTTTTTTAATCAAAAAAGTACAATAAAAAGCCTTGTGTTAAAGTTGTAAGTTGTATAAAGACTTACAGTAGATTCTAGGCCTATCTGTTCTGCAGAGCCACCGCTACTACAGTGCGATAATGCTATGAATGAAGAGAAGTGGTGATGCTGAACTGCTGGCTTGGCCTGATTTGGGCCTGATGCTGCTAGATGCTGTGATATGTGCAATCGTGCACGCATTGCATGTGTACATAACATGTTACATAATCACTGGAGTAAGCTGTGTATGACTCACAAAGAAAGCTAGTAACCATATTTTCCATATATTTTAGGTTTATTATAATTTTACAATAACATAAAAAATATAAGCTCATAAAAAAGTATTCATCAATTTATTTAAACTATAAATGAATAATCTTTTTTGACAATTACTGAACGAGCCACATTGTTTACAACAACTTGAATGGTTCCGATTCCCACACACACAGCGAATAGGATCGGATTTTTGCTATTTCCCCCTCTTAATATCCAACAATGGCAGAAAATGACCCCTTAGAAGATAAAAGGGTTGAAGATTTAGCATCACATCTAGCAGAGACTACTGATAGGAATGTCCCGAACCTTCTGCTCGCTCTACAAGGTAACGTGAGATTATGATATATTCTGTAGTCCCAACTGTTGAAAACTCTGTAGGTCATAGGACTCGCTGCACTGCCAATTCTAAACCGCACTGTTCCACTGGCTGCGTCGCGGCGACCCTAACCCTCCCTGGGGCGCTCCTCCACACAGTACGGCGACCCCATTTTACACTCGAACAAAGTATTTATGTCTCGACTAATAACTGGGAAAGAGTTCCTTATGTCCCCCCCCCCCCCCCCACTATTTTTTTTTTTTTTTTTTTACTAATCAACTGCTAATGCTGAAACTAGATCTAGTAGATCTATAAATGAATTAAAGGTTAACGTTAAATCTATGCCATTTATGGGAAGACTTCCTTTTGAGACATAACCCTAGCATAAGTCCATAACCTTTATTTAGTTTATTATTAGTAGAAAAAAAAATAGTAATTTATTTATTTTGTGCAAATTTAGTGTGGGGGGGGGGACGTAACGAACTCTTTCAACTGCACTCTGTAAATTCTATTATTAGTATGAAATTTGACATGACAGTCACAAGCAGGTCGACGCCTTTTATTTGCTCTTTGAATTACTTTTAGAGAATAAATTTACAATGGCAACAATCAATATTCAACTAAAATTTATCCCATTTTTATGTCGATTTCATGTTACATTTGACATGTGTAATAATAATGGCATGATATTACAAGTAACAAAATCACAACATTTTTTGGCAGAATTTTACATTCATTTACACTCTTTGATCCTATTGAAAAAAAAAAGTAAGGCCAAATTGTGATATCTAATCAGTCCCCTCTCGTTTTGCGTGTGCGTCTCCAATATGTGCAAAGTCTATGGAGGTTGAAAGAAGTCCCCGGCTTTGACGAAATGAATGGCAGTGAATGGAGTGATGGACTATTTCGCGATAATGCCAAAAGTAAATTCAGTCCTTTTTCTCCTTCACTAACACTACGGATTAGAGTGTTTTGTTACCCCTAGATTAACTGTGAAACACAGCCCGAACGCTGAATGTGAAGGGTTCCCCCAGTATAACTGTGTACAAGGAGCGCCCCGGGGTTACCCCCAGATAGGCTCAGCCTGTTTTCATTCTCATAGTCTATGTCATGATGTATCATTGTGTATTGTATCACAAAATCCCATCTTTGTCAAGTCATAACCCAAACTCCATACATCAGCAGAAGATATCATTATAGATTACTGTTGTACTTGTAGTTCTACTCAAACTCTGTGTCCCTGAAGCAACAGTTGGTTCCTACAAATTCTCCCTTTATCCCCAAACCACTTGCATAGTTGCAATTGCATTTGTACCTGCTACATACCAGCCATTGCAATTATTGCCCCAACAGGTGCTTCTTTCCAGGATGGTAGGAGGCTGCCCTTCCTGTCACCAGGAGGTTGAAAACTCCTGTGGTTTACTTCCATGGTGCTGTAAATTTTACAGGAGAATTTTTAGTGTGCACATCACTGTCTTTATATATTGACTGCACCATAATCACCTACTGTAATACAGCACCTCCCATCCCAGCCGGAAAAAGCTGCTTCAGGGATTATCTCATCAAGATACAAATGGGTGTATGTGACTAAGGTTTCAAGATGAATTAATGATGATGTCTTTTCTTAAATGATTTCCCAATCAATCATGATACCTACAATGAACATACATTATGGATACCTATCCTAAGGCACAATCCTGTAAGTATTAAATACAGCCCTAATTGTGCCTAGCTGTATTCAGTTCCAGATTTCATTTTCTTCTTGAAATGGCTGGATCATGTCCTGCACAGGGATTTTCTAAATAAATTTATAGGGCTCATTTTTCCAGCATCTGTCCTATCACCCTATTTATAAATCCAGAATTTGCCTTTCTCTCTTTTACCATTTTTGCACAATCTAGATATTCTTGACAGTGTTGTACCAGGATCCCAAAGAGCAGAGAAGATAAAGAAGGAAATCTGGAACTATGAGTTGCTGCAGAGTGTTCTGATAGCTCTGAGGCAAGACTTCTCACAGATCAATGGAAAGTGGAACACAGCAGCTGCACTGGCCAAAATCCTTGCGTGAGTGACAAACGTGATAATGGCTAACGTCAACTCCTTGCCCTTTGGGACTGTAATTCGAAGTGGCGAGAAAGTCACATTAACATCTAGAGCCTCTACACCAGTACAGATTTGTTTTTCATGGTAAATTCATGTATTGCATGTCTTTGTTTGTACATGATGTTTATTGTTTAGATGAAAATTAGTTCCATATTACACTGTGCATGTATGAAACATGTAAAAGCTGTGCAAACATAATGAGGCCGGATCAGCATTGAAATTACATACTATACATTTATTAAAGGCACATAGTCCCGGTAGTGTAGAGGGCGCTGTTGATGATACTGCCGATCACCGTTAGCATTGATACGAAGATTGCTGAAGTTGAGCTGTCATAAAGAGTAAATCCCGTAGGTGTTATTAGGTAACATTGCCTTCGTTGTCTTCTCTGCGCATCATGCAGCCTGTAGTAATGCCAGGGTGCGTGCATATGTGCTTCTTATTATGACATCACAAAAGAAGTTTGCTAAAGCTGTCATCCCCCTCAGCCGAATCATGAGCCGAACTGTGATCGGACCACTGACTACAGTGGATCAGACTTCTTCGGACTCGGGGGAAATGGGTCACAGCGTAAGCGCTAAAGAGGGGTCGATAGCGTAGGTCTCTACACAGGAAACTTGCGCCGTGCGCCCGCCTCCGCATTTGACTAAACCACGGGGACCATGTGCCTTTAATAGCCCCAGTTTCAGAGATGAAAATATCCAGTAGTAGTATTTCAGTGTATTCAAGTAATCATACACATTGCTTCAATAGAGTACATACATGCTAGTGTTTATTTTTACCAAATTTTCTAGAATGTTCTGTGTTGTTAGTTGATAACTGATTTTAGTTTGATTCAGTTGATAATCTAGAGAGAGAAAGAGCTTGGGAGAATAGATTACTACCACTGCCAAAGAAGTCAATCAATATAGTAGAAGCAGGTCAGTTTGTATTGTGTGTTTTTGTTGTTGTTGTTGTTTGTTTTTTTTCCCACTAGAATTAATTTTTCACCAACTGCTTTCCCATGCCAGGCATTGCTCTGTTGGGCTGGACCCTCCTGATTCCCATGAGTTCCATGCAATCTTTCTACCAGAGGCTGCAGAAAGGCTTATCATCCTGTCACGTAATATCCAGCATCGCTACTGCAAGATCCCAGAGAAAACCTTGACCCTTAAAGATGACCTGATAGGCAACTTCAAGGAGGTGATTGAATCGCTACAATGGCTTTACAGTGGACACCTCTTCCTAACAACCAATGGTAAGCTACCAAAATGATACCTCCAGCTCCATTATTGAATTGCACAAATGCACATTCTGAAAGGATAGTATAGGACAATATGCCAGCAGATATTTTTTCGTTTTGTTTATTTTTATTTTTTTGCAGTGGTATGCTTAATTGCAATATTTATTATAGTTATCATCAGTCAGGCCATTTTTCCTATAGCTTAATTTGCTGAATATAAAAATTGTTATACTGATCAATCTATAAGTAAAAGATATTGTATATCCATTTGTCTCTGCCTACAGTGCTGAGGTCTAATTACCTGTTGCAGATGTTGATCACGGATGACAGAGAAACTAGTGTCACGCTGCTGGGATTGATTCAGAGTGCAGTGAGAGTGAACTCGTGAGTTTAAATTGCCTCTTTACTGACTATGATGACAATCAAGTTTATTGCGGAATTAGGCCAATAACATTTTACTGCCATGAAGGTTTTGTCACATGTTCTAAATTTTGAGGGAAACCAGAGTCACCATCTTTGGCATTTTATTACTCTTTAGGTGTTTGAGAGTGAGTGATAAGAAGAAGTGTGCTCTTAAGTTAGTGCATTTTAGGCCCTTGCTCTTAGGAGTGCTTGTGTTACAAATATCCTTTTTATGTGCCTTTTTTGTCAGTGTTGTTGGGTTTTCTTTACCAGAATGAATTGACACTATGATAGCAGATTTCTAATTGGTTCATGTTTTCTGTCATAATGAAATAAAATGAATTTGAACACAGAGAGGCACTGCCCTTCAAAAAAATTAATTAAACCAATGTGCTGTGCACATTGAACAAAAGAACAACATAAAAATCAAAACATCAAAAGGAATTAAGTAGCATCATCATTTATCACCACACCACTAGTAGCTGCATTTCAAGCAGTCTTGTATGAAAAAGAAAATAAACTAGCATTTTGTGATCCTTTCTACACTATTTCCAATGCTGTCAGAGTGGTGCTGAATACGCTTGATGAGAAGGTTGTGCACAGTCTCCTGGATGAAATCGTCTTCAAATTGTCGGCCTTCAATGATGCAGAGATTGGAGCGGCAGCCACAAGAACACTTGTCAACATTGCGGCCAGCCATGAAGCCCTTATCAAGTTGTTGTACACAAGATACAAGTGGGTGAAACCTAAGCATCTCTATTCAGTATACTAGAATTTGAGCAAGAATAAATATGATGTATCTATTGTTCTCTTCATGGAGATATAAGTCTGTATGATAAAGTTCAAAATTAATGAGCATGGTTCAATGAATATAGGAATTGTACTCTGAGAAAATGTGGTTCACTGATTAGCAGTATCTGACGTTTCAAGGTGTAGATGATGATTTATATTTGTAACATGAAGGTACTGCAAATTAGAGTTTTAATTTCTGATGTATTGTTCAGCTCATGATGAATAATTCATGGAGTTGATGATCTGTGGTTTGTTACAGGGGATTGAGACCTCTGTTGAGTCGCTGGACAGGTCGAGGATTTGGTCGTGATCTGAAACGCCTTCTGTCTCTTCTCGATGCAGGGTCAGCACAACAGGCTGAACTACAGGTGTGCACAAACTCTTTGATTTTGTTCGTGGAACACCTTTTTCAGTTTACTATAAATTTTGAATGAGGACATTTTTCTGATGTCATCAATCCTTGACTCCATGCGGAGAAAATTCAGATGCATGTACTTTGGCATTGTTGCTTTTTGGATGGAAATCATCGAACTAATCTCTTTTTTAACTGTATAAGGCAAATACGATTTCAACATGGGAAGGTAGGATTCCTTATTCCATACACTTCTCTTTTCTCTTGAGCACACAGTAGGCTGTTGGTGTTTGTTTACATGAAGGCCACCATTTTCTGTCAGGCATGTAAGTTCAGTAATGCAGTACTGCATGTTTTCCATTGTAAGTTATGACTTACCTGTTGCAACCATTAATGTGACTTTATACTTGTAATGATCATAGAAGTCATCATGACCATGATCACCGTTATATATTCATATGATCCTTTGACCTTTTCTCCTGGCAGAGATTACATCGTGCAGCCACCACCTTACAGGCAATATGGCGAGGAATTCTACAGAGGAAAAAGCTGAAGAAAGCCAAACGGGGCATGTCCACACTCCAGAGGACTTACAGGTGGAGCATTCAAGTTCCCATTTAGAAGAAATCTGTTGGTAGTTAAAGTGACAAATGTGAATTGACCTTACAAAGGTCTGGATGTAGGATCACCTGCCAAAGTTTCCCAGAGAGGGCACAGACATAACGACCCTGTGATTTGAAAGGAGCTAAACACAGCCATAAAATGATGGCAAATCACATTCATTTGTTTGCAAGTCTGCATGTAGAAAGTGGTCCCAGAAAGAAGTCAGTTTTTAAAATCTTATCTAATGGACAGGATATCATGTTTAAAGGGATCATATAGTTTTGGTTGAGACCTAATTTCAGGTTTCTAACATTTTTGGGTGAGATAATGAGAACCTTTTATGAAATATGAAAGAGCATGTAATTCTATGAGGAATTCAACATTTATTTGATGAAAATTGGTTTTGAAATGGCTGAGATATCCAAAACAGAGTGATTCTAATAAAGTATTGGACCTACACTTTATTACGATTGCTTTGTTTTACTTTGTTTTTGGAAGTTTCAGTCATTCCAAACCCGATATTCATCGAATAAACTTTGAATTCCTCTTTGAAATGGTATGCTCTGTACTATTTCATAAGTGTTTTCTTGGTATCTCGCAAAAAGTTACCATCCCTGTACCATACTGTTCCATCCCTTTAAGGTACTCTTATAAACCCAAAACTGTGCATTACAATCTTACTTCTGTTTATGTAGACAAAAGAAGGAGGAAAAGTCGAGGGTGCACGAGTACGAGAAAGAGCAGAGGGAGCTCCAACATCAGCTGCTGATGGCAAGAAGAAAGGCCATCCGTGAGACAAGGCAGAAACAGCTGGACATGATCAGTGCCATGCACCCAGGTACAGCCAACTTCACATAAGGATTAAGCTATTCGATCATTTTTTGTTTCAGATACAGGGTCAATAGAAGCATTGAATACTGTATATAACATCACACTGTAAAATTTCCGATCAAACTAGATACGAAAAAAAGAATCATCCTACATGGTATTCTCTGTTCATATCATGATTTAAATGTATCTGTTGAGTTTACTGCGACATTAACAAGAAAAGTATTTTTAGGTCTTGACAAGATAAATATCTATACTGTATATGAAAAAAAAAGTCTCACTCTGATAAATTTGACTGATAAATTGTTTATTACAACGATATATACATGCATGTTTATCATTTTGATTATTCTTCAGCTGATGTGAACAAGTACCTAGCCCTGTCACAAATCCAGAGTGCAATAAGAATTCAGGCCCGGTGGCGAGGGGTGTTGGAGAGACGTAAACTGGGTCTTCGCAAGGCGTCTGCTCTCCAGGTCAAGGCAGCAATTACTATCCAGAGACATGTAAGTTTGGTGGTGCATGCAATAGCAGAAGCTATTTGTATGTGTGTGTGTGTGTGTGTGTGTGTGTGTGTGTGTATGTGTGTGTGTGTGTGTGTGTGTGTGTGTGCGTGTGTGTGCGTGCGTCAGAGTGAGTGTATGTGTATATGTTTCTGGATAATATTATGTGTTTACTTTTTACTTCATCACTATTGTTTTCAACATATAATGTCAGTCATTGACAACTGACAAGCCACGAGCCACAGAAAGTGATTTCCAGTTTATTTTTAAAAACAGAACCAATTCTTCTATAATCATTGAAACACTATATCAGTAACGGTCACAAATGCTATAAAGCTGTGTTTTTGTTACCGATGAAGTCACCTCTGCTCATTGTTTTACCTCTCCCTGCTCAGGTGAGGAGATTTCTTAAAAAGCAAGAAGAAAAGAGGAAAGAACCATTTCTATGGCAACCCCCTCCAGGCCTGGATGATGAGAGGCGCGTCGAACTGCAGAGAGAAATTGACGAGAAACGCAACAAGGAAAAGGTAAAGTACTGCATACAATAAGAGAGAGATGGGAAAGAAAATTAAATTACATTATTGTCACATTCTTTTTCTTTTTTCTTGAAGAAGCCATCCTAATTTTGATCTCCTCCTCTTCCTCCTTCTCCTTTTCTACCACCACCATCCTCTTCCTCCAGCCCAAAGAGTTAAGCCGTGAAGCCCAAGAAGAGCTCCACCAGCAGGCCCAGGAGATGCTGCTGAGGTATGTGGCCTTCCGGGCCCAGCACCGCAAGAACTACCAGAGGAGAGAAGCTCTCCTTGCTGCCCTCAACACTGATGCAGACCTGCTCACCAGTGAGTTGTCACAAAGAAGTTTTATTTTGGGGTGTGAGTTTTCCTCAGTTTGTTTCCCTCTGTACAAATGAAAATTGTAAGATTGCAACTGTTGATCTTACAATTTCAGTTGTGATCTTACAGTTTTCATTTGTACAGAGGGAGACAAAATGAAGAAAATTCATACCGCATATCATCACCCCAGTGCTTAATAATCTCTTGCTTTCAAGTTTTATTTTATTGATTATTTATAGTCAAGGGTGAAAAAAAAAATTTAATAAATCTGTGCTGTGATGCAATGTTTTACAGTTGGAACTAGCTTACTTTTGCAAGTCCTTTCTACAAAAATGACACTTGTCTAGTGTTGCGTTCAGATGAACAATAAAGTCATATCTTGTTCTTTGAGTGCCATACATGTTTGGTATACAATATGCCCATGTTCTGGCTTCAGTGATGTTTGCTTGACAAATTGTAGTTTAGTCACAGTTAGCTTTTTAGCTCACCTGAGCCAAAGGCTCAAGTGAGCTATTGCGATCGCCCTTCGTCCGGCGTCCGTCGTGCGTCGTCCGTCGTGCGTCGTCCGTCGTGCGTCGTGCGTCGTGCGTCGTGCGTAAACTTTTTACATTTTCATCTTCTTCTTGAAAACCCCAAGACCGATTTTCATCAAACTTGGCAGGTAGCATCCCTAGGGGGTTAGGAACTCAATTTGTTAAAATGGGCACGGGGCCCCCAGGGGGGCCCAAACCCCCCAAAATCAAGGAATCTGTAAAAATCTTCTTCTCTAGAACCAGAAGTGATAGAGCTAAGTTAATACTATGAGTTAGTACATTGATGACTGTAGTTTCAAGTTTGTTCATGGCAGAATCAGGGGTGCCCCCCGTGGGACCCAGGGGAGGGGGGTGGGGAAGGGTTCTAATGGGGCCTAAATTGTACATTTTCATCTTCTTCTTGAGAACCCCATGACCCATTTTCACCAAACTTGGCAGGTAGCATCCCTAGGGGGTTAGGATCTCAATTTGTTAAAATGGGCACCATGACCCACCCAGGGGGCCCCCAGGGGGCCCAAACCCCCAAAATTAAGGAATCCGCAAAAATCTTCTTCTCTAGAACCAGAAGTGATAGAGCTAGGTTAATACTATGAGTTAGTACATTGATGACTGTAGTTTCAAGTTTGTTCATGGCAGAATCAGGGGTGCCCCCCTTGGGACCCAGGGGAGGGGGGGGGGGTGAGGAGGGGTCCTAATGGGGCCTAAATTGTACATTTTTATCTTCTTCTTGAGAACCCCATGACCCATTTTCACCAAACTTGGCAGGTAGCATCCCTAGGGGGTTAGGATCTCAATTTGTTAAAATGGGCACCATGCCCCGCCCAGGGGGCCCCCAGGGGGCCCAAACCCCCAAAATGAAGGAATCTTTAAAAATCTTCTCTAGAATCAGAAGTCATAGAGCTGAGATAATACTATGAGTGAGTACATTAATGACTGTAGTTTCAAGTTTGTTCATAGGAGATCCAGGGGTGCCCCTCTTGGGGGTAGGGGGGGGGGGGTTGGTTGGAAGGGTCCAAATGGGGGCCTGAATTGTACATTTTCATCTTCTTCCTGAAAACCTCATGATGGATTTTTGTCAAACTTGGCAGGTAGCATCCCTAGGGGTCAGGATCTCAATTTATCAAACTGGGCACCATGCCCCACCCAGAGGGCCCCAGGGGGCCCCAATCCCCCCAAATTAAGGAATCTTAAAAAAATTGGGCCCTTATTGTACATTTTCATCTTCCACTTGAGAATGCCTGGTCAAATTTTGGTAGAGCTGTGAATAATTTAGATTAGTGACTGCGTGAAAGGTGAACTTGCGATACTCAGGTGAGCGCTAGACCCGCGGGTCTCTTGTTTCATTTCCAACTTCCTCACCTCAAAGCTGAATTTCAGGTCAGAATTCTGTGTAAGAAGAACAATGTTTCTAGTTCCCCTTTGTAGGTGTAACTACCCTCTACATAATACCATACAACATTATTGTGAAGCTTATCCCTTCAATGTCATGCACACCAGGGCCCCACTGCATTAAAGATGTTAGAATAGCAACTCTTTCTGGAATGGCAACTTCCCATACCAACAGCCAATCAGGAAGCAAGATTCCTGTCATTACTATGACATTAACCATTGTAGCAAGAGTTGCTATCGTTCATAACAATTTTTATTTATTTATTTTTATTTTTTTATTTGTTTTATTTTTATTTTTTAATGAAATGGGGCCCAGCCCCTGGTGTGTTTATGTTTCCATTGATCTACAGTATTTTGTATAAGTACACTGTAGTAGAGAAAACTTATTTACACATTTCTTATAACATTGCCATGGTGCTTCCTAGTAAGACATGCACAGACCATTCCCATTTCCATGAATCTTTTACATTGTTTGTCATAGTCTGTGTTATGATTTTGTCTTGTGCTTACCCACCATGTTCCTTACCTACACTGTGTATACATGTACATGTGTACATTTTACTTGTTATGGTGTAATGTAGCATGTGAACCCTATCAATTTAAAAGGTTTCTCATGCTTCTTAACTCTAATCAGATGCACCCAAAGTGGATGTTGCCACCAATCGTGATGTCTACACATTCACCAGCCACTCAGCACCCATTGCGGCCAAGGCACTGGCCAACCATAGAGAGGAACTCCAGTTGCTACGGCAACCATGGTGGCGGAAACTTCACATAGAGGAGAAGACAGATGATGAGATAGCCGAAGAGTACGACACAGAGTTCAAGATTCTCTAGCAGTGGTTGATTGATTGTGAACATTTATTAACATCATATTACTGATTGAACACTTTAGTAAACATGAGAACTGAGGATCTCAGTATGTAGCTGAAATACAGTGATTCATTCCTGAGTTGCATCGAAAACATCCCAAGCTATGTGGTCCGGTGGAAGGTTAATTCAATAAAATCTGCATATGTGAAAGTCATGCATGTCAAATTTTGCTCAAGTGAAAATGAACTTGCCCTTAATATAACATCAAATACAGTCACCCTGGTCTAAATTGATTCCAATAGGGACCAGTGAAAATCCTACTTTTTTGTGTGAATTCGAACTTACAGAATTTTCTCTGACTTGGCCAGTCTTTTGACTTGTGCGAGGTCATCTCAGGCAAGGTTGACTGTACTGCCTAAGCCACAACAGCCCAAGTCAAAGCTTTTTCTCCAGCCTTGATATATTTGACTAATGCAGAGTTGACTGTACACAGTTCAGCCTGCATATATATACTGTAAAACATGATATATTCGCGGCATGAATTTTTCGCGAATTGGAGCCGACAGCCTTTTTTGCGGCATGAAATTTTCGCGAATTGCCACTGGCATTCAATGCTTAATGTGTAGACAAGAACTTTCGCGTGCATTTTAATTTCGCGAATCTTGGCGCTCGCGAAATTCGCGAAATTAAAATGCACGCGAAAATTCCTCGTTTTACAGTAGTGACCACTGAAGGGAAACATAAAAGGTGTCCCATATAGACAGGTTGGCAAGTAGAAACAGGTTTGTGGCCAATTTGATTTTATCACACAATATCCATACTAGAGGCAACACATGCATGTCTCCAACACAAATATGAAAGCAATAGGCATTACAGTACTAGCAGTCTTTTCTCAGACGTGAATGAAAACAAAAAGTGTTTTGTTTGTAATTTCTCTTACACTCTGTTTATACTTTGTTTTGCCCTAAAAACAAAACAAAACAAAAAACCAGACAATGCTCTCAGGTGAGAGAGAGAAACTTGCAGAAAAGTTAGTACAGGGGAAACTCGATAAAACGAACACTGCTATAACGAGATATCGGTTATTACAAGGAAACTTTTGTGCTCCCGACTTTCCTTCCACACAAGTCTATGTAAAATGCTACTCTCATAGCGAGATCGGCTGTAACGGAATAACTGCTATAACAAGATAAATTTTGTGATTTCTCAACAAAGAAAAACATAGTTATTCAAACCTGTTACAGTGCACTCCTGTTATAACGAACAGGGTTATAACGAAATTCCGGTTACAACGAAGTAAAAATTCAGGCTGGAACATTATCCACTCTATGTATTTGTATTGTTTATTTGTTCGGTTATAATGAAAGAAAACTGCCGGTCCCGAGGACCTCGGTATAACGGGAATCCACTGTATAGCGAGGAAAACTGCTTGGTCCCGACCTTCTCATTATATCGAGTTTCCCCCGTAACTGGTACTCTTACAGATAGGGCTCAACACATAGTTCTGCAGCCACTAAGCGCAACAGTGAAATATTGCCCATGAGTAATGGAGTCTATCACACATACAGGCGTAATGTACTGTATATGATTTATCCGCAAAAAGTTTGTTGTGGCCAAATCAAGCAGGTGGACTCTTAGAGACATTTGGCCACTGAAATGGGCTTGCCTGTACCTGTATCTTTTCTCCATTGATGAATACAGCTTTGTATGATGCCTTTGACAGTTTCACCTTGATCATTTCCCTCCAGTACTTCCTCACATTGATTGTCATGTGACTATGAGAGTATATATGTATAACCATTACGGGTTTCCAGTTATCACTCATTTCAATATGTGTTAGTTGACACAATCTGACCATGTAATTGCACAGAGACCAAATCACCTTGACATTCCTGTGTATCATAGCTATGTGTGTAAATACTGTCCAGAATACACGTCCCACAGGCATATTAGATAAAAACTTAAATTAAATGGAATGTATTTAACAAGCAACAGACAAATGAAAGTTTTAGTGATATGTGATAAAATGTTACAGTTATTTCCCTGAACTTGCGCCAATGAACATGGAGACTGTTTGAAACTAACCAAGATTTACCTTGATAACACGAATGTAGGATCACCTGCATAAAAATCCTCCATAAACATACATGGTTTAAATACAGTGTTGCTAATTTCATACTTCTCCATGGTAACTCCATGGTATTCTACCCAGTATGAAGTGTACTCATCATCTAAGATGCAGGAAATAAAACTCTTCAAGACTGAAAGAAAACTGTGTCATGTATTTTTCTGTAGTATGGAAATGAGAAGTATGCTGGTACTAGGAAAGAGATGTTATTGTCACATGAAGCATGCAAGGCATTGATGAGGTGCCCATTGCAGTGTAAATTATATTGATTTAACGATACATGTACATGACTGACCGTAATCAATTTATCTGTCCAACTTCACACAAATTTCAATCACTCTCTTACCTTTGTGTCATTTCTTGTATTCATTACAACTTCTAATGAGTTGTAAGATTTCACACGTCAAATACCACATCTTATATTTCTTTGGCACAAATGAATTTACAGCTCAAAATCACATAAAAAGGTGTAATACATGCTACATGTAGTTGGCCAATGTTATGTTAATAAGTAGTTGTCTAAATTAATCAATACCCCCTATTCAAAGAACAGACCACAAGTTCACATATATTTCAGCTGTCGGTAATTTTTCTGTGTTCTTCTATTTACTGACTTTGTAAACTTATGTCTTTATTATCAGTTTCACCAAACATAAAATTACTGTTAGCCTCTGCCTCCTGTCAAATAGAGAAAAAAAAAAGATAAGCCTCAAAAAGACTGATAATCATCATGGTAACAGCTACTGGTGTAGCATGACAGGTGCTCATGATATTTCTTTGCACAATTAAAAATGGAAATAAAAAACAAAACTGTGTGAAATCCTATTGTAACTGAGCCAAAGGAAAGAGTGTAACATTGTATCAACACTACTTTTTTTTGGGTGAGATTACCAGGTATATTTTATAGAGGTTCATGTGTGTTCTATACAAGAGAAAAAAATACAATCGTACTGGTAACAATGAAATGGCGGATTAACTTATATCAACTTGCTCAAGGTGAACTTAAGCAAGGTTGACTGCAGACATTCATTGCTGTGATACCTATAGTGTACCCGCTTTCAGACTGGTTTACAACCAGTCAATGAATACACAGAAATCTTTGGCCATGTACAAAATGATGTGAATAAACATACTTGTTTTGTCCCATTTCAAGAGGAGCAAATCCATTGTCACAATGAATGATTCCAAGTGAAGACACATCATCAAACCTCAAAAGCTGACAAACAATACAAAATGTGATTTTCCAATGATGAATCAAGTTGCTTGCATCCATACTTTTCTCTAGCACGACCAGATTATGCATGACTTATGGATGGATTAATAATGCTAACAGCAAAACAAAATCAAGCCCAAGATGTTGTAATGATCACGTTTGGCTGATACAATTGTACATGTAGGTAAAAAAGTAAAAAATGAGTCCCTCTGCAAGAGACATGATTACCAGCAAGCTGCCAGTGTTTAAGACATGCATGCAAAAATATCAGCTACAGCGCTTTGCCCTACACTTCTTCAATAATTTGAATTTATGAATACCGGTAGCTCCTGTGAAGACACATCTCACAAATGGATGCTGAGAAATAATTGTCAGTGATTCTGTTGTAACCATTTTCTTTCAGTGTCATTAAAGTTTTGCATTATGCTGCTCAATCCAGTTGTATTTTTTTAATACAGTGAACATTGAGAAAGTATATTTAGATTTAAACCACCAGTCACACATACTGTACACATCAGAGTGAAATTTACCATAAGCTATTAATACACTATTTCTTTAATAGCTGGCTAGCTCTACAAACAAGGAACTTACGAAGAGGACAATTGCATCACAATGTCTCCAACAAACATTACATGTACATGCATTGCTTACATACTGTAATTACACACTTGCTCAGAGCAGATAGTTTTTTTACATTTGAACGTGTCACGGATACAAAAACACACACACACACACAGACACAGACACACACACAGGGAAGGTTGTCTTAAAAGCATATAAAATACCTTTCCTCAATTTCTAACAAACAAAGCAAAAGTATGCTCTTTGGCTGCCATGACACAGAAACATGATTCTTAAACCTATTCCTTCTCTCTCTCCATTCTTCCTCTTTCTCCATCTCTCTCACATTGGAATATTGTAATTGCTCAATTTTGTCTACAATGTCTTACTACAGGACTAGGCGCTGATCTGAGTTGAGAAACTGAGATACTGTAGACATGAAAATGCTAGAAAAGGTTTTAAAAAAATTGATAGGCTTTTGGTTTTCAACCAATGACACATTTCACTCAAAATATTTCATAAGTTCCAATTCCTTGAGGCTTTTCTTAATGATTCCATCCCATCCCTTGTTTGCTGCTGGGTTGATGGGACTTGGATGCATTATTGTCACCACGGTAACACCCTCCATCCCAGCCTTCTTCAGTGCCTTCTTTGTCTGGTCCTCTGCAAACTTTCCTATCCCGACTACCACCTTCACTCCATACAGCTTGATCAGCTTGCAAAGGTAATCGTCGCAGATATCGATGAGAGGCTTGCGCACATCAGCCTTCAGTGAGGGAGGCGTGATGTTCTTACTTGTTTCTGTCATGAACACAAGCGGACAGTGGTTATACACGAAACATTCCCGAAAAAACGCGTCTGGAGTCTTGCACAGATCCTTCCACAGGCTCCAAAAGCGGGAGCCACTAACCTCGCTGCGCTTGCACTCCAGGCCCTCGATGATCCTCTTTGGATGCTCCTTGGGTGGCTTGCCAACCTTGCCTGTGATTTCCATCCAGTCCTTCACAAAAGTTGTCTCTCCAAAAGGCACCTACAATGTAACATGAAATATTCAGTAAATTCGAATATAAATTAGTATTATGCTCAATTCAGGTCAGGAAAATAACCCTATATTGACTATTCATGACTTCTTTTTTCAAAAGTTTTTTAATGATCATGCCAAAACTTAGTGATATGTGTGAAAAGAAAAATGCACATAAGCTACTATGGTCTAATATTTCTTCTAATATCCCTTTTACAAATGTATACATTGTATCCCCTAACTATCCACATATGAGAGTAATGCAGATAAATCAATAAAACATTTCATTTACAAACTCTAAAAATGATGCACACTTTATTTTTTTTTTCTTACAAGTGCCTGTAAAAAAGAAATAAAAAGTCTTGATGAAAAAGATCTGATGATGGGGGGGGGGGGGGGGGGGGTGGGGGTGGGAGGGAACTCCCGAGAATGTGACCTTTTGACTATGCCCTAAAAATAATCCATATCATTTTGAATTCTATTCAAAAACTCCAACTCTAGTTTCAATGAAAATATCATGCAGATAATTGCAGTGTCAAAATTGTGAGGATATATTATTCTAGTCCTGCTCCAATTTTATGACCAAATAATGCAGATCTATTATCCACACAATTTAGTTCATGAAATGAATTACGTGTTGATGAGTTAAGTTCTTTTAGAATTTTACATACTGGTACATAAATGTATGTATTTCTTTCCTCACATTTAAATCAATGCTAAGAATAACAGTTGTCACTGAAATAAATTTGAATCAGGATGCACAAAATGAATACAACTGTACTCGATATCTTGGTGATAGAAATTGTCCACATAGTACATATTCCAAGACAACAAACCCATCATGGTTTCTTTTCACAGTCTGATGAAATGAGAACTAGGTATTTTTATACAGTACCCGGTAGTTCTTATATTACTGTATACAAAGATGTGTTCTTTCACTCACTCCATTTTGCGCCATGCCAAATGGACCAGGATTCATACCCAGGAAGAGAACAGACTTCTTGGAGTTGCCATACTTCCGGATGTAGCAATCGTGGGTCTCTTTGGCATAGACGAGGGGATTGTAGATGTAGCTGACCGGGTCGCCGAACTTTAGCGCATCAAGCTCTTTGACCATCTCTTCCATCAAACTTATGAAATCCTTGGCAATCTGGTTGTCGGATGAACTCTGGGTCACACTTTTGGCGGGCTGGGTGGGAGGTTGTGTTACGGGTTGAACAGACCCTTTATCACCATCTGGTGATGCTCCAGGCACAGTGTCATCCTGTGCCACTCCATTATCCACTGCCCCATCATCCCCTGCAGGAGCACTAAGCTTTACACGTTTGGATTTCCTCGGCATCTTAGGCACTGATTTCAGGCACTAGTACCAGTAGCTAATGTCTGTAGAAGGATGCAAAATAAAATACCAATATCATATTGCCATGTTTCACTGTAAATGCATCTTCTGGATACTGTAGGGTGATAGCCGTAATCCACCAATTCCCTTTTTTTACGACGTGAAAGACTTGAACAGCTTGTACAATAGGTACAATGTAGGCACACATAAAAATAAAACAACTGTTTGCACCTGCTTGATCATTTTTTCTTGATACGCGTGATTACTTGCAGTCATGAAAATTATCATCAGTTGGCCATCATTGAGCAAGCCCATTGTTGATCAAAACACAATGCCCACAAGGCAGTACATTGTAGGTAAGACTTTCACCATGGTGTTTAAAATAAAAACATTCTTCAAGTTTGTTTTCTTCCCTACCAATGATTTTTTAATCCGGTTTTAAAAGAATGATGAGTGTAAATTTTTTTTTTAAATAGTGTTTGTGAACTGCTGGCTGGTAAATGATTTCTGTTTAAATCTGTAGTAGTGGTACTGGTACCGGTACTTTGCACTTTCTGCACCTTTACCACTTTTATGTTTATATAGCGATATATATTCCTCCATCAAAGAATGATAAAAGAGGTATATGCGAGTTTCTAGCCCGACCAGACGCTGTGTGCTGTCAGTATTTATACAGCGACTGGGTTGTGTATAGTTAGTGAGTTTCAGAATATGATATATGCATTATGTATAGACCTGTATGAATATATTAATAAATTGTTAAATCAAAGTCAAAATAATCAAATTTTAAATTATCACTTTATTAAGGACACTTTTGCACACAGTAATGATTAAAAGTTGGCATGTACAAACAAGAGTGAAATCAAACTGAGAGCAATAATGGTAGAAGTTTCATCGAATTCCAATTCATTCATTCATTCATTTATTTTATTTCCATACAGTCACTTGTTTCAGCCACAGGCTGTTCTTCAACAAGTCCGTGCATCTTAAAAAAACAGTTGCGGTACATCACAATTCACATAATACAAAAACATCACACACAAAATCATACTGAAAAAGAAGAAAAGGAAGAAGGAGAAGAAGAAGAAGAAGAAGAAACAAAACGAAGACACTTGACTGAGTTTACAGACTACAGATCACATTCCCTATTATTTATTTACAGTGGCGTAACAAAAAGCCCGGAGCTGACAAAAGATTGTGATTCAGCGTGATTCCTGGTTGGCATTCTGAATATAAGCAGGATGTGCGCAGTGTACTCAGAACATCCGAACGGCAAAAAGAGTAGCTGCAATGTTGTGCAATGTGATGTAGAATGTACACCTTTGTACCTTACACTTCGTTATATCAAAACTAGATCATTGATTTTGTAGTGTTGCTTTTACATACTATTCTATGTTAAAATGCCTTGCATTGCCAATAATAAGACTTGACCTGGGATATTTCCGAGCTTTTCCATGTATTTAAAACACATACACACACACACAAACACAAACAATTAGGGAATGCTCTAAAGTGCAGATTTTGGACATCCTTCCCCCGCTTGATCACTTCGACGCCCCCTCGCTGGTCATACCTCCCCCAATCATGAACATAAACCGACACCCTTGACTACCAGTGGCGGATCCAGGGCGCCCCCCCTTAATTTCCATTTGAAGCGAAAAAATATAGCTACAAACGGCAGTTTTTGGACTGTAAAATGTCAATATGTTCAAACTCGCTCGCATTTAATCGTTTTGCCATTCTCCTGATGTTGCTGCCAGTAATTGCCAGTCAGTTGTGCCCGGTGCGCCCCCCCCCCCCCCCCCCTTAATTTCCAAAGCGAAAAAAATATAGCTACAAACAGCAGTTTTTGGACTGTAAAATGTCAAAATTTTCAAGCTCGCTCGCTCGTATTTAATCGTTACACCATTCTCCTGATGTTGCTGCCAGTAATTGCCAGCAGGGCCCCCCCCCCCTCGGACCTTAATTTCCAAAGCGAAAAAATATAATGTAAACGGCAGTTTCTGGACTGTAAAATGCCAAAATTTTCAAGCTCGCTTGCTCACATTTAATTGTTATGCAATTCTCCTGATGTTGCTGCCAGTAATTTGTCATTTCGCACCATCATTCCATAATCCATACGTAAGGAAAATTTATGTTGCTCAATGACTGTGCTGTGGAATGTATCACAGTCGGTCCGTTATGCATTGTAATGTTAGTCCCCATTATCAAGTTTGCAGACTGACACAGACAGCGCACGCACACACACATACACATGCATGCACGCACAAGCATACACACCCTCAAAATTACTTTTCCATGAGGTGCCCCCCCCCCCATGTCTTGACCCACGCCACGGTACACCACTGTTTATTTACATGCATAGACTTATTAAAAATAATCTTTAAAAACATAAACAAACACAACCAAACCTGGCACATTCATTTCACAACTAACGGAGTAACATTAAGCCTGTCTCAAAAAGAGATTTAGCAGTTAACGTTAGAATTCTTAAACTGTAATGAAATGGGTCGCCCAGCCACCTATCATCAATGGCAGTTAGTTTCTATCACTAACTAGTAGGCACCAGCCACTTCGTGGTATTTAAATTGGCTATTCTAGCCTATTCTATGTCCAGTGAGTGGCTCGGATGAACCTGCCCTGGCTGGGCCTGTGGCTGTGGCCCTTGCTTGTCTAACGTTAGTGGCTGGAACTTACGTGAAGTTTTCGGTGTGCCGCGATGCTATAACGCATGAATCTGACTCTACACTATTTCTACAGCAAAGTCTGATAAGTCGGGCTTGCGAATGGTTAGCATGAATCCTATCTTGCACAGACACTTACCCCAACCGTACCCGTCCAGCAGTTCGGATTTTCAGTAAAAAAATCACTCTAACCACGAGGTTTTCTATCCCTCAACCGGTACTCGGCTCCGATGATCAGTCAGCCAGCTGCTCCGCTCCGCAAGCTCCGGTGGCGGGGGATCCGCTCCGCTCCACTGCTAGCTAGCTAGCGCGCGCTCAACGTTATACGGACGACTCAGATATTGGGTCAAAATATCAGCTTCTCGGACGACTAGAATCTAGGTCAACAACACTGGGTGAAAAGGAAAAAAAAAAAGAAGAAGAAAAAGAAAAGTGTCATCAAAATTAGGCCTGAGAGGGATTTGAACCCTCGATCTTCTGTTTACGAGACAGACGCCTTGCCACTTGGCCACCAGGCCTCGCTGAGAACGAGCGATATCTTTTGACTATATATATATAGGTATCTCCATGGTGTAATAAATATACTAGCACTGAACAAATAAAAGTCATCCTGCTCAGGGAAACCTCATAAAATTGCACATTAGGATTTATGATACACTAATGGAATGAGATCACGGCCTTAAATCACTACTGGACATTACAAGATGCTATAAAAATGCAACGAAGTAACTATTTTTCTCATTTTTTTTTTCCACAACAGATAACACCATTTCTACACCTAACAAAACCAAAGAGATTTTCCCCACAGCACAGTTACATCCTAAAACAATATTGATTAATGTTAATAGAGAAAAATCTTTTTACTAATTTGAAAGTTAATACATAAGTTTTAATATTTTCTATTTCGGCAAATATTATATATTACTGTAATTTATGCTAATGTATTTTTTTATCAAGTGTAATTTTTCCACATTTCAAATACATGTGATTAACTCCTAAACATTGCACTGTTTTCCCGCGATGTGGCGGTAAATTTGTATTCAGCAGTGAATGTTTGGGTACGTACAAATTTTCACTTTTTTTGCCAAGTTAGTATGATATTGTTCTATTCAATCTACACCAAAACGTTTATCGAGAATTCACTTTTCACTTTTCAAGACGTTCTCTTATCTGCTTTGTGCTATATCTAAGACAACTGTGACATGACGTTGTGGAATCAATGGCACAGTCCCACATACCCAGATAAATGTATGGCTACCCAAAAAAAAAAAAAATAAATAGAAGTCTACACGTGTAGCATTGGCATTGGGGTACCACCTCATGGGTGTATGCAAGGGGGGGTCGGGAGGGTCGTACGACCCCCCCAAATTTTCAAGAGGTCCACTTTTTGTAAAAGACATTTTTTTTAGGGCTTTTTACTCTATATAGGCCTACAACAGGAAAAAAAAAGTGACCAGGTGGTGTTCCAGCAAATTGTCAAAAACCTCGTAAATTTCGTAACTTAGTTTTAGTATGCCATAATTTACCTTATTTCTAAGCTGCACTGCCATGCCGAAAAAGTCACTTTTGTATGCACCAAATTGCCCCATTTTAAGATATAGAATTCAAAAACTCCCTACCGTGGAAGGGGGGACACCCCCCTCCCACACCCTCCCCCCGCTCGGTCGCTCCGCTCCCTCGCAAAGGTAAAGGTCCAAAAATTTTGGTTACGACCCCCCCCAGAAAAAATCCTGGATACACCCCTGCACCTATCGTAAACCTAAGGATCTGAAGCTTGTTTATTCTAAAAATATTGAAAAAAATCGCCTAATTCTTACCTCAAATATGCCATAAATACTGCAGTTTTGAATGTCGTGACCGTCTCGTTGATTAATATCCTGATATCAGTTCGGGAAACCCACTCACAAGGGGGGCCGGGGCCCCTCCTTATAAGTAACCCGTCCCCCTTATAAGTAACCCCGTCCCCCTTATAAGTAACCCCCGGGGCACCCCTTATAAGGAGTCTCCGTACTCAGTCGCCACGTCTGCACTCAAGCATTGCCGCGCCGCCGCGCCTGGCGACACTCACGCCAGTAATCGCTCGCATTTCAGCATTCGCATGGGTCGTTTGACATCGCATTTAAATCCATGATTTTAGATATGATGCCTCAAACCGATTTTGCTCAAATTTCGTGAGTAACTAGGAAACTTGTGAAGCTTTATGGACATAATCAAGCGAATTGCCGCAGTCCTTTCATTTTCGCGTTGCATTGCAAAAAAGCGTGGAGACTCCTTATAAGGGGTGCCCCGGGGGTTACTTATAAGGGGGACGGGGTTACTTATAAGGGGGACGGGTTACTTATAAGGAGGGGCCCCCCTTGTGAGTGGGTTTCCCGAACTGATATGAATCTCCGTTTTAAAATAGCGCAATTTTAGTGCATGCATTATGCAATCCGTTTTCTTCGCGCAACTTAAAAGGGTACCTAGCGATCGGCACCCCTTTCCCTCCCCCTCCATAGGTAATACACGTGAATTTCACAGCCATGCGTCGTTACTGAGTGGATGTGTAATTGAAACGTGTTTAGTTTGGTTAGTTTGTTTTTGAGTTTGATTTTCATTTCTTTGTTTTTATTGTTTTTATAGCTAATAATGACACTTAATCCTGCGCGAACTTTTTCGTTATACACACAATTCGCAAACAGCCATGATACGCAGGGTGCCGATGCCAAACCCCAAGGTACCCTGCCGATAGGTGGTACCCCTACCATATATTGTACACAATCAATGGAAAATTGTGAGATGATGACATTATCAGCTCACTCATTTTGCATATTCATATCAACTGTACGAGAACTGTTGTGCTGAAATTTGCGAAACTTCACAATTTAATAACTTCCCTAATTTTTATTTTTCCAATTTTGATCAATTTTTCAGTGTTCACTGTTAATTTAACTTAAAAATTTAATGTTGTATTCATAAGATTTTCCTTTTTTTTATCAGACCATTGGAATCCTACACTGGACTGACTGGAATTTTTCTTTTATTGTCTTGTTGATATTTCATCACAAATGCATGGGATAGCATGCACGTGTAAATGACTACCAATGATACCTGATCAAATGGTAATGATTATGGAAGGCACTTTTTCTACTTCCGCCATGAAGTGTCGCCGGAGGCATTACGTTTTCGGGTTGTCTGTCCGTCCGTCCTTTCATCCGTAATCAATTATGTGGACAGTGTAACTAAAAAAACATTTGAGGTATCCTAGTGAAACTTGTCATGAATATGTATGAGTGGGTGAAGTTGTGCCTATTAACTTTTGAGTGCACATGCTCAAGGTCAAAGGTCAAAAGGTCAAGGTCAAATGCTCAAAATTTCACTATTTCCCCCATATCTAATTATGCAATGCCTGAAGGTATTTTCTTGAAACTTAGTGTATACATGAACTACCAAATAAAAATTCTCCTGAGAGAGTTTCGGGTCGTGAGGTCAAAGGTCAAAAGAAAATGTTAAAATTTCACTTTTTTTTCCATATCTCAGGGCGAGAGTTGGCAGCCCTGATATCTCACAAATGGTTCAAGGCCGTTTCATGGAACTTAGTACATATGCATACTGACTTGCAGTGATCATCTAGGGAATTCATGGGTCATGGTTCAAAGGTCAGGGGGTCAAAGTTCAAAGTCGATAGCTCCTCAAAATTTCACTATTTCTCTCTTATCTATGCAATGCCTGTAGGATTTTCCTTGAAACTTAGTGTATGCATGTATTATCCAATAGAGATTCTTTTGGAAGTTTCTTGCTAAAAGGTCAAAGGTCAAGTGAAAGTGCTGAATTTCACTTCTTCCTCAAACTTTCAAAAGGGTCAAAAGTCAAGTAAAATCCTCAAATACCTGCACTCTGAGACAATGTAGCCATTCATCCAATTAAACCTAGTTCAAGGAAAGTGAACTCAACACATTTGTGACAAACCTGTCATTTTAATATTTTGCCCATTATGTGAAATTGTTGTCACACATTGTGACATGACACATGAAACATTTACTTTCCTGGGTAGTGTATCACACATACCGTAATATGTTAAAGACTTGATAGTAATATATACCATTAATGCATGTTTATTAACTCTGCCTTCTTCCACAGTGAATGACTGGTCGGTGAAAATTCCAGCACAATGGCTGTTGATGTTCTCAACCCCATTAACATGAACTGTGAGCTGCTTGCAACATGCAATGCCCTGGGCTATTTGGAAGGGAATACATATCAGAAGGAGCCGGATTGCTTGGGTGACTACTTGATTTTATCTTTTCAACCAGGCAACCACTTTTTGTCTGAAATCTGCATCTGCATGTGACACAAGCCCACACACTCACTAAAATAGTTTAGTCTTTAGGATGTTCAGTATGTAGTGGTCCAAGGGTTCAAATGAAGATTTGAGGAAAGTGAAATTTGTCTTGGGGGATCTTAGGGTGTAGTCACTTTGAGGTTTAATGTGCTAAATTTGAATGAAAAGACGTACAGGAGTGGCTCTCCTTTGAGTGAACTTCAAAACAATCAATGTGGAAACAGTGTTTTCTCATTATTGCCTAAAAACTATGTGTACAGTAGCCTACTTGGTATACTGTTTGTCCCTTGATCAAAGCTTCACAAAACTTAATGTGTAGTGAGTGAATGATAAGGAATCTTTTGTAGTTGAGCATACTGCCTGTATTATCACTATTTTAACATCTATTCAATATTCACTCTGTCACAGAAACAATCAAAGACCTGATTCGTTTCCTGCGGCGGGAGGACGAAACATGTGCTATTCGCCGACAGCTGGGCCACGCCCAGATTCTGCAAAATGACCTCATTCCACTCACCAAGCAGTACCACAAGGAGGGAGAGCTCTTTGAAACATCCATCAGGTAATGTGGGTTTATGGTTTTGGAGTTATGGTAATCTACAGTATTATCATCTGTATATTCCAGGTTTTAAGGCTCGAAATGGAATTTTGAGTGTATATAAAGGCAGTTGCTTGTATTACGATCTCGGTGTAACATCCTCTGAAGTAACAATTAATAAGGGAGATATTACTCTATGAAAGATTGAAGAATCATTTGTAGTTATCATTACGAGGCCACAGGGTTGATTGATTTATGCTTGACAAGCAGTACAACCTTTTGTTGTAAACTGTATATCAGAGGAATCAATAAATGCAGGTGCCTGTTCATAGATGATTTATTTTTTTATAAGTATATGTTTTATTGTTTCACAATCATATAAAATCGCAACATTGACAATGATTAATTTGCAAACTAGATTAATTGTGTGTACAGATATGGGGTACCCAGTACTTGCTTGAATCTCTATTATCTTTTTAGAGGTTTGTTACTAGCTTGAGCTGTTTTGGTTCAAGTTAAATAATTGTGAAGAATAGAACATTGACTGCCAATAATGCTCTGACTTTGATACTTGTAATTGCATGTGATAAATTTATGAACTGTGTACCTTACTTATGGTTTATGCATCAAAAACAACAAGTTGATGATGATTCCTGCTCTTATGCTTACTCTCCTAGGCTTCTAGTCAACCTGACACAGCCGGCTGAGTTGTGCTTTCAAAATGTTCCCAATGACAAGACGTTCCAGAACTACTTCTTGGAGGTACTGTCCCATCTCCAGGCCTACAAGCAAGCATTTGCCTGTGAGGAGTTCATGACAGTCCTGGCCAAGAAGCTCAAGAAACTGCTTGATATGGTAATTAAGGCTTCTCCTTCTTCTCCTTCTTAGAATAAAGATCTAAGCTTGGAATGGAACATGGTCAAGATATGATTAGCAGCAAAGGATGCATTATGGCAGGCAGTCTGGATGGTTACAGAAATATCATTGGTAGTGAAAGTGTGACTTCCTGTGATCATTATTTTAGTGTCATCATCCCATTGACTTTTGCAGGTGAATGACAAGTCATATCTCACTATATTGTAAGAGGTGTATGCATTTCTAGCCATTATGATGCATTTTATTAGGTATACAATCAACTACCTCGGCTCTTCTACAGCACCTTGAATGTGACGCAATTGTATGTGATTGGTATGTCAATGATAATCATATATCATACCTATTAGTATTTCATGATAAATTACTGGGATGTAAGCTATCAAATAATGTGACATGCTATATATTGTATTTCTTTTGTCTTTCTGAAAAAAAAAAAAAACAAGCAAACAAACTTCTGTCATATGAAGTTGAAAAGCTGCCTAGGACAATATTTGACACTTTGTATCATCATGATATTGAATTCGATCAAAGCTGTTTCATTTCTGCAGCAAAAACCTATGAAGCCCTCAAGGTCTCATAACAGCTCACCTTGTCCCAATTGAATGCCCCTCAAAAAGGAATTAATTAGAATGCGATTTGACTGCATTCTACTAAATTAACAAATCAAAGTGGCAACTTTCTCACTATTTCACTTTTCCCAGGAGTGGGAGAGTCGTCGAGAAGACCACACCCTGTTGATGGAGAGAATTCTGCTGCTTGTGCGAAACATCTTGCACATTCCAGCTGACCCAAATGCTGAAAAGGTAAGTCTTTCTTCCCAGACTGTTGGTTAAAACTTTGTAACAGACACAACAAAATACTCATTACATCATGTATAATGCACTTGACTTGGACAGCAATTTGTTCATGATTAAATATAATGATATATGATAAATAAGGTCTTATATACTCCGGCAAGGGTCTATGGGAAATGTGTGTTGTAGCAAAATCAAACCGTCCTCAACGGGTTAAATAGTGCATTGTTTAAATGTCAACCTCTCTGTCTCTACATGGCTAACTTTCACTCTTGTTTGCCTGTCTGTCTGTCTGTCCCTCCGTGTTTGTTATCGGCACATTTCCCCACCCCCCCCCCCCAAAAAAAAAAAAATAAATAAATAAAATCCCCTGTACCATTCTTTTCTCTATCTGTACCATGACAGAGGACGGACGATGATGCCAGCATTCATGACCAGGTGCTGTGGGCTCTCAACGTCAGCGGCATGGACAAGCTCATCCTCTACATCGCCAGTGCTGAGGGCGAGCAGCAGTGGTGTATGCATGCCATTGAGATCATCTCTCACATGCTGCGGGAACAGGTGACTGATCAGTCATACTTATGACATACACCATATAAAGTATTTTGAGAATCGGGATGTATGTACTCAATTAAGAATTGTGCTCTACCTTTTGGATCCTACATCCTGCAGTAATAAGATCTGATGTCTAATCTATCAATGTCACTGGTTAAATGTTGCTTGATTATCATTCTGTCCTCCTGAAATTTCCATCACAGCAACAATTTTATTTGATATGATTTAATACAGTTTTCCTGTTCTCCCGCAGTTATGTATTATTCAGTGACACATACAATCGACCATTATTAATTTTTTTTGCTCATTTGACTCTATATCTTCAGACCCAAATTTAAAAGTAAGATTTTTGTGTCTCATATTTGATACCCTAGTTAGCGTTGGCAAATAAGAATGGCAAGACTCCTTCATTTTCATATCATCTCCACAGAGAAATTTTGCCCGCTCCACTGCTAAATTTGTTTGTTGATATGTGTGTGTGTGTGTGTGTTTGTGATCATGATACAAATAAGTTGTATTAAGTACTTAGCCAGTCAACACAACTTGTTTAGTGTGGTCCTTGCTTTCCCATCTGATACAGACACCGGAGTCCCTGGCCCAGGCGGGGACCAGCCAGCAGGCCAGTGAGAGGCAGCGAGAGGCGAGAGAGCTGGAGCAGCTGAGGCAGAGAGAGATGGCTGAGAAGAGGGCCAGAGTAATGAAAGCAAGCGGCAGGTACGGTGCATGGGATGCCATAACATAATGGTGATGATGTATCCTGATAGTGATAATTTTGAAAATACATAATGTAGTAAAAATGATAACAGCGAGAATAATAACACTGAGAGGACATCAAGGAAGTCTTATACCATTGTTTGTCTGATTTTTTACTTGATTTGTGTAGGAGCACAAGCACATATGCTTGTGGTCTTTCTTTTAAAGAAGTAAGCTTATGCTCTTTCGTACAATATGTCTCTGCAAAGTTACAGGGCAATATTTTATCATCAAATGAAATTGTTTCATGAAGTAGTAGTTTAAATCTCAGAAACCAACTGGTTTAATACTGGTATTTATGCATGTGGTGATGTGTGGAAAGGAGCTATGAAAATGTCTACTCCATTGTTGGCAGGTTTGAATCATTGCCATGATATCTAAAGAGGCTTTTTGCACTTTTACAGTAACATCACTTCCAATCTCCATTATGCATTGAGCTCAACTCACTCATGACAACAATCTTTATCCCAAAGGCACTCCCGCTTTGGAGGATCATTCTACATGAAGGACTTCAAGTCCATCAGTGAACGGGATCTCATCTACCACCGGTCACTCCAAAATGCCAAGACGATGACCTTTGAGAGTGAGAAAGGCCCCACCAAGAAGCCCAAGAACCGGCTCCCGATGGCGGACAAGGACATCAGTCGTCGATCAACGCTCAGCATCCGATTGTTTCTCAAAGACTTCTGCATCCTGCTCATGGACAACTGCTACAATCCTTTGATGAATGCTGTGAAGGTTGGTACTGTAACTCCTGAAATTTCAGTCAGCTGGGGAAATAGTACTTACGAGAGACCAGGTACTTATTAATTTTAGTCATGAATTGCTACATTTGATAATTATCTTTATTTGATGGATAGCACATTGTTTGAAATGAAGGAATGATACACTGAAATTGTACTAGAGATAGTAATGAATTTTGCTAGAATGTAAAATGACATGAAACTGATCCAGGTAATAATGATATAAAAGATGAGAAAGTGAATGAAATTTGGAAACGAAGCAAAAATCAATGCTGTGGCACTAGATTTATGATAGAAGAATGTGGGGTGTGTTGACTTATTTCTGATTTATTCTCACCCTTATACAGATATCATACATGTAATGAATACATATTATATGATGATAATGTTATACAATGATTATATTAACTGGCCCAAGTGAGTGGATAATTTGTATAATATGACTTCACTCTCAAGAATTCATATGCTCACAAATGAAACTGCCCTAAATGCTCACAGTGAGTAGTAACAATACTGTTATTTTTGCTATCTCTCAGGACCACATTCTGCACCACAGAGCGCAAGAAAACGATGAATCCTACTACCTCTGGGCCATGCACTTCTTCATGCAGTTCAACCGCCATCACAAATTCAGGATCGATGTTATCAGGTATGACATCAGAAACAAAAGATCAAGTTTCAAAGGATGTTCTGTCGATGCTAAGTCCATCTTTACTGACGACTGCAACTTGGATGGTAAACGTTAAAAATGTGAAATGTTTGGGACATTGATGCATTAAACAGTGGAGATCACAAAGGAAAAATAAGAATTTAATTCTGTTCAGTGGTAATCCTTTCCTTCCTATCATTGCAATGTTATATTTGCGTGAGAAAAAAAAACAAAAAGGTAGAAATCTGATTGAATAAGTTTTTTTTTTCTCTTCAGCCCCTTTTTCATGAGTTCTGAGAGCAAATCCTGATCTGAAAATGTGAAACATAATGTAAACGTGTTTATTGTACTGTTCCTCTTTCCCTCTGCTTTACAAACTACAGCGAGACATTCTCCGTGCAGACGTTTCACTATGTGGACACTCAAATCACCAAATACCTGGACATGATGACTACGGACAAGAAAGAGACCACTGCTTGGTCCAAGAGGTCAGTTTTCAGCTGTCCAGTTTGTTTTGAATAATCCAAGCAAGCACATACTTAAACATTCAAGATAAAAAGTACACACATAACACAGTGACTGTAATAAAATGTGCAAGTCAATATTATTTATAGCATTGTTACTTGTGTTAGGTTTGGAGTCAAAAGGGGCCTGAGCTTTCGATCCTAGCAGAATCTTCGTCAAAGGCAAAATGACAAACAGGCAGGGAAAGCAATCACATACATGTAAGGACTACACACAACAAGCACAGTCAGAGGAGGACTAGGGACACAGAACAAAGGAAACAAAAGGGATGGGTTGGCAGTCAAGGGTAAGGAGCCCAACATGTAAGGGAGGGGGCCTGGATTAAAGCAGGAAGGTGGGCAGACAAAAGGCTGAGGTGGGTCAGTGATGATCCCAAGGATCATAGGGGCCAACCTGTGAAGGATAAGGATGAATAAGGAGGCAACATCAAACAAGATAAGGAACAAAAGAGGGATAAAGAAAAAGGATGAAATAGCAACAGCATGAGTGGAGGGGGGGGGGGGGGGGGGATGGCTGACAGGCAGTGAGCCCTAACCTGGTGTGCAAAGAAGAGGCAACAAAATGAAAGTAAGAACCAACCAACAAAAGCAAGTGACTACCATATGTTAGGTTTGATCAGATATGCATTCAATGTTTTCCTCAGTGTTTTCTTATGAAACAGCCACCTTTTGAAAAAAAAAAGTGTTTAAACTTACTTGTCCCTCTGACATATTTGTTCATGTCTTCAAATCATAGAGGGTGTCAAATTTATAGAACTGCATGTCATTGATTTTGATAAATGAACATAAAGAACTGGAAAGGATTTGTTTTTAAATATCTGAGAAAACATTCTAAATCTATCAATCGAGTGATTTTCAACATTGATGCCCTTGATCAAGAATGAGGAGACTTGCTAGTGTTTTAACCACGTAGTCACTTGATAATGTGGTTCATGCATTTGTTTGTATCTCAGAATGCACCTGGGCCTGAAGGCATACCGAGAGCTACTTGCATCGTTGAACGAGATGGCGGGACCCAGCAGTGCCCCGGAGCTGCGGGAGTCTGCCGACGTGATCCAAAATAATCTCTTCTATGTCGTAGAGTACCGGGAGATCTTCATCACTCTCCTCAAAAAGTTTGACGAAGTCAAGAACACGAGGTAAGATTTGTTAGCTCCATATTCCCTTCAAATTTTTTGCAAACACTTGTGGCTGAAGCTACTGGTCAATCTAATTTATCAATGAGCAAAATAACGACTCCACAATTATCCTAAAACACACACATACACTAAAAGAAATATATGTTTCCCCAATAGTTGCTTTCATGTGTTGCTGAAATACTGTGATTTTTTTTTCATTGTTTCTTTCTACATTCATTTATGTATACATCACTTCTTATCAAATTTGTATGTTTTGAAATACAATGTATGTTCATATGTGTAGACTGTTGTTGAATGTTGATTTAAAACTGCTATCTTTTACCTGACAAGATCATCAAGGTCACCTGTTACCCAGCCGCAAACAATGTGATTCTTGGATAAGAGTGCTGGAAGAAAAATTGCCAAGTATCTAGTGTAGCGATATGGGTGCAAATCTAAGCATGACATGACCACCATGGCACTTAAGTCAGAATTTTAATTGAATCATGTAACTGTGCAAGGCAATGTGTCCCTTCCCACCACTGACCTCTTCTTATAAATTATCTCATCAATGCAAATGACTGTTTATTTCTCATAAAAGGACGTATCTCAAAGATTTGGTCGAGACAACCCACATTTTCATCAAGATGCTGGAGAAGTATAGCAAGAAAAAGAAGACACTCATGGTTCAGGTGAGAGCAACAAAGAACATTTCTTTTATTTGATATCTTTGATTCATACATGTACTATCAAAAAACCCATGGGCATTTATAGTAGACATGAATTTCCAACACATATGCCCATACAGTGGACAGTGCATACGAGTGCCATAAAATCCCTCATAGCTTCAGAGATTCAGGACTCTGCATTATCTGAGGTGTCATTTAAAAAAAAAGTTGACGTTACAGAATGTTTTTCATGTCTCCGTTGTTTGTGTAGTGTAGGGAATAGTGTTGATCTGATGTGTGGGCTTGCTTGGTTTGTGACTTGTTAAATTAGTTAGCTCTTAGCCTCTCTTGATTTATAAATGGATGATGTTTAAGCATTCATCCAGTTTATTCAACCGATGTGTTGGCTCAGTGAGTAGAGCGGCTGCCCTCACAATCGGGAGGTCGTGGGTTCAAACCCCGGCCGCGTCATACCAAAAGACGTTAAAAGATGGGAGTTGCTGCTACCTTGTTTGCCGTTCAACAGTTGAAAAGGTTAGAGCAACGTCGATCTGGCGCTGCTCAGTGGCTGCCGGGCCCACGATCAATTGGGCAAAAAGAATTTCCATTCTTGGACAATAAAATTTGGAGTTTATATCCAAAACAATTATTATTATTATTATTATTATAATTATCTATCCTCTTCCGAGAAATTAAATAGAGTAAAACATAAAGATGAGAATAACCATCTATAGGTCCACTTTATTTGGCCCAGTTTCTTTCAGATTGTCTTTGTTTTCTTCTAGCTCTGAATCTGTTGACAAAAAAAAAAAGTACAGTTTCAAAGACATGAACATTTGCTGGAAGTCATTTTGGCTATGCTGTATATAACATATTTCTGACCTGTCTTATCTTCACAGAAAAAGACCAAGAAAAAGGCAAAACGAAGAAAGCGTGAGTAACAAATGAAAATGAAATCAAGGTACAGAGATAATGATATTGATATGCACACTTTTTGTTTTGTACATGTTCATCTAAGTATTTATGTGATGTATGAAGTACAATGGATGTAGATGAGTTTTGAATGACTAATTTAAGTATTATATTTCTCACAGACAAAGTTTGGGGTTTAGGATGATGCTCGAAATGTCAGATAGAACTATTACTGTAAAGTTTGATAGACAAATCTCTGTTTTCCGTTAGCAACACAAAACAGTTCTTATAATAAGCACTTCAGAAGTGTAATATATTGTCTACACAGCTTTCCCAGTTAATCACCTCCCAATCAAGAGATGATCGATATTTGTACTACAAGCACTTCCATGAAGTTTACTTTGTGTGATTTGGGAACAGGTCGTCAACCCCAACAGGAAGCTGGCCAATCCCACAATGCCCAGGAGCAAGAGGACCAGCTTAATGATGTCTGGAATGACACCCTGGCCAGTGAACTGTCCGCCATGTTACAAGAGAGGGAGGACATTCCGGAAAACGTCTCTCCGTTCGATGCTGCGTCGGAGGTGCCGATGGAAGAGCAGAGGTGGGAGTCTGCTCACATCTCTATTTAAAAGATTGGCAAAGTGGTATTTGCTGGATTATGGATGACTTAATGTAAATTTTGTTCCGAGGGAAATACATGCTTGTGTATGTCTGGTTATAGGAGATTCTGGTAAAGTGGACAAGGACCTGGATACTCTGGCAGGGCAGGAGATTTTGGGTCTGAATCCTGCCAATAAGTGCTAGTGTCATTGGACAATGTTTTTTAACCTATGATGTACCTCTTTACCATGTGTCAAAATGGAAACCTGGCAATGATAAGATAATAATGACTGAAAGACTCTTAAGGAGAATAGTGATGTCACTTGAAGAGGCTGTCTTTGATATATGAGATATGCTACTATCTGTATTGTCTAGAGACCTTTCCATTCATTTAAACAGCGATAGATCGACACAAGACTGATGATTACCATTGTGATCACTAATTTATGTGTGTATCTCATTAATAATTTCTAATTTGGCTGTGTAGTTAAATTGACATTTATCTTTGACATATAGCAATACTCAGATATAGATAATGATGCAACATCATCAAAATATGAACTAGGGATGCAAACTGGTTCATTTAAAGCCAGCAGCACACTAAACAACTCGGGACTATACGACTGACAGACTTTGGATCCGAAATAAATCACAATAAGTTCAGAATAAACACGCTTGTTTATTTCAGATCCAAAGTTTGTCAGGTGTATAGTCATGAGTCGTATAGTGTTCGGTGGGCTTTAGCCAACTGTTTAAATCAAAACTTAAAAGAATCATACCCATCCATCTCCTCACTCCAATGTTTTTGTGCAATGCAGGACGGAGGCCATGGTGAAGATCCAGCAGAGTTTGAGAGCCGGCAGAGCTGGGGAAGCCCTGGCCCTCTTCAGGGCCTCCAGGTAGGTACCAATATGGTCCTGATTTGTAGCGAGCCCTTTGGTACTGCTTGGACTAACAGAATAGAGGCTAACATAATGACATAGTGTCTGTTCAAGTGCATGAGTTTAGACCCTTTTTAAGTTTGCAGTTGTCTCCTGTCTCACTTGAGCATAAACTCGTAACTTTTAAAATGGATCAAAAAATTAACCAGCAGGCTACAAGCTCTCACATTTTAGTAACAATGTAGCAGTTATTTAAGGGAAATGTCACATGATATCTGATGAATTTTCAACAAGTATCTCTTTCATGGGCTGTGAGCATTTCCTATTAAGATATTTTTGAGAACTATCAAAAGCATGTAAGCTATGCCAGAAATTTGAAAGTAATCTCTGAATGAGATGATGTGTGTGCAGAAGAACAATCAACCTCAATTTCTCTCCAAGCATCAATTGGATTCAATTCTATCTACTTTTATTGTTGATAGGGAGGTGTGGCCGGAGGGAGATGTATTTGGAGCATCTGACATTGAACCAGAAGATGAGTTTATGGCTCTACGCGAGATCCACTTCACAAACCTGAATGGTAAGTAGAGTTTCTGAAAAACACTTCATAGCACTAGGGGGTTACAGCCTGTCAAAGTAGAAAGACATGCCCATTAAAAAAAAAAAAAGACAGCAGAACATCACTCTCAATGTCTCAAAGCCATTTTTTTTTTCTGTTTAGACATAAAGATGATGCCATGAAGAAGATTTCCATCACGCTTTAGTATGATATTTCTTTGCCAGCTCATTACAAACATTTTGTTTTTTGACTTGATCATTACAGTACAGCAGCCAGAGCCAGCACAAGCGGACACCGTGGAAGAGCAAGAGGAATATGAAGAAGGTAACAACAATCTTTTCACCGATGAGAATGAGAGATGTAATGATAAAAGCACTCTTCATCCTTACATTTAGATCTAAACCTTGCAGTAAGATTTCTTCCTTTAATTTTTGTCATGGAATGCGTGTAGTGTAAATCTTGAATATCCCAAATAACGCATATTAGCTCAGGAATGGAAGTTTTTTAATGGTTGGTGGAATCTGTATTGGGTATTGCCTTTCTGATTTCATTGCGTACCTCCTGTATTTTTTTTTTTCTTTATCATGGTGTCATGATAGCCAAATAATGCCTCCCATAATGCATCATTGTGGGTTAATGACCTCACTGTCAAATCAAATAGGGTTAGGGTTAGCACTAACTGTTTTTTCTTACTCCCATTCTCAATGATTGTTGTTTTCTTTGTGACTAAGATGAGGAAGATGAAATGGCCATGGAGGAGCAGATGACGAGAGGAGAGGAAGAGTTCAACTTTGCTGGATACATCAACAAGTATGACATTTTGATCTCATTAGTGTTTATTGGAAGAAGATAGATCTAGATGACTTTCTTAACAGAATCATCACCTTAAGCAGGGCTCGACACTAACGGTGGCCCGGGGCCACCAAAAACGCACGTCAGGCCACCAAAAAAAGCCGGATGTTTGCCTTTGGGCCACCAAAAATAAAAGTTAGTGTGGAGCCCTGCCTTAAGATATATATTGCTTTGTTTTTGCTATGACAGACACTACACTCATAAACATATATCGCACCTATTTCCATCTAAAGAATTCCTACCGTCTCCACAAAAGGACAAAATTCATGCAATGTTTTGCCATTTTAAACTCTGTAAAATGATACATTACTCAATGCAATCAATATAATGTTGAGTGATATATCGCTAGCCCCTGCATGCAACTATTGCAACCACAGTGCATACATGCATGATGATAAAGGTGGTCTATACCTACTGTATGTGCATGTGTGTGGACGATGCTCAGCTGTTACATACTGTTGACCTGATTATTCAGGTGCAATAAGCATTAAACATACACATATTAAAGTGTATAATCAGGTCAAAATCGTAAACTGTAAGCTTGATAAATGCTTTAAACAACATTGATCATATCTTGATTTTCTCTTCACAAAAATCATAGCCTTGTTAATGATGTCCTATCAGCAGCACATGCTTTTAAAGCGAAAACAGATAAACAAAAAACTTCTTTTTTATTTTAAACCTGATATTGCAGTCCGATAAATTGTGAGAAGTTGTTTAATCATTTGCTAATTGTCAAGATTAAGTAATCTCTAAAATATATTAATGAATTTTTTGTTTTCAATTTAAAAAAACAACAATCTCTGACAGACTCTGTCATCCAGCTGTCATCAAGAGCTACATCAAGCTGCTGGGCGGTTTCCGTAGCAACCAGGCATTCACCAACCACTGCATCATCAAGCTGCTGCACCGCATCTGTTTGGAGTGTGACAAGACCCAGCTCCTCTTTCAGGTGTCCCTCTTTCGGATCTTCCACAAAATCCTGCAGGATCCCCTGGCCAAGACAGATCAGTTTAAGGTACCACTCTCCATCAGGGAACACCTTGGCCCCATTTCATGAAAAGTTGATATTATTGCAATTAACACTTGCTGGAATGGTAATTGTCATGGTAACAACAAGAATCCCGCTTCCTGATTGGCTGTTGTTATGAGAAGTTGCCAATCCAGCAAGCGTTGCTATCCTAACGTCTTTTATGAACTGGGGCTCTGATCATGTTAAGTTGTATCACATGTCAAGTTGTTTTACAATGAAACTCATTATTCTCATTACTTTTGGTGTGTTTGGTTGGTTGATGCCATAAAATAGTCCATCTTTTCACAAAGGTGCGAAATGATATGGCAACACTAATGGCTTTAAAAATGTAAGTAAGGTCTAGCTTGAAAGAGATTTTATGTTCAATCTACTCTTGAAACAGGTATGAGAAGCCTTCATCCAGTGGAGATTCTAAACATCTCCCTCTCGCCAAGTCAAGGCATTGTTTTTTGTTTTTTTGTTTTGTTTTGTTTTTTCTACATATTTAAAATTACTGTTTATTTGGAAACCAGGGTATTGCAGGATTTTGAACAGGGAACGTTTATGTCTTTCCATGCAAACTCTGAAATTAAAGTAGGAGTAAAATTGGTGATCAGTGGAATAGATGCATTTTCATTTTCAGTCTACTTGTTTTGAATGACCTAGTTGTTGTAGAAACTGGTATCCTTTAGAAATGCAATAACTCCCCTGCCCTCACCATGTTTGTTCGTTGGTGTTTTTTTTTATTCAATAACAGGAAATGGCAAAGTTTGGCCAGTACGTTGTGGGTCGTTTCTTCAAGGCCCTGCCGTCCAATCCCAAGCTAGTGGTGGAGCTCCTCTTTTGGAAGGATGCCTCGGATATCTACCAGATCCAAGAGGGCTATGGAGCAGTCCAGCCCAGCAAGTAAGTTTTGGAGAGGACAATATTGGAGCAACTGGGAGCAGCTGGGTTTAGTGATCTTGATGATGATTGGTGGTGTAGTCATGGCAACCACCATTAGTCTGAAAGGGTAGACAGTGGAAATGATTGTGATGAAGGCTGGATAGAATTTAGGTTAATGACAATGGGTGTGAGACATAGAAGAAATCATTGTAACTTTATTAGACTGTAATAAGACTAATACTCACATGAGCTAACTGGTGGTTTAAAAGTGAATTTTCGTCAGTTACAAGGTCAAATTGAGTAATTGTGCCAGAGCTAACGAATGTTTAACTTTATTGGCGGCTAAAATGAAGTATTCACATTCTGTTACTCATGACATTGCCACTCCTTTGATGTCATAAACTCACATATCTAACCAATGGTGTAATCTGGGCATTGGTTTTCTTGCGTTCACAAATTGACTGTCAGTTTTCTATGTGCCTATATTGTCTTTTCAATATGATCAGTTGCCGTCATTTATCAATGGCATTACAAAGTTGTTTTATTTTCTGTATTTCACAAATGTCATAGTGAGATCTTCTATTGAAATATAGGTGAATGTCAAGGAGGTGTGATTGATGAAAGTTTTTGCACAATTGTATAAAAACCATGTCCTTAGCTGTGATTGCGGGTAACTGGCTTACAAGCTTCTCCCTTTTGTCCCTCATTCACCCAGGAAGAGTAAGGGGAAGGAATGGACAGAGGAGGAGCAGGCCGAGTTGGCTGGCCTCTTTGAGCAGTACCGTGATGTGGATACCAGGGATGATGGTAACTTCTTCAACATTGTTTTTAGAAGACTATAGGGCCCATGAATCGCCAGATAATGTGTGATATTGATACCCGACAGTGTTTTGTTTTGTTTTGTTTTGTTTTGTTTCAGGTTCTTTTTGGGGGGGGGGGGGGGGAGAAGGGAGGGGGGTAATTTAAGATAAAATTAGCAGCTTGATCTTCATCACATGCTTTGAGCAAGCAAGATATAACTTAGAGAACCTACAAGACCCTGTTGCATAAAGATATGCAATCAAACATAAGTCAGAAAATCAAACATATAAGTCATATATCAGCCAATCAAAAATTAGGAGGTGGAGGTGCAAGACTTCAAGGTTTAGAACACACATTCCATCACTCCCTCTCCTGTAGAAAAGAGGAGCATATGGTTATAAACCTTTTAAAGGAAATTTTGTTTGCCTTCATGTAAATTCTCTGTTACTCTTGAATGTAAAATTTGCAGTTTGTGCTGACTGTTTTTGTTTATTCCCACAGCATTTCCTAATTTCTTTATCAGTCACCTAAAGGTTGTACTATATGGATGATGAAGATGTTCAAGGTAACAATGATTTGAGGTGTGCACTGCTTCATATCTATTATTTGTCCCGCACTGTAGGTAAGGATGTGGTTGATCTGATCATGGATCATATTATCGATGACAGCAAAACAAGGAGACAGGTACAGCTATGTGAGAGCTCTCTTGGCTAAGGCTCCAAGGAACCAATCCTCCCTGTGCTAACTATAGTCTTAGATCTACTGACAAGCAGTATCAAACATGGTGACATGCTCAGGAATGAACATAGTCTAGTACTTGTGTGCTAGCAGTTGGCATACGTGTTCCTTCTACTATCGCCGCTTTATAATAAACACACGGAAAACAAGAGACAATCATTTTTTGATAATTTTCTTTTTGTGGATACACCTTTTGTTTAGAGTAGGCAGTGTTGTGATGTTGTTTTTTTGTGAGCTATGTTTCAAAACATGGGAAAGATGATTCAGTTCAACGAGATGGCCAAAAAGATTCATGTGGATACACCTTGTGTTTAGAGTAGGCAGTATTATGTTTTGGTGACATCCGGTAACTGATTTTGTTCGAAAGAATTCTCAGCAGTATTCTACATTCAGGACTGAATTTAGCTGAAAAAGTAAGAATACATAAAAAATATTGATTAAAAACAAAAATACATTCAGCACTTGTATTAAGTTATAGACAGTTTGCAAGTGCCCAGCTTTGCTCTCAATGTGGGCATCCAAAGCTGCCATCCTTAGTTTAGCACAGAATGTTTTTAGTGAGAGAATTGTTATCTCTTTTTTCCCCAGATCGTCTCCCAGCTTGTCAAGCAAGAACTCATTGACAGTGCCAAGGATCTTAAGAAAGAACAGTGAGTTTCTCTTAGAATGGGATGGGGATGTCTCAGTGCTGATGTTTTTTAGAACATCACCACATGTTTCTTTTTCTTTTTTTTTCATGAGTATGACACCATTACTTCTAAAATCATGGTACGTAATGGTTTTGATGTTTAAATGGGCATTCCTCCAAACCAGCCATTATGATGACTGAGTGATTTCAGAAGTCAGGGCTGCACAGTATAAATCTCAAAAGGGACTCTTTGTGACTTGGGGAAAGCTAGCATGAAGTTTGAATAGCGACTCATTTCTGTGCAGAATTCTCTGCTAAGTACTTGTATGAGTACATGCTGATGTAGAAAATGATGATTCTTTCATTCCTAATATTTGCATGAACCTTAATACTCATGCTCACAGAGAGCTGAGGTAAGAGTGTGTTGACTTTTGGTTCATCCACTTAATCCTGTGTATTAAAAGAAATCATTCCACGATAGATTCACTTCAGTCACTGCACTGTTCACAACATTGAATTGACATAGCTGCTTCTCTTCATAGTAGACAGGTCATTATCTTTATTCTTTAATGAGATTGCATGCATCTGAGCCCCCATGATTTTTTGTTTTTGTTTTAAATAAAGTTGATACAAGGGGAAAAAAAACACATAAATCTGCCCTGAATCATTGAGGTTTCAGATGTTGTTTTAACATCATAGTATGTTTTGTTTATTTTTTTTTCATCATCAAAGTCCAAAGAAATTGAGATTCTGGAGGGAAGAACATGAGTTGGAGTTGAGGACCCTGTTTGAGCAGCACAAGGATGCTGATGGTAAGTTTTGATGTCAAAGGTCATGTCTGTTCTCTTCAAGATTACCTCAAAAAGACCTCTGCCTCTACTCTGTAGCTAGAAGAATCTTAACACATTTAGTGAGAAAAGCCTGTAGCTAGAAGAATCTTAACACATTTAGTGACAAATGCTTGCTTTGAGGGCCATTCTCATGTGTGTGAGTGTTCATGTGACAAGGAATAGGCATCTTAGTCACATGTGAAGAGGGTTAAAGAAATCAGGTGTTAACAGTTCTTTCATGTGCCATCCATTTATGCTTGACATAGAATGTGAACGCCAAAGAAATTTCCACCTCTTATGCATGTAATATCTCGCGAAAGCAGAACTGCATGTGTCTGCTGTAGAATGAACTCTTGACCACTAATGCCTAACTTATGAACTTAAAGTCAACAGTATGCGAGAACAACAGACAAACCACCCCCCCCCCAAAAAAAAAAAATAAATAAATAAAATAAATAAATAAATAAAATAAATAAAATAAGATAAAATTAAATTAAAAAATAAAAAAAAAAGAGAAAAGAAAAGTATGATAAGTATGGTAACAGGGCTGTGTTTTAAGGACACATGAATGTAAATACATATGTAAGCAAGCCCGATGATATTGAGTCTTTTAGGCCATTGTTTGTGAGGTGATTACAGTCAAATTAGAGGAGAGACTCTCCACCAATTCTTCTTTACCTGAAATCTTTCAGACATTCTTGGTGCCATCCTGGAGCACATGCAGGAGAAGAGGTCTAGGAACAAAGTCATGCAGAAGATCCTGGAACTAGGACTGGTCCAGGACCGCAAGGAACTCTACAAGAAGCGCAGGAGGAAGGGTGATGGAGGAGATGGAGCCAGGGGTAGAAGGCGGAGACGGGGGAGAGGCAATGGCGATGAGGTGCGTCTTCTTCATTCTCTCTCTTGGCATTTTGATCAAATACAATACTGTATTACGCACTCATTAAGTTAGTACAGTGGACTCCCACTGTAACGAAGTCCTCAGGACTGGAAATTTTCTTTTGTTATATTGAAATGTCTTCATAAAACCGAACAAATAAACATTAAAAATACATAGAGTGGATAATGTTGGGGCCTGAATTTTACTTCGTTGTAACCGGAATTTTGTAATAACCGTGTTCGTTGTAATGGGAGTACACAGTACTGTATATACATATTGTAGATAGGTGACTTATTGTAGAATCTCTATCCACACATTGGTGCTAAGTAGGATGAAAAACCGGCAAAGTCAGGTTTTCTAAATGTTTGCTTGTTTGTTTGTTTTTTGTTTTTTTTTCAGTACTGACGGAATGATAAACTAAGGTCAATATGTACAATGCAGTGTTTTATGCCTCCGCCCTAAAGTGTGTTAGAGGCATTATGCTTTTATACATGAAATAGTTCCATATTTAATTAGAGGTCTGGTTTGGAGTTTTCTAATGTAGCTCAGGATTTTATTTCCCAATGAAAATTCACAACTGATTATGTTCCTTGATGTTTTACAACTCTAGGTATATGGCTAGATTTATTATGATCATGTAGTTGAGTATGAAAGAAAGAAATTATCCACATAATTAGCACAATTAGAATGTTTAAACCCATTGAGGACGAGTCTCGAGAATAGTCGGGCATATGTCCATGAGAAATGTGTGTTATAGCAAAATCGGTCTGTCCTCGACGGGTTAGTGACACATTTGTCTTTTTTTTTGATCACATCCTTGGACAGGACTTGGATGATGAGGCAGATGAATTTGCAGATGGTCTCCAAGGTAACTTATCATATCTTTAATTGTCAGGCTGTCGATAAGAAAATGACAAGATTAATGTGTGAGGTGAAGATGGTAATTGTGATAATGTTGCTTTTTTTGCTATACAAGTAGCTGATAATGATGGGAATATGAGTTTCCATGATGATGAGATCATTGTTTCTTCTTTAAAGTGAATGTTAAAGGTTAATGTGATGAGTAGCAATATTTTTGTCTGATGATATGCTATGAAACATAACATCTGTGCCTAAGTCATGCAGTCAACTCCACATAAATTGAATCTCTGTAGACTTGAAAAGAAGCTTCAACTCGAGCAATACCCTCATGCCTGTTATGATTAACACACAGTGTCCACATTTGAGTCCGGGGATTTTATGTAGCTTAGGTACAGATTTGACTTACAGAGAGATGACAATAGGTCAAAATTTGTGTGTATGCCGGCCATGACTCAGAAGGATGGGTGCGTATGGCAGGAAGTTATCATCAAGATTTCATGCTGGTAATTACAATACAATTGAATAAAGTGTATGTACAATAAGATGTTCAGATCTATAGATGCTAAAGTGATTAAAAGAGACAAACTTCTCATCCTCATGTCATTTGGTTTTTGGTACTGCTTTGATTTCTAAAGAATTTCCAGATGATTCTGAGCAAGAATTCACGACCTCTGAGAGTGACGATCACGACGACGAGAGTGAGGATGACGAGGAGGACAGTGAAAGGGAGGATGATGGTGAAGAGAGACAACTCGGAGAAATGGTTACCAAATTGCAGAGAAAAGGTGAGGCTCCATTTCGTGAACACACTTTAAAGACTTTACAAGAAGAAAGTAGGAACAGGGTATCACCTTTTGCATTGGCAGAAATTTGTACTTTGGGGGATTAGCTTGTATTTGCTATTGACAAAGACTGGCCAAGAGTGCTTAACTATGTAACTAAGCCCGGAAGATGTGCCTGGGTCATCTAACACAATTTTAGCAAGAGAGTACCAAACAGCTATTAGACATTGCAAGGGTAGACCTACAAATATGTGACCACATTCTGAGTTTACAAAATCACGACACTGCAAATTCCTGAGGATGAAATGTGTAAGCTATTCATGGTAAGTCATTTTGTTGGAATGAAATCTTTGTGACCATAACACTGGTTACTGTGTTGTTTTGGAGTCATTCTTCCATCGATAGAAGTATTATTTGTAAAATTATTGGCACCAGCTGGGTTTTTTTTTTTTTTTTAAGTATGTTCAATATTTGTTCCCCTATCTATTCCTTAAATACAAACTCTTAGAAATTAAGATTGAATAGTCCTATGAAATTAAAATGTGGTATTTCTAGATCTGGAAAAGAATCTGAATTTCTAATTTTTCAAGTGTGTGCACTCTTGGCTTATTTTTGCGTTTTGATGCTGATTATTGAAGGTAAACTCATGGAATGGTAGTCTGTGAGTTATCATTCGTACATATGATTTGTATGATCCATACTGTGATTGGTTACCTGTCTGTTTGGTGATTACTTATCAGGATATGTGGAGCAGATCCGCTGGATCCAGGAGGGTCTAAGGAGCACTGCTGGGGACAGAGAGGAGAGTGGTAAGACTGCCCCACCCATCAACATGCATCAAGTCAGGATCAATAATTTCTTTACATATAGGACACATAGATATCTTTGTTGCCCTTTGGCTGATGTCAGAGGTGAAAAAAGGAATACCAGTGTTGATTACCAGAGTTGGATTTTCTTCGATGTGAAGACACGATGTCGTGTTCACTCTTATTTAGATGTCTTGTGCAAAGAGTGTGTACGTCATTTGCTGGGGAGGTATATCAAAATCTGTTGATCAGGATTTACAATATTTCTGTTTCCAATTTCTTATAGTCACAGCTCATATGTGGTTGCAAAGCTCGATAATCTGATATTTCACAACGTATTGATGCAAAACCATTTTGTTGATGCAAAATGGGGCAGAGCACTGAATTACTTTTAAAAGACTTAGATAGAGTGATGTATTTCTGAGAGAAGGCTAATAATTTATATCCTACTTTAGTTCTACTTTGCCAATCAAATGAGTTTATCTTGTTTATCTGAAATAAACATTCTAATATTTCAGACTTGTGCTCAAAGTGACAGCTTTGAGCACTTGTTCGTAACAAACGTATTTCACAGCAGAAGAGCTGAAGTTCTTCCTGAATTACACTATTTAGCATATCTAGAGTTCATCAGGTACCCAACTTTACTTGCTGCGTAGTATGCGTAATATCTGCAGGGCACTGCAAAGCCAGTTTTATTCTACACCTTACCAAAACTTGCAGCCAATTATATTGACTTCACTTTTCCCATTGATGAGATAGAATCTTTTTCCATAGGTCTTCAGTAGTTTGTCTCCATAAATGATGACTGAAAGTTCATTTGTCAACCATGCCCAGATGAAAATCAAGCCGTTCCTGTTGTGCCACTCGGGGAAGACAATGACCGCGCTATGAGGAACAAGACATTCCAAAAATTTCTGAAAAAAATTGGTCTCTCTGAACCAAAGTCTCATGAGGTAAGCTTTCCTTTTCTCAACAAAATCATGGTAATTTCCTTGATGTATATGATATGATATTTCAGATTCACAGGTGCCAGTGATGACAACGGATGATTTGTTGCAGGTGTGTTTTACTTGAAAGAGGATTTGAAGTACACTGTGTTTTGTTTTGGAGTGACTATTTCCATTGACATTGGCATTGCTTACTTTGGTTTGGAATTTGTGGTTTGGTTTGTTTTGTTTTGTTTTGTTTTTGCTGCTGACATTCAATCTAAATCTTTCAACAGGGAATGTTTGAAAAAGAAATGAATCATTTGTCTGATAAAAAAATACAGGAAGTGCAGACACAAAGGCATTTTTCTCTGCTTGGTCATTGCTCAGAGTGCAAATTGTTGTAGCGGTGCAACACTGTAATTATGTAATTTGCTCTAGTCTGCCTAACTAGATAGACTGTGTTTCTGATGTGTAAGTATTGGTTGTGTAGGGACTTATTTTGAACCATTTATTATCAGTGTTTTCCCCCTTCTGTTATAACATGTACCACCCCTCTACACACCAATACATCAACCCACACTACATACATATTCACATCCACATGCATCCACGCACCCCACCTATCACAGACACACCACATATCACATGACATTTTCCCGCTCTTTTCACTTCACATCCATTGGTCCATGTAATACTGAAAACATGCCAAAATCACCCAAGCCTACACATCATTTACATATTATGAATATTTAGCTGTAACCTTTGTTTCCTTATTTGCATGTTTTGTTATGTTGATTCTGTATATGAATATTCATGTTACAACCTGGATTTTCATGTGAACTCATGCTAAATTATGAAGAATAAACTGGCTACAAGTTAGTTAGCCAGGGGACTCCTTGTCTGCTGTTGGTGTACATGTGATGAGTGCTAGAGAGCTGAGAGAACCCGAGCCTTACAACTGGTGGCAGCGGTGTGTTTTTCTAGCGCTCTTTTCCCCAGAGAAACAGGCAGCGTTGACCAGCATCCACTAATAGCCAAATTTGAGGCTATATTTTCACCCTTCTTCGATTTTTGGCATTTTACCGTGCTTCATGTGAATCTTGCTCAGCTTTGAAGGATTTTCATCGCACTTTGTTGGATGCAGTTCAGCACACTTATACTGAATTTATACTCCATCCTGCTGTGATTGAAATTCGCCCTTCATCGTGAATTACTTCACTTTTGCCAGGAGTTGGCAGAATTTTGAGCAAAGTGGTGATATTTTGGAATTGTGTTTTCACTGTGAATTCTGGAAGGATCAATTCTACTCTGCTTGGAGTTCGCATGACTGTTACACCGTGACTCTACAGTAGTTGAGAACACCCTATATATACCTGAAGGCAAGTACCTCATCACTGCAACACATTGTGAGGATAGACACAAGAGTGAATTTTGATAGAGGTGAGCCATTCAGAGTTGTTTCCCCCCTGGAATTTTAACCCTTTGTGTGCATGAGTTGGAAGACTGTACTACATTTTCTCTGCTGTATGAATGCTGGTTTCCCGCTTCTTGTTGCACTCTCCTAATACTTACCTTCTGGTACGAGACTTGTGATGAGGTTGAGTGGACATCCTTAAGTGCAGTAAGACTGAAAGCATTGGATACAGTACAGCTATTTTTGGTCTCCCTACTTCATTTGGCACACTTTTGATATGAGTACATTCAAACTTGATCTCCCAGAAGTCTTCACGGGAGAAGATGGAAAGAACTTTGGGCAATGGGTACGTAGACTTGAAGTTGCAGCTGAAGTCCTCCCCCAGTCAGAGAACAAGCTTCATCTCCTGCTCCCAACTAGATTGGCAGGTGCAGCGTTCACTGTGTGGGAAAGTATCCCAAGCTCAGATCAGAAAGACTACAACCTAGTAAAGAAGAAATTGGCAGCAGTCTTTGGGAATACCAATTATCTCACAACATTCAAATCATGCATTGACGCACGCAAGAGACGGGGAAATGAATCCCTCGAAGTGTTTGCAGCCGCAATTACCACACTGGTAGAGGAAGCATTTCCAAACTATGATGCTGCAGGCAAAGAGGGCGAGAAGTTCAGACGATTTGTGGCAGGTATTGACAAGGCACTCCAAATTAAAATCCATGAAATGGGAGCGACAACATTTGAAAACGCACTTGACATCGCTGTACGGGTGGAAAGAGCAAGTAGCATTGCCAAGACAGCATTGCAGTCAGACCAAGTAGTCGCATCCACATCTGAGAAAGAGGATCACATGTTGCTAAAGCTTGAGAGAGTTTTACAGCGTTTGGATGAAGTTGAACTCAAGCTGGAAACACTTCAACTGAAATCCAGCCTTCATCGTTCTGGAAGTCCTCACCAGCAACCAACCATGCCACACACTTTTGAACGACATTCCAGACCGAGACACAGATATCTCAACGACCAGTGGTACCAGTCAGCTCGGTCATCCAGCCCACAACGATCACCCGGCCCAGGGCAAGTACATCAACGTCATTTCAGGTCACCAACCTCGCATTACCACTCACACCATCATCGTTATCGGTCTCCAAGTCCCCCTCCATCTCACCACAGACGACGAGATTTCAACGAACATTGGAGTCCACAACCCAGGTCAAGCCCATCTAGACACAGATCTGATTGGACCAGAAGATCATCTAGCCCCGACAGATACCAGTCACAGAGTTCATACTGGGAACAGTACTCCAGGGCACCACACTGGCAGTCATCACAGGGCGATAGACATCGGCAGGACAGAACAGAGCCTCGGTATCCTCGCATGAACCACAGTCCTTCACGAAGAGTGCACTTCGATGACCAGGGAAACGATTGGTAGTTGGTGATGAGGGTCAGTCATCAACTACGTCAACACGAGTACAGAACAAACAGACCCAAACCCAAAATCCAGCATGCCAGCCATCCGCTATGTCGGTAGATGACACACGAGGCAGACGTCATCCTTCATCTCCTCCTCCGTACATCCCAGCGATTGTGGATAACACATACATTTTGGCTTTTCTTGATACCGGTGCCCATATATCATTGATAAATTCAGACTTCTACTACTCAATTCCAGAGAGACAACGAAGTCCATTGCAGAAGGCCGCAACCTCAGTTTCATCAGTCACAGGCGAAGCCATCGACACCATTGGCATAATTTCACCGACAGTACATCTTGGAAACAGAGCCATCAAACATCTGTTCTTTATTGCAAGGAACATTACTCACCCCTGCATTCTTGGATGGGATTTCATGTCAAAACATGGTGCCTGCATATCCACCCTTACCTCAACATTCTCCATGCCAGATGTGAGTATTCCACTCGTCGATCGCCATCAACACCAAACTCCATTGACGTGCAATGTTTCGCTTATCGGGAAGGCAGTCCTCCCTGGAATGAGTGAGACTCATGTTCATGGCCGACTGGTACCATCACAGCCTGACATCATCCCAGGAGACTACGATGGAATCTTTGAGCCCTCCATCCATGAGCATCTTTCCATAGCAGGTGCACGGTCCTTATCTCGACCACAAGACGGTGTCATCCTGATCAGAGTGATAAACCCAACACCAGATGTGGTAGAGATACCAGTTAAGACCAACCTTGGGCAATTCCATTCGATCACAGGAGAGAAAGGAGAGGAGTACGAAGTCGTAACTGATGTAGTTGCAGTCACACAACCGAACTCTACTTTCCAAGCTTCATCTATGCTCACCAAATCAGACCTGACCAAGGCGGAGTACGAAAAGGCTGAATGTCTACTTAACTCATGCTCAGACGTTTTCAGCACCTCGGCAGATGATATTGGACAGACAGACTTGACATACCACACTATCACAACCTCAACCACCAACCCAGTGCGGCAAAGAGCATACCGAACTTCACCCACCATGAGACTTGAAATTCAACGTCAAGTTGATGATCTGCTCAGACGAGGCATAATCGAGGAAAGTTTCAGCCCATGGGCAAGCCCCATCGTGATGGTGAAGAAAAAGGACAACACCTTCAGATTTTGTGTGGACTACAGAGCACTGAACGCAGTCACTGTGCGAGATTCTCATCCAATCCCTCGCCAAGACGACTCTATCGATGCCTTGTCCTCATCGTCCTACTTCAGCGTCATCGACCTCTCATCTGGATACTGGCAGGTCCAACTACACCCTGACAGTAAGGAAAAGACAGCTTTCACCACGGGCACTGGCTTATATCACTTCAACGTAATGCCTTTCGGACTTGTAAATGCACCAATGACCTTTCAACGCCTGATGGAACGTGTCCTCCATGGATTACATTGGTCTACATGCCTGGTGTATCTGGATGATTGTATCATTCTTGGCAGAAACTTTGAGGAACATCTTGTGAACCTCCGCGAAGTTCTCCAACGGTTCAGAGAGGCAGGACTCAAGTTAAAACCGGCAAAGTGTCAGCTCTTCAAAAAGGAAGTGACATACCTGGGTCATGTGATCAGCCAGACAGGAGTTCTACCCGATCCAGCCAACACCAAGAAAGTGTCAACATGGCCTCGACCAACAAATCCGACTCAAGTAAGATCATTTCTTGGACTTGCATCATTCTATCGTAGATTCATCTCTGGTTTTGCTCAGGTGTCATCCCCTCTCACAGATCTCACCCACAAAGGAAGACAGTTCATCTGGACAGATGAGTGTGAAGATGCTTTTAACCACCTGAAACTGGCCCTCACAAGTCCACCACTTCTTGCATACCCCGACTTTGGCGAAAAGTTCATTTTAGCCACCGATGCTTCCCAAGATGCAGTCGGAGCCGTCCTTTCTCAGATGCAGGAGGGAAAGGATCGAGTAGTTGCCTACTACAGCCAGAAGCTGACAGAGACACAACGAAAATGGTCTACCTATGACAGGGAACTCTGGGCAATTGTGTCAGCAATTCGTCATTTCAGACATTACCTCAGAGGGCAGGACTTTACCATCATCACAGACCATCGCCCCCTCTTGAGCTACAACAAGGTCCCAATCCAGGATGACTCATCTGGGCGCAGAGCGAGATGGATAGTTGAGCTGAATGCCTACAAGTTCACCATTACACATCAGAAAGGCACTGCACATCAAAATGCGGATGCCATGTCACGCCTACCAGAGCACTCTCCACAGGCCATCAGTATGGTAAACACACGGTCCTCCACACGAAAGTCATCTACACATCCGCCAGACCAACACGAGACTCAACCCCAGGCAAGTCAAATGACATCCAGTACAGGGCCAGAGAACTTCATCCTCGACAACCACTATGCCGACTTGAAAGACCAACAACAACATGACCAGGAGATTCAGAGAATAATCATGTATATCAATGAAGGACATCATCCAACGGTGAGAGAAGTTCGTCGACAGACCCCTCGTTTACGGCGTCTCATGTGGCAATTTCCACGTCTCGTCTTAGAGAATGACATCTTGTATCGAAGACGGCAAAACAATTCAGGGTCAACTACACTACAGGCAGTTATACCAGAGTCTCTAGTCCCTCAAGTCTTGGAAGAGATCCATGGCAATCCATCCTCGGGACACTTTGGCACCCAACGCACGCTACATCAGGCAGAATCAACATGCTACTGGCCATTCATGCACAGAGACATAAGCAACCACTGCAAAGCATGCATCGCCTGCGAGTCAATCCGACAACCAAATCCCAAACACAAAGCCCCACTCCAGAACATCAAGACTGATCACCCCCTTCAGATGGTCTTTGCCGACATTGCCGAACTCCCAACTTCACGAAATGGTTACCGCTACATACTGGTTGTTGTCGACCACTTCAGCAAGTACACCAACATCTACCCCATGCGAGACCAAACAGCCCAGACAGTAGCCAAAATCCTGTTTGAAGAGTATGTCAAAGAGCATGGAGTTCCTGAATCTCTTCACACAGACCAAGGAAGGCAGTTTGAAGCCAGAGTAGTTCAGGATCTCTGCCAAAAGCTTGGTATTCGGAAGTCACGGTCCTCACCATATCACCCCCAAGGAGCTGGCATTGTTGAAAGAGCGAACCGAGTGATAAAAGATCAACTTGCAAAGTACATAGCAGGCCAAGGAGGAGACTGGGACAAGCACATACATCAACTCCAACTAGCATACAACACCAGTGTCCATGCCAGTACTGGTTTAACGCCATACTTCATCATGCACGGGCGTGAAGCAAGAACACCAGCCACTACCACATGCCCAGTTATGACTCAACCATACGATTCACAGCACGAGTACGTCACCGACATATGTTCGCGACTGAAAAAGGCCTTTCAGTATGCCCAGCAGAATGCAGACCAAGCCCAACACCGACAGAAAAGAGACTACGACACATCTACCAGAACCATCAGGTATGCACCAGGAGATCTCGTTTGGCTACACGATCCTGTTAATGCAAGGCATAAACTAGAGCCAAACTGGAAAGGACCATACAGCATCATCGCAGCATCACCAGACAGCTTGGACTACAAGATAGTCGACATCCACAACCAAAATTGGAAGAAATTGGTTCATCACAACAGACTCAAACTGTTTCGATCCAGAGCCTTTCTACAGAGTAAAGGACCACCAGTGTCACATCCTCCTTCAGGTGACCAGAGTAAGCAACAAAATCCCAGCACTCCAGCCTCATCATCACCTGTAAGTGACGAGAGGAGACCCACAATTTCCTCTCCATCATATACTTCACTTCCTGCTTCGATAGAGGTAACATGGTCAGCCATCACCCCAACTCCAGCTGACCAGTTCCAGCCCCAAGATGACCAGCAGATTCCAGGTCAACGCCAGGTTCACCCAGCCGACCAGTTCCAGCCCCGAGATGATCAGCAGACGACAGGTCAACACCAGGGTCCCCCCGGCAGAGATGAGACTGACCAACAGCCTAGGTCAGACTCGGCTCCACGACATCAACGCCATGACCAATCCATTCATCACCAGGCGGCAGATGATTCTGACCATTCGTCACGGTCAGAAGAGTCTAACACACAGCCACCAATCCAACCGGTTCGACTTCGAGCTGAGCCGGACGATGCTGAACGACCACGCCAGCAGGTCAGGGAGCAGCAGACACACCACCAGCCCATCCAGCACCTCAGACCAGGCCAGATCAACCTACCTGAGGGACGAGTACATCGCCACCAGCCCATCCAGCACCCCAGACCCAGCCAGACCAACCTCCCTGAGGGACGAGCACATCCCCTTGCCCACTGCAACCAGGGACCACAACCTCCCCGGGAAAGCTCCACCGGCCCGGACGTCGACGACCACCAAGGCAACATCGGGCAATCCACACCGCAGCAACGGGTATCTGGTGAAACAGCGCACGAACCAACCGCAGCCCGAGCTCCGGGAGAAACCAGGGAAAGACAGGTTACCCAGACTCGTTATGGTAGACAGATTCATAGGCCGCAAAGATTTCGAGATTTTGAAATGTGAGATGTTTGCACTTATTAGAAGGAGTGGTTAGACTTTGCCAAAATTGTAATTATTGTGATAATATGAAGTTTGAAGGAAAAAAAAAAGTAGAAAATAGGAGCATTAAGGTGCATCAGTATGTTTATGTTAAAGTTGTTAGCAGTTAGTTTTTTGAAGGCAGTAAGTGATTAATGGTGTTTGAAAAGCACTATTAAAGTGAGAAGAGGATTAATTGTATTTTGGGTGTATATAGGGAGATGAACCAAAACTATTGATTTTATTTTTGGTTTTGAAATTTTTATAGTATGAGAAACGCCACAGGAAGGTAACTGGTGTAACACAGATGAAAAAAAAAAAAATAAGCAAATCAAAATTAGAGTAAATAATAGTATATGAATTGATAGTGTTTGTATAGCACAGTGTTTGTATAGCGCATAACACAAGGTGATAATACTTTGATGTGTTTATATGCTGAAATAAGTATGGAAAAATGGGTATGGAAAAGAGAATTGATTAGTTATGAGAGGTAATTTAATATATATGTGTGTAATTTAGATAAAGTGGATTAAGTGTTAACAGAAACAGAATATTGGTTGTGAACAGAAATGGAATATACTGTCGTTAACAGAATATTAATTGTCAGGAAGGAATATATGTTACTGTGTATATTTTGATTAGGATAGAAAGACGGAAGATGAGAAGAAAGTGATGAATTTGGTTAGGGTAGGAGATAGACTGAGAAAGTGTATTTATACAGGAAAAGTGATGTTTAGTGTTATAGTATACGTAGATTAGTGATTTTGGAAGGAGGATAGAAGATGAGTAAGCGCAGTGTATAAAGTTGATTTGAGAAGAAATAATAGCAGTTTGAGATGATGGAAGGAGTATTTAAAGAAGAAGGAATTGTGTTTTTGATGTGATCAGTGCGATCAGTTTGACAAAATAGGATATATGTTTGATTTCATTTTTTTTGGAAAAAAAAAGCATAAGAAAATGAGGACATTTTATTTTGTAAGAGGAAGACTGATTTGTAGGGACTTATTTTGAACCATTTATTATCAGTGTTTTCCCCCTTCTGTTATAACATGTACCACCCCTCTACACACCAATACATCAACCCACACTACATACATATTCACATCCACATGCATCCACGCACCCCACCTATCACAGACACACCACATATCACATGACATTTTCCCGCTCTTTTCACTTCACATCCATTGGTCCATGTAATACTGAAAACATGCCAAAATCACCCAAGCCTACACATCATTTACATATTATGAATATTTAGCTGTAACCTTTGTTTCCTTATTTGCATGTTTTGTTATGTTGATTCTGTATATGAATATTCATGTTACAACCTGGATTTTCATGTGAACTCATGCTAAATTATGAAGAATAAACTGGCTACAAGTTAGTTAGCCAGGGGACTCCTTGTCTGCTGTTGGTGTACATGTGATGAGTGCTAGAGAGCTGAGAGAACCCGAGCCTTACAGTTGCATATCTTTTTCATCTTATGGAATAATCAATTAAATAAATATTTTTTAAAAATTAGAAGTTTTATAAAAAAAGGATCGCTAATCCTTTTCTTTATTCTTTGTCAATGCAGGAGATTTACTGGCGCATTCCTGGTGAGCTGGAGCCCTCAGAGCTGCGAGAGTTGGCTGATTCCATCGAACTGAGGGAAGGGGTGGAGGCAGTAACCAAGGACAGGCAGGAGAAGAGGAGTAAGAAGTCCAACGCCCGCTACCAGATGCTGAAGGAGATGGCGCTGTCACGGCGCAAGGAGAGGAAGGAGGGGTCCTCTCGCCGCAAGCAGCGAAGGGAGCGGACGGAACCTGCCGAGACTGGTCATCTGACCGAGGAGACTGCCAGGGCCAGCGGGGTGAACGTCGCTGAGCTGTATGATGCCGAGACTGACGTGAGTGGGGATGATGATGATACGGGTGGTGCGGCACAGGTGGAGTCTGCAGTCCAGCGTTCCAGGATCAAGAGATCACTTCCTACCGACTCCTCCAGTGATGACAGGTGAAGAACAAAATGATATTTACAGAGACAGAGAGAGAGAAAAATGAATACATAGATAGATGGTTAAGTAGATAGATATATAGATTGACTGAGTGAGTGATTGAGAAATAGATAGATAGGTTGGTAGGTAGGTTGGTATGTAGGTAGATAGATAGACAGACAGACAGAGATAGATAGATTGAGTGATAGATAGGTAGATAGATAGATTAGATAGATAGATAGATAGATAGATAGATAGATAGATAGATAGATAGATAGATAGATAGATAGATAGACAGACAGATATGTTGATAGATGTACAGAGATACAGATTTTCCGTAAATCCATGGTGTCTTCTGCTCTACTGCTGTGTGAATTACATCATATATTCCTCTGCCACAACTCTCAGGTCTCCAGCTGTGCATGTAATGTGCAAATAGGATGCACTTGAAGTGTCACAGAATGATCCACTTCATACTGTTATTATCACCCATCATGTAGCTATCCATTTTATCAATGTTTTTTAGAATTATGCCTCCTCAGACTTCAGCTAATATGTGTTTTATATCAGACTTCAGTTAATATGTTTTGTGTGTAATTGATGTAAAAGTTCATGGCATATTTTGAAGATTAGATGCTGTTGTGTTGTTGCATCTTGATTAAAAAAAAAAATCATGTTCAACTGCACTTTCTGTCATTTATCACATTTGTACTCAAACCGACAAAATATACATATGATTCAAAATGAAATGACCACTGATATTCCAATGATCATGTTTTTTTCTTCTGTGTCTATTCATAGTGATGATGACAATCTCGAGACCTTCCTGAACAAGAACAGGGTGACAGCGCCCTCTCAGGGCAAGCCCACAAAGCGAAGTCGGCTCGTCTCCAGTGATGACAGTGATGGAGAAGACACGAATAGGTCAGAAGGCCAAGCAAAGTTTGCCAAACTAGAGGAGAAGTCACACTCGCTACTCAGTGACAATGATGGAGATGATGATAAAGATGGATCTGGTATAGAGGATGTTGAATCAGGTTCTCAACAAATCCCCACCATCACCAGTCAACAGCCCTCTGCATCATTACACCTGGTTCTGAGTGATGATGGTAATGATGAAGGAGGAGATAAAAATGAGTCTGTCAGCAACAAAGCAATTAATGATGACTCAGACGACAGCAAAAGTGAGATTATCGAGATTGTTTCTAGTAAGAAGAAGAGAGCTTTGAAGAAACAGGCACCATTTGACTTCAGCGAGGATGAAGACAGTGATGACAAAGGGGTTAATGACGAGGATGGAATGGAAGATGCTGTCATGGAAACGGGAGCACATCCAACAAAGGAAGATTCTCCCACCCATGACCAGTCTCTGCATTTGGTCCTGTCAGAGGACAGCCCAAGTGATGCCGATGTCACGATGAGAGAGGATGCCACGACCACCATGACCGAAGACGATGACGATGATGACGAAGACAAGGAGGAGGAAGTCGCTGAGGAGAGTGTTACCATGGAAGATAATGCCACCAATTTCCTGGAGGATGACACCAGTAACACTACCACCGACAATGCTGCCAGCTGCCTCGACAACAATGCCACCAACGAGAACAAAGAAGTTACCATGGAAACTGCTGACACTGGAGATGATGAAGAATGGGAAGAAATTTTAGATGATGGTATGTCTGTTCAGTTCTTATTGTTTTCCTGCAACTTCTGGCTCACAAGGGAGAAAGGAAAAAGGCTCAGAGACAGAGATGGAAAAGGAATTGCATGTAAATTTGCAACTCCATTACACGCTATCATATCAAAAATTAAGTGGGGAGGGGATCATGCAAGCTTGTGTTGTCTGAGGACTCAAAATATTTTCTCTGCTTTTTGAGGATGTGTCAGAATGAAACTGTAGACCTCTTTCTGTCTATTTATACGCACTGTAGACCTAAGTACCCGTTTGGTAACTTTTTTGTGGATGCTGTCTCTCTGAATGTTCCATGTGAACATTCACAAATCTTTCTCAGAATGTATTTTCTGATAGTTACACACCCATATATATTGTAATCCAGCAAAACAGGGTGAAGTCTTTTTGTAATCACTTGTGTGGAATCCCTGATATTATTTCATTCTTGAAGTATTTAGATTTGTTTTTAAAGAGGTGGTGTGAAAAACAGTAGCAGGCATTTGAATGATGTGCTATCAACTGATGCTAACATCATAGTCATGACTGAAAGAAAAGTGCATGTTTATTATCAGTTGATGTGCTGCTATTTTCCCTTGCAATTTCTGCAGACAGCGACTTCAACATGACATCCAGCAACAGCGGGGTTGCCAAGGCGACAGAACCCACCCCCGAGGCTTCCAGTGAGAGTGATTCTGATGATGACGTACCTCTCAGGAGGGTTGCTAAGCGACGAGTAGTTTCATCTGACAGTGATGAGTAGTAGACCACCGTCAGCTGTTGGAATTGAGGGGGGGGGGGGAGGAGAAAGGACTACAAACCTTACCCATTACAGGCAGAAAAACTATACTCTATGGAAGTATGTACTTGTATTTATATGTGAGATTTACCTTTAAAAAATGATATTGCAAAGAAAAAAAATGTATATTATTGGAACATAAGACATATATCTTAAGTTTAGACACAATATAAGATCAAGAAATAAATTCATACTAGAAGGAAGCTGGAATCCCATTGATTACATCCCTCAAAAAAGAAAGAATTAATTACATGCTTCAAGAAGCAAACAGGGAATATTTGGCTATGTGATGGATGCCACCAGGACAAGTCCTGCAGTCAGCTGAGTATTTGGTGATGAATATCACGTCACGCCTTCTGTGTATGGCTTAGATCCCTCACAGATCATACGAAGGAATGCCCTTGCCTGCACAGCAAGCTACCAATCAGGAATAACCAATCAGGAATGACCTCAGAGATAATCCCAATCCCCCCCCCCCCCCCCCCCCCCCCCCCCCCCCCCCCCCCCCCCCCCCCGGTAATGTAGATTTCAATACCATGGAAATTTGCACTCGTTAGGGCCATTATTCCCTGGTATTCCATTCATTGCCATCAAGTATGATAATTATCTTGTTTCTTACACCACAGTGTACAGTTTCTAAGAGTAGCTATTCACACAACATAAAGTTTGTGAGCTTTTGTGCTACAAATGAGACCTATGCCAGGCCATACAACATATTTGTATTATTATGCATTGATAATTTAACTGTAGTGAATAAGAATTAAAATCATCCTGAGTGGTATATAAAGGTGATTTGTGATCACAGAGGTGACATTGACATCTTGTGAAGATAAGATGACACTGCGTTGTCATCGTGTCAGCAGCAATGCCAGATTCATACTCAAAAGCTTTGGCATTCCCTAGTCCTGCCAATACTGAATGGGAATGCATAAAGCCTAAAGATACAAGTCTAGGTTATATGATACTTGCTCCAGCAACAATTGCTCCCGTGAAATATCTGCCTAAGCCAAACAAAAATTCTATCCACAAACATAACCCTAATCGTAACCTTCACATAAAACTAAACGTTACGTACCCTATCACAACCCTAACCCTAAGTCCTTGGAGAAAATAAGACTGCAGTAATTGTCACAGGAGCAAATGTCGAGTCACCACATGTATAACATGCAGTTGGAAAGACAACAGCTGCTTCAAATTGATCCTGACTAGTTTGAATACTGGCAGGTGTTTTAGTAGTGCATCGTGAAATGATGAAGTCCTTACATGCTTTACGAGTACAGCTTGATAGTAACTTTATGTACCGGCAGGACAGGTACCTTTCATTTCATTGTGAAATGATGAAGTCCTTACATGCTTTACGAGTGCAGCTCGATAGTAACTTTTTGTACCAGTACCTTTCATTTATAAGCATTAATTTGAAAATATAAAATCAAGTATAAATGGGTGAGTAGGCCTACTTTCATTCCATATGTTTTGTTTTTGAAGGACTCTTGTTTGTTCCATACAATAACACAGTGCGATGAAAAGTACTCTTTAATTAAAAAGTATCATAAATATTTACATATGTCTATGTGAGACGTGTACAGATATTGGCAGTACCCAATGCACCTGGTATATACCAGTACACTTGTGGAATTATGTCACTGTTAACTGTTGAAATATACAAAGTGATGTAAAATCCTGTATTTGGACAAAAAGTATACGGACTAAAACTCCTGCACAATGCTACACATCTGTATGTATATATGTATGTGAGCTGTCGATATAAAAGAACCAACCTTGTATGACAGAACTCTCCCTCCTCTATATACTTGTACATTTGATACTCTAACAGTGCACAATTTACCATGTATAATACCGTTAATTGCATAATAAATGGCATCCTACGAATGTACATTTCCAACTCAGTGTCTGTATCACATAAATTAGGTAAACTGCTGGTTGTATTGTATCATTTCCTTTTCCTTTTCCTATTCTTTTACATTGTACCTATCAGTTGGCTTTGCTTCCTTTTTTTTTTTTTTGTTCACCATTCTTTTTTCTTGAAGTAGCTTCGACAAACCTATAGTTAAAATAAAAAATAAACACAACAAAGGAAATTTAAAATATTGATTTCATCATGTTTGGACTAGTGTGACCATCAAAAACTGCATATACAGTCTGTATTTGCAATTACATATATTGCATATACATGTATTGCATAAATTGCATGTACATATATTGCGTCAATTGCATATATTTGCTACTTTGTCGTCCACTGCGCAGTGATAAGAGAACATTGTCTAATCACATACGACCCCCTCGCCTTGGAGCCCAGGATTTATTCTCAAGATAAAAGTACATGTAGTGTTTGCTCTTCATTAACTGTATTAGAACATACAGTATGTCCCCAAAAAAATTACAACGGGACCCCCCGCAATGATATCTTTACAAATAATGAATCAATCTAAATACAAATTCATGATATGAAACTGTAACTCATTGCCCACATCTTACAGAAAACCCCATTCAATTTCCTTCAGTGGTCAAAGAGAAATGAGGAATTTTGTAGAGGATGTCAGGAATCTCTTTTGTCCAAGTTCTATTATTCACGCACTAGAGCATTGAATTGCTAAAATTGGAAAAATTAGACTCTTGACATGCTTTACAACAATCTACATTTCTCTGTGACCGCTTAACCAAATTGAATGAAGTTTTCTGCAAAATAGAGCTAAGATGTTATATTTTAAGGCCCCGAAGTAGCACTTAGACAGGTCGATCATTTTGGATGTTATCAATTCGAAAATTTGATTGTAATTTTTGAGGGACATACTGCAGTATGTCCCACAAAAATTACAATCAGATTTTCGCATTGATAACATCCAATATGATTATTTTCTTTTCAATGCTACTTCAGGGTCTTAAAATATAACATCTTAGCTCTATTTTGCAGAAATCCCCATTCGATTTGTTTAAGTGGTCACAGAGAAATGGGGATTGTAGTAAAGCATGTCATGAGTCTGATTCTTCCAAGTTTAGCACTTCGATGGTTTTGTGTGTGAACAATAGACAGAACTTGGACAAAAGAGATTCCGGACATCCTCTACAAAATTCCTCATTTCTCTTTGACCACTGAAGCAAATCGAATGAGGTTTTCTGTAAGATGTGGGCAATGAGTTATAGTTTCATACTCTGAATTTGTAGTTAGATTGATACAATATCTTTAAAGATATCATTGCGTAGGGCCCCGTTGTAATTTTTTTTGGGACATACGGTATAGCATAATTATGGTACATGTACGCTATGTGCTTAGTCTGTTTGTGTGTGGTTACTGTCTGTAAGCTACATAGAAATGCAGCACATGTATGTTGTATCATACAGCACACAGTATGTGTATGTTGCATCATACCGCACACAGTAAAGCATTCCTTCCTGTTGAACAAGAAGACAATCACATTGACTCACACACATCGCGTCAAGTGATCAATTCTATGATCAGCCATGCAACTACTGACACATCGGGATGAAAATGTACTTTTTCTGTGCAGAGCTAATACGGCAGTTTAAAGTGCAATTATGTTGTGTAATAAAACATGTTGAGTAATTTGGTAAAATCAGACAAATGAGAGATCATTTCATTCGAATTTCACATAAAATCAAGTCTTATGAGAGTTTCAATGAAATATTCTCATTTATTCATCTGATTTTAACCTTTTGAGGAGTTTTATCGCAAAATGGGCTAAGCGCCATTTTAAACATTTCAAAGCAAGTCCATCGTCAGATAGAGCAAAATAAAACATTTCCAGTAATACCTCACTTGTAACATAACAAGAAATATTCTAGAAGTTCTGATTGAAATATCCTGTATTTTCTTGGTATTTTCTTTGTTTTTTATCACCTTTAATCACAAATATATCAAATTGACAAGAACAGAGTTAGCTCGCTTTGCGATAAAACTCTTCAATTATTAAAGTAATTTTAAACGTACAAAACGTAGTGCGGAATTAACTGTAAGCATTTCCTCATTTAGGGGCAAACTGTCAAAAGCTTGTCCACATCTCTAGCTACGAATATAAGCAAAGCTCCTTGATATTGCAGTAAACACTAGTGAAAAACTAGGGATGTCACAAAAAGACATACACTAATTATAATGCACACATAATAAAGTGCATTGTACTGTACAAGCAGAGTAAAAACAAAAACAAAACATTGACACATAATCTGGATTTTTTTTTCTTTATTTTCATGCAATTACTGTCCACACATTGTCAGTACAAAATGAAAAAAAAAAAGAATCAGCAACATACACACACAAACATACACATAGGTCATGTACTGATTTGTTTACAAGTTTTTCTTTCAATGGGATATCAATCTTTACAATGCATTTTGCATACAGAAGAGGAAAAGAAGGTGACAACTATTCATAACTTTGGGGCCTTGTTCCATAACAACAGCTCTACAAATAATAGTCTCTAGCAGTATCTGGAAGTTCCCATGTAACATCTCGGTGTTTCAGTTCCTATAAAGATTGCACTGACTGTAAACAAACAATTGTGGTGTTGTCAGTATGTGTTACCTATCTGAGTAAAGCAACACTGCTGTACATGACCTTTCTCTCACAAACTGCATTACCGCTATTGATATGGATACATCATTCACTATTGCATTTCAGACAGAATGCAGATCACATGTCTCAATGGGTACTGTGGCCAACAAGACACAGGGTCCAAAGATATCTGTTGTGCTAGAAATATTCAGTCCAACACAAAACATCACAACCAAGTGGTTATTTTTCTTTCAAGTCCACTACCATCAGTTCTCAACAACCCACGCCGGAAATGGGAAAGTTTCACAAGTTAAATTTCTCAAACCTGTATCCCAGATACAGTGGATTTCACATACAGCCAAAATAAAGCAAACTCACATTGTTGACTGGTCAGCTGTGATGCCTAAACAACAAACAGAGAGATGTTTGTCTATATTTTTATCTACCATGAGAGTTTGAGGATCAAATCAAACCTCTGATTTGACCACAATACAGCATTCTTTACAGACCCTTGCCTTTCCTTGTCAATTCAAGAGACCCAGCGATAGCAAATGGTAAACCACCAAATTTGTGTTTGATTTCATGGTGTTTTTCATCAAAGCCCATTCAGCAACTGGATGCAGGTTTGTGGTGGTGTTGTGTTTCTCACAGTGGATGCAATTTGTGTTACAACTTAGCAGTGAAATAAATTTTAGTCACTTTGCTCACTCTGAACACCTGTCTGCTCTTATTGGCTACAAGTATTTAGGGTGGTGTAGAGGGAATTTGTAGTCAGTTGTATGTATTCTTAATTAACTGTTTCACAACTTAACCACTGTACTCCCAATTTGTGCAAACATATGGAAACAGAAAGAAACCTGGAGGCCTGGTTACCATGGTTACATCATAAGCTTGTACTTTGTAGCATTCACAAATTTGTATACAGCAATCCACAACAATTCTAAATAAGTAACACATAGACGATAAACACAGCTTCCATGTTCTCTACACGTTGGGGCACTATTGCATATTCCATAATTAAATGAGGACAGAACTGGACTGCTTACTTTCTTCAGCCGTTGCATACCTGTAAGACATTTCTTGACAGACGAGTGATAGGGGTATCATATCTGCATTGACTTATAATAATTTGAATGGAAAATCAATGAAGCAATGACTTGGCTATGACGTACATCACCGTGCCATCTCTGTTGTGACAATCTGTTCTGAGGTCACACTTACTGTCAACTCAAAGATACAATTTCTTAAACAACAAGCAGCTCCACATGGACTGCGCTAGGCAGAAATGATTGAAACATTTACCCATTATTGTCGTATGACACTTGTATCTGTTATGAACAAGACTACAGAGAGATTACTTCAGATGTTTGCTCATTCTTTTCATGCATTTGGTGAGAATTCTTGTTCCAAAATAAAATCTTGCAGAAAATACTTGGCATCTTGAAAAATGCTATGAAAAGCCCCATCACTGAACTGGTGGTTTTTACACAATGCAAGTTCACATGCTATTCTACACCTGCAATAAATTCAACTCTTTACTGCTGGTGTAATGGGAACACTGATATTTCACACTGTTTTAGATCTCTGCATACATGTATTCATGTTCTCTCCCACGATTAGAGAGCAGAATCCTGCAGTTTTTAAAAGTTTCACAATTGTTGAATAATTCAAAGGGTTCCAAATTCAATGTTGTGCTGTACAAGTGGAGATTTTATATAAGTGTCTGACAGTGAGGTTATGTAAATCAATGGCGGACTCAATCAGAGATAGTTTAAGGATTCCTCTAACCACACTCATGTGAACTATACTGGCCCCTCAAAATTTTATCAAAGTGGAGAAAGTATGTTACATGGTACTACTGCTACCAGTCAGTCACAGGATGTTCTCTTTGGTCCCCACCTAACGGCAGTTGGCCAAAGCACACAAGTTTTCTAACATTCAAACATCAATTTGCAAGTTCAAGGGATGCGAAGGAGGGGGATGACGTAAACCTTCACACAAAATACTGTATACGCTATATATTTCGCGGGGGTTTTATTTTCGCGAATTTCGCGAGTCGGGAGCTATTCGCGAAATTATCAACACGCGAAAATATTACCTTCCAAAATGAATCCCTTGCCTTGATGATACGAACATTTCATTACTGGTATACCATGTCACGGCTTACCGAACAGACCATACTGGCTAAGCTTGTTTACGCACGTCCACGTCTACTTGCGAATACTGTAGAGAGCCAATCCATTATCGCAAGGGGACCACTCATCAGAAATCTAGCGCGATGGACTTAACCACTTCAAAAATGTTGAATTCTAACTTCCCTAGTTCGCAGAGTTTGGTAAGTTTTTTTCATGCAGTGTATAACTAGTATCATTCTTATTTGCTAGTAAGTTGAAAATTCACACTTTCTTTGCCACTTCATATTTTCTCTGGTCCCCCAATCGCGCGAATTTAACCACTCGCGAAAATGTGTGACAGCGGCAATTCGCGAAAATTTATGTACGCGAAAATTATAGCGTATACAGTATACAGTCTGAATCTTAATGTGTCATTCTATCGAGTGAACCAGCTGACCACTACAGACAGACTTTCATAACTCACATATGTGACGAATGCCTTGAATTGTTGGACGTGGAATATTTGAAAACTTATAAATAGTAGCATACCCCATTATGATAAAGGACAATATCTTTTTTTTTTCACAGGCAGCCACTGCCAGCGAACACCAACTTCACATGAAGCCCAAATCAGGGAGGAAGATATTGTCATTACAACACGCTTCCAATGCCACGAATAATTTACCAACTACTTAACGTCTACTGGCGATGCCTTCCTGCTACATCCCCTCTGGTGCCCTCACATCGTCGATCTTCAGGATCATTCGCACCAGCTGTGTGGCCAGGTTGATCTGCTGCTTCTTGCCGATCAGTGTCTCAAAGACATTCTGCGCCTTCATGTCTGGTGATAAAAGATGAGTGAAAAAAAATGATAGAAATCATATATCACTATCAATTCCACAATCAAAGTATGTAAACCACCACAAACTGAAGATAATTTTCTTTGCAAGCTTTAAGCGATTTGAAATTGGTCTAAGTGGGATGGCATACAGTAAGAAGACTTTTACTTTGCAGAGAAAATTTGTTCTGCCTTCACCTCATTACCTAAATATTGGTCTCACAGAAAACACCTTCTTTAAAGACACACACACACACACACACACACACACACACACACACACACATGTGATAAAGCCTCTCAAAGAATGGAATCTCTGCCATTTCTCACTGGGAAGGAGGGGGGAATGAGGTGTTGGAATATAAACATTAGGAATCTTGTGTACATGCACATGTTTGTCCTCTTAAAATGCATGTTCATTCAAGAGTGGCCATTTGTGATGTTTTTTTCAGAGCCACCTTCAAACTCAAAATGATCAACACCATAAACGTGAAGCATTATTAGTGTATAGTTTTTTTGTCAGTTCCATGCACAACTGACCGATCATAAAATTATAACATTCTTATCAATTTTGCTACAAAAATACTCACATTTGCAAGTTTATACACAAACAAAATTCACTGAAATCGGCCAAAGAAAAAAACATATGTACAAGTTTCTACTTTTACAGTAATGTGGGAAATACTGAAAGTAATGTCCCTCCACTGTCTTCCATTCACAAAGGACACGGTTTGTCCATCACACAAAGAAAGAGACAGCAGAGAGGATTATTCTTGCATGATCTCCTGACCCCATACACCACGGAAGAGAAGTATGGGGAATTCCGATTGCCATGCAGACTGGAATATGAGCAGAGCTCAAAAGAAATTGCCGTCACACGCATACCCTAAATTTTCCTCCAAACACGATATTTCTTGGTTGTTTTGCGTTATGTCGCTAACAATGGTGACTCCATAGTTGGGGGGGAGGAGGATGGGTAGGTGTGATGTTGGTCAAACCGATGTGGTTCCTTTTCAAATGTATAACAATTAAATAGTGTAAATTCTTATACTATTTTCAAACATGAGAAGCTGTTGCCAGAAAGAACTGTCAGGGGAGACCCAATTTTGCAACGATTGAAGGTACGAATTCTGATTTGAAGACAAGACTTGTAGGGAAATGCTTTCGAATGAATGAATAGATGGATGGATATCTAACCACAAGTGCCCTTGTCCATGCAGTCAATGCCGAGTCTCGAGTTCTTCTCCTTCAGCTGCCGGGACTTGACCTCCGCCACGGTGCGGATGGGATGGAGGCCGCTGTTCTCGGCCAGGGCCATGGGCACGCTCTCCAGGGCGTCGGCGTAGGCATGCATGGCATACTGTTCAATAGTGGACACCTGGATTGGTACATCAGAATAACTTGGCTTTATCAGTCAGTCACTGGCCAGCAGGATAAGTTTACTTGCATATACCCCTGTTAGCTAAAGATACTTTCCCCTCCAACCATTAATACTATGATAATATTGCATGTGACGGTAGAATGGTGCTGCATGGTGGCAAAACAAGCTAGTCATTGGAAAGGATGCTGAATTCTGTGCTGAGTAATGTAGTACACTGGCACGTTGTGAGAGAAGCACATCTGCAAAATCGGTGAGCAACAACATTAATCTTGACACACACCAGTATGAAGAATGAGCTTTCGAAACCTCATGCCTTTTCATTAGATGAAAGATCCATGTGAATCTAAGTTTCCCTTCTGAAGTTATATTTCATTCATATCTAAAATCATTGTGCAATCTGGCATAAAATTACCACTAATTTAATCAAACATCAGCAGCCATACCCCCCCCCCCCCCAATATATGCAAACACTTACTGTTACACTTTGGGATATACTAAAGAGTTTTGATCACTATTGATACCAATCAACACACGGAATTACTTGAAAAAACTATAAGAAAACTTTTCCATAATACCAAAACTGCCAGATATTTTTTTTTTTTCGCAGAGTATTTCAGCCAAACTGTTCAAAAGGTGATATTTAAATCCCTTTGAAGTGATCAACTTTCGACACTCACCCATTCTGCTTGCTGACTGACAGCCAGTGAGCATGCAATTTCTGCTGCCCCGCCACCATACACAATGTTGGGACTCTTGACCAAGTTCCTGATGACACACAGGGCATCATGGAGACTGCGCTTGGCTTCTTCAATGATCTATAAGCATCATGGGAAAAACGAGAGAGAAATTCACAATGGCAATAAAATATGCTTCATATCTAAGTTGAACACACCGACTCTTCATTCACATGGATACAAAACGTAATGAGGGACCAGCCACAAGATCAGCATTCAACACACTGAGCTAAGGGATGGTTCAACATGAAGATTTTGCTTCGAGTTTACATACTGGTAACCCATTACATACAGAGAAGTATAAAGTGCAGTACATACAGCACTAATCTACTGCAGATAAGAAACAGAAAACAGGACAAAAATATCCAATGGTTCTTCATACATTATAAAGAAATAAATCACCTCTTTCCTCAGAGTAATCACAACAAATGACTGGTCTTTCATCAGAGTCAGATGACTATTAGAGCAATTTTACTTGTTACTTCTGCCAAGGGAAGAGGTTATGTTTTCATCCGCGTTTGTTTGCTGGTTCATTTCTTTGTCTATGTGCAAAATAACTCAAAAAGTTGTGATTGGATTTGGATGAGACTTACAGGAAAGGTTGAGAATGACACAAGTAACAGATGATTAAATTTTGGTAGTGATCCGGGAATTTTCATGGATTTTATGAAGAATTTTCTTCAGGGGAGTGCAAGTGCATGTAGATTACAATGACTTGGTACATCTCTATGCATCAAGACAGACAGAAACTTTGTTGGGAGATAGAGTAACTTCTATGCTCATATATTTCTGCACCAACAATAAAATCACCTACATGTAGTCAGTACGAACAGCATGTCATATGATGGGAAGGTCGCACAGTCCTAATGCAAGTCAGTGACGTGAGTTTTGTCAGAACTCACATAGCACAAGAGGGAATCATGGCATTCATAGCCCAGTGCTATCATCATTCTTGCAAAACAACCTCGCTCCCAACAATTGCAACGCTATGTACATCCAGTTTGCAGATTCATCCATGTAACATCATCTCTTTCCACATATGTTGAACCATTCAACTACAAAACAATTTATAGTATGTCTACAGCACCACGGTGACTAAAATATTTCATGAAATACATCAGAAGTTCTGTGGATGTTTTTGTTGAGTTTTTGTTGAGCTGGAGTAGGCAAGTGAAAATATGTTCTCGTCACAATTTCCGTCAAAGTGTACAAACTGACACACAGGTGTCACAGTGAAGCACATCTTCGACAAGTGTATATGTGTATATGAGCGTTTCTTTGTATTTCTTATTATTTGTTAGTTGGAAGTGAAATAAATCAACTTGAACTTGAAAAAAAAATCAACTTGAATTGTCGTTATTTTGGCAGGTAGGGTCAATGAACTTGGGAGTTCAAGCTGCGCGTATTTGAGGTTTGTCTACATGCACTTAAGTACATGCTCTAGTTTCTGCTAGGCCAGCAAGGTGCAGCACAGCTAGACATTGATGACATAACAAAAGGCTTCTATATTTAGGAAATCAGGCAATTTTCAGCAGGCATACAATGAGTGGAAATCACTAATCTCATTTGAAGAACAAGATCAATGGTGGAAATGAGCTGGATGGCAGAGTTCTGCACTCTCAGAGTGCTTCTCTAGTTCAAATTGGCACACTGAAAATATTCATGTCAAAAGAGAAACAGATTTAAGGTACACTGGGAGTACGGTAAAACATTGTTTTAAAGATATCTTTCTCTGCGAGGAATCCTTCATAGCACCCCTTACGTTGACAAGCAAATCCATATTATATTTCTCAGAGGCAGCAAAAGAGACCAGAGATTTAATACAGAAAGTCATAGCTAATGCTGTGCTGCTTACTACAGATGAGGTTCTATGACAGTAAAAAAATTTAAAAAATGTGCTGTGTGAAGGGCAAAAATAAAGTAAGCGCATAGCCTCTAGTTAGCTCAAGTGCACAGAATGCGTACAGCATACCTGCCTGCCTGGCCTGATAAAATCATGCGCGATGATGGGACGTGGGATGCAACGCTCACACACGCTGGGAGTACTCATAGATTGCCCCTCAGCTAAGTTGAGCCATGGCTTGATAAAGTCACTAAAAACTTGTCTATAGGTCACTGAGCTTCTTACCATCTTGTTGCCTCCTCTGATGAAGATTGTGACAGCTCTGGAGTTCTTGCACTCCTCTATGACCAGCATCTTGTCTCGGGTCGTGCCAAAGTCGATCTCCCGCACGATGCCGGCATTGCCAAGCTTGTCTGCAGTCAGCTCCTTGAACCTGGGCACGATGCGACCTCCCGTAGCAATGGCGATTAGCTGTTGACATGGGGAATATCATTACACTTCACATCATTTCCCATCTACACTGATATAATCATGTGCTCTGTTTTAGTTTGGTTTTCTAAGTGTTAAGGCACAAAGGGACTCTCAGAATGATCCATAATGTACATGTACTCTCAGATACATGCATTAACAAATTAAGTGTGCTGTTACTATTGCAGTTATTATTTGTAGCATTCACAGTGCCAAAAATGTTCCTTATTCATGATATGGTATTCAGCATCAGGATCATATATGAATGGCCCATCTTTGCTGTCTAATCAGAAAAAAAAAAAAAAAAATCTGTCAGGAGACACATACTATTCATTCACAATGAACTTCATTTTAGAAATCTGAACAGTTTCCCTCCATGGGAAAGCAACAACAAAATCAAAATGTCTGGAAAAAAAAGTGCAAAAGGGGAAATCTTGTGCAAAACATGATCACACAAACACACATGCATAACACGTTGGATAATCTGAGTTCTCTCTATCAAAAAGTTACAGAGAATTCAATGTCATAAGCAGAATTAAATTAGGTTTCAGCGTGTGTATCATTTACACTCTCTTGCATGTCTCCTCATACCTCAATCTCTGGTCCTCCAACCCAACGCACAGCTGGGAGCTCATTCTGGAGTAGCAGGTGGTTGGCCTCATCATCAAAGCCCCATTGACAGATGGCCAGGTTAGCCCCAGTGGCCTTCACCTGAACGGTTGTCAAAGCACAGATAGAAAATCAGCTATTTGGAACAAGAACAGTTTAGGCGTACAAGGACAGGGGCCTGCAAGTGCATGTAGATTACAATCACTTGGTACATCTCTATGCATCAAGACAGACAGAAACTTTGTTGGGAGATAAAGTAACTTCCACACTCATAGCTTTCTGCACCAACAATAAAATCGCCCACATGTAGTCAGTACGAACAGCGTGTCATATGATGGGAAGGTTGCACAGTCCTAAAGCAAGTCAGTGACGTGAGTTTTGTCAGAACTCACATAGCACTAGAGGGAATCATGGCATTCATAGCCCAGTGCTATCATCATTCTTGCAAAACAACCTCGCCCCCACATTTGCAATGCTATGTTCATCCAGTTTGCAGATTCATTTGCCATGATTCTAACATCATCCCTTTCCACAGATTTAACCATTTAACTACAAAATGAATAAATAGTACATCTACATCACCCACAGTGATTTAAATATTTCAATGAAATACATCAGTAGTTCTGTGGATGTTTTTGTTGAGCTAGTTTTTCTAGAGTATGCAAGTGAAGATATGTTCTCGTCTCAATTTCCGTCAAAGCCTACAAACTGACACACAGGTGTCACTGTGAATCACATCTTTGACAAGCTTATAAACACCTTCAAAAAAAAATGAACAAAACTAATAACTTGGTATAAACATTTTGTCACTCTATACTTTGCTACTTCACTTTTCTGACAGGTAACTCGAAATAAGGTACCACTTCACCTTTCAAACACTGTATTCATGTTTTCATGGAACATGGGTTCAAAGTCATATTTATTTGAAATCTCATGTAATAACCCCTTGTAAAAATGAATACATACAACCTTCTGACAAATTCTGTTATGTAAACACTGGCAGCTGATTTTCTAGCATAAAACTGAAATGTTAATTACACTTCAGGTGCGGGTGATACAGATGAAACAAACTGGAGTTTAACCACAATTTATGTACCATTTCTTTGGGGCCTTTGCACAGACAACAAATTAATGACTATGGACTTCATATCCAAGCATTTGCTGGTGTTTACCTGTTGGACCATTTCTGTGAATGTCTCCTTTTCATACTCCCTGAGTTTCCTGTAGTCTTCCACTGATTTGATATCCAGCTTGTGTGTGGTCTTGGGCTTTGGGGGCTCAAAGGGGCAGGTCAGGATGGCAATCTTTGCATCCTTCACTTCCTGTATAGTACAAATTATAACAGGTTAGTTACATACTCTCATTTAGGATTCAGCTGAAATATGAGTATCTTTAGCACTCTCTTGGCTACTAACTAGTTTTTTTACCTTTCCAACAAAAAACTTCAAATTGAACTACTTCTACAAATATCACACACTCTGCAAGACTATGGAAACGACATGTCCAGACTACTGCACTAAAATATGTTTTGCACCTAATCCGATTGATGTGGGTCCTAATCACTGCAATATGTTTTTAGATGTGCAAAATATAGAACATAGCATGAAACACTTCTTCATGAATCAGAGAAAAAAACAAATGCACACACAAATAAAAGTCATGCTTCTGCACAACACCAAAAAGCATGAAATTTGGTTGGTTACTAACAGATGGAAAGAGAAATCAAATTCACAATACAGATTATACTGAAAAAAACTCATACAATCTTGGATATCACATAGACAATCAAAGAAGAACATAAGAAATTATGAATGATGAAGGTATGACTTCTGCCGAGTTGGCCACAACCTACATACCTTGGGCATCTGTGGGTGGCTGAAGTCCTTGTCCACAACAACCCCCTTTACCAGCATGGTGTCTTCAAGCTTGCCGCCCACCTTGCCATCGACCTTGATGAGCTCAAAGTCGACGTCTCTCCTCGCAAGGTCTGCCACTGACATGATGGCATCAACAGCAATCTCGGCCATCTTCCTCTGGAAGCGATTCACTCTGTAGCATAGAGCAGATATGGACAGGAATTTGAGAAAATTAGCTCCTGACTTGGTTATCCACGTTTCTCTTTCTAAGATCTATACATTTCTGTTGGTGTTTGTGATAGGAAGTATGCGTCTTTTCACCTGTGTGCTCGAATTACAGCCTCTAGACAAGAGATCATGAACTGCTACAATACTTTTCACTGGGGTCTAGGATTACTGATATTGTGAACAAATCTCAGAAGGGTGAGCACTAAATACAGACGTTTCCATACAGTAACAAAAAAAAGATCAGAACTAAGTCATTACAGTTGTTCTCTGTCACTTAATCCACTTCAGTTTTACGCTATGGATGAATTGCCTGATTATTATGCAAGTCAGTGAAGTGAGTTTTGTCAGAACTCACATGGCACAAGAGGGAATCATGGCAATCATAGCCCAGTGCTATCATCATTCTTGCACAAATCAAAAATATTACCTGGCAAGAGTGGTAATATGCCGATACTTTCTTGTCCAATTTCAAGCAAAAAATAATTATAGTAAAAAAATAGTAAAGGAATGTACACTAAAACATACATGACTTTAAAGCCCCAACAAAGTTTTGGTACGCCTGCAAATGTTGTCAAATTTCGCTCCCAAGTGTGAACGTATGCTTAGGAAATGTGCGGGATAACGCTGTTATAACAAGATATTTGATGGGTAACAACGAAAATCCGAAATATTAACCAAAAAGGTTCAGTCTCAGAACTTACCCGAGCGGGGTCAGGCTAAACTCGGACTCGGGGATAACTCGGCTTCGCTTTGACGGCGGGATGAGTTGTAATGGTTGTCCCTCTGATTGTACAGTGTTGTCCTATGGGAGCGGCCTGTATAAACTAGCGCTTCGTGTTCTGGCTACTCGCAGTAATGCTCGCCGAGTTAGGTTGTTACAACGCGCGCATCAAAAAACTCTTTTGCGCATAAGCAAAAATTAGTGTGCGCCTAACAAACACCTCTAAAACAATCAAAGACGCTTGATAAACAACAACAATAACTTCAAAGACAGTGCGTCTTAGCAACTGACCGCACGCTGTCATTTTTTTTTTTTTTTTGTACAGGATTACGTTAGCACGCACTTTCCTGTCTATTCAGTTAGGCCTCCTTTGGTATTATGCAGTGACCAGTAGAATATGGCGAATGGCCGATCACGAACTGCATGTAAATTGTCTGCAGTAGGGTCAAATTTTTCCTGAGACCGAGTTAGTCTGGAGCCTTCTGGAATAAAAGTTGGTTCTCCTACTATTATCATTTTTCTCAAAATACTCCAAAACGACTCATCATTCCGGCAAACCGCGTCAGACAGGTAAGTTTCTTAGTAGACTCTTTCGATATATTGCAAGCAAATATGAAATGGTGCTAGACGGGTTCTTAAGCCCTTACCAAAACTTTGTTTTCACTTTAAGTAATATTTGCAAAGATGGCAAACAAAGCAAACAAGGAAAAATTCAGAATTTCATAGTTCATACATTTTTGATCCAAGAGTGGTCATGGCAGTCTGTATAAGGGGCTCCAGGTTGTCGGGTTTGACTTCATAGGCGTCTGCAATCTCGTCGAGCCGCGTTGTTGCTATCCTGGCTGCCAGGTCGTAACCATCTGCAATCCTGATGGGGTGGATCCCCCGGTCTAGGAGCAGCTCTGCCTGCTCCAGGAGAGCCCCTGCAAGGACTGTGGTGGGTTGGAGACGGAAACACGTCATGGTTGATATTTGCATCACCGCACTGAATTCACATTCATGTCCATGTGTGAGCTCTGTGGAAAAACCCTACAATCTTTTCTCACGTTGGGGACTGTCAGAAGTCAGAGGTACACCTAATACGCTAGAATTGAAGCAAGCAGCAACCAATTAAAATGGTCAATAGAGGACTACAATGGAGATGGGGCAGTGCAAAAATTAAAGGAAATGAACATACGGAGTCTGATACATTATTACTTAATTTGAAATGCTACAAGCTACAGGACACTGGCAGTATGCTTAAACCTAATATACTTGCGAGAATCTTAAAATCAAGGAATGCTGGCAACAACACAAGAAGGATGGAGTATGTCTACGCACGACTTCCACATAACTTTTGACTATGACCACACTCTACACTGTTTCCCATGTTTCTCTTTGAAACTCCTACACAATATCAGATGTCCTGAACTCTTCAAAATTCCTTTATGGCATTGGTGATGATGAAAATCACAGAAAACATTTCGTGATGACACCATGTGGCAAAATCCCTTTCCTTCCTACACATTTAACTGTGTGACAAGAAGAAGAACACCTCCTTCATCATTAAGAGGAGTGTATCACTTCTCTCAATCTCATTATGGAGGCTTACCAACTACACCCGTGGTTCCATCACCGATCTCATCATCTTGGGACTTTGACAGCTGCACCAGCAGACGGGCAATCTGGTGATCGACATCCATTTTGTCCAGAATGGTGGCACCATCATTTGTCACAGTGACATCACCATCTGGACTGACTAGCATCTTGTCGAGTCCTACAATGAAAGGAGACAAGAAATGGTATTCATCACAACCAGTTTATGATTATATCAAACACTCAGTACTGAAAATTATAAACTATCGGAAGAATATTGGGCACTGCTTGCAACTTCATTATCTGCATGTGTTATCGATTGTTTAATACTTTAAAATGGGGTGCTACAGATTGGGGGCAATTTTGAGCTGATCTGACATACATTGTGGTTTATTTATCGTCAGGGGAAGTAAATTAATTTTCTCAGCTATCAACTCATACATCTTGAATTTTCATAAATGGCAGATACCATTCAATACAATCTTAACATCCCCAAGCCAATGCTAAAGCAACTTTTCAATTCCACCTACAAAATGTAAAAACATTAGAAAGACTATGTGACCTAAAAAAATACCTGAAATAACAAAATCAAAGAAAGATGACGAAAAATGTTGGGCAATATCAAACTCCATAAACATGAAATCACTTTCATGAACATCTTAAAAGCTTTGGGGTGTTTGGAAGCTGCTACAATGGTCGAACTTATTCATATACCGGTATATCGCAGTCGTGAACTTTTGTAATTCTTCCAATCAGTAACATACAGAAATTTAGATATATTCAAGCATAATGTTAACCCAAGGAAAAAATCAAAATCAACTTAAAACTCACAGGATTTCAATAGCAAAGTTAGGAATATGACAACTTTTTCTCTGTTTGTGTATGATTTTGGTTGTGTTTTTAGATTTTCTTTTTAAGATGCATTACATGATCAGGGAGCAGAGAAAAGCTATTTTCTGTTTTCATTTTGGTCAACTCATGAACATATGGTTTGTAAGGTTAGGACAACAATCCCACTGTGGCTGGTATATTACTTTATATTTCACTTGTAAGACTGCAATTTGTATCACACTTACCATTGGGACCCAACGATGTTCTCAATGTGTTTGCAACTGTTTTTGCAGCCAGAATGTGAGACTGTGGAAATAAAGGAAAACACAGAGAGGCAGTTAGAGTAAAACCCCTAATTTTCGGCCGGCCTTGAAAATCCGGACACTTATCACTTATCACAAGCCAGCAAATTCTACTGTAACTAGAACTATCACTCATTGTGATTAATATACCCCCACCCACAACTGAGGAAATTAGCTCAACCAGGATTTTTTTTAACTTTTTAATGAAAAAAAAAATTACCAAGGCAATGCACTGTCCAACAGTAAATAAATGTATTGCTCACTGTTAGTCAAATGTCCCACATCTCAAGTCTAGTGCTCAAAAACTGAGTGAGCAAGATAAATAAACTGACGATTTCTATGGTTTTTATTAAAAATTGTATAACCACGGCGCAACACAATGTTGGATATTAAGAAAAAAATGAAGTTTTGCACAACTATTTATGTATCATAGTCATCACATGTGCCAAATTTCAATCCAAATGCTAACAGGATGAGGGGCTTAGTTGAATTCAAAATATTAGTGTATCATTTTCATTCAAAATATACTGTTACCATGGCAACACATTTTCAACACTGACGAAAGAGTTTTTGCACATCTAGGTAATGTAGAGGTAACATGTGCCAAATATGAAGCCAAAACGCTCTAAACATAGAGAGTAAGAATCTAATTGAAATGTTTGTATGATTTTCATTCAAAATGCACTGTTACCATGGCAACACACTGTTCGAAAATGATGAAATACAAAGTTTGCATATCTCTGTACTACAATGGTTGCATATCTCTGTACTACAATGGTTGCATGTGCCAAATTTCAAGCCAAATGCTCAAAGACTGAGGGAGTTACCTGAATCCACAATATTTTTATATTGATTTTCATTCAAACTATGCTGTTACCATGGCAACACAATGATTAACAATGACGAAAGGTTAAGTTTGCACATCTACATACCATAGTGGTCAGGTGTGCCAAATTTCAAGCTAAATGCTCAAAGACTGAGGGAGTTGGCGGAATCCACATGCTTTTTGGTGAAAAATTGTTGTTACCATGACAACGCATTGTTCAACAATAATGACAGATTAAGTTTGAACATCTATATGCTATAGTGGTCACCTGTGCCAAATTTCAAGCCAAATGCTCAAAGATTGAGGGAGTTAACTGAATCCAAACTATTTTTGCATGATTTTCATTCAAAACATACTGTTACCATGGCAACACATTGATCAACAATGACCAAAGACCATGGGTGATTTCAAGTTCGGTGCTAGTGCTAGTGCTAGTGCTAGCCCCCGAATAACAGCGTTAAATCGAGCTCCAACACCGACGGTCAGATTAACGAGGCGATACCGATCAAAATTATCGATCACCAGCACTAGGTGTTGGAATCACAGCACCGCGAGCTCCGCGAGAATTGCGCGACGAAAAAAGTGATTGCGCGTGATTACAGTCAAATACTAAAAGATGTAGCCAAAATTGCTTAGTTTTAGGGACATAGTGGGGAAGAAATATTAAAATGCCACAAATTTCATCCACTCCCCAAAATACAACTATCTTAATTTTGCTCCCAGGCTCAGATTTATGAAGCCATGTCGAGAGTGTTCGTGTACGTTACGTGGGCGACCACTGCATTAGCATAGACTTTGCACGTAAAACGTGCATCTATTATGGACGTGAATATGAGTCTCGCACGGCAACGCTAACACCAGCACCGAACTTGAAATGACGAAAATGTTAATCCCTAGGGGCTAGTGTTAGTCAATGGAGAAAAAGCACGTAAATCGCTAACACAATCGGCGGAGCTCGATTCAGCAGACGACATTCAACACCGAGCCCAGCACCAGCAACCGGAAATACGTCATAATTTTGAGGTCAACTCTCAACACCGACGTGATTTCAAGTTCGGTTTTATCGCCGGTGCTAGTGCTGAGATAGCACTAGCACTAGCACTAGCACCGAACTTGAAATCACCCCATGTATGCTCATCTACGTACTACAGTGGTCACATGTGCCAAATTTCAAGCTTAATGCTCAAAGACTGAGGTAGTTACCTGAATTCACAATATTTTTGTATGCATTTTAGTGAAAAGCTGCTGTTACCATGGCAACCCATTGTTCACCACTGAAGAAAGATTAAGTTTGCACATCTATATGCTATAGTGGTTGCATGTGCCAAATTTCAAGCCAAATGCTCAAATAGTGAGGGATTTAACTGAATCCACGATATTTTTGTATGATTTTCATTCAAAATATGCCGTTACCATGGCAACGCATTGATTACCACTGATGAAAGATTACCTTTGCACATCTACGTACCACAGTGGTAATGTGTACCAAATTTCTAGCTAAACGCTTGAAGACTAAAGAAAGTTAGCTGAATCCACAATATTTTTGTATGTTTTTTTGTTAAAAAAAGCTGTTACCATGGCAACGCATTGTTCATCACTGACGAAAGATTAAGTTTGCACATCTATATACTATAGTGGTCATGTGTGCCAAATTTCAAGTCAAATGCTCTAAGACTGAGGGAGTTAACTTCATCCACAATATTTTCGTATGACTTTCATTCAAACTATGCTGTTACCATGGCAACACATTGATAAAAAATGACGAAGTAGTAAGTATCCACATCTACATACAATAGTGGTCACATGTGCCAAATTTTAAGCCAAATGCTTGAAAACTGAAGGAGTTAGGCTAATCCACACATTTTTGTATGATTGGTAAAAAAAAATTCTGTTGCCATGGCAACAGATTCATCACCACACACATCAAATGTGTTTTGCACAAATATACATTACATTGATCGCATATCCCAAATTCAAACTGAATTGCTACAAAACTAAGAGATTAGAGCAATCCACATTTTGTAAGATTTATATGAAAATCTTCCGTTGCCATGGCAACGCATTATGAAATAATCACGAAAAAGGTCTCTTGCACATCTGCCTGTGCTAGCGGTCACACATGCCAAATTTGAAGTTGATTGCTCCAAAAATGAGAAAGTTGTTCGATCCACAAGTTTTTATGAAAATATGCCGTTGCCATGGCAACGCATTATGCGATACTAATAAAAAAGGTGTCTTGCACATCTACCTTTGATAGCAGTCACACATGCCAAATTTGGGGTCAATTGCTCAAAAAATGAGAGGAGTTCGATCCACTACATTTTGCTAGATTTTTTAAAAATTTGCCGTTGCCATGGCAACTCATTACGCAATATTAACGAAAAAGGTGTCTTGCACATCTCCCTTTGATAGCAGTCACACATGCTAAATTTGGGGATAATTGCTCAAAAAATGAGAGAGTAGTTCGATCCACAAGTTTTTACGAAAATATGCTGTTTCCATGGCAACGCATTATGTGATACTAACGAAAAAGGTGTCTTGCACATCTACCTTTGATAGTGGTCACACATGCTAAATTTGGGGTCAATTGCTCAAAAAATGAGAGAGGAGTTCGACCCACAAGATTTTGCAACGGACCGACCGCCCGACCGCCCGACCGCCCGCCCGACCGACCGACCCGACCGACCGACCGACCGACCGACCGACCGACCGGCCACCCGACCTCAGGATGATTCCTATATACCCCCCCTACACACTATGTGTGGGTGGGGGTATAACAACACACGCATATCACATCGTTTCACATACTGGCACACTCATTCACTGCAGGAAAGTGCCTGAGTCACCTCCAAAAATCCATCTAAAATCCCAAATTTTGCAACCAGAAACGCAGAATCACCGCAACTTTTCAAAAGCGCGAACAAATTAGGTTCCGTGTAAAGAATCAGAGTCGCAGAAAATGCGCTAAAAATTGAAAAATTATGCCATTCTGTTGCGAGATTTTATCGCAGGCTCAGAGTGTGATGGTATCCTAAAAAAACACAAAAGAAAAACAAAATCTCCATACGTGCCGATGCAGCAAATAAATGTACAGGGGCTGAATGCAAGTGCAGAGTCACCAAAATTCGGACACGAACGGGTGCCGCAAAGTCCCTGATTCAACCTTGCGCCAACAAGGTATGGCGTGCACTCATTTTCAGCGGCCTTGTAATATCATGTATTGACATTGCGCACGTGTCCGAATTCTGGAGAGGCTGTCTGAATTTTGGGGTATTGACAAGGTGATAATATTTGGGGATTCTGCGAAATTGTATGATGTCTTTAACAAAATCAATATTGGGAAAAAGTAGGTTGATATATTTAACATACATTACTAATACTATAGATACAATTTTGTAGAGTACAGTATTCATCGCATAATCGGGCATCTGATAATCGGGATCCTCGCTTAAATGATATACGCTTCCCAGAAACATTTCAAACGCACGTTATTTTCACTGGATAATCGGGCAGGGACCTCTGATAAACGGGACAATTTTTCTTCAAGCGATCTTTGATTTTGTTAATATTTTACACAAAATATCTACCAAAATACCACAACAATATTTCAAAGATTCCGTTTCAGTTGTCGTTTACAACAAACTTACAAAGCAAGCTTCGGATTGGTGTGTTTTGACCTCCGTCCATCCAGTACATGTACATGCATAGCCACGAAAGCGCCGTGTATATAAGTATCCATGCCATTGCAAAGCACATGCCTTCGCAAACATTCTTCTCCCCTACATAAGCAAAGCCATGTGCTCGCTTGCAATTCCTACTCGACTCACATCCAATAAAAAACATGCCTCGCTCATACAGCCCAGGCTGTGTGCGTTGTTTAATCTCAGTCATACACTCTGAGGGCAAAGTCCATTGTTATCGCGCGCCTTCGTATCTTGTTATCTACTGTCTTTGGTTTCAACTTTCAATACAGCTGTACACTGTGATCTGTGTGTACGTCACAATCTTCCTCAGTTGTGACTGGGCAAAAGTTACGTGATTGAAATGGGCTATGAACAGTTACGTATTCAGTGAAATGGGGGAGAGAGTGGGAGGGAGAGCATGAAAGATGAGAAGGGTTCAATGTATGTGCGAATACGTAACGTTTTATGAATCTAGACTATGAGCTGACATTGATTACGTTTACACGCGTGTTTGACAGAAGAATCGAACCCGGTTGCGATTACTCTACATCATTGCGAGAATGCAGGGAGAGCTGGAGGGTCGCGCCGAGGGGTAGCGTGTTGTGTATTCATGTACACTTGTATGTACAGTACGTCAGTATGCATGTGTGTGTGTGTGTGTGCACTACATGTACATGTCGTATGCCGTTAGTGTATGGTGAGTACTCATCGCGAAATCGGGCACCTCGCTTAAAGGGGCCGTGTTTGCTACTCCCAACCCGTCCCGATTATGCGATGAATACTGTATTAGACATCTATTGGAGTTGAACAAATATTGCATAAAAAGCTTAAGTGTCCAAATATTTGGGGTTTTACTTTACACGTATGATAGCCGCCGCCATGCACCGCAATTCGCTCAAACCACTGTAAATTTATGCAGGAGAGGCATGTTTTTGTACACAACAGTCAAAATTGCATATGAGGTCAATTGTGTGTCTCAGTGTTTGTGTGTTGCATGTGGAGGCTGCCCATACACTACGGTTCGCACTCCCACTGTTCATGAGCGATGATGTCATGTCTCACTCGACGCACTGCACGCACCATGCCGTTTATCCCTACCATAGCAGACGACGGCAAGCTAGTATCGGTTGGTGATCGGTTTGCTATCGCTTTCAACTATGAAAGGTTTTCCCTCATTCAATGAGGGAAGTCATTGGTCAGCTTGCTCTCCCACAATGCCTTTCAAAACAGACATCACTTTCTTCCATTCATAAGCTTTACGTTGATACCATGTACACCTCCATGGCTTATTGGAAAACGACGTACATTTTCCGTATAATTTCGCCCTTTATTATGGAATTTTCCGGCAATCTGTGCCAGGAATGTGTCATCAAAGGAGTAGTTTTGGTCATATATGCAATGTTTTTTTAATCCTCTTGGTATTTTTTTGTGAAATCGCGAGCGATTTATCTGTGTTTTGATACTACTTTTAACATATGCGAGTATGTGCAATGTATATGCGAGGATGTTTGAAGTGCATTCGTCAATGTTGAAAATGCTAAATTTCTGTAGCGAGCAACCTAGCCGATACTTCTGCGGTGCGCTGCGAGGCTGTGAGGATACATACAAACGGGTTACGAGAGCGGGATAGCATGCAGTGACTACACGCACTGTGCATGCTGGCGATGCACAGCTGCGAGCCACAATGCTCACAGTACACATGGCCAATGCAGCTGTGGCTCAGCCAATCAGCAATGAGGTAAGACCTAGAAAGCGCATAGCAGAGCGGAGAGAGCCCGAGAGAGAAGAGGCCAAGATATTTTTAGCTCTCTCTTTGCTGCGATCGCACAGCCGATAGTCCAGATATCAATATTCTGTAGGCAATCGGGAGTTGTGTGGTGGTGTGGCAGGCATTCTCGGTGAGTTCGGAGCGACATGAATTATGCATGTCGGGGATCTGCGCTTGCGCTGTGTTGACTGAGGCGCTGCTTAAACTGTGTACATGGCCTATGGCAGCCAAACCGTAGTGTATTGTACGGTAGTTTTTTACATTGCATAATTGCAATGAGAGTTCTTTAGAAGAACGTAAATTTAGAACATTTCTTGATTTCTATTGAATGAGCCTACTAGTCATGAGGCTCTCCGGAGGCCTCGTGAGGCGGAGGAGTGCTCGTACGGGGTAGCAGGTCTCATGAGCAGGTTTCCCGGACTGAACTGTTAGAACTTAGATTAGGGTGTCGGATCACGCCCTTCTACCTTCGTACCATTTTACGCCCTATCTCACAACACGCAACTCCCATAGGACGCCGTGCAAAACGCGAGGTGCGCCGATTTTGGAAAGTGATTTCGAGCCGGATTTTGCCTTTATTGCATTTTCCACAGTCGATGCCGACATCAAATCCTCACAAATTTGGTATCATATGAAAGAAGAAGTTTGTCTCCACATTGTATTATAGCACCGGTACATGAATCCTTTCAATAAATTGGTGTAAATGTCGTTACAAACACGTTTATCCCCATATCTCAGCGTCTGCTTCGGTACTTGCATCAGCGTGTAGCATGTGAGTAGTTTAGGATATGCTGAATCCAATGGTGTGGTTATTTTTTCGCTAGCTCCACGTCTTCGACTGTGGATTTTGCCTTGAAAGCACCCCTTGCAATAATTTTTCGGCTGCAGCGAACGCTTTAGGCGTGGCTTCGTATGCAAGGATCCATGGTAACTTTCGCGAATTGGGGCTCATCACATGCATATCTAAATTCAACACGCAACGCAGCCACATGGCATTCGCAGCGCGAAGCTGGATTGCGTGTGTGCATGCTGTGTGTATTATGTTGGATGTGTGTGTGTGTGTGTACCGTACTTATACATACGGCCCGCCGCGTCTGCCGCTCGCTGCACACTCAGCAAGCTAGCTAGGGCATCGCAGCAGCTGCAGGCATGCATGGCAGCTCTAACAGTTAGGCCGCCAGCAAAAGCCAGGGCAAGCCCTGTCAGTAACGTCAACCAGGCCGCTTGTGTTGCGCACCGGGGCGAGGCTAGCTGCCAGAGGCAACACTGCGCGCGCTAGCTTTACCGCATGGGGTTGCATGCGTGGGTCTGCAATGTAAACAAGTGCGCCGTGTGTGGTATGTAAGGTTAGCGAGCACGTTGTACACACACACACACACACACACACACACATACAGTATACAATCATATCACCACATGCGGAGTGACGACATTGTGGGGAAGTGGATTCTGCGCTTGTTACGCTAGCGTTCATCCTAAGAAAATCAGACTTTCACCAAGCCATGAAATGAGATCAATTATCCGTAGTTGTTGATGTAACATACACATAAACAGTGTTAAAATAAGTTGATTTTTTCATTTTCTTGAAAAAATCTCGCATTTTAATAACTTTTCGCGTACAAGTAGCGGTGGCTTTGATTCGCCCATCGTCATATTCATAAGTACAATGTAGAGAGCTCGCTTGCGCCGAGCCAGCGCGCGGCCGGCCTGCGTGGCATCCACGGGCAGTCGTAAATCACACAACACCTATAGTGACTCCGGTGGGAGCAACCGCAAAGCTCTCCACGGGCTGCGCGATCGGGAAGCCAATTTCACTGAAACAGGCATTGCAAGGTCCATTTCGTGTACCATTCTTACCACATGGGCTTACTTGGGGTCAATAAATCTTCCTTTCAAAAAATCAGAAAACACTTCAATTTTGAAAAAAGTGAAGTTTTGACACTGCCATATTTTGCGCAATGTGGATTTCCCCAAATACACCAAGGTCACGACAAATAAGTGCAAAATTTAGACTTAGCGTGCTGAACAGATCGTCCTCCTCGGGCTACCTTAGTGGTTGGTAGCAGACTCAAACCAATGTACAGGAAGGCAAAAGTAGTTCAGGTTTGTGATTCGAACATGTTGTTTGACATAGGGCCGTATTACTTTTGAAAAGAATGATATCAATGCACCCCTGTCATAACTGCTACAGCTAGCAATCATCGCCGAGTGGGCTCAAGAGTTGAGCACTGCGTGTGTAGAAAACGATGTACTTGCGCAAGAGCGCCATTTAATGCTGAATCAGTCCGCGAAACCCGCTCATGAGGACCGCTCCCGCGTACGAGGACTGCCCCGCCTCATGAGGACCGCCCCCACGCCTCATATTGTCGCAACTTTGCACAGTGATTTTTTGTTACACACACGTCCACTATCCATGATGAAAAGAAGAAAAAAATCCTATCTGGTTTTTTTTTCAAAAATCGAGTTTTAATCAACCGATGCAGAGCGCCCATTAAAACACGTGTGTTTTTTAGGGGGGCCTCATGAGGCGTTCCCCCCGGGCCTCATGAGGCATGGGGGCGGTCCTCATGAGGCGGGGCAGTCCTCGTACGTGGGAGCGGTCCTCATGAGCGGGTTTCCCGGACTGGAATGACGAACACTAGTTACGCGTATTTTCTAACTGCTGCACGCTCATTATCCGATCGCTTGAGATCCTCACGCAAATGCAATTTTCCGGGGTAATGATTTGGACACATTTTTGAGTGTGTTCGACAAAAAGAGTGGGTAATAAAATAATGCTGTGATTTGAAAGTTAAATTTCTCGAGATAGAAACATCATTTCGCCATGAAATTTGAAATGTGTCTTAATGATGTAATTCTCTTTCATATGAATTAGTTCTCAATTTTTCAGAGAATTTGAAAAGTGGCAAAAATGCTTCAGACATCCTTACTAAGAGTAAGATCAAGCCTGCACGGCTACGTCTGGCTTCAGTGCCTTCACGGAATCCATTCCAGCTCCACCATGGATGGTCCATGCATGTCCACGAAGGACAGCGGTAAAAGTAATGAAAAATGATTCTAAAAACACCTCTTGGATTTTTCTCTTGTATAGTGAACTGCACACCCACCAATCAGTTTACACATCACGTAATTTACAGTTAGTGCCTAGTCTACATGGAAACGTTGAAGGCCTCCGCGCACTACTAACGTTAGTAAGTTTAATTTATGTAGTGCACACACGACACGCAATGTGAAGTACTTGGAGGAAATTGCATCAAATTCAGTATATGGGACTACATCTCTTTACTTGCCTTTTGCGCTTCAATTCCCGTTAATCTTGACTTGGAATCCTGATCTTTGATTATGATGAATGGTCTACCATATTCATCGAATGCCAAAGATCCTAAAGAAGCCATGATTTTTGCGTGCAATAAAATGCAAGAGCCAGTGAGTCGATGAAAATGGATTTTAGGGAGGTGTTCTTCACACCCTCACGTGAATTTTTCCAGAATCCTCCACCACCCAAGTTTTTTTTTTTCTTTTATCTTTGATAGGGCCTTAGGCTCGCCGTAAATATCTAGCTCAAGAAATTATTTTAATGTTTATCTTTTTATCAATATTAAGTTAAAATTAAATAAATCTAAAATTCAGTTTATTTATTTCAAAATTGAAATTACTCTTTTACAAGTGATATAACGATATATTTACTCATTAGTGAGAATTAGAACAGTAGGCGTAACCGGGGAAACACTGCATAACAACCATCGCGTAGCAGATACAGTGTAATCCTTCTGCTACAATCAATATCGGCGTCCAGGGGTCCTGTAAAAGGGGAGGCTGCATTGATTTTTTGCAGTTTTTCTTTCCAAAAAGTAGGCTATTACCACATCGAAAGTGGTGTCTCCTTGCTTTAGCATCGCTCGTCAAGTAAGAGATTAACATGTCTTTCTTTAATCTGACAGAGCTCGGGTACCAGTATCCGATACGGGCTCAGGTGAAGGAACCTAACCCTGTGTACACATACAATCTCTCCCATCGGATCCCCGAGGGTTCCTACGTGTCCTTCCGACCCGAGACGTCAAAGCTACCTCCAATCGACATGCACAAATATAACAATGTCATCGAGCCCGTCGATCACCCAGAACACCACGGTTCTTACGTCAAATACACTGAGAGGTTGCACAAGCACACGCGATGTGCTAAAGGTAAGTTTTGCTCCTCTAACTCAACAGAACTTCAGGTCCATGACCATGTAAATTGTAACCTGTTGTTAGTGTTCAACACTCACCTACAACAAGATCATGAAATTACAGTATGGTAAGGGTACCACATATCGGCAGGGTACCTTACAAATTTGTAACATCAGTACCCTGCGTATCATAACTAACTTAGCATATATACCCAGTCATTGGGTGTCCGGACAGGTTGTGGGACCGGACGCGTACTGTAAAGTGCGTCTGGTTTGACAATGACGCGCCTACATAAACAGTTGTTTGTCAGTTAGGAGCTGCGCGTAAATGCGTATTCAAAGTAGAATAAGCAAGTCAGTACGCGAGAGTCTTAAGTGTCCGGACACCCAACCCCCCCCCCCCCCCCCCATCCTAGAACGAAAAAGTAAGTACCGGTATGCATGGGATGAAATGCCATATAGATTTAAGCTATAACAATAATAATAACAAAGAAACAAACAAGAAAAACTCATAAACAAACTACAAAATTAAATATGGTTCAGTTACACATCCGCTTACGTTCTAGTAAATTGCGAACATGATGCATGTGAAATTCATGTGTATTTATTACCTATTGAGGGAAGGGATGCCGATGTCGAGGTACCCAAAGCTGCGCAAAGAAAATGCCTCAATTGCACTAAGATACAGAGATTATCAACAGGATGGTCACAATATTTGAAACTGCAAATTTTATGGCATATTTGAAGCAAAACTTGGATGAATTTGTTTTATACTTTTGGAATAAACAAGTTGCAGATCCTTATGGTGGCGATAGGTGGTACCCTCAATCATACACACTAAAATTTGGAGCGAAGTGCAGAGAATACCATACCACACTGATGTGCACAACATCCCATGATGCACACCCTACACTGAACAGTTGGACTGACCTTGCCTAGATTTTATTCTACATTTATAATTCAGCATGTAGTAAACTAGCGATTGTACAGGACGGTATATACTGTAGCTTACAATAACATGCATGGTGTGATGGCTATTCTGCAGTTTTACCCAAGTATCATTTTCCTCTTTCTCTTTTTTATTTAACACTGATGAAGCAAAATTAGCATTTTGAAAATATAAACATAAAAAGTGATTTTCGTTGTTTATAATTACAACTGCTGAACAGATAATCACTTCATCACCTGCAAAGTCTGAGTGTTTCTGAGTGTTCTATTTTCCCAGCTACCCACCGAGCACGTCTTCGAAATTTGCTTTCTCAACAGGTCCTCTCGACTTGTATCGCAACCCAGTCACCACAGCTCAAATCCCTGGCAGCTGGTATCACAAGGAGATCCCTCTGAAACAGAGAGAACCCTGGACGCACGTTCCACGACACATTCATGTTAGCAGTGAAATGACCAAGTAAGTCCTTCCTCTGCACTTCATACTCTCACTTATTGTTTCCTTTATGCAGGGTGCTACATAACTTTATTTTGCCACTTGCCCGGTCGGGCAAGCAGATTTTCAAATATGCTGTGAAACACTTTCCAGAATGATAATTTTACTTGCCCGAAAAGAAAGTCCAAAATATACGGAAATAATATAGAAAATCATGTGTAAGTCAAGGGCTGTGTAAAACACTAGCACTTGAATAAACAGCACAACAAACTTGGTCTGATCAAGTGTTGCCGTTGAAATGCATTGGAGCTTCTTCACGAAAGTGTTGGAAAGCTGCTGAAATGATGTGTTGCATCACTAAACAGCCATTATTGTTGGGCTTCTGTATGGTTGACTTTGTGGGTTTGTTGGGGGTAATAGTGAAAAAAACTGTGTCTTCAAAACTTTTTTGCTTGCCCAATTCGGGACAGTATTTGTTCTCATTGTTCAAAAACACTTGCCCGCATTTGATTTTTACTTGCCCCGGGCAATCGGGCAAGTGCTTATGTAGTTTGAGTTTATATGTGCACAGGTTATTGATTATTCTCCTTTTTCTGTTCTCTGTTTCAGATTTGTAAAAGAGATGAGCCAGACAAACAGAGAATTCTCATTATTCTAGACCAAGGGTCCTGGAATGCATGGACTCATTGCAGTGAAGTATACGAATGAACTTTTGAATGAAAACCTGTGAAGATTTATCAGCACAGTGAAGCAAGCCTTTGATCAAACACCTCTTTGATGCAAGCTCCTCTGACACAAAGTTTATATATTTCCTGATGAAATGCGCCGTGACTGCATACTGGAAATAAAGGGAAAGCTAGATATGCCCAACTTGAGAGCTGAATGAGCTTCATTTTTGCAAGAGTACTGAAGAGGGGTAGGAACTTTTCCATAGCACTGTGAAAACGTCCTCTGTCTATCAGGCCGACTGAGCTTCCATATATCCAGGGTCATGCTGCCTACGGCAGTGCAAGCTAATTTAATGTCTTTTGCTGGGATTGTTGCCCACATGCTGATGTTGATCATGATGGTTTATGTCACATTTCGTGATTCTTCATCAGTATCTGTATGCCTATGACTGCTTCAAGACAAGATGAAAGTATGCATCCTCAGTATCTGTTGCCCGTTTTGCTTTTCTCTTTTATGGTCATGTGATTGGATTGCCTTCATAGATCTGACAACAGTCTGTTATCATCATATTTTGTGATGTGTATCATATAGCAAATCAGGTGTCAAAATAATGTGAAATGTTTTGTTGTCATAGTACTGTGAAGTAACAGAAATTAAAAGAAGCAGTGATATCATTTCAAATGAATGAATAATAATATCATTAAAGCAATTAAATCATGTTCTGTTCAGTTAGCTAGTAAGATTTGAGCTAACTCTAATAATAATGTCAAATTATATCACTTTTTTATGATGTCTAAAGGGAAAAGTCTGAGTGACTTGTAGAAATGTCATAATGTTTCATCTTAAAGTAACCATTTAACCCTTTCTGTGTCGTGGACTTTGAACAGTGGGTACAATGCAATGGTTTTTTCTCTGCCAATCGGCACTCGAAGCACCCAAAAGGTTAATTAACCACTATTCTCATATGGATATGAAGTGAGACTAATTTTGAAGTATTGATATTCACTTTGTTCCTTTGTACTTCGAGTGATATGAGACATAAGAGCAGGAATATTGCATAGAATATTGCAACTGGTGGGCCACTTGTACATCTCACCTATACCCATGTCCTCCTGGCCAAAAGAAAACAACAACAATGATGCCTTCCTGTGATGAGGTTATATGTCAGTGAGGGATGCAAATGTAAAATCTCCAGTCCTCCCAAGTCAATCCACTTTTAGTATTATTTTTTTTTTTCTTGTGCCATTGTGTTTCACAACAAGCTTTCGTTATTCTGCAACAATAATCATGTATGATACACAGCTGTTGAAGGAGAGCCAAACAGGATTATTATGCTCGCTGTATCCTGTCAATAGAGGGCGCACTTCTTCATTTCTGTGTTTGCTGCCTTTACTTTGTGTACAATGATCGTGTCAGAAACCTTCGATTCTCAAATACAGAACAATACTGCGGTAGCTGTTGGTTTCTCTTTGTGTGATCGTTTACTGTGAGCTTGAACAAAGATTGCATAATGTATCAGCAACATGATCAAATTAAAAGTTTTCAATTCTTTCAAGATCAGGTCAAACGGAAAGGTCATCTTGGCCCTGTTTTATGAAGAGTTATGATTGATTCCATAGTTGATTTCTATCATAAGTCTATGGCAGCCTGTGTGGTAAGGAAATTTATAATCGATTATATCTTTTGATAAAACGGGGCCCTCCAATTCTTTTGTAGTTTAGTCAGGGGTGGGAAGGGCTGCCTAAAAAGGTGTCAGCTGCAATGTAGTCTAGATAGATACAGGAAGGAGTTCCAAAGTGACAACATAACATAAACATTGAATAGTTGTGATTGAAACCAAAATTGACCAAGTTTGTCTTAACAATACATAATCAGACATTCATACATTAAATCCAATCAGGCCTTACACACAGTTTCCCGTTTATCACAACCAGCTATCTCATTTTTTCTGATTTTGATTTTTCATAAGGATTTACTCTGCCTTCACAAACACGTACGACGCACACACACACATACACACACACAGTGCATGCTATATTCAATGTAGTTTGCAAGTGCCGCGTCAACCTACGTCAGAAGTTCGATTCTGACGAGGGTCTAGATTCTATCTAATGATAGCCGACTGGTACCTGGGACTATTTAATTGTATTTCTGTTACGATATTTTTTTTCCATTCCGTGACAGAAAAATATTCCGATGTCATATTCATATTGGGGGATATACTTTCAAGAGTAATTTGAATTCTCAACTGGATAAATGGATTTATTTTGAAGTAATGATAAGTGTATTATGCAGGCAGTGGCTCAGTGCCAAATCCATTGGCTTTTACGAACTTGCCGTAGAGGTGGGTATCTTGCGTGGAGGGTTCAACCCAAATGCTTTGCACGAAGATTGGCAAAATGCACCTCGCATACACTAAGTGGAAGGAGACCGAGATTTTCCGAATGACACTCAACCTGACCGAGTGAACGTTCTTTCGATTTGTTTCTGGGGACTGGAGCTAGGAAGGGACAAAATATGTCATTCATGGTCGTTTTTACGAAATGATGTCACTTTGACTCTGTTTATTTGTTGCTGTGTTTCCCCCCCCCCCACCCCTCCCTATCATAATGCATGAGATAATGGACTGAGCACAGAGCCAAATGAACGAAACTTTTGTACTTGTTACAGGTTATACAGTATACACAAATATCTCTAGATTTCTATAGCGTGACAATAATTGTGATACAATATTTGAACCACAGCGCAATATTATTGTTTACAATGTACTCGTGCACGGCTATCACTCGGAGGAGATGTTACGTGCTTTATGAGTAAGTTTCAATTTCAGAATCACAGTAATGCAGGAGGTGTGAGAAACTCACAACGATGCGGGGCACGAATATGAAAGTTATGCAAATCTGTTGAATGTTGGCATGGTATATTCTAACATGCAGCTCTGCATTACGTTCAAACGAGTCGCCTTGGTCGCACGACTTCAAGATGTCTTGAATATTGCATAGTCTTCGCTTACCTCGTTGATATAAAGACATTTTTGTGTGTGTGTTTCTTCCTTTGTTTGTTTTTTGTAAAATGTGCGTCGATATCATGTCTTCTAATGGAGTTCGAGATACCGATTATGAGGCCACATTGCCATGAATAGATACTTATTGTCGTGATAAAGTCCTGGGGGAAACAATGCTTCGTTAATGACGACAGGTCATAAACAGAATACTCAGAAGTACTCAGCCACACGGCACTCGTTTCAGATGCCCTCAGATAGTTGTAACATTTGTGTTACTTGTCTCATTTCGCTCGAATTTCACCACTTTACTGCTGTTTTGCTGTTTTCTTCCAAAACGATGTTTTAATGTTCCTTTTTGTTCTCATTGTAAGCATGTTAATGGCTCTCTGCTTAAATAAATCAATCTTTGTTACAACAGTACATGTACACCCAATGAGCGTTTGACACGCTTGTTCTTATAATTTTGAGTTATTTTGTAGGTTGCGAGTCCTGCATTGATGTAGGCCTACATATTGTTTAATAAACATTAATTGCGCTGTGCATTGCTTTCAATTAAGTCACTTGTAGTTTCCGAGATTTCGCTGTGAAATAACATGAATAATGTAAACCTTATGGTCGCATTTTTCCGATGCACTGATACACGCCTTCTATATTTAAATGACTGGTGAATTTGCCTTTTTTAAAAAAAAGAAAATTAAACAAACCAAATTCTGCATGTGTGTGCTGTACATTGATCACGTATGTCAGCAAAGACGAGGAGAAGGTGGATTTTAACGACTTCACAACATTGCGAGCCACATTGTGTTTCCGTCTCCACAAGATGAGTATAGATTTAATATCTACTACCCCCCCCCCCCCCCATTTGGAACGCGATGGTCATCTAAAGCGGAGATTATTAAAAGAATTATGATAAAGATGACAATGACCAAGACCAGTGATGATGCTGATGATGGTGATGATGATGATGGTGATGATGATGATGATAATGATGGTGATAATGGCGATGGCGAATGCGCTGTAAACCCGCCAAACACATGACACGTTTCAGCAGCAGCCCACGACAGGGGTGACCTGGTTTCATCAAGGTGTGACTGCTGAACGCTCACCTTTTCATTTCCCCGCTGATCGCGCCAACCTGGCATCGCCTGATCGCCGGGCCCAGCCGCGGTAATAACGCGCATGATGCCGATCAGCGGTGATGAGAGCCGACGTCGAGTGAGCCACTGATGATGATAACCCAGGGATGAACAATCCATTATCATAACAGACACGAGATTAGTCTTCGCCGTCGATGGCAAGAGCAATCCATCAAACATGGAGATAGGTAATCAAGATATAGAAACACATCATTCACCTCTAATGATTCAACATGATGCGCGAGTAACATGGGGTGAAATTTTTGGCGTTGGCGGCAAAAAGATCAATCGAACATTAATTGTAACGGCTCAAATTTGCAACAAAAGGGGTTTTATTTGGGATTTGTGGATATTTAGATCATTCGGCCGTTTTCCGGGGCTGAAATTGATAATAGCGAATGTTGGCATTGTGTCAGGGGGCAGGTGCAGGAATGTTTCAGTAAGGTCAGTCCTCAGATCCGTATCGTCGTTGCCGGACAGGTGTGTTGGCGGTAGCATGCATGAAGGGGGGGGGGGGGGGGGGGCAGGACTGGAGGGCTATTGCGATTATAATAGTAATATCATTGTAAGGGGTAATTGGCAGATATAACTGCAAGTACAATAAGCTGACGTGGTACTTTTGGCTCATCGGAAACGGCACAGGAAAAGATTTGAAATTGTCATAAAAATTGTTTGAGACGAGTGTTACTCGTATGTGCACCAGCTTTCCGCCAACATGGGCAAGTTGCCTGCGAGACTCCAACGACGTGTGTGTGTGTGTGTGTGTGTGTGTGTGTGTGTGTGTGTGTGTGTGTGTGTGTGTGCTTCAAATTTTACGACTAGCGATTACTCTTTCATGGAAGCAAAAAGAATATTCTACACCATCGCCCGTTGAAGTCGGGTAAGTAGTGGTAGTAAACAGCTCTTGAATCTCAATCAAAATGCGAACTATGCTGTGTCAAAGAACTCAGAAACGGAACCCTACCGCTGAATATCTCCGGTGTGCCCTGGAAATTTCCAATGTTCTCGCCCTGAAAGCCGAATAAAGCCTGATATGGAGGACTGGAGAAGATGTTTAGGCAGTCGTACCCCGAGGCTACAATTAAGACAACGTGTCTAGCGGTGTTGTCGATGATTAGCCAAGCGCCCGCGAATGTCAAGTTTTCAGCCATCGGGAAATCTGTTCTACGTCGCCGCACCCTCCCCCCCCCCCTTTTTTTTTTTGTCCCCACTCCCGACTGCTCTGTATATTTCAATACACGACGAACATCCTCCTCTAGGCCCCTCGTGGTACCGAGGCATAGGACGAGGGAACTTGTCCCCGTGAAGGATGGGGGGGGGGGGGGGGATCAACCCCACAGGGTGTAGGGTTTGGAGGACTCGAATGAATCCACATACAAACGTACACGCACTCGGACGCGCACACACACATACACCGATCATCACACATAAGTTACACAGGCAAACAAAGTCACTACATGTATAACCATATTCCTGCACAGTGGATCAATGTTATGAATTTATGAATACTCTTAACTTTTAATGGTTTGATTTTTACGCTCTGTAATGCACTGATGCTAACTTCAATATGCACTGACTCCGCGTATATTGATTAACAAAAATTATACCGTATAATAGGCTCAACCGTTGTCTACGAGTAACATTTTGACCAATGTCCGAAGAATTCGTATGTTTTCATGCTGTGTCGTGATCATTATTAATGCAACAATCCGTGTGTGTTTCTCTCAGTTCTATGTCACCTTTGTCTTCTAGAGAATTGGTGTATCAAAAACGACGAATTTCCACGTCCACATCTTTTAAAATGAGGTGACTGAAGATAGCGGTGACAGCGGACCGAGGCTAAAAATTGCGGAATAATTGAGCAGCTTCGGCGACAGTGATGACGACAACGAAATCTGTAGCGATGTGATGTTGATATCGGGTGTAAGGCTGAGAGAAAAAAAAGCAAGGACAAAGGAAATTATTGTGTAAATAAAACTTTCCTTTTTATCCTTTATTTCAAACACTTTATCTTACTAACCATTAATTTTACTGCTTTCTGGAGTTACCATTTTAAGAGATCCTTCTTGAATTCAAAACAAAGACGACAACAGCGAGATACACCAAGCTTGATTTGACCAGTCTAAAGCCCTCTCCGATCGTCAAACCACGTTTGAGTGTCATCATAACGTAAGGAAGACGTCACCAAACAAAAAAAGGTTACTAAGAGTCACAATCAAAACGGACAACTTCGGCAAGTAATCAATAGCGCCATCTTTCGAGAGGTCTTTTTTTGTCGGTCTTCGTCTTTCCACGGAAAGAGAAGGTTGTTGAAACAATACTGTACGACTTGAACAAGACGATAACATGTTTTGAACATAATAATTTTTAAAATCTTCTCGTCTTCTTTTTCTTGTTATTTTCACATATCAACTAAATAACTAGCATATCCTGTATAGCCTTTATACGCATGGCATGTCAAATTATGTTCGGCAGATTACTGTGAGGTTATTCTATCAGCGATAGTTATTTCTACTATGTTGTTAACTGACCTTAAACTGAAAATACCAAATAAAACCCAACAAACAGAGTAGTAGTCTGACGTGTCATAAAACATTGCAAGGGAAAGTGATCGAACGTTTCAGATAAAAGCATTATTGATTCAGAAACAGAACATGGTAATAATCTTTCTTTCATAGCCTTTCCTGTACGAAAGGAAGGCAACTGAGAATTCCAATCTGTACATTCTACGTTTGATGTCCATTTACTTTTGACACGAGTGTATTTTCAAATCATGCGAGTAAGAAGCGTCCTACTGAATTGCATCGTGAAAATACATACAAAATCAACAAGAACACCAGTTTGGATGAAATTGGTATTAATTCATAATGATGGGGTTCTCCTTCGTGTATATATCTCTTCATCCTATACTATAGATAGAACCGGCAATATATGGTCTTCTTGTCGCTTTCAACAGAATGTAATATTTCAAAGAAGTAGCAGGAAGGAACATTTTCTCCACAATATAGTGTTTCTCCAGTCTGCAGGAACAAAAAACAACAGTGACGTCGTAAGAAAAGAGGTGTTCAGCAGGAGAAACCAAATGAATGGGCAGTGATAACGATCACTGTATGGATGAATGAAGCTTCCCAACGTCCGGGGCCTCAGATTGTGATCGACTTCTACCCATGCCGCGGTTCTCTCGACCTCATATCCCTATTCATGCTTTCATCTTCCCTCAAGATTTTGTGGCATTAACCCGGCAAATAAATCCCTCAGAAAATATCCGAAGTGACGAAGAGAAGGAGGAGATGAAGAAGAAGAAGAAGAAGAAGAAGAAGAAGAAGAAGAGAGGGAGAAAAAAGCTCCGTGCAATTTAGAGGGAAATTGTTCGGTGCCAAGGAGGATTAACACCACCAGAATAATGAGAAAATGAATAAGAAAGGACAGGAGAGAGATGGAGAGAGTCGGGGAGAGAGAGAGAGAGGGGAGAGGGGGTAAAAAGAGGAGGGGGGGGGGGGGCAACGGAGGCAAAGAAAGGACGAGGGAGAGAGAAAGAAAAGGTGCTCACACTTTTCGGGACTATGGTGTTTTCACTCTTTCACCGTACCTGACATTGACGGATTACGGCGTAGAATTCCGAGCCAGCAACACTTTCATAGTGGCCGTGGACATTTTACAGCTTTCCTTTCTCGATTCGCATGACGCGCGGTCACCAATCCCAAAGTTGTGTTGTTACTTTTTTTTTTCCTGCGCTTTAATTTCAATCTCCCTCTCATATTTTCCCGCACGTGCCCCCATGGCCACAATTACCCTGATGAATACTTAGGAATAATTAGCTATTTGGAAAGCAAAATCTAACTGTAGCGATCCAGTTGATAATTTTCTCCCTTTCTCGCTTTCAAATCTCTGCGGCCCGACATCTGTCCGAGAAATCTGTCGCACCCAAGAGTTATGGTCTAGCGGAAGACGTCATGTGCCCCCTCTCCAGGTTTTTGACTCCTAATTGCTCCGATTTTATTGGGATTAACATGATTCTTGGGGTGGTTGTCACGGTCCTCCCGGCATGTATGGTCCTCCACTGATAGGGAATGAACTGTTCCGGTGATGGCAACAGATTCTAATCGGTCATTGGTTTGCGACCAAGGATTCAGTAACAGTTACACACAGAAGTAAAGGGCGAGAACCTACGTGGAGTAGCTGTCTGAACGGGTGCACGTCACGAGACCGACACCCACGAGTCATACAGGCCACGAGTCATAGTGCTCACGAGTAATACAGCCCATCAGTTATACAGCTCACGAGTCATATACAGCCCATGAGTTCGACCCTATGCTAACAAGGCCCATTGCACTAGACCGACTATCTGTCGAACTCGTGGGCCGTATGACTCGTGACCTGTATGACTCATGGACCTTTTTTTTTCAATGTCGAACTCGTGGACTGTATGACTCGTGGGTGTCGGTCTTGTGGGATGACCCCGTCTGAACTTGATCATGGCGTTATTGAATGTAGGGCCTATATAAGTATGTATAGATGTATACATGTACTTTGATTTCAACCAATGCTCAACCGAACACATAGTGCCCTGTCACCCTTGTATAAGATCTTTTACCTGGCGACAGCCTACTCCATTGAAGCGCGTAGATTGGATTTCTTGTTCATGTCGTCGGATATATTCTCTTTGGTCAGAAAATGTGAAATTGATCTGGGATATCGAACTGATCCTTCAATGGTCTGCCTTGACATTGTGTTGGATAAATGTCACAAAAAATGTAGTTATTGGAAGTTTAATAATGCATTTTTTTTAAAGAATCTGAATTTGTTGACCTTCAGAAGTAGAAGGAAAAATGAGGTAACCTTGCAGTATCTTGATTTTGATGGTCTTAACGGTAAACAATATGAAATTGTCAGTAAAGGTGACTAAAAATTAATTTTGTAATTGATGATCAGTTGTTTTTTGATACATTGTTGATGGAACTGAGAGCAGTGACAGTGCTGTATGCTATTCGACAGAAAAAGAAGGTGAAAAGAACAGAAAATGATCTTGTTAACGAGATAATTGAAATAGAAAGATTCTTAGATCAGAATATAAACACTAGAAAAAATATAGACATTGAGAGAAGAACTGGAAGAACTTAGACATTAGAGATTAATTGAAAGGGCAGCAAATAGACAGCTTCAAGAAATACAATTTTGGGGAACACCAGCAGAGTATTTCTTGAATTTAGAAAAACAAAGGATAGCATAAAAAAACATTTGTGAAATTTATAAATTAATGATAATGGTACGGTGTTGCAGAATTAATAAGATAATATGAAAGAAGTTGTTTCACATTTTTATGAACATTTATAGACTTCACGCAAACTGTGATGCAGAAGAACTTTTTTCTCATGTAAGTTAAGTTCCTTTCCAATATCTCATAGATGAAGAGCAAGCTTTGTTAGAGGGAGATTTCTCTTAAAGTGAAATTGAATATGCATTAAAGAACATGAAAAATAATACAGCTCCAGGGCAAGATGGATTTACTGTAGAATATTTCAGAGTATTCTTTGAAGAGTCATGCACATATTTATTATGATACGTAGTATGAACTTTACCTACACTTCTGGAAATTTGTCCATTTCACAAGACTGGTTTGATAACACTACTTCCTAAGGGTGATAAAGTAAGACAATTTATCAAAAACTGGAGACCAATTTCATTGTTAAATGTTGTTTATAAGATAAAATCAAGTCGTAGTGCCAGTAGACTTAAAAGGATATTAAATCAGATTATTCGTGTTAACCAAACAGTTTTTTTTTGTTTTTTTGTTTTTGTTTTTTTGGGGGGGACGATTTCTTGATGAAAATATTAGAATTTTATATAATATATTTGCCTATACTGAAAAGGAGAAGGTCCCTGTGACGATTTTGTTGATTGATTTCGAAAAGGCCTTTGACCGTGTCTCTTACCACTTTTTGCTTAAAACCCTTTCTTTCTTTAAGGTTGGTAATTCTTCCATTCATTGGGTAAATTTACCATACAATAATGCGTATCCAGGTGTCCTGGTTAATGGGTAAGTGACACGCAGATTTCGCATTGCAGCACTATTTATCGTTTAGATGGTATACAATGTTAGTTTCCACAATGCACTACATTATTTTTTATTCATTCGGAAAATGTAGTGGAATGAAAATCTACTTGCGGAAAGCAAATGCAGTTTTGATTGTGTATCAAAAGGTAAAGATGATCTATAAACAGAAAGACAAGTGCATTTTGTGAGAGATGATCTTTCCGTTATCTTGGTACAGACTTTCATGTTGTAATTGACAAAACACCTGATTATTATGACAGAATTTTATAAAGTAAAACGTCAGATGATTTCTTGGATAAAACAAAACATTACAGTTTTGTGAAGAGTTACAGTTACCACAGTTTAATAATCTTTTTATATCAATGCAAGATCCCTTCAGCTAAGTTAATGAAAAACATAAAAACTAAGTTTTGCCGTTCATATGGAAGAAAAGGAAAGATGAAATTAGTAGGAAACAAGTTGTTGGTATATAGTTATGAGGAAGGGGATCTTAAGATGCCAGATGTTGAGTATATTGGTATGGATATGAACATTGGTTTAGGAATATGGAATGATGTTAGTCATTTAATGCAGTCATTTATAACAAAGCCATTTGAACGATTAATATTTTTCAACTTTATCCCTTGAAGTTTTGCAGTTGCAAATCGATTTTAAAGGAAAGATGTATTTTATGCCATGTCCCTATTATGTCATGTAGAGGGATCTGATTTCTTTGCATATCCATTGTGGAGAAGTCCAATTTTACTCAAATTGGGCCAAAAACCTGTACTTTTTAAATCACACGGTAAGTCAAGTAATTAGGTGTCGGTATGGAGTTTATTTGGAAAATGTGAAAAAAAAAATATTATACATCCATTATTGCCGGCACATACTAAAATACTATTAGAAGAATTAAGTGTGTAGATGCATTTATGAAAGTATTCTTGGGAAAAAAATGTATACCCTTGATATTTATGTTCTAAATGGGGAGGACATTTGGATAGTCCCTCTGAAACTTTAGATCCATTATTGCCGGCACATACTATAAATACTGGTACAAGAATTAAAAGAGTGTAGATGCATTCATGAAAGTATACTTGAAAAAGAATTAATACCTTGATATTTATGTTCTAAATTAGGAGGACATTTGGATAGTCCCTCTGAAACTGTAAGAATGGAAAAGTATCACTTCATGACATTTCGTTTCACCCTGGGTATTGGTTTGAGATATTTTCGGTATAAGGCAGTAAATATAGGATTTTGTTTTTAAATAAACAACTGCACAAAATGAAAATAGAAATGATAAATGTTCGTTTTGTAAAGAAGAGTTGGAAGATATTATACATTCTTTTTATGAATGTGAGATTACTAAGTCAATCTGGAATGAAAACAGTAAAAATGTGTTTAATTCATCTTGTAAAGAATCAAGCGGCGAAGATTATAGTGTACATGTCTGAGGGAAAATAGGGCGCCGCTCCGTGGCGACCGACATTGGATATCTGGTCTGTCTATTTTTGTCAAGTTTCTGTATTAGTTTTCATTATTACCCGGGGATACTCACCAAAATGGCAGGTATACAGGTAATGAGCATCCTTGCCATTTTTATGGTGCATATATACGTTACCGTATGTTAATATGAGTGAGTTTCATTCGTATTCTGTGATATGTCTGTGGTGTACCTGTGATGTATTGAATGTTTATTTTGTTGTGATATCCCATGTACAAAGAATTTCCATACCATAGTGGACAATAAAGTAATCAATCAATCAATCAATCAACTTGTGAGGCGATGGCATCATTACTCCATCTGATTTGCACGGTTCTGAGCAAACTGATAATGATGATGATGATGATGAACAGCATTTATATATGGCGCCAATTGTCCTTAAAGAATATCCAAAGGCCCCAGACCTCCACAATAATTATGTCAAACATTATTCACAAAGTTGCTGGAAAAGAGAGGTCTTTCGTTCAGAATTGAAGATATCAAGAATGTTCTAATGAATTCGCTGTTTATCAATTTTTTCCCCGAACTTCTGTAACATTTTCGTGAAACTGTTCATGCTATTTTTCTTATAAATATTTACTGTAAATCAAGGATATCTTTGACATTGAAGCATCAACGTAAGAGATCGGCACTGAATGATGAATAACTATGATGCCTTCCGTTCCTGCTGTCACCATGTCAGGAATGACCATATCATCATATACAGGGAAACCTCGAGATAACGAATACTGATATAACAAGATATCCGTTATAACGAGGAAAATGGTTAGGTCCATCAACCGTCTCCTTGCGGTATTGCACATGTGTACTCGTCGGTTCTTATCATAGGAGAATCGACGTGAGAGAAACCTAAGCCAGATTTTTGAATGGCAATTACATTTACGTATCATTAAACTAAATGGAAATCTCCAAAGGAAGTAGAGAAGGAAAGATTCACGTCCATGAATGTAAAGAAATTAGAGTAAGGAAGAAGAAATGAGCAGAAGAACCAAAGAAAGGGAAAAATAACAGAATAAAAAGAAGAAAGATCATGGCAGACAAAATGACAGATTGATCGATAGCTAATATTTGGCATGATGGATGAATGGACGGAGAGAAAGAAAAAAGAAATATGGATAGATAGATACATATAATACATAGATAGATAGATAGGAAAAACTAGAAATAGTGAACGTTTCAAGTCCATTTAATGATCACATTATAAACAGCGGTTGACCCAGACTCGAAAAGGGGTTGATATTTTAGCAGAGGCTCTACAACAAGTCCATCTTTATGGGTCACGACAGACATCGTGTTGACGAACTTTTCGCATGATTTTTCGCGACAGCATCCTCATGGACAATTCGTAGAGCACGTCGCCTGGTCTTGCTGGGATATCGTTCAAAATCTCAGCATATTGTTGGACGCTTCCCAAGGGGCAGACGACGCAACTGGTGTCGGGTGGTATTTCGATAATCGATCACTGCAATGATTAATCGCTCGTCGTCTTGGGAAATTCGCGTAAGACAGCTCTCCCCCTCTCCACAACCCAACCCACTCTCCATCTCTCCTTCTCTCTCTCCCTCTCTCTCTCTCCCGCTCTCTCTTTTCTCTCTCCCCCTACCTTTCTTTATTCTCTCTCAATCCGTCTTTCTTACATGTTCATAATCTTTGTAACACTTGGTTCTTCGCGTATAATTGGTGTCTTCAAGAAACGCGCCAACAAAGAATACAGTCAAAGAAAGTCGTGGTGAAAGGATGCAACAACATGTTCCCGGGTCAAATTATCTCCTCAGAATAGGGACAAAGGCCAGCGGTAATTACCGTTTGGATTGGAAATGTAAGCGCTGAATTTCACGCTATGTGTTCGGTTGATAACAGGGGCGGGTAACTTTCGGCGCATTGTTTTCTTCCTCTTTCTCGAGAAGGAGAAATCGAAGAGCCGGTGCGCTGATCGCTCCTCGACTCTGGAAGGGCGGGACGCATTTCAAAAGGTGGAAGCCGGGGAAGTGTCAGACGTTGATTGGGGGAATGGGTCTACCCGTGTGGCGGGGCGAACTCAACTCTGATATACCGCTTGCAGGTAAATGAATAGAAGCACTGCGGCATGTCGACGCTTAACTGTATGCATCCAGATGGCATGTGTTTGAAACCTTACAGAAAGTCTCCATTGCATTGTCTGTGACCGCCATCTTGGCACCTCTCTGATACAGCATCTCCCGTCTCTCTCTCCCTTTGTATATAATCAAACGGAATACATAAATAGGTGCGCGCACACACTCACAAACACACATGAACATGCATAATAATGGGATACACGCATATAATTTTGATATAATGCATAATGGTTAAGTGTTGAAAATGCCAAACAGAGAAAACAAACAAACAAACAAACAAACAAACAAACAAACAAACAAACTCGCCGGATAGTGTTTCTTTATCTCAGTAAAGTAATCCAACCCCTATACCATTTCATTATAATACAGGCGGAGGAAACTTCGTTTGCTATCAGTTAATTATGTAAGGTATAACTCTCCTTGTTATTACGTCATGAGACAATGTGATATTTGGCGGGGACCAGAGCAAAATACAACATGACCCTCTTTCCTTTACCGAGTTGACGGCATCACTCCGCCGTATCTGTCTTTAATACATCATGACACGCTTTGTTCTCTTACGATACTTTGTTTTGTTTATATTTGGGTATATCAAAAACATCGCAGATAACTTTCTCTTTTCTTTTGTCGTTGTATTTCATACTTTAGGGTTATAATCGCCATTTTACTTGACGGAAACATCTGCTCTTCTTTGGCTCGTGTGTGGAAGTGTTTGATTTCTGTGCGATATGCTCGGGGCATCAACATTCTGCGCGATGACCCTGCGTCTTTCGCTGAAAATGATCGTATCATGTCACATCCCAATTCCATATCATTCAATGGACTCGTTTGAACAGGAGACAATTAGCACACTCCCACAGAAACTCCCACTCCGGTGCTATAGCCTAAAATAATAATAACATCTATATTAAAAACGACAACAACAACAACAAGCAGACGAAACACTGAGTAGCGAGTATACCGCGGCACGAGACCCGTGGTATATAATGACCGATTTGTACCAATTATACCCAATAATTGCGATAAAAAACACCATGGGACCATTGACCACTCGGACTAGCAAAGCTTAGGCAATATGCCCAGCACGCACAATACCCAGTATCACTGTCTTGAACAGCCTCTGGCGGGCCACGCCGTGGTTAGTGGAGGCGGTACAGCCGGGCCGTATGTATACTTGCCAGATCTGGACATTTCACGCCTGTAAGGTTTGGTGCTCAGAATTTGATCGTAGGCGTATCACTTTCACTCCTCCGTTAGATGCATGGCGTAGAGCTGACGAAAGGGGTGGATAAAAATAATGAAATCGAGGAGAATGAGAGAAAATAATGAATAGGTTAGAAAAAGCCGGTGGCAAAGATCAAATAACTGCTGAAAATCATCATATTCTGCATTATGGAGTGGGTGGGATTGGTGGTCGTGTCTCTGTTTGGTCAGTCTTAAAAGTCGTCTGCAGTTGTTCATAATCGACACTCTTTATATGTCAACTTTCCACCGGAGGCTCTGGGAGCTCCTCAAAATACTATTTGCCCACACTTTGAACCGTGAATAGTAAAAAGAACAGGCTATGGTACATCTAGATTGTCTTGATTACTCCATATATAGACCAGACGACAAATAGACAGAAGAATAGAAGAATGATCAAGACAATCATCTCTTCACCTGCACAAAATCATTTCCAACTGAGAGTAGCCTGCGTAGCAGGCGTACACACACACGCGCGTACACACACACACACACACACACACACACATACAGGATCGTATATATATATATATATATATATATATATATATATATGTATATATACATAAGATACATACATACATACACACATACATTATACATAAATACATATATACATATACATGAGGAGTTCGAGGAAATATTGGAGAACATTCGGATGGTTTCAAAATGAAAGAAATACTAGTATGTGGTTTGTAAGAATTTCTCAATGCGTGTACTTTATGCTAACAATGTAACCTCCATCTCTGTTGCTCATGAATTCAAAGCAGTAGTGGCAGAGAATGAAACCAAGTAAAAATCACTAATTCTATTTCTATATCTGCAGACAGAAGAAAGGGCAATAGATACATACACCGAGGGAGATTGAAACTTTTTCCATTTTTCGGCGCCATCTAATCACGAAGAACTGAAAAACGCCCCGCTTGAAATCACATGACGAAATAACAGTAAGTTTGAACAACCTTTAAAGATCGTATATCCCTTTTGCAAACGTCACGAAATGTTTCATAGTTTAAGAATAATGCCTCTCAAGATCGCGTGTAAAATCTTACGAAAATGCATCCTAGATTTTACCACCAAAAAAAAAAGAGAAAGAAATGAAAAACTAACCCTTTGTCACTTGAGAATACTTTCCCATTTTGTACCGAGAATAATGGTTGGATATTTTTCCGGATCTGAATCAATAAATTCACTGGAAATCTATAATAATGTTCCCTACCTCTACATTATACTAGATTAGGAAAGGGATCTGATTTTCAGGGTTGCAAAAGGGACACACGATCATTAAAGGACAAGTTCAACTTCATATACATATGGATTGAGTGAATGCAACAATATTAGTAGAACATATCAGTGAGAGTTTGAGCAAAATCGGACAATCCGTAAAAAAGTTATGAAGTTTTTAAGTATCTGCGCAGTCACTGCTGGATGAGAAGACTACTACAGTGTACGATGTCATATGCGTACAACGATATAAAGAAAATAAAAAGAGAATTTCACAAAACTTCACTTTTTGAATAAAGTGCACACTTCTTTGACTTTTTACTGACATAGAGTAATATGCTAAGGGTGATATTATTCCCCCATGCCTTCTGAAAGAGAAAAGTCAAGTGTTCTTTTGTTATGCGAGAAAAGTGAAAATATGTTGAATTTTCTTTACTCTCTCTTTATATCGTTGTACACATGTGACATCACAAGCTATAGCAGTCTTCTCATCCAGCCTTGAGTGAGCAGAAACTTCAAAAATTCATAACTTTTGAACGGATTGTCCGATTTCTCTCAAACTATCACTGATGTGTTCTGCTAATATTGCTGCACTCACTCAACCCACATGTCTATGAAGGTGAACTTGTCCTTTAACCATATTATATACTATAGGAAATACGATAAGATCTATTCATGAACTCGCAGACAAAACTATACACACATAAAGCACATGTCGATGGCATGCACCTTTTAATGGTGCGAATCGTAACTTTCTGTGTTAATGGCGCCTCTTGCTAAATCAAAGTAACAAACAAAAACCACTATATCGTGGTTAACTCTGGCATGGTTTCTATTTCATGGGAGATAATGTAAAGAGAAAATGGTATTGACATGTGATAATGTAGAATTTGAGGGAAGAGGTTCCCGCAAGTAGGGTCCAATATACAATAGATCATTCATGTATTTTGGAAAAGGTTTATGTATATGCAACTTCTTGTGCATTTTTTAAAAACTTTTCAAGGAACACCACAAAACTATCCATAAATGTTTTGATAAGGTGTAATGTTTAAGCAAAACTTAACTTTTTGTGTGAGTGTGTGTGTGTGTGTGTGTGTGTGTGTGTGATTTGTTAAAAAAAATGTACTGTGTGTTGAAAAATATGATTTAGCAGCACAGGAGAGAAAAATATTACTGACTATTTTTCTATATTGATTTCATTGTAAACATGAGCCTGATATCTAATGAAATTCAAATAAAGAATATCATAAAACAAAAAAAAGTGTGTGTGTGCGTGTGTGTGTGTGTGTGTGTGAAGTCATGAACTTATTTGACATGATACCACAAGCCAAATGAGAGAAAATGATGAACCCACAACATACTTGGTATTTTCATTCTATAGAGCTTTGATAAGTAAACTACATACAATCACCATGATTAAAAATGCCAAATCTGTGGCGCCATACCAATGAGTGCATTGGAAGTATTCAAAATCATTTCAGATTTATGATTTATTTGATGCTTATATATCAAGAAACCAATCTATCATCGGCGTAAGTACCATCCAAAGGACTTAACAATGAAGATGAACGAAGTGCCTTGTCTATGGACGCGAACAACCACTGCAGTAAGGGGGCTCGAAGCAAGGACCCCTTAAATGAAAGTTCGTGGTTTTACCTACTGGACCACCGTTGCTACTAAACGCAAATGTCGCAGACAAAGGTAATACCGAGGAAACTAATCAACTCGAATTTTTCACTCTTTTTTTTTAAGGAACGTAGTGATCCTTTGAATTCCATCTTCCCTACTATGATATCTTCGGGATTTAGATACGAAGTGTATTTGCCAAGTGTTACTAGCTCGATGGTGTTACTTATTTGGGTAGTGTTAGTCCGTCTTGCTAGTAATAAATTGCATGTACACCAACGATTACCAAAACAACAGCAAATAATAGTGATAATAATAATAATAACAACAATAATAATAATAATAATAATAATAATAATAATAATAACAAAACAAAATACTAGTAGACGACACTCCAACATCTGCTTCATTTCTAAATGAATGTGTTAATAGAGTTTGAATTGATATCAAGCTATACTGCCACCGATGCAACATGTCCCTTCTCAAATAACCACAAATAGTTACAACAAAAGTTAAAACATTCACAAGTGTACATCTCCGTACGACATACACACACACACAGACACCCACAGACACACACAGACACACGCATAAAAACAAGGTGAACACAAGGTTGCACTGAAAGGATTGGTCGTCACACATGTCAACTGGGGTCTGCGCGCACATTTTCTTGAGCCGCGCGGTCCTCCTACTCAATCGGAACCCAAAACCAACATCAACAATCAAACGCCATCTCTTAAAAGCGAAACCCTTGAAATCTATACACCTATTTTCACAGCGGCGTCTCACGTCACCAAGAGACTGAAAAGGTGCCGAGTAAAGAGGAGAATAGAAGCGAAGGAGAAAGAACAAATGAGAGCGAGTTTGTAAGGAAGAAAAGCAGGAGATTTGTGTCGGGCATATCCCTTGCGCGTTCTTCATCGTCACTCCCTATTCATTAACACCTTACAATGGGCGGATCACTTTTTCCGCCTCCGGAATTAAGCGAACTCTTATGGCGAGTTTTGGAGTGGCTATTGATCCTTTTCTTTTCCTAATAGCGAGCTGTAAGTGAGCCGAAATGGTCCTTTCTCGTTGTTGGTGTATAGGAGGGCACATACGTGAAGAAATTGTACATATGCATGCTAGCGGTTATAAATTTTACTGTATATAGACGATACAAAAAAAAAGTGAATCAAGCAAAATGAAGAAGACGCGATTAATGTCTCTGAAGTGTCTGTGTCACCTACCTGCCCGTTCTTGCTAGAAAGGTGAGCTACCTCCTCAGCGCTAGCTTGTGTCAATCAAAAAGTAGTTTGACACCGATAGATAATCCAGGAAACCCCGATGTCAGCATTGTGGCTTTTAAAAATATTTGCAAAAAAAAAAAAAAAAAGTTTGTCGTAGATTCCTTTCCTTGTCGATCTGTTATAAAACAAAATCTCTCGCTCTCTGTCTCTTTTTCTCTCTCAGAATTCTAAGCATCTTTTCTTCTTCTTGTTCTTTTCGAGAACTGCTCCCTGTATATGAAGATACCTCACGAGGCGCTGTCAGGACAATTTTAATCGTTTCAATCTCACGAACCTGGGACCAACATTATACCATCAACATACCACCTTGGTTTCTCATTATGTTCAGCTTTTCTGACATTTTCAATATTAGGCATCTCCCTCCTCCCACTTTTCTCACCCCCAAAAATGCATGGTCCTCTTTTGTGAGCCCACCCCCCTTCCTAGCCGCCGCCTCTCCCCCCTCCTTCCATATTATTGGCACCCAATCCCTCCCTCTCAATCGCGGAGTTCCCTTTGTAATGGATCCCGAGCCGAGGGCAAGTCGGGGGTGTAGGCAAACCGTTTAATCCCACAAACTTGACTTCTTGGCGTGCGATAGATTTCTCCCTGCTATTGTTTGCGCACCTTCTGTAAGCTCTGCGATCGGGAATCGGTTACACAGTGCCGCTTAAACCCCGCCCCGGGTCACTCAGTATCGTACTTTCTCAGATGGAGCAATACAAGGAGGGGAGAGCGAAGAAACAAACACTCCAAAAAAACTTTGGCGAAAAATAACGAAATTATTCCGACACTCTCTCTTGGCAGAATGCATTTGCTATGGGAAAATCCATTACAGAACGATACATTTCTACAATCAAACATGAAAATGGTGTAACAATAGCACCATACACGCATACGCGCACACGTTCAACTCGCTCATATTTCTCTGCTGTTCCTCGATTTAAAGCGCAGGACGAAGTAAGGTCTTTTATAAAAATTGTTATTGCACGAAAGGTTCGTGTTAAATTTAGTGATCACTCTCTTTGATCTAAATTGGTCACCACCCCCCCCCCCATGCGCGCGCGCACACACGCACTACACACACATATACCCTAACACACTTTATCGCACTGACAAGCATTATACTCATGCCCTATAAGGTATAGCATTGCTTTATTTGGATACAAACGCTCTCGAGTGTTCTCTTTACGGGTTTTTCGAAGCTGGGAATATTCCGTGTAGTGCTTTAAGAGAGAGGAAAAACGACAACAACAAACAAACAGGAAAACTAATCCTGAGATGGAATTGAATAGTCAATGCAGTTGTTCCTAATATACCTGACGTCATTAGGTGAGAATTTAATGCGCACTTTGTCTTCAAATAGTCCTACGTTTCCAGTGAGTTGAAGGAAAACCATGTTAGATTAAAAAAAAAAAGGAGTTGCAGTCGTACACTTTTGACCCTCACGTGATAGAAAATGCTCTGAACAAATTTTCATGAGATTTATTCCTGAATGAATAGAGGAGGATAGAATCAAGTTATAATGTTGTGGGAACATTTATGTTATACATAAGCATTCTCCAAAACGATCGCAAGGCTAATTCAGCGCAACAGCAATGACACATCCCAAGACGGAACGATGAGTTTCTTGCAACTCAATGGATTATTCTGGGGATGACTCACACTAAAGATGAACTTTACGATACAAGCCCTGATATAATTCATCGTCCGACTCATAACCTCTGATCACGGAGACATTCTGAGGGGGAAAAAAACCCCGAAATGATCATTAAGCGCTGAAGGAAAGTCAGGCTATCATAAGAAACATTCCTGCCAAGCATTCGTGATAAATCAACGTGTACCAGGCGACAACCATTCTTTTGTAAATGCATGAGTGATCAGAAATGAGCAAGACTGAAGACAAGAGGTTAATTTCACGACTTCAATAGTAATGTACTTAGTTCCAGACTGCTATAATTGTAGGTTGCCTTATGAGCTATTCATCTTGTGCAGTTCCTTCGACACAGTAACGTGAAGTTCTTGGGTTAGCGGCAATAATTTTGTTGGTTTTGCAATTACCACAGCTACTTGTCCCCCAAGGACCCTTGAAGAGGCTTGGAATCTTTCTCACCTTTTCCCCTCTCCCTTCCCTTTCCCTTTGAATTCATTCTTATCTCTTGGGCCGGTTATTAAGATGTACGAGTGTCCTAATAAATGGCGAAGTCACTACGTTCCCATGCACTCATCAGACAATGTTAGGTTCCCGGGGCAGCAGTCGTTTGCAACATGGATTTAGCAGAGAAAATCTGGGGTGAAACATAGTCATTCGTCAATACAAAGAACGTGGCAAAAATACAAGCACAAGGCTTTCTTGCCGAGAGTATCCTGAATCTATGGCTTTATAAGAAAGAGACTCCTAATTCGTCTCGAAAGAAAACGTTCAATACGAACTACAGTCATATTTTGCCATTCATGAGACATTACAGAAGACGATGTTCTTCTATTGGCATTTTTCTTCGGTTTTATTGTAGTAACGAATTGAGATAGCACTCATCAACCATTCTATCAATAATTTCGCTGCTCCTTGGCATTGTCACTCTTATTCTTGTTACTCCCCAATTTACTTCATGAGCCAAGTTCGTCGTTGCAACGTTCGTTACTTTCTCCAAAACTCATTTTAATTGCACCTGAGGGTGTGTGAGCTAATGAAGATTCGCCATCAACATGGATTAAACCTTTTTCTCCCTTTTCTGACAAGATAGGTCGAGCTCATCACAAAGATGACAAAGCGAAGCAGAAGAGTTGTGGACGGAAGCCGACTTTGCTTCGAATGTCGTAAGCCTTTGAGGGGTAAGTGCAACGACCGAAGCGAAGGTAAACTCAAATTGACCTTCGTTTGGGGAAAAATGAACGACATCATCTCCCCCTGCTGTATTGAATTAGACAAGCCTTTATTTTTTTATTGGATCGTTACAGACGACTGAAGAGAAATGACATTTACACACAAGAGCAAAGCAAACAATAAACAACAGGCAGACAAATAGCATACATTCATGATGCTTCTGTTTGAAAGTGATGCGGGCTAGCATCCTGAAGGTGCTTACTGACAATATAGGTCCAGGGATTATCAGGGAATATGGTATCTTGTTGGTAACAATGTACAGGAAGACACGCCGAAAAGTAGCAAATCAAAGAAGATGGCTGATGACGATGATGATGATGATGATGATGATGATTTTTTCAATTTTTCAATTTATTTTCATATTTCTCGATGAAAAATTACATCAAATATAACAAAATTAAATGAAATACATGACATACATAGAATATTGCAAATATGTAAAACATAATAGTGGTCGATCTGTTCAGTTTGGAATCTGTGAATGAATGCTAAAGAAATATGAAGGGACCTACTTAAAAAGCGAGCTTGTTGAGCGTAGGTCCCGGTTAAAAACGAGTTTAAGATTGAGAAGGGGAACACGGGTACAACAATGACCGGAACATAAGAGAAAAACAAAAAAATAAAAATAAAAAAGTACAAATATACAGTTAGATAGCAAATTCTTCTCTAGTGCAGGTTAGGGATCGGAAAAGCCACATGCTGTATATTGGCGGATGAACCATTGTCGTTCTGGCAATACAATATGACTTAATATAGTTATAATAACAATGATACCGTTCAGACAGTATTAGAAATGTGTACATTGCGTGTATTAAGAAGGGAACACATGCACCTGCAAATCCATTAAAAAAGACATCGAACAACCAGTTGCAGTGCAGTGAGAATGTGAAATACCAGCTGTTTCCTCGTCCCAGCTATCTTTAAAGAAGGAAAAATATACATAAACACAGTGATAGAGTTTAAGGGCGCAAACAGCTGGGCTCTTAAAGTCTGGTTTTACATGACAACAACCCTGGAGTACAGTATAACGGGATAGTCCTGGACAGCACAAAACAGAATTTCAATGAGCTGATGTAGCGTAATTATTCAATAAATACTGTCTTAATTTGCATTTGAAGGATGATAGTGATAAACAACCTTTGAGTTCAGGGGGGAGGTCATTCCAGTATTTCGGTCCCGCATACATAATTGTTTTCATCGCGAAAATTGTGCGAGTACGTGGAAGGTGATAAGCGTCCCGTTGGCGGGTGGGATAATTGTGAACTGAGTAGTTTCTTTTGAACATGTGAAGAAAAACATCAGGAAGATCATTCGTTGAGTACTTATACATGAAAATACCTAGATTGTAATCAAACAAATCAATCAATTTCAGAATTTTATTCTTGTGAAAAAATTCATTTGTATGAGATAAATATCCGGCGTTATTGATAATTCTGATGGCGCGTTTTTGAAGAAGGAATAGCGAATCAAGTAAAAATTTGGACGAATAACCCCATGCTAGAATTCCATAGTTGAGGTAAGGGGAAATCATTGTTGAATATATAAGTTGTAATATATGTATGGGGAAATTATATTTCAGCTTGTTTAAAATTCCAATGTTTCTGGACAAAATTTTACTTAAATAGTTAATATGGGTTTTCCAGGATAGATCACTATCAATGTAAAGTCCCAGAAACTTGATACTATCTACCTGGTTTAAATTGATACCATTGATCTTAACATAATCAGAAACAGAGTTCAGAGATGATGATGATGATGCTAACGCTAAATATGATATAAATACTAATACAAATACTACTATCACTGCTACCACTGTTGCTACTACTACTATACTACTACTACTACTACTACTACTACGACTATAGTATTATAGTAGTGATCATGATAATGTTACTATTAATAATATCAATAATATATGATAATAGCATTAGTTGTAGTTGTATAACAATAATTGCCGCAATTAATATGAAGTAGCAAAAGAAGATGGAGAAAGATTGAACGTCAAAAATTATCTTTAAACCTTATTAACTATCGTTCCAATCACCAGGCATTTGATCGCTTACATTCAGATTCTTTGATAACTGTTACATAGATCCACGTATTTATAAAACTTAATTCATTTATATGCCTTCATTTTTTTTTGTACTTACGAAAGACCACATGGGGCCGAGGTGAACAAAGTAAAGATTTGATTAATGACAGATAGAGCACAACATAATGTAAGTATCAAGCTTCATGTCACATGAGGATGTCGATTTAGCTCATAAGCTCCCCTGATGCTCCACGGCAACAGTGGCATAATATGGATGATGACTGATAGGTTAGGGAAGAGACAAAATGTTCCTTCTGAGCGATTTGAAATGTTTTTGACGGAGGTTATAATTTTAGAGGCACTTCTAAAGGCCTACATCCCCCCAAAAATAAATATATAAAAACCGCATTTCAGAGTCCGAGATCACAGCGTGCTGTGTAAAACCAAGATCAAAAGTTATCATCTGTTAAGCTATTATGTTTTTATCAAAGTACTTTGCGAGCGCATTATGATCTTCAGCCTAAATCATCGGCGGTAGCCAGTGGCGGTAGCCGGTTTTTCGTAGCATCACCATAAAGCCCGACTCGTACATTATAGCAGCTTACATTGCACCTTTCTTCCCTGAATTCAATTTCAATTTCAATTCAATTTCAATTCAAAGTTTATTTCATTTTTCGACAAAACATATGTTTCACTTCCTTTGATAACAGAGAATAAGGTAAACAGAATATTGTGAAATGAAAAGACTGTACAACAATTGAGGACCTATAGTAATTATACATTGTATAGTAAAAGAGAAACAGAATTAGAATATTTAAGGAAGCATTATTAGTCGCTCACTACTGCTGCTTTCGTTAAAGCGTTCGTGCACATTGTATAAAATTCATTTAAATCGATGGCGCTAAAAATAATGTAGTCATTCTGCCGTTTGTTCTCGTTTGGCGTTTGCTTATCCCAAATATTCATCCAGTGGAAGACTACTATGGGATGTTCTGCCCATTGGAGAACAACAAAAACTGGTCCACTCAGTGATCATGTCTATTCTATGTCCGACTGGTAATTAACCAACCATAATTATATAAGAATATACTGCAACTGATTTACAAATTGCCCTACATCGACGTCAATTTGAATGATAAATACATCGCTAACTGGCACGGTGTGACACTGGTTTATGTAAATTGAATAGAATTTACAATGTATTTCATTTCCATCAGCAACGGAAAAAATACATCTTTTTCACTGGCATGTATAACAATTTGATATGCACAAGAACAAAACAAACAAACAAAAGGAAACGCAGTATTCTTTTCATGAACTGAAAATGAAAAAAAAAAGTAGTCTTGACCTGTAGTGCAATCTTGAACAAGCTGATAATTATGATAGAAATGGAGGATCCACCAAAAAGCTTTCTCATGAGAGAAAAATAGAACAAAAAATATAAAGCTTATTTGACGAACATATAAACCAAACAATAAAAATAATCACGAAAGAAATGCCGACTGGCAATCGATCGACCGTTATGATAAAATAAATCCCTCATTATTGCATGGTTAGACAATATATATCATTATATATATATATGCCTTGACCCAGGCCTATAAGTGTCTACCTTGTAATACTGGGGTAAGATGATAGCAGGTCTTCTTTTTGACCAATGACTAGACCGAGGCCATATCTTGAATAAGTAAGACATTTCTATGTTTATTCATTATCATTAAAGAAACTCACAAAAAATAGCAATAAAGTGTTGCGCATTGCAAATGTTGGCAACGAATTTACCGTCCAGTAAAATATTGTTTGCTCTCGCCCACTAGTGAATTTTATCAATGTTGAAATCATTATCTAAATAGTAATCTTAAACGCTATCATTGCATACTTTAGGACCATCAAGATAACCATCATCATTTAAAGAAATGATCAGCTACTTGTATATATATATATATATATATATATATATATAAACAAGATTGTTCCGGGCATTTAAGTACCTATTGAATTCATCCGTTAATAGGTCAATGTGATTGTGCAGGGGACACTGGATTGGATCCTATAATTATTGATCATGGAATATTGACATACATGATTGTGTGAGAACATCATTAAATAATTCTATAGCATGGCTGTATTCATTCTGAAAATGTTTTGCTCTGTAGTTTACTTCTGCCTCTACAGGCTACTTTGATAATGAGGGATGACTTATGGAGGGCATTATTCCTAATATCGGGGAAAATATTTTGCGGCTTGTGAACACAACGGGATAATCAAACACACCCTTTGGCTATGTATGCAAGACGGGTGTACGGCTGTTTCTCAGATATAGGTAGCTGTTCATCGTTTGCGTTACGCGCCGAACAAGGAAAGCTGGCCAAGTATTATTGGAGCTCAGCGAAGTGAGCTTTTGGAAACGCTCGTGGATATTTTCAGTTTCCCCTTATTATGTGTCAATCTAATCGGGTAAAGAATACGGAAGAACCCAAGTTCGGCCAAAGACCTCGCCACGTTGCGCGCGGGGAACTCTCAAAGAAATCTCGACCATACATCCTGCGGGCAGAATATCGTCCCTTTTGGCGACCCAAATCCGCGGCGACAGTTGCAAGGGGGAAGGCGAATAGTCAGCATTCACTCAACGGCGGAACAGAAAAAGTGAATCAGGAACGGGGCGCAAAAGAGAGACGTGGTCCGTCATATATTCTCATAATCTATTATTATACCATTGAGAGAGTATCGACAAAGAAAAATGAATGGTTCAATAGCAATACAGGTAGGCCTGGTCCATTGTGTCATATCATAAAGGGGACTGTTTTAACTCATGAGACTTTGGCGCGCTCCTCCACGACATGCAGACGGTCGCTGAACCGGGATCGGCGATATTTTTCTCTCTGTATGTCTGTCTGTCTGTTTGTTTGTCTTTCTGTCTCTCCCGCTCTCTCCTTCTCTTCCTCTCTGTATCTGTCCCTTCTTTCTTTCTTTCTTTCTCTCTTTCTTTCTTTCTTTCTTTCTTTCTTTCTTTCTTTCTTTCTTTCTTTCTTTCTTTTGTTCATGTCCAGCTTTTGACAGCAGACTTGATATACCGACCCGATTAGACGTGAGACTTGAGCTCGACCGCCTTTACAATCGTCTCACAAAGAGAAATGCCTCTAAAACCATCGAAAAGGCTAAACACTCTAAACATGCACCATTTGGAGTAAAATTAATGATGGCTCACCGTCAAGTCGACAGCACTGTGACAAGCAAACAAAAAATGAGAAGAAAAAAGGTTGCATACCAGTCAGCAGGGGTGCCTTTTGTTGGATTGTTGTGTCTCTCTTGTTGGCCCGAACTTATATATTGACTAATTCCACGTTTAATCCATCAATGTTTGATACATACGACAGTGATATTGCATATAAGTTTGCAAGAAGACAACGCGGGAGAAAGAATGAATCGATTCACAGAGGAGCTTTGTTTTCGTTTAACACCACATGTCCTTTTGGCGATACCTGATTTGGCGTGACGAATGAGTACTAGGGTTTAGTTTAATGGCTTCCTTTCTCTTTCTTCAAGAATTGACAGATAACGATCTCTCTTACGTCTATCACAAGTGATCAGCGACTTCATTGTGACTACTATGACAGCTGGTAATCAATGTATCAATAATTGACTCAAATGATTGCTGTATTTTCAATGCTCCCTCTTTTACACAATCTCCCTATATACAACACATCTTTCGTCAGATTTTGTTTATTGTGTTTAATTCTAGTTTCTTTCTAGTCGTTTGCTTTCCCTTCGACTTCCTTCCCTTTCGGTTCTTTTATGAGCACTATAAAAGTGAATAAAAGAAAAAAAAAACTGTCCATGACAACGAACTGAAATGACACTAAAGCTGATTGTAAAAAAAAAAGTGAAAAAGAAATGTGTCTTTATTCCTCTATATGACTTCATGCGCATCTGAAATAAATCGCACTGATCATAATTCAAATGATCAAAAGTTTTAGGTATAATGAAAGCGATGTAAAGCTTGTATAAAAGAAAATTCGAAAATGACGAATAAATCAAATCTCAAAGAGTAGAAAACTGTATAATTTAGTACTTGTTTTCCATCCGGTCGTTGAACATGCTTATAGGAATCGTTGTCGCTGCAGGGTTTCCCTGTTTAGTGTTAAGAGCAGGATTTCCTTTCACCATTGAAATCCATGACAAACGAGAAACGGAATATAAGGCTCAATTTTTGCGTCTGCGAAAGAGAATGACAGAAATTACGAGGATCTTTTGCAAATTATTGCACACTTGATGAGCGCAGCGGGACCGTTCGCGCCTGCTAACATCCTCCGTGAAAACGCGGCGAAATGTCGTCACGGAACAATGATGGTTATGTGCGCTGAACGCGCGGACGCGACGCACACAATTTGCATGCACTACGCGTCGATGGCGGCACTAAATCATACCCTCGTCGCTTGGCCGTCTTCAAGAAAAGCGAACCGCCGTACTAAATACCGTTATCAAGGAAACAGATTTTGATAGCTATTCTCCAATATGGAAATTCCTCCATGCAATATCTACGACTGCCTCGGGAGTCTTTAATTAGCCTCGTTGTATGGAGCGGAACAAACATTTCTATCACCATTCGTTTTCCTTCGGACTTTGATATCTTTTTTAACACTTCTTCCTTGATCTACGTACCAGTGTAATATATCTTGCACATTTTATCAACGTCACTGTTTAGAATCAGATTAACATACTAGGGTAAAAAGTCTCACCCACTTCGTCTTATATAATAAAAAAAAAATGCAACTGTAAATCCCAAGTGTAAAGCAGGCCCTATGTGTTAGGAGTTGCAGAGTTTGAGAAAGTAGGGTGACGCCATTAAAACTCGTCTCTATCTACAGCCGCAAAGAAATTACGATATTAGTGTTTATTATAGGCCTGGTAGATTTGAATGCACTCCAAATGAAATACATTGTAGTAATGTATTCCGAATCTTGTATATCGTGATATATATGATATAATGATAATGTGGTAGATGACAGCTGACAGAAAAAAAAGCTCTTATAAGTATAGAAATGTGGCTTACTGTTTGAAATAGTTCAGGGAAATCGGTTCTTGGTTGGATTACCATTGTTGACCGCGGTGATCACAACCATGGTTTTACGTGAGGTGGTAAGATTCTGATAAGGAGGTGTTCCGTGCACGACCCATTTAAGACCGATTGTTCTACGTTCTACCAAACTACCAAACTACCAATCGTCCAGAGACATCTCACACGTACTGCTAGGATTTGTGAACAGTGTGAGACTAGATGAATGAAAAGCATTGTTTGAATAGAAAAGTAACAATTCTAAATCAAGGATTATATTAATTTGATTTGATATGACACACGTCATGTCGTTATTGTCTTCTATGTCATCCTCGACTTAACCCGGAATAAAGTTTGAAACTTAGAATCATCGAAGCGAATCTCTTCTGCAGGATTTATCTGTTGATTAGACCTATTCTTTTATGTTTTACTGGTTGTTTGTTTGGAGTCAATCCACGAAATGAAAAAATAATCCATGAAATGACTCCACGCTTATGCCATGGTCTTATCAGAGGTGAGAGGTGGGTGTGGTTAAACCATTGGACGTAGTGATTCTTCGGAAACCGTGAATTATTCTTACAGAATGCGGGCAACAATACACAGCTCTAAGGTATGAGTGCTCTTTGACTAGTTTGAATAAGAAATGATAGATTTGTTTAATCTAATTGAGGCGAGTGACTGCATAGATGAGGAGTATGTGTGCTGATACGTCGTTATGTGTGCTTCAAAGAGAAAATGAATATATATATGTATATATATATATATATATATATATACGTATACATATATATATATATATATATATATATATATATATATATATATATATATATATATATATATATATACATTTTCTAATGACATAGAATAAGACCGTAATCATGCCTAATACGTAACACGTTCAAGCGCACGAGACCACTGAACGCATGAGTATAAGTCATACTTCGTGCTTTGAATGAGCCTTTGTAAAAGAGTCGGACACTTTAAAAGGCCTTTCATGTTTTATTCCCCCCCTCCCCCATTTGCTTAAAATAGTAACAAGCCCCCCCCCCAAAAAAAAAAAAAAAAACAAAATAAAAGGAGACATAAAAGAGACTAAAAATGCTTTTTATAGGTGGATAGCTAATTACTTCAAACCACTGAGCGTGACTTTATAACATGAACACACCATGCAGTGGTGGCGCCAACGCATTGCGCGTATAATATCATGGGTGGAGAGTTTGCCTTGCGTGTTACATGGTCTGAAGACATACCTCGTTATATCAGGTGCATTCTGTTGTCACGTAACTCAATCGATGCTATGCACGTAGTCTGTCTGACGCGAGTAGATGGATTTAGGGGAGAAGGAAAGTCGTATGCCTGTCGTGTAGATGCAGGTAATGTTGTGATAGTATTCATAATTACTCACAGGGAGTTCTGAATGAATGAACAAAAAGGAGGAAGTAGATGCATGATGATAGCTTGGGATGGTAACGCATTACATTTTTGTTTTTACCTTTTCTTGTTTCTATTTTCAGTGCAAATTCGGCACTACATATTAAATGGAAATTAAGCATTCGTTCTGCAAGACACTGAGACATAATATGTGTTACAATAAACTGTTAAAGATCGAATTACATGAAGATGAAGGGGTAAGATAAGGATGAAGAGGAAGATGGATAGGGATCATTCGAACAGCACCTTATCGCTACTCTTCCCCCCCCCCCCCCCTTAATTTCATCGTATTATTATCTAGCATTCTCAACTGTCGTGGATGGACATTACAGAACAACAACGATGATTTTGTATAACCTACATGAAGTGGCAGTTTTGGAAAAAGAAAGTATGGTAAACTTTACGTGAAGAAAAATAACAGAATGACTAGCTTTCTGATGACAGCAGCTTTCTGATGACAGCAATGTCTATGTACTGCCACGAAAAGTACAACAGATGATTTGCGGTAAGAGAATTGGCCGCCGTATCGGGGTACACAGCGGGGCGTTAAATCGGATCGTTTAACCCAGCTCAATGGCAGACCTGTCTTCACTCCAACGCTTGCGTCAATCACTTTTCAGCTTAATTAAACAAATTGAGCGATAAAATATTCATATCAGGTATTGCGCTTATATCGGGGCCACACGAATTCAAGTTCAATCCACCACCTCTTCCTTTCTCGCCCTCACCCATCCCCCCCCCCTCCCCGTCTCTCTCTCTCTCTCTTTGTTAATGATTTTGTTTGAAAGCATAGGGTTCAAACTAAAATATCACCTCTCGGCTGAGCGGATGGAACGAACGTTTTGATAGCATTCAAGTTTGCAT